>NC_089509.1:10379545-11010681 GCF_036850995.1 Saccopteryx leptura | reverse complement strand
CCCATACATATGTTGTCTACAAGAGACACACCTTAGAACAAAAGACACACACAGATTGAAGGTAAAAGGATGGAAAAAAACATTTCATGCAAACGGAAATGAAAAAAAAGCTGGGGTAGCAATACTTATATCAGACAAATTGGACTTTAAAACAAAGGATATAGTAAGAGATAAAGAAGGCCACTACATAATGATAAAGGGAGTAATCCAACAGGAAGATATAACTATTATAAATATCTATGCACCTAATATAGGAGCACCCAAATATATAAAACAGACTTTGATGGATTTAAAGGGCGAGATCAACAGCAATACTATAATAGTAGGGGATTTCAATACCCCACTAACATCACTAGATAGATCCTCAAGAAAGAAAATTAACAAAGAAACAGCAGACTTATTGGAAACACTAGATCAACTCGATTTAATAGATATCTTCAGAACCTTTCACCCTAAAGCAGCAGAATATACATTCTTTTCAAGTGCTCATGGTACATTCTCTAGGATAGACCACATGTTAGGGCGCAAAAGGGCTCTCAACAAATTTAAGAAGACTGAAATCATATCAAGCACTTTCTCCGATCACAACGGCATAAAACTAGAAATGAATCACAGCAGAAAAGCTCAAAAATTCTCAAACACATGGAAACTAAATAGCAGGGTGTTAAATAATGAATGGATTAAGAAAGAGATCAAAGAAGAAATAAAGAAATTCCTAGAAACGAATGACAATGAGCATACAACAACTCAAAATTTATGGGACACAGCGAAAGCAGTGCTGAGAGGGAAGTTCATAGCACTACAGGCACACTTTCAGAAGCTAGAAAAAGCTCAAATAAACAACTTAACCCTGCATCTAAAAGAATTAGAAAAAGAACAACAAGTAAAGCCCAAATGTAGTAGAAGGAAGGAAATAATAAAGATCAGAGCAGAAATAAATGACATAGAGGCTAAAGAAACAATACAGAGGATCAATGAAACTAGGAGCTGGTTCTTTGAAAAGGTAAACAAGATTGATGAACCTTTAAGTAGACTCACCAAGAAAAAGAGAGAGAGGACTCAAATAAATAAAATTAGAAATGAGAGAGGAGAAATAACAACTGACACAACAGAAATACAAAATATTGTAAGAAAATACTATGAAGAACTGTATGCCAAAAAACTAGACAACCTAGATGAAATGGACAAATTCCTTGAAACATACAATCTTCCAAAAATCAATCTGGAAGAATCAGAAAACTTAAACAGACCGATTACACCAAAGGAGATCGAAACAGTTATCAAAAAACTCCCAACAAAGAAAAGTCCGGGGCCCGATGGCTTCACAACGGAATTCTACCAAATATTCAAAGAAGAACTAACTCCTATCCTTCTCAAACTATTTCAAAAAATTCAAGAGGAAGGAAGACTTCCAAACTCCTTTTATGAGGCGAGCATAATTCTGATTCCAAAACCAGGCAAAGACAACACAAAGAAAGAAAATTATAGGCCAATATCTCTGATGAATATAGATGCTAAAATCCTCAACAAAATATTAGCAAACCAGATCCAACAATATATGGAAAAAATCATACACCATGATCAAGTGGGATTTATTCTGGGGAGGCAAGGCTGGTACAATATTCGTAAATCAATCAATGTGATTCATCACATAAACAAAAAGAAGGAGAAAAACCATATGATAATTTCAATAGATGCAGAAAAAGCATTTGATAAAATCCAGCACCCATTCATGATCAAAACTCTCAGCAAAGTGGGAATACAGGGAACATACCTCAACATGATAAAAGCCATCTATGAGAAACCCACAGCCAACATCATACTCAATGGGAAAAAATTAAAAGCAATACCCTTAAGATCAGGAACAAGGCAGGGGTGCCCCCTTTCACCACTCTTATTTAACATAGTCCTGGAAGTCCTAGCCACAGCAATCAGACAAGAAGAAGAAATAAAAGGCATTCAAGTTGGAAAAGAAGAAGTAAAACTATCATTATTTGCAGATGATATGATATTGTATATAGAAAACCCTAAAGTCTCAGTCAAAAAACTACTGGACCTGATAAATAAATTCAGCAAAGTGGCAGGATATAAAATCAATACTCAGAAATCAGAAGCATTTTTATATACCAACAATGAACAGTCAGAAAGAGAAATTAAGGAAACAATCCCCTTCACAATTACAACCAAAAAAATAAAGTACCTAGGAGTAAACTTAACCAAGGAGACTAAAGACTTGTACTCGGAAAATTACAAAACATTGATAAAAGAAATCAAGGAAGATACAAACAAGTGGAAGCATATACCGTGCTCATGGTTAGGAAGAATAAACATCATTAAAATGTCTATATTACCCAAAGCAATTTATAAATTCAATGCAATACCAATTAAAATACCAATGACATACTTCAAAGATATAGAACACATATTCCAAAAATTTATATGGAACCAAAAAAGGACACGAATAGCCTCAGCAATCTTGAAAAAGAAGAATAAAGTGGGAGGTATCACACTTCCTGATATCAAGTTATACTACAAGGCCATTGTACTCAAAACAGCCTGGTACTGGCATAAGAACAGGCATATAGATCAATGGAACAGAACAAAGAACCCAGAAATAAACCCACAGTTCTATGGACAACTGATATTTGACAAAGGAGGTAAGGAAATACAATGGAGTAAAGACAGTCTCTTTAACAAATGGTGTTGGGAAAATTGGACAGCTACCTGCAAAAAAATGAAACTAGATCACCAGCTTATACCACTCACAAAAATAAACTCAAAATGGATAAAAGACTTGAATGTAAGCCGTGAAACCATAAGCATCTTAGAAGAAAACATAGGCAGTAAGCTCTCCGACATCTCTCGGAACAATATATTTGCTGATTTATCTCCACGGGGAAGTGAAATAAAAGCCAGGATAAACAAATGGGACTATATCAAACTAAAAAGCTTTTGCACAGCTAAAGACAACAAGAACAGAATAAAAAGACAAACTACACAATGGGAGAACATATTTGACAATACTTCTGATAAGGGGTTAATAACCAAAATTTATAAAGAACTTGTAAAACTCAACACCAGGAAGACAAACAACCCAATCCAAAAATGGGCAAAAGAGATGAATAGACACTTCTCCAAAGAGGACATACAGATGGCCAATAGGCATATGAAAAAATGCTCAACATCACTAATCATTAGAGAAATGCAAATTAAAACCACAATGAGATATCACTTCACACCAGTCAGAATGGCGCTTATCAACAAAACAACACAGAATAAGTGCTGGCGAGGATGTGGAGAAAAGGGAACCCTCCTGCACTGCTGGTGGGAATGCAGACTGGTGCAGCCACTGTGGAAAACAGTATGGAGATTCCTCAAAAAACTGAAAATCGAACTGCCTTTTGACCCAGCTATCCCACTTTTAGGAATATACCCCAAGGACACCATAGAACGGCTCGAAAAGGAGAAATGCACCCGCATGTTTGTGGCAGCATTGTTCACAATAGCGAAGATCTGGAAACAGCCCAAGTGTCCGTCAGAGGACGAGTGGATTAAAAAACTTTGGTACATATATACTATGGAATACTACTCAGCCATAAGAAATGATGACATCGGATCATTTACAATAACATGGATGGACCTTGATAACATTATACGGAGTGAAATAAGTAAATCAGAAAAAAAACTGAGATGAATCCATACATAGAAGGGACATAAAAATGAGACTCAGAGACATGAACAAGAATGTGATGGCAACAGGGGCGGGGGGTTGGGGGAAGGGGGATGGGGTGAAGAAGGAGAGAGGGGTTAGGGGAGGGGAGGGGCACAAAGAAAACCAGATAGAAGGTGACAGAAGACAATTTAACTTTGCGGGAGGGGTATACAGCACAATCAAATGTCAAAATAATCTAGAGATATTTTCTCTCAACATATGTACCCTGATTTATCAATGTCACTGCATTAAATTTAATAATAAAAAAGAAAAAAAAAAAAAGAAAAAAAAAAAAGAGACTGTTGAAACCACGTACACAGGCCACTTACTGTTTTTTTCATCTGCCAGTGGCCAGAGCCCATGCCCACCTGGCCAGCTCCCTGCTATCCCATCCTCCCCAGTAAATCTCCATACTTCCTTGACTTCATCCAGCTCTCCACTTCTCACTTCCTTTTCGTACCCACTCTCTGTGCCTTGGGAAACTGCTACCAAAGAAGTTAAGTGCTCAAGGTCACACACATAGCAATTGGCAGAATAGAAATTTGAATCAGGCTATCTGATTCCAGAACCCTTAGACTCTTAAACGTGGTCTCCATGGGCAGCACATTTCCCACCTCCTCAACAGCTTCCCAGAGAAATCCTTCCACCTAGCCATCTTCATTAGAACCTGGCTTTTACTGAAGGTGGGACCTTGCCTTGTCTAGACACTATTATTTCTCTCCCATCCCGGGTACAGGAGTCTTCTTTTCTTCTCATCGCCTTTCTAACTACAGGCAACCCCTGGGTCATGAACATGATAGGTTCTGTAGGTTTGAAAATGTTTAAGTCTTTATATGCACAGAAAGGTAAATATAAATACCAGGTTAAGACAAACATCTGTTTAAGTTGCATTTAACAGGTACCTGTGCCAACTTATATACACATTCAATTTAGGAACAAATCTACAGAACCTGTCTCATTCAGGACCCGAGATTGCCTGTAATTACTTCTTCTCCTTGAAGTGGAAGACATTCACACTTTATTTCTACTTCTTATCACTGTTATCTATGAGCCTGCTGGGCCTGATGAGAAATAGAAAACAAAAGAATGTAAGTATGGAAGTAAGATTTACTGAAATGGTGCTAGGAAGCCAATATAAAAAGCAGAGAAACCTGAATTCTGGCCAGGCAGAACCTCTCTCTGATCAGGTTGTGGAGGCTGCCATGCTTCTACCATACCTCCATGAGGAATTAAGAAGACAAAGTTTTCCAACCTCTCATTTACTCTCAGTTTTACTTATATACCTTGCTGATTCCTGCTGCGGCCAGCACGGGGAAGTGAAGACCTGAGTGGGGTGATGGAGGATGAAGGAAAACACAGAGACATGGATAAAGTTTGGGTCAGGTGGGACATTGTGCTGTGATGGAGACACAATGACCTGAGCCTGGAAACCCCGTTTATTTTATATGCTTAAACAGGAGGGTATTGTCCTAGGGGTGGAGGTGATGACTATGTAATGCTCTATCCTACAAGCACATCAGGACATCCTGAGCCTGTGGTAGCACTGTGTGCTTGCCGCCCTGTTCTGGCGTCAACTCCATGAACAGCCTCCAAGTTGTTTTAGTGACCTTTTCCTGCCAGCTCACTAAAGGCTGAGCAGGGACCTTCCTCTGCTCTCAGCTGCACATAGGTCAGGCACGTTAAGACACAGTGACTCTCTACAGATTCCAGAGAAATCAAAATGTGAACAACCTTAGTCATATTCGAGGAATCCTTCTATAACCAACTTCAAATCAGATTATTCTGTATTGTTTAGCATAGCTAGTCTACCAACTCAGTGTCTCTCTACACACAGTACTGATTTCACCCTATATGTTTTATCTATGCATACAGATGACATATCACCCAAATGTCTCAAATTTTTTACCTCCTCATCACCAAAAATTATTTCCTCCATCACTCCTCTATCTCCATTTTCTGTACACCCCGACCAGAACAGTTAAATGATGCCAGAAATAACGAATAGATTAAGGGGAGCAGTCAAGTCTCAATTCAAAGAGGAGTAGAAGTGGTTAATGTACTTGTGGTGAAGAACCCACAAGGACTCTAACACTATCAAATATTTATTTTTTCACAAAGGACCAGAAATTGAAGTATGGGGTGGTTGGGAAGGAATGTGGTTTCACAAAAAGGCTTTGCTTTTAATAATGGAATGAATTGCTTCATGCTAGCATGCTTATGGAAATGATACTGTGGGGAGCAGAAACAGTAATGGGACAGAGAGCAACTTAGGAGCAAGAGCAGAAGAGAAGGGATGGTGTCCAAGGAACAGGGAACGACTTGTTCTTAGTTGGGAGAAGAGAGAGTTCATCTATGTTGATGGGACATTCAAATAAATTGGTAGATTGAATAGTGGGAATTTGTGGGAATTTGGCCTGTTTCAGGCCTGGGTCAAAACAATTCATCTAAATATTAAAAGGACCAAAAACTGTAAATGACCTATAAGACCTAGCATGGTCTGGCACTTTCTGCCCCTACAGAAATTCACCCCTTCTTCTCCTCCATTCTCTAGCCTCTGCTTTCTTTCTACTCCTCTCCCTGCCTAGAATGCTCCATCCTTTTCCTCACCTTCTATTCTGCAGATCTCAGCTCAGGCATCACTTCCTGAAGGAAACCTTTCCCATTCTCGCTTAGGTTGAAGCCCATTCGTGCAGCTGTTCTCACTAACTCGTGTCTCTTTTTCCTAGCATGTATCATCGCTCTATATTTAGATTTATTAAACTTGAAGAGGGCAAAAATTTTTTCATTTTCTTTCTTTGTTCATTGTAATATCCTTACCCTCTAGCATCTTCCTCACATGTAATAGGTGTTTGTTATTTGTAGAGCTATGTGAATGATGGGCGGTTGTCATAAGAATTACAATTGATGAAATAAAGACACAGACACAATAATACGTAACTTTAATGCACATAAAGAGTAAACTAATTTAACATCCCCAAGACAGCCACACAGAGCTGGACACAGAGTGTATGCCCTGTCTATAACGATCCTGACTCATTCAAAAACTTCAGCACTTTTTGTATTGCTCACAATGGCCTAATGAAAGCAAATGTCCTGGGAGATGAAAACTCTACATGGTACCCCTTATTCTGCCGCTGTCCAGCTGTGTACTTTTCAATACAGTATTTCATCTATCTCGCTCTTGATTCTCATCTTTGTAAAAACAGAAGCTGACTGAAACCGGCCTCCATATCCCTTCCAGGTCAGAATCCCACAGGGCTTGTCATCACTGACAAATAAACTGGATAAGCAGAGCAATAAAGGACAGACCCCTGTGTCCTGGGATGAGGTGGCTTTGAGCTGGACCATGAAGGAAAAATTCAGACCATCTAAGGGAAGAAAATCACATTTTTTTCCCTGTATGGCCCCAGTTTCTCCAAGTCTACATTTCTCTGATTCCAAAGACAGGGAACCATCAACATGTCTTTGTAGGAGGGTAGAAAATGTCATTCTAGAAGAAGCAAAGGATTGAGAATACATGATATTTGGGTGATAATTTGTAACACACTAAGGTTGAAAAAGAAACTGTCCCCCACATACGCCCACTCCATTCCTTGCAGAACCTGTTCTGCAGCTGTTATTATGCCCTAAATCTAGCCAGTCCTCCAGCTGAAAGTGATGCCTGGTGACATTCCCTCAGGACCTAAGGCAGGCAGGCCTGCTTGCAACAGCCTTGCCTCCGTTCCCCACGGTAACCTCTAGAAACATGGGAAGGCCTGAGCTGTACATGAATCATAAACATGTCAATAATGCCAACTCCAGGGCCATGCTGGACAGGAGTACACACAGATAACAATGCAGCCTCAGACTCCAAGTCCTGTGGAAAATGCCAGGGATTTTCTTTCCATCCCCAACAGGAAATCAGCCCGCACCTGGAGGCTCTGTAGAGGCTGTTTAATAAGACATTTGTTGACTTCCTTCCTGCTACCTCTGACAATATAATCCTCTCTGATTCTTTCTATGATTTGACTCTAAATGAAAAAATATGATCTCACCGTTGGGGACCATGCACCTGGGACACCACTGTTAATCCACCAAGGCTCCAGCATTTGATCTGCAGGAATGGAGCTAAGGCAGAAAATATGTTCCTGGCAATAGCAGCCATTTGCTGCCTGGGACAGATTGCAGCCTTCTGGAGTAGTCAGCGGGAGCAAGGGAGAGAGCAAGGGGAGCCAGGTGTCACTCCTGCTCATTTTTTCTTAAGACAGAAGCTAAACTAAAAGCTCACTTTAATCAACTATGATGCTGCTCTTTGGGCTTAAGATCATTTACAAGAATGTTTTTTAAATGTTTTCAATTAACTGATGACCCTACATCACACTGAATTTAGGAAATTGAGTGTAATGATGAAATTGAAGGGCAAATACAAGATCAAGGGTGGATGAGGAAGATGTGTGGGAAGCCAGGAGATGAAAGAACAAAGTGATTAAAAAACAAAACAAACAAGCCCTGGCCAGATAGTTCAGTTGGTTAGAGCACATTCCCAAAGCACAAAAGTTGCCAGTTCAATCCCCAGTCAGGGCACATGCAGGAACAGCTTGATGCTCCTGTCTTTCTCTCTCTCTCTTTCTCTCTCTCTCTCTCCCTTTCCCTCTCACTAAAATGAGTAAATAAAAAAGTTTAAAAACAAACAAACAAAACAAAACAGTGTTCTTGGAAGGTTGCTCATTCTGTCTCTGCATCCTCCACCCCTGGTTGCCTCTGCGTCTCTCAGTGTTGGGTGATAATGGGATTTTGGGGTCTGGGAGGATGCACTCAACCTTTGCTCTTTACTCCTTGGACTTTCCGGGTTCAGGCTTTTTGCTTGATTGAACTCCACTTACTTCACTTCCTCTCCCAGCCCACCATGCCCCAGTCCACAGTGCTGAGTCGAGTTCAAAGGAAGGAAGAAAGGAGGTCAGAAGCTTACTTATCAGTTTTACTTTCTATCCGGTCCCAGTAGGCTAATTATGGGGAAACAGCAATAAAAATAAAAAAAAGCAAAGATCCCTGTCCACACACTCCCTGTCCATGCACACCTTCATTCTAGCGGGGGGCAGGGGGCAGACAGTCCATGGGAGACACTAAATAAGTGAGTTACATGCTGTGTTAGAAGGTGGGGAGGAGTCTGTATCATACTCTGTGGGAGTCTGTATCATACTCTGTGGGAGATGGGGAGGAGTCTGTATCATACTCTGTGGGCAATTTGATCAGAAGAATGACATAATTTGACTTATACTTTTAAAGGAGATTTTTCTGTTTGCTGTTGGGGAGCTAAAATGGGAACACATATTCCAGACAGGAGAGGATGGCTGTTTGGAGCTATCAATAGGGCCACCAGGTAATTTGGGCCACTGGAGTGTGGAAGGAGACACTATTAATGATTATACTAAAACAGAAGTTATAACCCAAACTGCCCTGGGAAACAGGGATGTGTGGTCATACCGGCGTGGGAGCAGAAGTAACACAGAGTAAAGAGAGTCCAGAATGCAGGTGACAAGGGAAATTCTAACAGAGTGGTCAGGGTAGGCTTCATAGAGGAAGGGCAACTCATCTTTCTGATCCTCCAGTTCCTCGCTTATAAGAAGAAACTTAACCTAAAATTATTGCCAAGCTTCTACACATTTCCCAAATTCCTAATTAGTGGTCTAGGACTGATGGCTTACTCTTCTCTGGTCTGTAAAAGCACAGAGAAGAGGGTGCCCAGGATAGCTGAGTGTGTCCATCAGAAAGGCCCATGTCCCTTTTTACAGACTGCACACTGTGGCCTTCTGTGCTCTTTTCGACCACTGAACATGCATACTCAGAATTGTTCTCTGACGCAGGCAGGCTGTGTTCTGACTCACAAACTTGTGTGATGGCAACCCTTTCTGAGGAGGCAGAGTGGTGCTCACACTCTCAGTGATCAGTTCTCTTCAAAGTGAACTTTTTGTCTTCGTCCAGATGGTGTATAAAAAGTCATTCTGTTGGAATGTTGGCCAGGTGGCTCAGTGGATAATGTGCCACCCCAGTGCACTGAGGTCATGGATTTGACACCTGTCAGGGCACATACAAGAAGCAATAAATAAGTTTGCAACTAAATGGAAAAACTAAGTGAAACAACAAGTTGATGCTTCTCTCTCTCTCTCTCTCTCTCTCTTTCTTTTTCCCTTCCTTTTTCTCTTTGTTGGGAAAATAACAGAATAGTCAACTATTCTGTTAAAAAAAATAGCAAAATAATTAGCCAAAAAGGCCAAGAAGTATACAGATAGTTCTAATTTTGTGAAAAGAGGATATTTGATTTTGGATATAAATATCTAGAAGCAACAGAAAGCCATCCAGGTAAAAATATCCAGTGCGAGTTGATATGTGGGTGTTCAGGAGAGTAAGGAAAGTGAATGCAGCCCCAGTGTCCATCAGTAGATGAGAAGATAAAAAGCTGTGGTACATTTATACAATGGAATACTACTCAGCTGTAAAAAAGAAAGAAATCTAACCTTTTGCAACAGCATGGATAGACATGAAGAGCATTATGCTAAGTGAAATAAGCCAGTTAGAGAAAGACAAGTAACATATGATTTTATCCATATGTTGAACCTAATGAACAAAATAAACAAACAAAATAGAAAAAGACATAGATTAGAGAACAGACTGAGAGCTGTCAGAAGAAGGCTGGTTGTGGAGCTAGGTGAAAAAGTTAAAGGGATTAAGAAAAAACCCTCTTAGACACGAACAACAGTATGGTGATTACCAAAGCGTAAAGAGGGGATAGGTGGTGACGGAAGGAGACTTGACTCGGGTGGTGAACACATAATACAATAGACAGATGTACTATAGAACTGTACACCTGAAACCTGTATAATTTTATTAAATAACATCATCCCAATAAATTCAATTAAAAATAAATAAATAAAACTTAAAAATAAAAATAGATGAGAAAAAAAATGAGCACTGGTTACCAAGTCAGGCAAAACTGGACTCTGATCAGCCATAGTTGGTATTTAACTTCTGTGAGCTTCAGTTTGTCTACCTATTAAGTGGTGATAATAATAAAATCTCACAGGGACTTACTATATTGGTAAAAAGTACTTAGCATAGTATTGGCAAACATTAGCACTCAGTACATGGGGAGCTGTAGCAGTTGCTATTATTAAGGCTATTAGGTTATTGAAACTATACATGTAAATGGATCAAGGGATGGAGAAGACATAAAGGAGAGCAAAGGTCTTTTTAACAACCTTGGAAAACCCTTGAATTCAAGAAGATAAGACAGAAGCAACAACAAGAAGCTGCAGTTGGCAGCAGTGTAGAAAGACGATTTGGAATGCTGCTGCTTCAGAGAGGGTGCTGGCATCATCAAATGCCAGAGACAAGGAGCATCATGGAGATCACCACTGCCAGAAAAACACACAGGTAATGGGAAAGTTCCATGGTTGGCGCTGGACAAAAGAGAGCTAAGAAAAGCTATTTTGAAGAGTAAGTTAAATCAATAAATCCATTTGTTCAAGAATAAAAAAAAGGACACTAGCTGCAGTAATGACATCTGTGTTTAGAGGCAGTGAAGAAAGAAAGATCAAATGGGTCAGAGGGGGAGAGTTCATTTTGACAGCAAGAATCTGGAAGACACGGGAAGGCATGCCCTCTAAGGTCTAAATGGAAAAGTTAGAATTGCCTCAGACCTTATTTATTTATTTTTAAATTTATTTTTTAATTACCATTTTTTTTTGCCTGGTCTGCTACTGTCTAGAAATAGAATGACATACCTCCATGATTCCAGAGCAGGCCCTGAGAACATTCTAATCCTGGAAAATGTATGTTGAATGAATATAACAGAATTCATATTCCTTGAACTTTCCTTCTGTACACCCCACCTTCAATGTCCTTTCTTAGAATTATTTCAGCTACATTAATTTTACAAACGTATCCCTTCTCCTTCTCCCCAGATTTGGACCCTTCACTCAGGCCAGGTTATTCTTCCAGGAAACAAGCCCACTATAAGCTGCCCACCCAGTGTCTTTGCCCACATCAGTCTCCTGACTGGGATTCCCTTTGGATCTCATGCCAAACAAAATTCTTAAGGACTTAGCTTGAATTTCAACTGCTCTGCCAGAATTCCCCAAGTGTTCCAGCCTAAAGCCACTTAGCTGCCTCTGCATATGTCCTTGGAAGGCATGGCTGTGTGTTGACAGTGATAGATTCATGTGTGCAAGCCCCAAACCACACACTGCTAGGAAACTCTGAAGGGGTCATGTGAAGACGGTAATTTCTGAATGATCCTCAGAAGAGTATCATACACTGTGTGGCCTCCTTGGCTCATTTAAGACTTTGTGCCTGAGCCTAACTAAAAGGGATGCCCAGATACATATTCAGATCCCATAGACTTGGATACTGAAATATCTGCTTCAATAATTACTTCAGCAATTACTATGACTAATAAATTACCCCAAAATTTAGTGGCTTAAACAATGACAACATTTATTTTGCTTACAAATCTGTCAACTGGAAAGGACTCAATGGAATAATTTGTTCCATTCTACTCTGTCACAGATGGGGCAGTTCGAGGCAGCAGCTAGAATAACCTTCTCCAAGCTCACTTACATGGCTGGTGTCTGGGCTGGGATGCTCATACCACTGGGAGCTGGAACTGCTGGAGTTTTCCAAGACTTTTCTATCTATATGTGCTTGCTCCATGAGGTCTCTCCGTCAAGGTGGCTTCACGGTAGTCAGATTTCTTCTCAACTGTTGGCTCTGGACTCCCAATATACATATTCTCAGAATGAATAAACGAGGGCTCAAGGACAGGGAAATAGAGCCCACTTCTCAATAGTGAAGTTCATAAACCTTTTGACCACTCCTCTTCTGGTTCCATCTCCATTGTGATTGCATTCCATTTTCTCCCAAGTCTTGATCTTTGTCTCATGTACTACCAACCGCTTTAAGGGGTAACAGCTTGAACTTTGGGCCAGACCAAAGCAAAAGGCCATTTTTTACTTATATAATCTTAGGCAAATAATTCATCTTTCTGATCTTTAGCTCTCATCTGGACAAAAATGAGGATGAAACTACCTTCTCATGTTATTGTTCTTTAGAAATGATCCTATCTTTCCAATCCCTGTAATTCCTCCAGCTGCCCTGTACAGACCTGAGACCTCCTACCTATGCCTGTCCATGTAAACAGTCCCTCATCCAGCCTTTCCAGAGAAAAACAGAACAAAATCAGCCCTCCAATAAACACCAATAAGTGCATTTGCTCCACAGCACTGCCTTCACATGAAGAACTACTTAATCATTTGTTAATGATGAAGAGTCAACTTTCCTAATGCCAGGCTCTGGCAGCCAAGGGTGCCCTCTGTGCCCCGGTGTTAATGACTTTCTTGACTAACTCCAAGAGACACTTATTAAATTTTGAAACTCTCTGCTTACAAAAAACCCACACCAATACAGCTGATGTCTCTTTCACTTTCTGAACTTAAGGAACAAACATGCCAACCAGGGAAGAAAGGAAGAGCCTTGCTGAGGTGGGGAGAAGCAGATGGAATGCATTGAGCTAGGGTCTATTCAGGGATCAGTGAGAGCTCTGGAGTGCAGGCAGCTCCACACAACACAGGGGTCACACAGACCTGGGTTCCAATGAAGCCTCGCTCTGGCCCTTGTGGCATCATGGTCTCAGGTTACTTACCTAGCTTCCCTGTGCCTCAGTTCCACCTGTAAAATGGGACTATGACATCTACTTTGTTGACTTGCTGTCTACATTAGTTCTAATCTTCCAAGATAGTGTCTGGTCCAGAAAGTGACAGACACCACTATTGCTACTCCTTTTACTCTTACTGTTACCATCAATGAGGCTAACGTCTAAACTTAAAGTGACAATACCCCATTAGAGTTAATGCCCAAGACAGCCAACATCAGAGCAAAACAATATGAAAGAGGTAAATCATCTGAAGCAGAAAGAGGTGACCCCTCAAGTTTGTTTAATGATCCTAGCGGTGAGGTCAGACTTTCCTGTAAACATCCTGTAAGGCCAGTGGCCGTCGCCCATGGCCATGCAGGTTCCCATTGGATTTGGGCAGACAGTAAAAGAAATGTAGAGACAGAAAATGGTGGGCCATTTTGTTTATTAAAGTCTTGTAACGGCCAATGAACAAACAGAGAGGGAAGACATCTTTCTTCTCACTCAGGGCTCCCAAGCCCAGACCCCCTCTGGACTCATTTTCTGGACTCACGCCCAGCCAGCCTCAGCACTCCTTAACCAAACATATTAGGCAGCAATACCCCTTCTCCAGCAAACAATAGCAATCAATCACCCCTCCCCACAGCTTACACACACACACACACACACACACACACACACACACACACACACACACACACACTGTGCTGCCCCAATACAAATGAGCAAACCTAAAAAACAATTGTTACAAACTTATTTGCCCAACACATCCTCTGGTTATTTAGACTCTTTCTTTTTGTTGTTGTTGATGTTGTTTAGATTTTTATTTATTTACTCATTTTTATTAGAAAGAGAGAGATAGAGAGGAAAGAGATAGAACAGGGGGAGGAGCAGGAAGCATCGACTCCCATATGTGCCTTGACCAGGCAAGCCCGGGATTTCGAACCATCGACCACCTCAGCATTCCAGGTTGATGCTTTATCTGCTGCCCCAGCACAGGTCAGGCTAGACCTCTTTCTTAAGCTTTGTCATTTGAGGAGTTCTTCAAATCATAAAATAAGTTTGAACCCCAGCTTCACCATCTTCAATCTGTCTAGGTCCTATAGGATGGGGATGATAATACCAACACCACATGTGTATTTGATAATAGTACCTGTACAAAATGTTGACTGGGAGAATAATACCTATACTACAGGTAATATGTCTAAAATGCCTGTTTTTTAATAGGGGCACCACAAACATTAAGATGCACTGTCTCTTTTAATTCAGGAAATATTCAAGCCTCTTCAACCTACAGCAGAAGAACAACTCACAATCTGTACCTTCCACACATTGTTGAAGCCTACCCTCCCACATACACACACACACTCACATACATTAACACACATGCACACACACTTATACACAAAGATATGCTCATACACACATGCACACACTCATACACACATATACATTCACACACTCACATATACACATAGGCACTCATACACACTCATACACTGACACATATGCACACAGTCACACACACTCGAATGCATGGCCTTCTCTTAGAACAGGTGGCCATTCTGCTGCCACTGTCCCTTAGGTCATCCCCCTAAATAATCTTAGAAGAGAAAGCAATTTGCACCTAGAATAGAGTAAATTCAGAGGAACTCAGAGGAAGTTGTTCTGTGTCTCTTTGGTAACAATGTATTTCACACAAGGCCATGCAAATCATGAAACATTTTCCCAAGCCCCTGAAGGACTAACAAACCCAGGCTGATTGTCACAAGTTCCTGGGGACTTTTATATAAACACAGACTTCCTAAACGAGAATACACAGGGATGGAGTCCTGGGATCTATATATTTTTTAAAATACCTATATTATTCTTATATTTAATCGGATTTAAGAACAACTCATTAGATTATTGCAATCACTTTGTGTGCTAGCTTCAGGTCAAATAATCTAATTTATAGATAAGGAAAGGGAGGATGAGTGAGGTCTGACCAAGTGGCAAACCAGTGAGTGGTAGAGACAGGTTCAAAATAGTTTATATGACTATTTGTTTATCCCTACTGGAACTAGCTGTGTGACTGTGAAAAAGCCACTTAGAGTATCTGGGTTTTCATTTCCTTGTATATAAAGTAGGGATAGAACCCAGTCTCCTTCCAGCTTTAAGGAAGAGTGGTAAGAATACTATGAGATAATGTGTGAGAAAATAACTGTACACTTCAAATGCAAACAGGAGCTGCTGTCATTGTTTAAATTCGGGGTCTAGAACTTCTCCAGAAGTTAGAGTCTGCATTGTCTACACTGTTTACTGGGCAGAGTATTTCTATTTCTATCTACTGGACCAGAGTGGGCATATGATCCAGAGTCCCTTCGAGAGGAAACTGGGTTTGGGATGAAGGGCAATTTATAGTCCCTTTGGGGGATTCACATGTGTAATATGGTTACTAAGGTGGCCATTGTCCCCCACCATGTGGACTGAGAAGCTGAGGATCCCAATTCTCTAAGAAAGAAGAAATAGCTACATAGTGGGACAAGCAAAGATGACTGGGCAAAATGAAATTACTCTCCGCAGCTCTTCATGTTCTCGTTCCAGGTCAGTCCTGTGTCTTTTACACATTCCTTAAAACATTCCATTATCCTTATCATAAACTCCCAATTTGTGTTAAAACCAGTGACTCTCTCTGTTACTGTTACCCAAAAATAGTTCTAAAGCATACAGGTACCTAAACATTTTAATGAATGCTTATGCTGATGCTGATGAAGGAGACAACAGCAGCAGCTGTGTCTCTGCTCCCCTCTCCACTCCCAGCCCCCCTACCCCC
Source organism: Saccopteryx leptura (assembly GCF_036850995.1). Classification (NCBI taxonomy): domain Eukaryota; kingdom Metazoa; phylum Chordata; class Mammalia; order Chiroptera; family Emballonuridae; genus Saccopteryx; species Saccopteryx leptura. The sequence goes on along the minus strand of NC_089509.1, from coordinate 10,994,487 downwards.
CACCCTGGGGCAGTTCCACAGAGGCCAGGCTCTCTTCTTCCATCTGGTGCTTCTGGTGGGTGTTTCCCAGCCCCTCAGAGGTAGAGAAGGTGAATGTTTTGTTGTTTTCATTCATAATAATGACCATCCTTTCCTCTGCAGTGATGAGGGATTACCATGTTCCGGAATCTTCTTTCAAAGAGATCCAAGATGGTTCTTGGCATCCTACAGCTGTTTAGCCAATCCAAAGGCAGAGGAAAAAGAAAAACTAGGAAAATAATTGGCGCTTGTGTGAATTCATGAAAAGCAGGTCTATTCAGAATTCAGTTTGGGACTTAAAAGTCATTATTTCCCAAATGCCTGATAAGGAGACTGAGAGCTAAGTATCTGGCGGCTCTGTTGTGAGTGCACTGCACTGTGTCGCAGCTTTTCTAGTGTTGCTCTTAGATCCATTTTATTTCCCTAACCTTACTTTGCCTTTTTTTCTTTCTTATTTCTAATATATGCTATTTTGCTACATTTTAAGCCTCCTTCTATCCTTTCTGAAACAAGAAGCAATATAACAAAATAAAAACAGATTTCTCCTTTGTTACCAGAAGAATTCTTTCATTTTTATGTTATACATAGGCACATAATATGATGGCAAGGCAGAAATAAAACATTTAGGCTCAGTGCTCCACCAGTCACCATGAGGCCTTTATTGGGCACTTCTTATGTACGAGGAACTGTATGGACTACAGATAAGTTCCCCAAACAGCAAGAAGCTTCCAGCATAAGCCTGAGAGAGGGAGCATTCACATAGGAGAGAAGAAACAACTAGAAACACAAGGCCACGAAGGGAGGCAATCCTTGAGGGCTAGAGGGCAAAAAAAAAAAAAAAAAAAAAAAAAAAAAAAAAAAAAAAGAAAAGCTATTTAAAGGTGAAAGGACTTAAATGGGGCTTGGAAGGGCACAGACAGTTCTAATATGCAGGAGAAAAGGTAAAAATAACAGAGCAGAGGAAGGAGAGTCTTAGTCTTGGGAGAATGGCAGAAGCTTCAGGTCTCAAATTTGTCACTGGAGCCCCAGGAGGGCATGTGACGGCACAGGCAGCCAAGGTCCCCTTCACCCCCCACCCCAGGTTCTGAGTCAGCAGGCTTGGGGTGGGCCCAAGAAGGCGCCTTACTGAGCACTTTCCAGGTGATTCTGTTGCCGTAGTTGGGGACCCACACTCTGAAAAACAACAACGAGAGCTCTCCACGTAGAATTTCTGACAGGGACTGAAACGGAAGTTCCTGTTTTCAAATGGGAGGGCTGAGGGGAGGCCTACTAGGGTCCACTTTGTCAGAGGCCCCTCTGCACTGAGGTCCACCTCTGTGTCTGAGTTACCTTCCTGCGAGCTGCATAGGGCCACTCCCTCCTTAACCAAAATGTGCACAGCTTGCAAGGGTACAAAAGAATCAAAACATACTGGCCTTTTTCATTCCTGGACTTTGTCACTTGGGCAAAACTTCTCCAAACCCAAACCAAACTATGTCCTTGGATGGTTTTCTTCAGCGCTACCCACCTGTGCCTGCTGGGGAAGTCCTGTTGAGTGCCCCTCTGACTGTGACCACCGCTCTGCCCCGGGCCCTCAGGCTGTCGGGCCGTATGGACACAATATTGTGGGACACACAGTGGCAGGCTGCAGGGTAAGGCTTCCCACGTCCCTTGGGCATTTTCCTTCCCTGTCAGACTGAGGCAAATGTGGTAGACATGGGTTTAAGTACTCAGCCTCTCATGGCTCTCTGTTTGAGTGATTTTAGAAAACCACTAGGTACCTCAGCTTCAATTTTCCCATCATAGAAAGAATATATAACAATGCCATCCTTATTATCACAATTTAAGACAAATAATGGAACCTGCTCTAACGTGTGACAATAAATGGAAGTAACGTGTCTGATAATTCAACTTTTCAGCACTGTATTGTCATTATCTAACAAGTATTTATTGCTTGCCCTCTCTGTGCCAGGTGCTAAACATCTATTTTATTTTGGGAAGATAAGACAAATGTGCAAATGACTATATATAGACATTCTCTAAAGGGAGCACTATAGGATGGCAGGACAATCGCAGAGTTCAGAGGATGTTTAGGTCAAACTTCTCATGGAAATATTCAGGAAGGAAGTATGAACTTCGATTATGTATAAGTAGACTTTCAAAAGCCAAGCACTGGCCTGGCCTGTGGTGGTGCAGTGGATAAAGCGTCGACCTGGAAATGCTGAGGTCGCCGGTTCGAAACCCTGGGCTTGCCTGGTCAAGGCACATATGGGGGTTGATGCTTCCAGCTCCTCCCCCTCTCCTCTCTCTCTCTCTCTCTCTTTCTCTTCCTCTCCTCTCTAAAATGAATAAATAAATAAGTAAAATTTTAAAAAATGTTGTTTGCCTCTATAGTTTAAAAAAAAAAAAAAAAGCCAAGCACTGGAGGTGGCATTCCACAGACTTGGAAGAAAAAGTGCAGTGGCCCTGAAGGAGGACGGTAGAATGTTGTCTGGCAGATGCAAGCATCAGGCAAGACTTCAGAGGCCACCTGGAAAACACTTGGGAGAAAGGCTGACATTGAGTCTTAATCAAGGACTCTTTGTCATTCAGTTTGCCATTATGCACATGCGTGTGCACGCACACACACACACTTAGAGCTTAAATAGTTAGGGCTCAGAAAATGACAGCTGATGAAAAACAAGGAAGGGGCTGAAAATGCTTGGGTGGGAGTCTTGGAGATAAAAACCCAGGGTCAATATTATAAAGTAATTGAGCAGGAAGCATTACCCAAAGCAGAGCATGGATGAGCTATAGGCCCCTGGGGAAAGCTCTCTCCAACATGTAATAGCTCCTGAAAATCTATCTCTTGGTCAAGACATTAAAAGTTTCTATTAAAATGCATGTTGTACTACATGTCCGCATCCTCAGGAAGCAGACACGGCAGTGGAGGTTGGCATGCATGTGGTTCTCTAGGCACACTCTCAGGTTCACACCAGTGGGAGGGAATGGAGGACATAGGATAAAGCAGAGAGAGAAACTGGGTGGTGATGCTGGTGGAAAGGGCTTCAGATGGTTCAGTGGGAGCTCTGATGCTGGCATTGCTTTTCAGAGTTGTTTCTCATTGAGACTGTTGGAGGAAAAGCGACCCAGTGGAGGATAGACACTCAGATAACTTTATAAGAGGAAAAGAGAATTTATTTAGAAGCCAGAGGAGCACACAGGGCTTGTGGCTCCAAAGACATATGCTCCGTGAAATTAGATTTCTTACATCTTATATACTCTTTACAGAACACAAGTTTACATATAAGGGTCTCATGACCTCTTTGTCTAGAAGTACACACGTCAATCACATGATTTCAGGATGGGAAGAGGTTTAAGTGTTGTCAGAGATTAAGTGTTAGAAATCATCCATTAAGTCTTAAAAACTGAAAGAAAAGGGGAGAGGAAGGGGCTATTCAGATCTCCCTTCCCCCTTGCATTTCTCATTGCTTCTCTTCCTCCTCAGTGAATGGGATAAGGAGGGGGGGGTGTCTGATTTCTCCTTTCTTCTTTCTTTCAAACTGTCTAGTACAAAAACCTCTTCATTAGCAAAGTAATAGCCCTTCCTAAGCAGGAAGACAATCTGTAACTTCACTGATCATCTTTAGCTAGTGTTACCTAGCCCTCATTGTAAATCACACACAAGTATAAAAATCATATGCACAAAATTATTTGACCAATATTTTACTCCTTTTTGCTTGCTTTGCTACCTACACCACAGACATTACTATGCAGGGAATGAAGTACATTATACAATTAAAAAGTTGTCCTTTACAAAATCTCTCTCGACACTTGGCCTAAAACATAAAATGTCCTTGAAACTTCTAGGTTCAAGGGAAGGGGGCTTCCTTCTTCAAGACAAATAAGTCAAGCCTTTATATGTCCATGTCAACCAGTCAATAAGTGCCCAAGAAATAGGCATAATCTTGGGCCAAGTGGCTCCCTGGTAGCCAAGGGATTTCCCAAAGATGGCTAAGGGCTGTTTGCTAGTGGCTTTTCTAGTGGTTTGAGGAATAAACTCTTCCTCCTTACTCCTTATTCATTATTCCTTATTCTTGAGGAGCACAGTCAAGCATCCACTGCTTGTGTGTGTGCAAACATACTACTCCTTAAATTATTCAATCTACTAGATCACAAAGACAAGGCCAAGAAGGAAGGGGACAGTGGCTAGGAGAGCAAAGGGGACAAGAATTTCAGTAGCAAGGACTGCCACCCGGGAAGAGTCCACCTGAATCAGGCAGTGTGGGTGATTTCAGACCACTGAGCGCAATAGGGCCCCACCAGAGGAGCAGATATGAAGTAAAAAGAAAAGAACATCTTAACCTTTACTCATAGTGACACTACTTTCACAGATTATTATTATAAATAATAACATCCATAATTGTTTGAGTACCTGCTAGGTATCAAGCACTGGGCTTTTCATAACTAAGCACTACTTCAGAAAATTGAGTATGGTCAGTATTACTAAGCTCATTATAAAGAAGAGAAAACCAAGATTCAGAAGAAAGATTCCAAGGTCACAGAGCCCAGAGGAGGCAGGTCCATGATTAGGTCTGTGTGATTCCAAATCCCTGCTGTTTTCCCTCATGGCACTTTGATTTTGCAAAGTGCCATTATTTGAAAAAAATATGTCACTGGCCACCACAGAGCACAAAAGGAAAGCGCAGCCCAACTTCCTGTTTTGGCCAAGATGGCCCTATTTCTATCTGTTCTATAAAAAGAATCCACTAACAATTCCATTTGGGGGCTAAAAAGGTAGATCTGAAGCCACCGACCACTCTTTTTCTAATGTCAGTACTGCCAGAGCCTTTGGCAAGTCTCCCTTGTGTGGACTGCTCTCCTTGAGTCCAAGGATGCAACATGGCACAGTGGTCAATTTACGTTCATGGCCTCTAAAGTCAGACCATGTGCGTTCAAATCTCTACCCCAGAAGCTGTGTGATCTGGAACAGTTACTTTACTGCTCTAGGCCTTAGTGTCTTCATTTGTAAAAGGAAGATAATAACTGAACTATCTTCATAGATTTGTTGTAAAAATTAATATATGCAAATGCTTGGAACACTCATCAAATAGTAAGCATTAGATAATTGCTAGCTATTATAATCATTATTTGTCAATCAATGATAATCTAAAAGGTTGCCTCTGAATTACCCCTATCCACCTATTCACTCAATCCCAGAAATTATGATCCAAAGGTTACAACAAATGTTATCTCATTTGTTATCAGCCAGATCTACTAAAGTCAAATGTTCATTAATCCTCTCATTTATTAATTCTATCACTTATTCACTCAGTCAAGATTTAATGAGCAACTCCTGTTTGTCAACCAAAGCTCAAAGTGCTGAGGATATAGGGATGAATAAGAGAAACTAAGTCTCTGATCTCATGAAGCTTATATCTCACAGGGGGAGAGAAATACAATAAAAAATAAATACAGCCCTGGCCGGTTGGTTCAGTGGTAGAGCATCAGCCTGGCGTGCAGGAGTCCTGGGTTCAATTCCTGGCCAGGGCACACAAGAGAAGCGCCCATCTGCTTCTGCACCCCTCCCTCTCTCCTTCCTCTCTGTCTCTCTCTTCCCCTCCCGCAGCAAAGGCTCCACTGGAGCAGAGTTGGCCTGGGCACTGAGGATGGCTCCATGGCCTCTGCCTCAGGCACTAGAATGGCCCTGGTTGCAACAGAGCAGTGCCCCAGATGGGCAGAGCATCACCCCCTGGTGGGCATGCCGGGTGGATCCCAGTCGGGCACATGTGGGAATTTTTCTGACTGCCTCCCCGTTTCCAACTTCAGAAAAATACAAAATAAATAAATAAATAAATACAGAATATGTGAATGATTCTTGTGGGGAAAAAGTTAAGCAGGATAAGTAGAGAAGAATAGGAATGGTATCACATACAGGGACCACATGAGGCCTCTCCAATTAGGTGACCCTAGAGCAGTGGTCCCCAACCCCCAGGTCATGGACTGGTACCAGTCCATGGGCTATTTAGTACCAGTCTGCAGAGAAAGAATAAATAACTTACATTATTTCCATTTTATTTATATTTAAGTCTAAACAATGTTTTATTTTTAAAAAATGACCAGATTCTCTCTGTTATATTCGTCTAAGACTCACTCTTGACACTTATCTCATAAGTTTGACAATTATATTTAAAAATACCATAGTTTTTATGCTGGTCACATAATTTTACTTTGTGCATTTATTTGTCTCACCCTAAAGGCCAGTCCATGAAAATATTTTCTGACATTAAATTGGTCCATGGCCCAAAAAAGGTTGGGAACCACTGCCCTAGAGCACAGATTAGAATGAAACTAGAAAGTTAGTCACACCCATGTGAGTGGCAACTATGCTCCAACGGGAGTAAACATCCAGGGCAAAACCCTTGCAGGTTCTCAGAATCTTGGCCAACTTAAGGAAGCCAAGATATGAAATCAGGGGGCAGGAAAACAGAGCTTAAAGTACATAGTAAGGGAGTACATTTCTTTCTGAGTGCGATGGGAAGTTAATAGAGGGGTCTAGGCAAGAAGAAAAAAGAACAACATTACCAAATTTACCTTTTGAAAGAACACTCAGGCAGCCATAAGGAAAACAGACCATAGGAAGAAAAAGAGACGAGTGGAAACAGGGAGATCAGTAAGGAGGTCAGGGTGAAGATGAAGATGAAATGAGTCAAATAGTTAAGGTAATGGGAATAAGAAGTGGTCAGGTTCTAGAAGTATGTCACAGAGTAGGAACCATCAAGTTTTACTGATGAATTTGGGTATGAGAAGTGAAAGAATAAGAAAGGGGTAAGTCAGTAACAACTTCAAGACTTGGGGGATCTTCAGTGCATGGTCTTTAAAACATGAATGGAATGTGCTCACTGAGGGAGTGAGAGGGATGGAGAAGATTGTGGACTAAGCCCTGGGACCCCCTCACCTGTAAAGACCAAGAAGGGGAGGGGAATCGAGCAAGGGGAGTCATGAGAGAAAGTGAATAGGACAGAAAGGGATATAGGACAGGAAGTGTCCTGGAAGCCATGAGAAGGAAAGATTTTAGGAAGGAGGTTGTGAATGATTATTCAAATGATGCTGCAAAACATGTTTAAGAGATGAGCCAAAAAAATTTAGCATTAGGTTTGAGAAGGTTTGAGTATCAGTGACCTTGACAACAGCAGTTCATTGCAGCATCAGGGGCAAAAGCTGCTGAGAGTTATTTCATCAAAAAGCAGCAGCAGAGGCCCTGGCAGCTTAGCTCAGCAGTAGAGCATTGGTCTGGCCTGTGGAAGTCTCTGGTTTGATTCTTGGCCAGGGCACACAGGAAAAGCATCCATCTGCTTCTCCACCCCTCCCCCTCTCCTTTCTCTCTATCTCTCTCTTCCCCTCCTGCAGCCAAAGCTCTATTGGAGCAAAGTTGGCTCGGGCACTGAGGATGGCTCCATGGCCTCTGCCTCAGACGCTAGAATGGCTCTGGCCACAACAGAGTAACGCCCCAGATGGTCAGAGCATCACTCCCTGGTGGGCATGCTGGGTTGATCCCAGTCGAGCGCATGTGGGAGTCTGACTGCCTCCCCCTTCTCACTTCAGAAAAATTTTTTAAAAAGCAGGAGTGGAGAAGAGAGTGCTGCAGTGCTGCAAAGCAAAACAAAGTAAAAATTGGAAGGGATTGGAGATCAGAAGATATTATTTAAGATGGGAAATAGTAAAGCAGACTGTAGGCTCATGGGAAAGATCCAAAAGGACAGGATTATGGATTGATCAGAAGAGAGAGGGAGTGACTTCTGGAACAATGCTTTTGGGTAGAGGAGAGCGGATGGGGTCTGGAGAACAAGGAGAGAGGCAAGCATATCTATACAGAAGGAAGGAGACAAGTACAATGGGCAACAACTATGGAAATAGGACTCTTTTCCTGACAGATTATCTCTTCTGATAAGGAAACTGAAGCCACCAGGCAATATGAGAGTCCCTCGTCATATAGCTGGTTAATGGCAAAACCACTTCCAATCCCCATGAAATTTATATCACCATGTCTAAACTCACTAGAAAACATTATTTTTTCCAGCACCTTATTCTACTGTCCTTTCCAAATCCATGGTTGTTGTTTTGTTGTTATTGTTGTTTAAAGCTCCCAAATTTCTCTTGAACTCTTTGGTCATCAGCCAAGCACTAATGGAATGAGAAGTCTGAAACTGTGCCCAGGGTGTCCACTTACTGAGATTTTAAAATTCCCCGATGACCATTTGAGAAGAAGTATATAAATTTTAAAAAAAAATCCATTGACTCCACCTAGTATTTCTTCACAACAAGGCCAAAACCCCCTGACTTCAGGCTGCTGTACCCAGCATAGTCCCTGCTCACAACAAATGTGTGTTATGTGTGTTGAAATCTATTGAATGAACCTGTGAACAATTCATATTAAAAATTTTTGAAAACTTCTGAAACTGAGCCAAGTCTTTCCCAAGGCTATTGTTATTTCCAATATTTCCCTCTGAAATACCTAATTGTGGTTTTTTTTCACATTTTTTTCTAGACTGAAGATTAAGTATCTTGTAATTGTCCATAAATGCACAGGTAAATGATTGTAAATTACTTAGACCTAGTTATTGATATCCAGCCCTAGGAAGAGAAGTTAAGTGCTATGTTATCATCAGAAAAAATATCATTTTAACCCCAGGATTAGGCAAACTGGAATATCACGAAGACCTGGGGCCTGAGGTTTATGACGTGCAAACTCCACAGGACTCCTGAACGACTCTGGCTGGCACAGAAGAGACCAGCTAGATAGGGAAGTTGCCTAGTCACTTTCCAAACTCTGTCCCACTGACAAGTTCCTGAGCCATTTTTAAACTTAGATGGATGCCCATCCATCCTCACTACTGTTCTAATTGATTATCAAGCTGTGAATTCTCTGCCAGCCTTACCTTGATATAGGCAGCCCTTCGTTGCTCAAGCAGTAGAGAGCACATTCCTTCAAACCTTGGTGCAATGTCCAGGGTTAAAGACAGACTCTCAATTGCTCTTTTTTATTACTCCAGCTTTATTGAGATATAATTGATATATAACATTATGTAAGTTTAAGGTTTATAACATAATGACTTGATATGCATTTATATATTGTGAAATGATTACCACATTAGGTTATTTATACATCCATCATCTCATTATCTTGCATAGTTATTATTTTACTTTTGTGGTGAGAATTTTTTCTTTTTTTATTTATTTTGCTTTTATTTTTATTTATTTTATTTTTTTTTTGAGAGAGAGAGAGAGGCAGGGAGAAAGAGATAGGAACATTGAGCTGCTCTTTTATGTGCCCTGATGGGGAATTGAACCAACAACCTCTGAACTCTGGGACGATGCTCCAGCCTACCACGCTATCCAGCCAGGGCTTTATTTTCTTTTCTTTTATTATTTTTTTATTTTTTTATTTATTTTTTTTACCTTTTAAAAAAATGTATAGTTTATTGCCTATAAGAAACTTTAAATAGAATAGAACCTAACAGGTCTATACCAAGTCGTATCATACCTTCTTTTTTTTTTTTTTTATAATTTTATTTTTTTAATGGGGGGACATCAATAAATCAGGTTACATATATTCAAAGATCAACAAGTCCAGGTTATCTTGTCTTTCAATTATGTTGCATACCCATTACCCAAAGTCAGATTGTCCTCTGTCACCTTCTATCTAGTTTTCTTTGTGCCCCTCCCCCTCCCCCTTTCCCTCTCCCTTTCCCCCCTCCCCCCGTACCCACTACACTCTTATCAATGTCTCTTAGTTTCACTTTTATGTCCCACCTACGTATGGAATAATGCAGTTCCTGGTTTTTTCTGATTTACTTATTTCACTTCGTATAATGTTATCAAGATGCCACCATTTTGCTGTAAATGTTCCGATGTCATCATTTCATATGGCTGAGTAGTATTCCATAGTGTATATGTGCCACATCTTCTTTATCCAGTCATCTATTGACGGGCTTTTTGGTTGTTTCCATGTCCTGGCCACTGTGAACAATGCTGCAATGAACATGGGGTTGCATGTGTCTTTACGTATAAATGTTTCTGAGTTTTTGGGGTATATACCCAGTAGAGGAATTGCTGGGTCATAAGGTAGTTCTTTTTTCAGTTTTTTGAGGAACCACCATACTTTCTTCCATAATGGTTGTACTACTTTACATTCCCACCAACAGTGTATGAGGGTTCCTTTTTCTCCACAGCCTCTCCAACATTTGCTATTACCTGTCTTGTTAATAATAGCTAATCTAACAGGTGTGAGGTGGTATCTCATTGCAGTTTTGATTTGCATTTCTCTAATAACTAACGAAGATGAGCAACTTTTCATCTATCTGTTGGCCATTTGTACTTCCTCCTGGGAGAAGTGTCTGTTCATGTCCTCTTCCCATTTTTGTATTGGATTGTTTGTTTGTTTGTTGTTGAGTTTTATGAGTTCTTTGTATATTTTGGATATTAGGCCCTTATCTGAGCTGTTGTTTGAAAATATCATTTCCCATTTAGTTGGCTTTCTGTTTATTTTGTTATCAGTTTCTCTTGCTGAGAAAAAACTTCTTAGTCTGATGTAGTCCCATTCAATAATTTTTGCCTTCACTTCTCTTGCCTATGGAGTCAAGTTCATAAAATGTTCTTTAAAACCAAGGTCCATGAGTTTAGTACCTATGTCTTCTTCTATGTACTTAATTGTTTCAGGTCTTATGTTTAGATCTTTGATCCATTTTGAGTTAATTTTAGTACAGGGGGACAAACTGTAGTCCAGTTTCATTCTTTTGCATGTGGCTTTCCAGTTTTCCCAGCGCCATTTGTTGAAGAGGCTTTCTTTTCTCCATTGTATGTTCTTGGCCCCTTTATCAAAAATTATTTGACTATATATATGTGGTTTTATTTCTGGACTTTTTATTCTGTTCCATTGGTCTGAGTGTCTATTTTTCTGCCAATACCATGCTGTTTTGATTGTCATGGCCCTATAATAGAGTTTGAAGTCAGGTATTGTAATGCCCCCAGCTTCATTCTTTTTCTTTAGGATTGCTTTGGCTATTCGGGGTTTTTTATAGTTCCATATAAATCTGATGATTTTTTGCTCTATTTCTTTAAAAAATGTCATTGGAATTTTGATGGGAATTGCATTAAATTTGTATATTGCTTTGGGTAATATAGCCATCTTGATTATATTTATTCTTCCTAACCAATAAAAAGGAATATTCTTCCATCTCATTATATCTTTCTCAATTTCTCTTAACAATGGTTTATAGTTTTCATTATATAAGTTCTTTACATTCTTTGTTATGTTTATTCCTAAGTATTTTATTTTTTTTGTTGCAATCATGAAGGGGATTATTCTTTTGAGTTCGTCCTCAATTGTTTCATTGTTGGCATATAGAAAGGCTATTGACTTCTGTATGTTCATTTTGTATCCTGCGACCTTACTGTATTGGCTTATTGTTTCTACTAGTGTTTTTGTGGATTCTTTGGGGTTTTCAATGTATAGGATCATATCATCTGCAAAAAGTGATACGTTTACTTCTTCTTTTCTGATATGGATGCCTTTTATTTCTTTGTCTTGTCTGATTGCTCTGGCTAGAACCTCTAGTAACACATTAAATAAGAGTGGAGAGAGTGCACAACCCTGTCTTGTTCCTGATTTAAAGGGGAAAGCCTTCAGTTTTTTGCCATTTAATATGATGTTAGCTGATGGTTTATCATATATGGCCTTTATCATGTTGAGATATTTTCCTTCTATACCCATTTGTTGAGAGTCTTAAACATAAAATTGTGTTGTATTCTATCGAAAGCCTTTTCTGCGTCTATTGATAAGATCATGTGGTTTTTGTTTTTTGTTTTGTTGATATGGTGTATTATGTTAACCGCTTTACGTATGTTGAACCATTCTTGAGATTCTGGGATGAATCCCACTTGATCATGATGTATTATTTTTTTAATATGTTGTTGTATTCGATTTGCTAGTATTTTGTTTAGTATTTTAGCATCTGTATTCATTAGAGATACTGGTCTGTAGTTTTCTTTTTCTGTGCCATCCTTGCCTGGTTTTGGTATGAGGGTTATGTTGGCCTCATAAAATGTGTTTGGAAGTATTGCTTCTTCTTCAATTTTTTGGAAGACTTTGAGTAGAATAGGAACCAAGTCTTCTTTGAATGTTTGATAAAATTCGCTGGTATAGCCGTCAGGGCCTGGACTTTTATTTTTGGGGAGGTTTTTAATGGTTTTTTCTATTTCTTCTCTACTAATAGGTCTGTTTAGGCTTTCTGCTTCTTCTTGACTCAGTCTAGGAAGGTTGTATTGTTCTAGGAATTTATCCATTTCTTCTAGATTGTTGAATTTAGTGGCATAAAGTTTTTCATAGTATTCTACAATAATTCTTTGTATATCTACGGTGTCCGTGGTGATTTCTCCTCTTTCATTTTGGATTTTGTTTATATGAGTTCTTTCTCTTTTTTCCTTGGTAAGTCTTGCCAAGGGTTTGTCAATTTTATTGATCTTTTCAAAGAACCAGCTCCTTGTTCTATTAATTTTTTCTATAGTTTTACTGTTCTCTATTTCATTTATTTCTGCTCTGATTTTTATTATCTCCTTTCTTCGGCTGGTTTTGGGTTGTCTTTGTTCTTCTTTTTCTAGTTCCTTAAGGTGTGAAGTGAAGTGGTTCACTTGGGCTCTCTCTTGTTTGTTCATATATGCCTGAAGTGATATGAACTTCCCTCTTATCACTGCTTTTGCTGCATCCCATAGATTCAGATATGTCGTATTGTCATTTTCATTAGTCTGTATATATCTTTTGATCTCTGCACTTATTTCTTCTTTGACCCATTCATTTTTTAAAAGTGTGTTGTTTAGTTTCCACATTTTTGTGGGATTTTTTTCCTCCTTTTTGCAGTTGAATTCTAGTTTCAAGGCTTTATGATCAGAAAATATGCTTGGTACAACTTCGATTTTTCTGAATTTGCTGATGTTGTTTTTGTGGCCCAACATATGGTCAATTCTTGAGAATGATCCATGTACACTGGAGAAAAATGTATACTCAGTCACTTTGGGATGAAATGTCCTGTAGATGTCTATCATATCCAGGTGCTCTAGTGTTTTGTTTAAGGCCACTATATCTTTGTTGATTCTCTGTTTGGATGACCGATCTAGAGCCGTCAGCGGTGTATTGAGGTCTCCAAGTATGATTGTATTTTTGTCAGTTTTTGTTTTAAGGTCAATAAGTAGCTATATTACATATTTTGGTGCTCCTTGGTTTGGTGCATATATATTAAGAATTGTTATGTCTTCTTGATTCAGTGTCCCCTTAGCCATTATGAAATGGCCATTTTTGTCTCTGAGTACTTTTGTTGTCTTGTAGTCAGCATTATCAGATATGAGTATTGCTACGCCTGCTTTTTTTTGGATGTTATTTGCTTGGAGTATTGTTTTCCAGCCTTTCACTTTGAATTTGTTTTTATCCTTGTTACTTAGATGAGTTTCCTGTAGGCAGCATACAGTTGGATTTTCTTTTTTAATCCATTCTGCTACTCTGTGCCTTTTTATTGGTGAGTTTAATCCATTTACATTTAGTGTAATTATTGACACTTGTGAGTGCCCTATTGCCATTTTATAGATTACTTTCTGTTAGTTTTGTGTCTTGTTTGATCCTTCTCTTTCATTTTTTTATCTTTTGTTTTTATTTGGTTATATTCCATACATCTTTCCACTGTTGCTATCTTTTTTTATCTCATGTGCTTCTGTGGTGGTTTTTTCAATGGTGGTTACCTTTAGGTATAGAAAAGGGTTCCTACCCTGTTCATTGTAGCACACTATTTTGTGAGTACTTTTGCACTCCATCGTCCTTTGCTACTGTTAATCTCCATCCTCTCCCCCCTTTCTTTTTGTTGTTGTCACAGTTTAAATTTGGTTTTATTGTGTTCTTCTTGGAGCTTTTACTTCTGGCTTTATTTTTTTTTCTTTGTATCTGATTGGAGAACCCCCTTTAGTAATTCCTGGAGTGGGGGTTTTCTGATGATAAATTCCCTCATCTTTTCTGTATCTGTGAATGTTTTTATTTCTCCTTCATATTTGAAGGATAGCTTTGATGGGTATAGTATTCGTGGCTGAAAGTTCCACTCTTTCAGGACTTTAAATATTGGTGTCCACTCTCTTCTAGCTTGTAGAGTTTCTGCTGAGAAATCTGATGATAATCTAATGGGCCTTCCTTTATATGTTGTATTCTTCTTTTACCTGGCTGCCTTGAGAATTTTTTTTTTGCCATTGGTTTGTGCCAATTTCATTATGATATGCCTTGGAGTAGGTTTGTTGGGGTTAAGAAAACTCGGAGTTCTGTTTGCTTCTTGAACTTGAGGCTTTATTTCTTTCCACAGGCTGGGAAGTTCTCATCTATTATTTATTTGAGTATATTCTCCATTCCTTTTTCTCTCTCTTCTCCCTCTGATATACCTATTATTCTTATGTTATTCTTTCTGATGGAGTCTGATAGTTCTTGTAGGGCTATCTCATTTTTTTTAATTTTTGAGTCTCTTTCTCCCTCTCTGTTGTGCCTCAAGTTGCTTGTCTTCTATTTCACTAATCCTCTCTTCTATCTGGCCTGTTCTACTAGCAAAGCTTGTTACCTCGTTTTTCAGCTCGTGAATTGAGTTTTTCATCTCTGATTTGTTTTTATAGTTTCAATTTCCTTGGACATATATTCTTTGTGTTCATTGAGTTGTTTTCTGAGCTCCCTAAATTGCCTTTCTGTGTTTTCTTGTATATCTCTGAGTATTTTTAGGATTTCTATCTTGAATTCTCTGTCATTTAGCTCCAAGGTTTCCAATATATTCAATTTTTTCTCCATAGATTTTTCCTCATCTATCTGTGTTACCTCTCTTTCTTTTGTATCCATGATATTCAATTTTCTCTTCCTTATTGGCATCTGAGGGTGGTTTTGTTGATAGTATTAATGAGATTTAATAAAAAATAAAAAGTTTAAAAAAATAAAAATAAAAAATCGAAAAAAGTTGTTTTTTTAAAAAAAATTAATAATGAAATAAAGAAAAATAAAATAAAATAAAAATTTAAAAAAAGGAAATTATTCCCCCCTCCTTTTTTTCTCTCCTCACCTCTACCCTCTTTCTTGAGAAAATCTTGTGGTGAACTGTGAATTATATTGTATTTAATAGAACAAACAATGCTTGTAATGGAGGGCCTGATTTGGGGAAAAGTAATAAAGGGGCAAGAAAAAATAAATAAAAAATAAATAAAAATAAGGGGGGGTATGGACCCACAAAAAGCAAATAATGAAAAAATTTGGATCAAGAATAAAATGATTTGCATTTAGGTGTTGGTTGACTAAGAGTTATGATGAGAGGAGTAAGAGGGAAACAGGAAAATGGGGGGACAAATTAAAAAATTACTATTGTATTTAGTGGAACAAGAGCTTGATAAAATGGAGAGCCACAGATGGAAGCACTGCTAGTGAGTTAAAAAGGTGAAGTAAAAACCCCCCAAAATGCCACAAACATAAGTTTGAGTCCCAGATAAGATAATTTGTTTGTTATTGAGGTTTGAATGAGAGAAGATGTAAAGGAGAAAGGAAGAAACTAATATAGAGGGAGAAAAGAAAGAGAGAGAGAGAAAAAAAAGAGGGAACCACTAAAAGAAGAAAAAAGAAAGAGAGAGAGAGAGAGAGAGTTAAGGGTTTTGGAGTGCAACCCTCATAGAGAGAATGGAAGAGGAAAGAAAAGATAATGGGAGATGTAACACTTATGGGTAGTGTAGTTCAAGGAGAAGAGAGAGTAAGACCGGTAGTGAGTTAAACGACCAAATTGGAGGAGGAAAAAAAAAGAAAAAAAAAATCAAGGATGAAGATAAGAGAAACAAACGAACAAATATAATAAAATGGGATAGGTTATAAAGTCTGCGGATTATTCTTATTTTGAGAGGTTATCTTCTTGCTTTTTCTTTTCTCTCCCTCTTCCTAGTCGGTGACTCTGTACCCCGGGTTCTGCCCCTTTGGCACACTCAGGTAGAGGTTTGCAATTGATAAGTCTCTATGGCGATGTCATGTATTGTGCTTCAGTCTCGTTGGCAGTCGAGGCTCATTAGCATTTATAGGCTCCGACAGTGAGAGAGTCCGTGTTCCAGGAGCCTCTCTCCTAGTCTTTCCTTCCTCAATTAGTAGCCTGATAATCCAGCTATGGGGTTGCTGCTGCCTCTGCCTGGATAGTAAGAGGTTCAAAGAGCTGGCAACTTCCCACTCTATTCCCACTCAGCACAGGGCTCTGGGTAAGGCTCAGTCAGTCAGAGCCGCTAGCATAATCAGCCGGGGCTTCCGCCTACTCAAAGACCTCTGGCTCTGCCACTCTGTCCGGTAACACGGGCGGGTCTGCGCGCACAGACCAGGATGTTAGACCGGAAGTCTCGCCCTCTGAGTGAAACCCCCCGCCCACACTGAAAAGTTCCAGTGTTGGAATTGGCTCTCACTCTGTCCCCATGTGCGGCTTTTTCAAGGTCCTGGGGCAGCCCATGACTCCGCCCTCGGCCCACACAAAGGCCCCCGACTCTGCCCCTCCATGGGACAACACGGGCTCCCACTCCGGAGGTGCTGGGAGGAGTCTCCTGCCCACTCTCTGTGCGCACAGACCAGGATGTGAGGCCGGAAGTCTAGCCCTCTGAGTGAAACCCTCCGCCCGCACTGAAAAGTTCCAGTGTTGGAATTAGCTCTCGCTCCTTCCCTGTGTGCGGCTCTCCCCGGGTGCTGTGGCAGCCCGGAGGCTTTCGGCCCACACAAAGGCCTCTGACTCTGCCTCTCTGTGGAGTAACACGGGCGCACCCTCCGGGGGCTTTGGAAGGAATCTCTCGCCCACTATGCGCCTACCAGGGGATCAGGTAAAATGGCTGCCCCGCTTGTCTTTCTTTGTCTGGGTTTGGTGCGAGTGTTAGCTGTATTGCCCGGGTTGTCACAGGAACAGTTTTTCCTTGGCTTGGATCTTCGTGCCACAGCCTGGTTCGGCCGTTTGTGCCGCAGCCTGGATCTATTCACCCCCTTTGCCCGCCTTAGTTTCTATATTCTCAGTTTCCAGTGAAAATCGCCCTGTTTAGGTTAGTGAGGAAGGCGGAGCATTTCTTACTCCTTATTTCCTTCAGGGTTTGGTTATATATTTAGCCAATTTTTCACTCGATCATACCTTTGGGTGTATTGAGAAACACCTGGAGGCTCCAAGGATAGGTTTTTCTGTTTCTGGTTGAAGATCTTGTTGAGGTTTGGGGGAGATTTATCGGTATCGCTTCCTACCCCGCCATTACTCTGACGTCATCTCCTCCTTTTATTTTTTTTAAGAGACAGAGAGAGGAAAGGAGAGAGAGGAGGGAGAAGGGAAGCATTCATTTGTTGTTCCACTCTGCCATGCATTTCTTGGTTGTTTCCCATGTGTGACCTGGCCAGAGATCAAACCTGAAATTGTAGTTTCCGACAACGCTCTTTTTTTTTTCTGATGTGAGAAGTGAGGAAGCAGAGAGACAGACTCCCACGTGTACCAGACTGGGATCCACCCAGCAAGCCCACTAGGGGGCAATGCTTTGCCCACCTGGGGCATTGTTCCATTACAACTGGAGCCATCCTCTGTGCCCAGGGCCAACTTTGCTCCATTGGAGCCTTGGCTGCGGAGGGAAAGAGAGAGATAGAGAGAAAGGAGAGAGAGAGAGAGAGAGAGAAAGGAGATGGGGAAGGGTGGAGAAGTAGATGGGTGCTTCGCCTGTGTACCCTGGCAGGGAATCGAGCCTAGGACATCAACACGCCAGGCTGACACTTTACCACTGAGTCAACCAGCCAAGGCTTCCGGCAATACTCTTAACTTACTGAGCTAATTGGCCAGTACATTTGTGGTAAAAATTTTTAAGATCTACTGTTTTATCAACTTTCAAGTTTACAATCCCCAGAATTTATTTATCTTGTAACTGAAATTTATACTTTTTTATCAGTTTAGTTTTTTAGATCACACATATAAGTAAAATCATACATTGTTTATTTCAGTATAATACACTACATTCAGTATATTCGAGGTCTATCTATATTGTTGCAAGAGTCAGAATTTCCTTTTTTATGGTTGAATAATATTTCATTGTGTGTGTGTGTATCATATTTTCTTTAGCAATTTATTCTTTTATAGAGATGTAGGTTGTTTCCATGTCTTGGTTATTGTAAATAATGCTTCAATGAGCATGGAGTCAGATATCTCTTCTAGATAGTAATTTATTTTCTTTGGATATATACCCAGAAGTCAAATTGAAAGCTCATATGGTACTTCTATTTTTAACTTTTTAAACAGCTCCATACTGGTTTCCATAGTGGCTATATCAATTTATATTTCCACCAACAGTATACAAGAGTTCTTTTTTTCCTACATCATTCCCAACATTTATCATCTCTTGTGTTTTTTATAATAGCCATTCTAGAAAAATGTGATATGTTATCTCATTACAGATTAATTAGCATTTTCCTGCTAATGAGCAATGTTGACCATATTTTCATGTACCTTTAAGCTATTTCTATATCTTTTTTGAAAATAAGTTTACTCTGGATATTTGTCCATTTTTTAATCAAATTATATGTTTTTATCTATTGAGTTATATGTATGGATTTCTTGTATAGTTTAGATATTAACTCATTGTCAGATATATAATTTGCAAATATTTTATTCTATTCCATAGGTTGTCTTTTTATTATGTTGATCATTTCCTTTGCTGTATAGAAGTCTTTTTGTTTGTTGTAATCTCACTTTATTTTTGCTTTCATTGCTTGTGTTTTTATATCATATCCAAAAAAAATCATTGACAAGATCAATGTCAAAGAGCTTTTTTTCTGTTTTCTTTAAGGAATTGTATGGTTCCATGTCTTATGTTTAAGTCTTTAATTCATTTCAAGTTAATTTTTGTAAGTGGCATAAGATAAGGGTCTAGTTTTATTTTATTTTTTATATTTTTGCATATGGATATTTTGTTTTCCCAAAACCAATTATTGAAAAGATTATCTTTTCCCCATTGAGTATTCTTGGTGTTCTTATCAAATATTAGTTGACCATATATGCATGGTTTTATTTCTGTGCTCTTGATTCTGTTCCATTGGTATATGTGTCCATTTTTAAGGCAGTTCCATATTGTTTTGACTACGATAGCTTTGTACTATAGCTTAAAAATCAAAGCGTGTGTTGCCTCCAGCTCCATTTTTTCTCAAGATTAAACTATTCAGAGTTTTCTGTGGTTCCATACTAATTAATTTAGGATATTTTTATATTCCTGTACAAAATGTCACTTAATCTCGATAGGGATTGTACTGAATCTATACATGGCTTTAAGCAGTATGCACAGCTTAACAATACTATATTTGCATTCATGAACACAAAATCTTTCTATTTATTTATGTCTCTTTTAATTCCTCTCATTAATGTCTTATGCAAATCTTCAGTGTGCAAATCTTTTATGTACTTGGTTAAATTTATTCCTAAGCATTTTATTTTTAAAACTCTGTTGTAAATGATATTGTTTCTTTGTTTCTTTTTCAGATTGTTCATTGTTAGAGCAGAGAAATGCAACTTTTGTTTCCAGGTTTTGTATCCTGTAACTTTACTGAATTTGTTTATTAGTTCTAACAGATATTATACCATCTGTAAACAGAGACAATTTTAGTTTTTTCTTTCCTATTTGATTTGTTTATATTTCCTTTTCTTGCCTAATTGTTCTGGCTAGAACATTCAGTACTATGTCAAATAGGAACGTTTAGGGTGGGCACACTTTTCTAGATTCTCATTTTAAAAGAAAGGCTTTCAGCCTTTCTTCATTGAATGTGATGTTAGCTGTGTATTGTCACATATAGCTCTTATTATGGTGAGATACATTTCTTCTATGCCAATTAAGTCCTCAACTATTACTGTATTGGTGTTTATTACTCTCTTTATATCTGTTGGTATTTGCTCTAAA
This sequence comes from Saccopteryx leptura, assembly GCF_036850995.1. Classification (NCBI taxonomy): domain Eukaryota; kingdom Metazoa; phylum Chordata; class Mammalia; order Chiroptera; family Emballonuridae; genus Saccopteryx; species Saccopteryx leptura. The sequence goes on along the minus strand of NC_089509.1, from coordinate 10,974,528 downwards.
TATTTAGGTGCTCTAATTTTGGGTGCATAAATATTTATAATCTTCTTGATGAATTGACCCCCTTATTCTTATATAATGACCTTTGTTGTCTCTTGTGACGACTTTTAGCTTTATATCTAGTGTGTCTTACATGAGTGTAGGTACTCCTAGTTTATTTTGGTTATCATTTGCTTAAAATATATTTTTTCCATCTCTTTACTCTGCACCTACATGTTACTAAGAGCTAACATGAGTTTCTTGTAGAGAGCATTTTGTTTGACTTTATTTTGTCTTTTTATCCATGAAGCTATTCTATGTCTTGATTAGAGACCTTGATCTATTTACACTTAAATTATTGACATATAAGGACTTACTACTATAATTTTGTAAATAATTTGCTGACTATTTCATATTTATCATATTTTGCTTTCTATCTTGCTGACTTCTTTTGTGATTTGATCATGTTTTATAGCAGTATGCTTTGACTCCTTTATCATAATCTTTTGTGTATCACTTACAGGTTTTTTCTTAATCGTTATCATGAGGTTTAATAAAATAACTAATAGTTATAAAATATAATTGTACATCAATAAAAAATAACTTTGATAGCATACAGAAAGTTTGTACTTTTACTTCTACCTCTACTCACATTTTAGGTTACTAATGTTACAATTTGCATCTGTTTTTATACTGTGTATATGTATATCCAACAACTTATGGTACTTATAGTTATTTTAATATATTTGTGTTTTAACTTTCTCTTTGTTTGTTTGTTTTTGTGTTGTTTTTTTTCTTAAGTGAGAAGTGGGAAGGCAGACAGAGTGACTCCAGCATCCACCTCAACCAGGATCCACCTAGCAAGCCCCCTAGCTGGCAATGCTCTGCCTATCTCGGGGGTTGCTCTTTTGCTCAGCAAATGAGCTGTTTTAGTGCCTGAGGCAAAGCCATGGAACCATCCTCAGTGCTTGGGGCCAACTTGCTCCAAAGGAGCCATGGATGTGTGGAAGAGAGATATAAAGTGAGAGAGGGAAGGGGGGAAGGGTAGAGAAGCAGACCAGGAATTGAACTCAGGACATCCACATGCCAGGTCAATCAATGCTCTACCACTGAACCAACAAGCCAGGGCCATGTTTTAACTTCTAAATTAGAGTTGTAAGTCATTTATGCACCACGATTATAATATTAGAGAATCTTACTTTGACTATATTTACCTTTAGTGGTAGTTTTACAAATTCATATGTTTTATAATGTTAATTAGCATCTTTTCATTTTAGTTTAAATATGAGAATCATATAGTTATAATATATATATATCATATACATATATATGATATATATGGGATCACATAAATCCTGTAAGCTTTCTTTATTTTCTTTTATTATTTGTTTTTTGCTCTTCTTAATGGATTATTTTAAATAACCTATTATTAAATTCACTGGTTCTTTCTTCTGCTTTGTTGAGCTTGTTACTGAAGCTCTTTATTGAATTCTTCCATTCAGTCCTTATATGCTTCAGCTCTTGAATTTCTGGGGTGTTTTTTTTAATGGAGTTTGTTTTTCTTTTTTGTTTTTCTTTTTTTTTTTTTTTTACAGAGACAGAGAGTCAGAGAGAGGGACAGATAAGGACAGACAGACAGAAACAAAGAGAGATAAGAAGCATCAATCATTAGTTTTTCGTTGCAACACCTTAGTTGTTCATTGATTGCTTTTTCATATATGCCTTGACCATGGGCCTTCAGCAGACCAAGTAACCCCTTGCTCAAACCAGTGACCTTGGGTACAAGCTGGTGAACTTTGCTCAAACCGGATGAGCCCGGGCTCAAACTGGCAACTCCGGGGTCTCGAACCTGGATCCTCTGCATCCCAGTTCAGTGCTCTATCTACTGCACCAGTGCCCGGTCAGGCTGGAGTGTTTTTCTTAATTGAACTTCTTATTTTGTTCATATATTATTTTCATAATTTCATGTATTTGTCTGGGTCTTCTTGTAGTTCACTAAACTTCTTTAAGAGAATTATTCTGAATTCTTTGTTAGACGGTTTATAGAGCTCCATTTCTTTAGGGTCAATTATTGGAACTTTATCAGTTTCCTTTGATGGTGTCATGTTTACCTAATTCTTTTTGAACTTTGAATTCTTGTGTTGGTAACTATGTATATAAGTAAGCAGTTGCATCTTTCAGATTTTAAAGGTTCACATTATCAGGGAAAGACTTCATCATCCAGCTCAGCTTGAGGTACTAGAAAGTTCATCTGGTAGTGTCCATGGGCACATGGGGCTTGTTAGTGGAACATATTGAGTTAGATAATGCCACTACCCATGGCCTAAGGTTGGGAGAGGTGCTATTGGCCAGACTTCACATTCAGGTGGACCTGCAGGCAAGGTTTCATGGTCAAGCCAGGCCTCAGGCTGTATTCTGTAATCAGGCAGGGCCACAACCTGAGTTTTGTCATCACATAGACCACTGGCTAGTCTACTGTTTTTGCAAGGTCACTTCCCAGTCTTTCCAGTAGGGGAGAAATGGTGTCCAGCTGTATTCTGTAGTGGGGTCAGGGTGTAATCAGTGCTTTGTTTTTGAGCAAAGTTGCTGTTAGACTCCCTGGTCAAGTGAAACCATAGGTTATGCTCTGCAGTTGGGCAGGTCACTGGCTGTGCTCACTGCTTGGGCAAGGTTGCCAGCTGAGATCAGCAATAGGCAAGTACACAGGCCGGGTTCCAAAGCTGCCAGGGTCATTCTTCAGGCTGCCTGGTTATGTGGGGCTACAGGCTAAGCTCACAGTTTGGGCAGAGTGGAAGACTTGGCTTCCTTCTTAAATGAGGTTATAGGATGGGTTCCACGGCTATTTAGTTTTTTAAGTCAGACTTTTTGATTGAGCAAGACTGGTGGCTGTGCTCATTCTTTAGACGGGACAGTTCACTTGCTCCCTTTCCCAGGCAAGGCTAGAAAAAAAGGTCCACAGACAGTATACCCCATTGGCTGGTGATCCAAATCAGATAAAACTGCCAACCAAACTTTCTGTATAAATAGGGCCACCAGATCAGCTCTGCAGATGATCAGAACTGCTGGCTGGTATCTCTCCTCTGGCAGCCCTGCAAACAAGAATGCAGTCTGCCAAGATCTGCACACTAGTTGATGTGAACCTCACCTCTCTTCTCTGTCTCTGCTTGATCTTCAATCATCAAACCCTGCAGATTTTTTCAGTGATCCCCATGAGGTAGGATTTGGACAAGCCCCAAGTGGGCCTCCTGGGAAGCATCCCACAACACCGGGGCAGCTGGATGGCTACCTTGGGTTTACTTTTCCTATTGAAAAACTGTAGGCCCATGGGGGTCCTCTTGGAGTGGCACTGTGCTAGCTTGGGGGAGGGGCAATGCAGTCAAATTTCACATTGATTTCACAGCCTCTTTTACCCTTCACATGTGGCTCTTCTCATTCTCTGTGGCTCATGGGTGAAGGAGGTGGACAAGGTGCACCAATCTCATCCCCATATATTGGAATTTTCACAATGATGCACTGTACATGAATAGTTACTAATCGGTTTTCTTTTGAGGGAGACTGAAGCTGGAAACAACCTGTTTCTATCTTCTCACCCGCTCTTGAAAGAGGATAGAAGTGATGATTCAAATTGCAATACTGGATTTAAATGAAAAGCTTAATGGAAATGTTGTAATTGTCAAGTGTTTAACAAAATAATAGGGAAAAACAAGAACAGTAATCATGATGTGTTTCCTCTAAAACAGAAGATAATATAATGGAAAAACAAATGAGAACACCCAATGGGATGCTGCAATGGTGATAGAATATTTGATTCTGAAAGGCCTGTGCTGTCCACAATAAACAGTGCATGACTTTGAAGTCACACAACATTTCTAGTCATAGTCCCACCATTCTCGAATTTGGGACCTTGAGCCAGTCATGCAATCTCTCAGAGCTCAGATTTCTTGACTATAAAATAGAAACTACCTTCCAGAGGGGCTGGGAAGATTAAATGACATAAAATGTGCAAAGCCTCATTCCTGCTCTTCTTCTCTCCTGTCTGAGCCTCCCTAATCGTGAGCTTCTTCCTCTACACTGAAATATTTGCCTATTCTTAACAGGCTTTCAGGAAATGCTAGGAACTTCTAAATAGCCTATTCTACATGCATAGGTGGCCTATACTATAGGTGGTACATTTACAGGTAAGTGGATTTTCCTAGGATTTCTTTCTCATTCTTTCAATTCCTGATCTGACATTTCAGCATAGGGAAAGCTAATGCAACAGCTATTGTCACATACATGAAATTGGTGAATATCATTGCTGACATATAACTGCTAAAGAGAAAAATAATGTAAGCATGTTCTACTTTTTCTGTGACTGAGGCATTGAGTAAAATTACTGCGGTTCATATTGAAATGCCAATTTCCCTGGGAATACATGCTAACTTAAAACAGAGAAAAGTAGAGAGGGACAAGTGATGTGCAAACACTCAAACTTTTGGATCTAGCAAAATATTTTAAATATGTCTGTTTGCATTGTAAACCCTTAGGGTGGGAATGGTGTATTTTTAAATCTGTACAGCTCTAAGGATACTGTTGTTACTCCATAAACATAAACTAAAATAGTAATATTCATAGTTTGCTATGTACACTTTGTCATACCTCTTGAGTCTGATGCATTCAGTTGGGATTACTTGTAGTAACTAAGTAGAAATTAATTTTTAAGAAAATGACAGAAAGTTCTTTCTTTCAGAAGCTTGTTGTTTGTCATCTTCTAGGAATAAAGAAATCGTCCACCACCCAGGAAGGCCTCCTGAATTGATCAGAGGAGCTGTCAGTCCCTACAGCCCCTCTTTCTCTGGTCTTGAATGGCCTTGGTTGCTCTTTCAGAAATCCATGCAAATTAAAGATTTCCTTGTCCTTATGTTCCATAAAATAAAAATTATTAAAAGCAACTTATCATATAGTTCAATTAAGCTAAAATGCAATATCTAATTACTGGATAATATGTAACCTTAAACAAACTTAACCAAATCCCAAATCTTTCACTTACATTTGTATGACTGTGAGCAAGTCTTCTAAACCTCTTTGCCTCACATTTTTATGTATAAAATTGGGTTTATAATAGTACATGCTTCACAGGGGGATTAAAAAGAGTAAATAAGTCAATTTTTGTAAAATATTTAAGACAGTGCCTGGAACATAGAAAGGACTTTATAAGTATAGGTATTTTTTACATAAGCCCCAAAAAGCTGGCTAGTGCCCATAAAGCAAAACACTTAATACCAATTTGTAACAAAATTAGTTTAGTTAAATAAAGCAGTCACAGAAACCCTAGCAACACAATCTTTCTTTTTCTCCTCCTCATCTGCCAAAAAGAGTAAGTAGTCTAAAACAAATGCAGTGTTAAGTGTCTACTCTAACACAGACCTGTTTAGTCAGAAACTTGCCTTACTCTGTTTTGAAGGAGTTGAACATGAACCACTAAGTTTTCGGGAGGTAGGGGAAAGAATATCTGTGGTACTCACCTCCAATATCAATTTATTTTAGTGAAAAAGTGATGTGCTCAGAGCATATTTGAAGAGTGTCATGGAAGCATTGCCTCCCCCACTTCACTTTCATCCTTGTACTTTAGCCACACCTGACTACTCACTGTCCCCTAATACACCTGGTATTTTGTCTCTGAGGCCTCCTAAGTTATGCACCCTCCACCTCAAACAGCCCTATATCTCTCTTCACTACCCTTTCCTTGCGGTAGAGTCTATTCAAGTTGACCTGACAAACTTCCCTCTGAAACACTCCCAGATCCCCAGGTAAATCTATAAGCTCTATTTATAGTCCACACAATTAATTATTTACATTTCTTACACTTCACTCTTTATTGCTCATTGCTATTAAATGCTGAAATCTTTGAAGGCAAGAACTAGCCCTGATATTTCTCTATATCACTAACCTCCAGAAAAATAAAATATATGTAATAAAAGAGCAATAATTACCCTTCTAAAAATTAATAAATTTAGTAACTTTATTATTAAGTTAAATTTAATAAATTTAAATATTAATCAGGAGTTTGAAAATATAAAGACATTAGAAGCACACTTCTCTGCATAAGACATAGATTACCCCTTAAAAATTTCCTGAGGGGAGTGACATCAGAGAAATGGCTGCATTAAAGATACTTCTCATTTCTCCCTTTGAAATTTAAACAAATTCTACAACTATATGCAAAGAGAAAAACCCAGATGAACCTGAAATATACACACACTGGATAGACAAAAATATGATCACGCAAGAAGTTGGGCCAAAGCACAGAAGAAAAAATAATACCAGAAGACTGAGTCTTTTTCCTTCCTCACGGACCTGAGGGAGGGAGGCACTGTTTGTGCAGGCTTTGTCTCAGACCCAGAGCAGAAGCAGCCGGGAGGAGAGTCTGGAGGGAAGGAGCAGAGTAATGAGTAACAGCCAAGAACAGGGAGCAGAGCTGCTCCCAGGTGTTGCTGCACCCATGATTGCAGGGCTGAGTTATTACAGGCATGGGGTGCACACAAAGCCAGTGGCAAGCTCCCAAGAACTGCAGGTGAATAGCTTGTGGAGATCAGCTATACTCATATCTGAAAAGACTGACTACAAGACAACAAAGGTAACCAGAGACAAGGATAGACATTTTATAATGATAAAGGGGACATTGTATCAAGAAGACATAACACTCCTTAATATATATGCACAAACCCAAGGAGCACCAAAATATATAAGAAAGCTACTAACTGATCAAAAATTGCAAATTGAAAAAAATATAATCATACTTGGAGATCTCAATACACCATTGATGGCTTTAGATCATTCATCCAAACAAGAAATCAATAAAAAAATATTGGCCATAAATGAAACACTAGAACAAATGCACATAATAGACATCTACAGAACATTTTATCCCAAAACATCAAATATACATTTTTCTCCAGTGTACATGGAACCTTCTCAAGAATAGACCATATGCTGGACCATAAAACTAACACCAACATATTCAGAAAGATTGAAATTATACCAAGCATATTCTCTCAATATAAGGCTTTGAAGCTAGAATTTAACTGCAAAAAAAGAAGTAAACACACCCACAAAAATGTGGAAATTAAACAACATACTTCTAAAAAATGAATGTATCAAAGAAGAAATAAAGGAAGAGAACAAAAGATATATACAGACAAATGAAAATGACAACACAACATATCAGAATCTCTGGGATGCAGCAAAAAGCAGTAATAAGAGGAAAGTTCATATCATTACAAGCTTATATGAAAAAACAAGAGAGAGCCCAAGTGAACAGCACATCTTAAGGAACTAGAAAAATAAAAAAGGCAAATCAAAACAAGCAGAAGAAAGAAAATAATAAAAAATGAGAGCAGAAATAAATGAAATAGAGAACAGAAAAAAAACATAGAAAAAATTAATACAACAAAGAGCTGGTTCTATATAAAGATCAATAAAATTGGCCCTGGCTGGTTGGCTCAGCGGTAGAGAGTCGGCCTGGCGCGCGGGGGACCCGGGTTTGATTCCCGGCCAGGGCACATAGGAGAAGCGCCCATTTGCTTCTCCACCACCCCCTCCTTTCTCTCTGTCTCTCTCTTCCCCTCCCTCAGCCAAGGCTCCATTGGAGCAAAGATGGCCCAGGCGCTGGGGATGGCTCCTTGGCCTCTGCCCCAGGCGCTAGAGTGGCTCTGGTCGCAGCAGAGCGACGTCCCGGAGGGGCAGAGCATCGCCCCCTGGTGGGCAGAGCGTCGCCCCCTGGTGGGCGTGCCGGGTGGATCCCGGTCGGGCGCATGTGGGAGTCTGTCTGACTGTCTCTCCCCGTTTCCAGCTTCAGAAAAATACAAAAAAAAAATACAAAAATAAAAAGATCAATAAAATTGACAAACCCTTGGCAAGACTCACTAAGGGAAAAAGAAAAAAAGACTCATATAAACAAAATCCAAAATGAAAAAAGAGATATGACCACAGATATCATAGGTATACAAAGGATTATTACAGAATACTATGAAAAATTACATGCCACCAAATTCAACAGTCTAGAAGAAATGGATAAACTCCTAGAATAATACAATCTTCCTAGACTGAATCACAAAGTAGAAAGCCTAAATAGACAGGTAAGCAGGGAGGAAATAGAAACAACTATCAAAAACCTCCCCAAAAATAAAAGTGCAGGGCCTGATGGATATACTAGCAAAATCTACCAAACATTCAAAGAAATGTTGGTGCCTATCCTTCTCAAAGTCTTCCAAAAAATGGAAGAAGAATCAACACTTCCAAGCACATTTTATGAGGCCAACATAACCCTCATACCAAAACCTGGTAAGGACAACACACACATAAAAAAACAACTACAGCCTGACCAGGCGGTTGCGCAGTGGATAGAGCGTCTGACTGGGATGCAGAGGACCCAGGTTCGAGACCCCGAGGTCACCAGCTTGAGCGTGGGCTCATCTGATTTGAGCAAAAAAGCTCACCAGCTTGAACCCAAGGTCGCTTGCTCCAGCAAGGGGCTACTCGGTCTGCTGAAGGCCTGCGGTCAAGGCACATATGAGAAAGCAATCAATGAACAACTAAGGTGTTGAAACATGCAATGAAAAAACTAATGATTGATGCTTCTCATCTCTCTGTTCCTGGCTGTCTGTCCCTGTCTATCCCTCTCTCTGACTCACTCTCTGTCTCTGTAAAAAAAATAAAAATAAAAACAACTACAGACCAATATCTCTAATGAATACAGATGCAAAAATCCTAAACAAAATACTAGCAAATCAAGTACAACACATCAAAAAATAATTAATCATGATCAAGAAACACAATGATAGTTCAACAAATGGAAATGATTAATGTAATACACCATAGCAACAAAACAAAGAACAAAAACCACATGATCTTATCAATAGATGCAGAAAAGGCATTCGATAAAATACAACATCCTTTTATGTGTAAAACACTCTACAACATGGGTATAGAAGGAAAATACCTCTACATAATAAAGGCCATTGACTACAAACCATCAGTTAACATCACACTAAATGGTACAAAACTGAAAACTTTTTCTCTAAAATCAGGAACAAGACAAGGTTGCCTACTCTCTCCATTCTTATTCAACATGGTGCGGGAAGTTCTAGCCAGAGCAATCAGACAAGAGAAGGAAATAAAAGGCATCCATTTTAAGAATGAAGAAGTAAAGGTTTCACTTTTTGCAGATGACATCATCCTGTACATAGAAAACCCCAAAGACTCCACAGAAAAGCTATTAGAAACAATAAACCAATATAGTAAGGTTGCAGGATACAAAATTAATATACAGACGTCTATTGCTGTATGCCAACAATGAAACGTCAGAAAAAGAACAAAAAAATAAATCCCTTTTATAGTAGCAACAACAAAAAAATACCTATGAATAAACATAACAAAGAATGTAAAGGACCTATATACTGAAAACTACAAAGCATTAAAAAAATTGAAAAAGACACAATGAAATGGAAAACTATTCCTTGTTCAGAGATAGGAAGAATAAATATGTTTAAATATTTAAATAGTTAAAATGACCATATTACCCAAAGCAATATGCAAATTTAATGCAATTCCCATTAAAATTCTAATGTCATTTTTTAAAGAAATGGAACAAAAAATCATCAAGTTTATATGGAACCATAAAAAACCTCTAATAACCAAAATAATCTTAAAAAATTAATAAAAACAAGCTGGAGGCATTACAATATCTGGCTTCAAACTTTACTACAGAGCCACAATAATCAAAACAGCATAGTACTGGCAGAATAATAGACACACAGAATAGAGTCCAGAAATAAAACCACATATATATGGTCTCATCATCTTTGATAAAGGAACCAAAAACTAACAATAGAGAAAAGAAAGCCTCTTCAATAAATGGTGCTGGGAAAATTGAAAAGCCACATTCAAAAGAATGAAACTTGACTACAGTTTATCTCCTTGCACAAAAATTAATTCAAAATGGATCAAAGTACAGTGGTACCTTGAGATATGAATTTAATTCATTCTGTAACCGAGCTCATAAGTCAGTCAACTCGTATATCAAACTGTCGATACTGAACCCGTGCACCAATGCGTCAACTAGCGGCAGCTTCCCGAATCACGACTCATATCTTGGAATTTCGCTTGGATCTCGAACAAAAATACAGGCCGAGTCACAGCTCGTATCTTAAAAAAAAAAAAATTGTATGTTGATCTGTTCATATCTCAAGGTAACACTGTACTAAATATAAGATCTAAAACAATAAATTACATAGAAGAAAATATAGCTACTAAACTCATGGACCTTGGCCATAAAGAGCATTTTATGAATTTGACTCCAAAGGCAAGGAAAGTAAAGGCAAGGATAAATAAATGGGACTACATCAGACTAAGAAGCTTCTGCACAGCAAAAAAAAACTGCCAACAAAACAAATAGGCAACCAATTAAATGGGACATGATATTTTCAACCAACAGCTCAGATAAGGGACTAATATCCAAAATATATAAAGAAGTCATAAAACTCAGCAACAGACAAACAATCCAATAAAAAAATAGGAAGAGGATATGAACAGACATTTCTTCCAAGAAGAAATACAAATGGCCAACAGATATATGAAAAATGCTCATTATCACTAGCTATTTGAAAGATGCAAATCAGAACTACAATGAGATACCACCTCACACCTGTTAGATTAGCTATTATCAACAAGACAGGTAATAACAAGTGCTGGAGAGGCTGTGGAGAAAAAGGAACCCTCATTCACTGTTGGTGGGAATGTAAAGTAGTACAACCACTATGGAAGAAAGTATGGTGGTTCCTCAAAAAATTAAGAATAGAACTGTCGTATGACCCAGCAATCCCTCTAGTGGGTATATACCCACAAAACTTGAAAACATCGGTCCGTAAAGACACAAGTAGCCCCATGTTCATTGCAGCATTGTTCACTGTGGCCAAGACATGGAAATAGCCAAAATGCCCTTCAGTAGATGACTGGATAAAGAAGATGTGGTATATATATATATACTATGGAATACTACTCAGCCATAAGAAATGATGACATAGTATCATTTACGACAACATGGATGGACCTTGAAAACATTATACTGAGTTAAATAAGTAAATCAGAAAAAGCTAAGAACTGTATGATTCCACACATAGGTGGGGCACAAATTTGAGACTCATGGACATAGATAGGGGTGTAGAGGTTACCAGGGGGAAGGGAAAGGTGCAGAGGGAGGGGTTGGGGGAAGAGGAGGGGCTTATAGAGAAACAAAATGTAGGGTGACAGATGATTTGACTTTGGGTGATGGGTATAGAGCATAATTGACTGTCCAAACGATTGGAGATGTTTTCTTTAAATCTATGTACCTTGATTGACCAATATCATCCTGCTAAATTTAATTGTCTAAACAAAAAAATTTAAAAATAAATTTCCTGAAGGTTAGCCTTGCCAAGAGATTTCCCAGAATTCTCAATCACTTTATAAATGATAAAGCCAAAAGAACTCTTACTAAATCAGAGTCTTAAAATCCCAATATGTTAAAATTTACTCTGGTTTTACTTTAAGAAAACTTCTGTAAACATCATGCATATCAGTTCCATACTGTTTTGATTCCCTCCTGAGTGTCCTGGCAAAAAAACAGGCCACGTGGACGTAAACCCCTCTGCACACAGAAGGTCTCACGTGATCAGAAGTTCTAGTTTGTGCATGTTGACAGTAGGAAGGGAAAAAAAGAACCATGGGTTAAAAAGGTGAAGTATTTAGAAGTACAGATTGATAGTCACAGAATAGCCACAGGGATGTAAAGTACAGCATAGGGGATATAGTCAATGATATTGTAATAAACTATGTAAGGTGCCAGGTAGGTATTGGAGGTATCATACACTTTGCACAATGTATGATTGTCTAACCACTATGCTGTACACTTGACGCTAATACAAAATGATGCAAATGTAAACTACAATTAAAAAAATTAAAAAGAAAAGATTAATTTTTCCAAACTACTAATCTAAGAATATTGAATCAAATAATAAAAACAATTCCCATATTTTCCTCCACTTTGCACCTATATGTCCTTGTGCAAAATGATTTCTTTGCCTCAAAATAATAGAATTCAATTAATTCAATTAGCTGATTTAATTGTGCCAAAGAAATCAGACTTAAGTATTACACTTATATCAGAAAAAAGTATTACAAGAGTTAGTCAAAAGCACTTTATAAAGTTCATTCCAGAAGTCCTTTCTCAGATTCAGATCTGCATCAGGTTAATCTCACAGGCATATCTCAACAGTGACACCTAGAGATGCATTAAGAAATATGTCATCTCCCTGATGGAGAAGTCAACCAAGTTATTGTTCAATTTCAAAGAAAATACTTTTATTTTACTTTCATTGTTTAATGTACCTATTTATCATTCATTTGTCCTATTTAATCTGAGGGTTTTTTGATTTGTTTGTTTTGATTTTCTGAAGGTGAAGTTTAAAGTATCTGAGAAAGTCAAAGGCACATGATAAAGTTACATTTGGTTCAAACTCATTTTCATAATAAATAAAACTAATAGAAAATAAAACATTGTGCATTTTAACATAGAAAGGATAATCTGCCTTTAGATAAACACAGTGAAGAAAACTAAGGATGAAACAAATTAATCTAATGACAACTGTGGGATGTTAGTGAAAATAGAAGATAATTTACATAATCCTCTCCAAAGTCAGACTCTTTAATAAGGATAAATCATTCAGGTGAGCATTGCAATATCAACTGCTTACACCTTGTCGCTCAAACGGTAAGGAATTATTTAATTGAATTACAACATAGATAATTGATAATTATGTAAGTGTTAGCCCTCCTCTCAGTTGCACTGAAAACAAAACTTGGGGGTTTTAGGTTCTCTGCTCAGAGCTCCTTTGTGACTGAAAGTACAATAGAAGACATTCACTTCCCATACCACACAAGTGCCTCACACAACCCCATAGTATAATCAGGATAAGAGTTTTTCATATATATAGATAGCATCAATGTGATTGCACAATTCACTGAAAATAGAACGTTCAAACAACAGTTTTAGTGAAGTGACACAGAGCTGTGATCTGGAGATTTTTTTTTTCTACTAAACTGATTAAAATAACCTTTTTGTTCTTCAAAATAGGCATAAAAGCCCTGTCTTCATTGAAAATGATCAAAATCAAATCTCAAAAAGAAAACTGTCAAGTGTTACTCCCAAGTAAAAAGAAAAAAAGAATTCATTTTCTAGGATTAATTACCTAAATTCATGCATGAGCATGTAAAAATATTAATGTCTAAAAAGTCTGCAACAGACTCACTGAAAACAAATCAATGCAGTTGCTGGCAGGCAAAGAAACATTAACAATAATATAATAATAATAGCATGGAGCAGTGGAGAAAGAAATTAACTAGAAATCTGAAGACCTGGGTTCTGGTTCATTTCCATGTGTGGTGGATGACCTTGGGAAAAAATGAGTATCTTTGAATAAACCTCTAAATTTTTATTTCCTTACCTGTAAAATAGAATTACTTGCTAACCCTGTTTAGTAAGTAGAGATCAGCAGACATCTGAAGTCATCATTTACATCACCATTTTCATCATATGCACCATCACCACCACTGTTAAAGAAATCATGGTATGAGCCTATTTTCACAATTTCATTAACTGTTACTTAATTGAACATGAATGTCAAAGAGTTAAGCCTATTTTCATCTCTTAAAAGTAGTCTATGAAAAAATTAACAATATTAAACATTTTCAGTGACTGGAGCTAGACTTCTTTAAGAGCAGACACATTAAATTGTTTAGTTGACCTCTGTACCAAATTTATAAGTAAGATTAATTCATCTTTTTTTTTTTTTTAATTTTTCTGAAGCTGGAAACGGGGAGAGACAGTCAGACAGACTCTCGCATGCGCCCGACCTGGATCCACCCGGCACGCCCACCAGGGAGCAATGCTCTGCCCCTCCGGGGCAGGGCGTCGCTCTGTTGCTACCAGAGCCACTCCAGCGCCTGGGGCAGAGGCCAAGGAGCCAACCCCAGCGCCAAGGCCATCTTTGCTCCAATGGAGCCTCAGCTGCGGGAGGGGAAGAGAGAGACAGAGAGGAAGGAGAGGGGGACGAGTGGAGAAACAGATGGGCACCTCTCCTGTGTGCCCTGGCCAGGAATTGAACCCGGGACTTCTGCACGCCAGGCCGACGCTCTACCACTGAGCCAACCGGCCAGGGCCCGATTAATTCATCTTTTTGTCTGATAACTAAAGTGCTACAAAAGGTTCATTGTTAGGAATTTTGAAAACTTTTGAAAAATATAAAGAAAATTTTCACCTTCCCAACTGATAGCACTGCCCTCTCCAAAAAAATGCTGTTAGCAAATCCGTGCTTTTACTAATAAATTTTTATTTTAATTTTGTGCATCTTGAGTTTTTTTGGGGGGGGTTGTTTCATTTTGTTTTGTTTTGTTTGTTTAAAGATGTTTTTAAAGAATTTGTTTGGTTTTTATTAACCCATCTTGTGTATTGTTATTTTATTTGATATTTTATTAAAATGTGTTCATATGGCCATAAAAAAATAAGTGGTCTGAAGTGTCTAAATAAAAACTTTAACAAAAAAGATAATATTCACTTCAAAATAAAAGGAAGTAAAGAAGCAAAGTATTCCAAATGACCGAATCTGGTTCCATTTTCCTTATTGGAAACAACAACAAAAACTATGTGGTATTAATAAAAAGTTACCCTAAGACATCAGCTATGTGTCCCAATAAGCCTTAAGACAAGGCTCTGTTAGTTCTCTTCTCACGAAGGCCCTCAAAACAAAAGTCATTAGGAACACCAAATGTTAACGCTTGTTCTTTCTCCTATTATTTTTTGATAAGAGTCACCATCTCCCATCAGCAGAGAAAGTCACAGGAAGTCGAGCATAGAGCCCCCACAGGATGGGAGGAACCAGGGCAGTAAACGATTCTTTTACAGCCAATTGGAAACACCCAAGAGTAAAGTCCTTAAGCCTCAAGCGGATTAGTTCCTCAAGTTGTCATGACACAGGACTCCTCTATGAAGGCATCTCTGATTCGCCACATAGAGTGACCTCCTCATCTCCCCTTTGCTCCTGGTGCTTGCTTCCACCTAAACACCTATGGTATGGAATTGTACTTGTTTACATGTCCGCATAACTTGAATATAAACCGTCAGCAACAGGGTCTATAGCCACCTGCTCTGTGTCTCTAGTAAACACTTAGCACTCAAAATAATAATAATAATAATAATAATTAAATTAAATTTAAAAAATGAAACTTTGGCTATTTCATGGTTATATCATGGCTGTTTCAAAAACAACTCAGCTCCACATCCAAAAGAAATCATCACGAAACACTTTATAGCTCCAAAGAAGCCCCTTGAAGGAATGCCAAAGCTATTCACAGTGCAGATCTCATCATGCGCCTCACTCTTCTGAAGGAAGGCCCAGATCTCATAATCTCTCCCCTTTCATTTGCCTTTCTTTCTCTCCCCAAGCTTCCCCTTCGTTCTCTCAACACTCCAAGCACCTGGCTGGCCCTCTTGAGGCATTGTAGGAGTTACTCTAATCCACGCCCAAGGAAAATCAGAACACCTTAACTCAGCACTGATCCAAAGTTAGGCTGGTACTTAGCTCAGCACAACAGAAATTCAGGCTTGGTAGCCTCCAGAGAGCAAAATAGTTCATCCGCAGAGAAGCAGGCTTGAGGGAAGGCTATAAATACTTCAACATTAATATTGTTATTCTTGTCACAGAAATAAAAAGGAATTAATGATTTCCTGGGCCCTCTCTAGGCATGACCTCACTGCCTCTGTCCCTTGATCCTTTCATCTGATTACCATTTCTTCCCTAACGTTTTTCCTCCTTAAAGTCACAACTGTCATCTGTAAGTAATGGGCCATGTACACAGATCCTGTTACTGCAATGAACAAAGCTGGAGGACTATTTCCACCCCACCCCAAGTCTCTCCAGGGTTCTCAATGCCTATGTGTCATCCCTGAGCAATTTTCATTAACTCACTCAGAACTTGCCTGAGGAGAAAGGGGGACTGGAGCGGAACTGTCTCTTTAATGGGATTTTAATGTGATCTTCAGCAAACTAATCTTATTTAGATATCATAGGAAGCTGTGTAATCTCATCTGGGCACTCTTATTTCCTACAGAAATGCAAAAGCTTTGTAATTCATTTTCAGCAACAGAAACTCTTTAATAAAATCTGCATCTGAAGGTGAAATGATCAGACAAACAGCTGCAGCCTCAAAACCCTGTATCCATTTCATTGATTGGGGCAACCATGACAACAAAATGGTCACTACAAAGGATGTTTAAATAAAAAGCCATGCTAAGAGCTTATGGCACTGTCATATGCCTCCTTCCCCCTCCCCTTTGTTTTAGAGTTGTATACCTAAATGTTTAAGAAATGTATGAGGAAACATACTGGGGTCTGAGAGTATTGGCTCCCTAGTATAATTCTGCCACCTGCCAACCAACTATAACCTTGACTCTCTTTAAGCCTTGGTTTCTTTACTGAAAATAACAATACAATGACCTGGAAAAATTCTCATGTTGAAACTCAATTCTATTTTATTTTATTTTATTTTATTTTAGAGAGAGAGAAAGGGAGAGAGAGAGAGAAACATCAAACTGTTTCTATATGTGCCCTGACCGGGGATTGAACCAGCAACCTCCATGTATTAGGATGACAGTCTAACCACCCAAGCTATCCAGCCACAGCAAGAAATAAATTTCTGTTGCGTATAAGCTACCCAGTCTGTAGTACTGTGTTCTTGCAGTCCAAATGGACTAAGACAGTCTTTAATACAGCTCCTCTGCTTCATGAGTGCATCCCCCACCCTGATGTGTGAACTCCTTCAAAATAGGGAATGTCTTGTTCATCTGTCTTACCCCAAACACCTAGCACAAGACCTGTCATATAGTAAATGTTGCTTAACAAAGATTTGAGCCGAATAAATGTTTGTTAAGTGAAACGATGAGTTCTTGTGTTGTGCATAAAGACTACAGAACTGGAGACTCATTATCTTCTTTAATTCTGACTAAAAACCTATGAAGTATCATTTCTTTATTAGAAATTAACAAAGCTGAAGCTCAGAAATTATCTACACAACACACAACCTGTAAATGGCTAGTTGGAATTTAAATCCTGTTTTTTCTGATTTCAAAATCAAGTTTTCTGTATTTTATCTTGATTTCTCAACAGTTTTTATATAATCTATGAATAAGAATTGATATCAATTGTCTCAAAAGATGAGTTATTGGTTTTCTTAAAAATAATATTCTTAATCTCCCTCAACTTGATTAGATGCCACGAAGTAAAAATGATAACCAACAAGACAGTCCCTCCCCATTTCCTAAGGAATAAAATTAGGTGTATCTATTGAGGCATCTTCTCCTCTAGAACTTGATTTCCATTTTTCTGAGAGAAGGCTTTCCTTAAGGAATGGTCAACCCTGTGTGGGGCAAGGAGGAGCTACCACCAATATATATGTTAAAATTTAAAGGAAACTTCTACTTGTTATTAAAATAGTCCTACCACTCTCTTAGTTGAAGTTCCTAGAAACAGAATCTGAGGTAAAGATTTGTATGCAGCATGTTCAGGACCAACCCTGTAAGGAAATAAAAGATTTTTCAGGCAGAAGGAGTAGTTGACCATAATGCAGTCTCAAGAGAGGGCTTGACTGGTTCTACAGGGAACTCTGGGACTGTACAGTCCTTCAGAATTGTCTCCAGTTGAGGTAAAAAGGCTAGACCAGGGGTCCCCAAACTACGGCCGTGGGCCACATGTGGTCCCCGGAGGCCATTTATCCAGCCCTGCTGCATTTCTGGAAGGGGCACCTCTTTCATTGGTGGTCAGTGAGAGGAGCACAGGATGCAGATGCAGTACTCCTGGAGTACTGTATGTGGCGATGCCGCAAAGTGCAGCATTGCTCATGTACAGTACTACTTCCAGTGACGCGGGATGCACACGTCATGGCTCCGGAAGCACATCATATCACTTGTTATGGCTAGCAGTGACAAATATGGAACCGGACATTGACCATCTCATTAGCCAAAAGCAGGCCCATAGTTCCCATTGAAATACTGGTCAGTTTGTTGATTTAAATTTACTTGTTCTTTATTTTAAATATCATATTTGTTCCCATTTTGTTTTCTTACTTTAAAATAAGATATGTGCAGTGTGCATAGGGATTAGTTCATAGTTTTTTTTATAGTCCGACCCTCCAACGGTCTGAGGGACAGTGAACTGGCCCCCTGTGTAAAAAGTTTGGGGACCTCTGGGCTAGACCTTTGTATGTCAGTATCAACCAGTATTAGATACAGGCAGCAGCCCATAAGGAGCATGAACTTGGTTGAGGCAGTTCCAAAAGTGTGTAGACAGTGACAGAAGAACACAGGTTAGAATCAGCAACAGCCGAAATTCTCAGCTGCTGAGGAATGAGTGCATCCATCATAAGCAAGGTGCAGGGTCTGAGTACTGTAGCTCCCACTACATCATTATATTTGGATTCTCTTCTCACAAGTTTACCTTATTTGGGAGTAGCTCCTCCAGAATTCAGACTGGTCCTGTTTCTTGGGAAAATTTTGGAAGGAATGCTTGTGGAATAAGTCACATGTCCTGCTGCTCTACTTGCTCTCAAGGCCACAAGTGATGTCCATTGTCTTTCTTTCCACTACTTGTCCTAGATTTCCATTTCTGTTGGTTAGCTCATCCCTGGTCTTAGGTGTCTTTCCTGATGGAGGAACTCAGAGCACCATCCCTGAGAGGTCTCAGTTATTCCTCTAGTCATTATGCCTTTCTCAAGTTCTGCTTGTAGCCATTTATGTCAAGTTAAGCAAGAGATGACCCGGTGCATAACCTGGGACGTGCCCTTTCTCCTATCCCTATTGTGGAAGAGCAGCCTTGCTTCCTTGATCCCTGACTGATAACAATTATTTTGTTCACCTGTTGGCCTCTTGCCAAGAGTTGCCCGTGGATAAAACATCAACCTGGAATGCAGAAGTCGCTGGTTTGAAACCCTGGGCTTGCCTAGTCAGGGCACATATGGGAGTGAATGTTTCCTGCTCCTCCCCCTTTCTCTCTCTCTCTCTCTCTCTCTCTCTCTCTCTCCTCTGTGTGTGTGTGTGTGTTTCTCTCTGTCTGTCTCCTGTCTTTCTCTCCTCTTTAAAAATAAATTTTTTTAAAAAATTTTATTAAAAAAAAGAGAGAGTAGTCCAAGGTTGGTAGATAGCAAGCTTAGACTAATGCTTAATGGGACTCTAATTGTAGGCTTTTCTGGAGTTATTCTCTCACTGGGAACCAAACCAATAGATTTATAAACTAAAATGAGGAGACAGGAAGCACAAACACTCTGAATGGGTGACCATACATACTTTACCCCTTGTTTCTCAGACCCTTGTATTCTATCTAACTGTTGCTCCTTTAGCATATATACTGAATTCTCCAAGTTGATGATTGGTTACACCTTTCTTTTTTTTTTTTAATTTACTTAGAAAATTAAATTTAATTTGGAAAATTAAATTGCTCAGTAAGAGTACATAGGTTTCAGGTAAACTGGGTACACCTTTCAGAGGCCATTTCATTGTTTTACTAGACTGGCAGTTTCTGGATGATAGGCTACATGATATGACCGAGGGCCCCACTGCCTCACCTCCTTTGCTGGAATGTGGGTCCTTTCATCTTGGATAATACTATGCAGAATCCCTTATCAATGGACCACACACTATAAACCCTTGGATGCTAGTTTTGGTTGAGGCACTGGGTACAGAGAAAGAAAAGCCATACCCACAATATAAGTAGATCCCACTCCAGACAAATCACTGTCCTTCTAGGGTGAAAAGACTCCAATGTAGTCAGTTTACATTACTTTCCTTGCAGGATGGTGTTATAGCAGGGGATCAGGGTTTGTCTTCGTTGCAGGAAGACTGAATACATGATAGCAGCACAGTAGATCAGCCCTGGTAAGAGGAAGCCCATGCTACTGGCCTTATGTATAGCCTCCATTTCTAATGTCATTGGTGAACCCATCATACCTGCATTAGAGGGGCTAATGACAGATATGAGCTGACATGAGCTGGGCAAGACTGTCTCTTGGTTTGGCTGCTTAGTCCCTCTTTCTTGGGAGATACTCATGATGGACATTAACATGGCTGACAAAGGTCTCACAGTGTGCCCACTCCCATGGGGCCATGCACAAGCCTTCACGCTCCTAACATTCCTGTCTTTCTCATTTCTGACCCCAGACCAACTATTCAGGATATTCACCAATGCTTATGAGTATATATATGTTCCTACTTATGGCCAATTCTATATATTTCCAAAGTGGATAATTGGGTACAATACCCAAATTTTTGCCTCTGAAAAGTTTTTTCAATGCTGTTTTCAGGGAAAGCCCTGCATTGGGCTGAAGTGTAGTGTAAGTTCATTTTTACCTTGCACCTCTTGCCCCTAGGAGCACCATGCTCTATTAACGACCTCTAGAACTATATGTAGGTTGTACCCTCGCCTACCATTTCAACCTTGCCACCAGAGACGGATTAATGTCGGTGGAGAACCCAGGGTGCAGAAGAAAATATTAAGCTCCTTAAGAAAAAAGAGAGAGAGACAGGAAAAGTAAAACCACATGTTAACCATATTTTTAAATAAATAAAAAATATTAAGTACTATTAATGTTAAACTTTCACATATGAAACCAAACTTGGTGTCATTAGAAAAAAGTGTAAAGTTGGAGTTTTGCGGGGCCTTCAGAAGTCGGGGCCCAGGGTGTGCCCAGTGCACCTGCCTTTAAACCGCTTCTGCTTGCCACTCATTACTGTTTTACCCACTTTGGTTCTGATAGTCACCACCGGCCTCTATTATTTTAGGATCTGATCAACCCTATTACTATCAGGGAGCCCAGTTCTGAAATGGTGCCTCCTACCATCATGCCCAGACTGATCTCAGTGCTACTGGTTCTCCTCTTACAGAAGCATTCCTGATTGCTTTGGTAAATGAGTGTCTTGCGGGCCTGCCTAAAAACCAATCAGCTTTCCTCCTTTTCATAACATATCCTCATGAGCGTGCCCACATTTCCTGAGCCTTTTTATCCTTTCTTCTACTGTCTGCCACAGTGATCCTGGCGTTTCCACTTCCCACCACTTTCTCTAAGCTTCCAAGAGTCATGCTGACAGCTTGTTTGTTAGCACAGTCTCTCAGGGTCCTTTTCTGTATCATGGGAGAACTAAATGCCGTATCACAAGCGAGTGCTCTCATTCGGATCAATTCCCCCTTATCTTATCCAACTGTCTGTTTTATCACCCCTTGATTAGGCACTCTCAGGATGCAGTCTCACAAATGCTATCAGGCTCTGCAGATACGTACAGGCAGGGCCTTCGGCACAGAGTCCCTTTTTTCCCTCAGCAGACACAGCACCTTCCTGGACAAGGAGTGTCATGATTTAACAGTATTGATCTGGTGGACAAGTTGGGGAGCAGAGTTTCATCATGAGGCCAGCACATGGTATCTTGTTGCAGAGGCCTCTGCTTTGTCTTCAAGCAAGGAAGGAGCATTAGTGCTTCAAAGGAAGGTGTGCACCATTTCTGCAAGCAGAGAATGCAGGGAGAGAGATGGCTTCAAACTTGTTTAGTGCACAGACACCAATGTCACTGTTCCAAATATCAAGGTCTGACTCTACCCAAATGAGAGTCCTGACTTTGCGTAGATTTGCTGAGGCTTAGAATTTAACTTTCGCTGGCGTTCCACTGCCCTGGACCTGATCTCCAGCTTTGTCTGCAATCCAGCTACAAAAGACTTATATTTTGTTTTTATGCTACCATAGAGGCCTTCTTGCTATCACACTTTGCCCAAAATTGGTGATTAATTACCTTCAGCCTTTTATGTCTTTCTCCAATGCATTAATAGCACATCTGCTTCTATATTCCTTTGACTCACTACTTTCCCTTTATTTTCCCTTTATCTTCTGGTACATTGAACCAGCTAGTTCATTCCCTTTCACTGATATGCCATCCCAGTTTCAATCATTGAACCTACTGCATATCATTGAGTCCTCTCTGCCAGCAAGCCATTGGGTGATCTACTTCCAAAATCCCATTTCAGAGATTGCTTTCTGGGACCACTTCTGATACCAGAAGTGTCTTGGGCCAAAGATTTTCATGCAGTTGTTTTACTGAGGTTTGTGCTGACCAACAAATGTCAGAGGAAATAAGGGAAGCCAGTGGAGCAGGGAAACTAGAACTATAGTGCCTCAGTCACACACCTAAGCCAAGCCCACAGAGAGCTCTGGGGCTAGGAGAATATTTCATAGTTGTCCTCCAATGTGGCACAGGGCACTGGCCTTGGTACTCCTGTGTCATTAATCACTGAATGTGGGTGGGGCACAAACTTGGGCAAGGCTGCCTCTGTGACTATCGGAGAGGGATGCAGCGATAAGCCATCAGCACCCAACACTGAGCAGTTGGGAGAATGAGCTTTTTGGTGTAGAAGTGTGGACCTGGGGGTTGCACCACACCTTCCTTTTCATTAAGGCATTAAAGGATAGTTTTCAAGTGAAAAAAAATGGCAAAACAGAGAAACTTATTGATTGTTAACCATCAACACCCTGAATCACAGTCGTTCATGAGATGAAACCTAGTGAAGAGTAACAAACTAGGAGCTAGGAGATAGATCTGGCAGATACCAATGAGAATAAAAAGAGGAAGCTCGATGGGCCTTGCAGTGTTGTCTTCAGTGGACTGCAAGTGCCAAGAGATAGCACCAGAGCTTAAGATCCCCAGAAAGGAAAAGGCAAGAAAGAATGAGACCGAGGGAAAAGCAAGAGAGGGAGAGAAGGGGGAAAGCAAGCTGTCCAACATGTCAAGCTTTAAGTCTTACCATATTTTACATATTTTCATTTCATTTCAGGAAAGGAAAACCAAGATAAATATCCATGAATTCAACCTCTCCTGGGGAAAGTCAAAGAAAAAAAGTCCATGTTTCTTACAGGCAAATGTACTTATATGACTTATCCCTGATTTCTGGGAGCCAAACCTACCCTAGAAAAACATTTCTTGATTTTCAACATTCTTATGTGGTTTCTTCTTTCCTTCCATCTGTCCGTAAACCTTTTTTTGAGATCCCAGGAAATTTCAGGCTTGCTAGTGGCACCAGGGATGCAGAGACAGAGTTGCTGCCCCCTGAGGGCCTCACAGCCTGTAGGGAAGACTATGTGTAGACCAGTCAGTCACATCCTGGCTCGCCAAGTGCTGGAGGGGAACATGTGGAGCACCCTGGGAGCCGTAAGGAGGGGCCTGCATGTCTACACAGGTGATTTGGGAGCGTCACTGCATCACTGAATGTGTTGACTTACCCAACCAAGTTCACAGAACAGCTTTGTCACCTTCTATTTTATTTTCCAGTCTGCTGCTTTGAGCCACTTCAAGAATAGTGCTATGCTTTGTTTTAAATGCTTTCTCAGATTCTTCGTTTTTCTTATGTAAACAAGAACTCCTGAAAAGTATAACCATCTGTGCCAAAATGAATACTCTTTACATAAAGTTCTGATATAAATGGCTTACCTCTGTGTATATTTCTATAATGAAAATAATTCTTATTTAGTTTAACTCAGATTTCATGTTAGAAAAATAATTGGAGAGGAAGAGACTAGAAATATGAAAAGAAAATTGAGGAAGGCAAAATAAATAAAAGTAGTAGAGTAGAAATGTTTATATGATACTCTGGAAAAAAATCAGCAGATTTTTCTTGAACCATAGTTTTATTTCTGCAGTTTGCAATTGGCTGCAGTTAAAATATATATTAGGACCTAACATAGTCAAGTCCACACATTCTACTATATTTGAATGCATTGTGGAGCAAAATTTGAGAAAAGCTCTATGAAAATTTGTAAGTGTATTATTCAAAAAATAAGATTTCTGTGTCAGTAAGAAGCCAACCACCTATAGGTAACAGGAATTGGGCCACAAAGATTTTAATTGAGGTTTCTTTTTCTCTCAGCACATGGGTATCATGACTGCTGCAGCTCTGCCAACTTCTGCAGAAGAGCAAAGGGCCCTGACCAACTCAGTGCTGTTTATCAGAAAAGCAAATAATTCCCCAGAAGTGCCTGTTCTGTGTAAGGATTCTGTGTGAGTTTATGGCCAGTATTGGGTCTCACCGCCATCAATAGCTGCAAAGAAGATTTAGATAAAAGAATATTTCAATGTCCAGCCTCTTTATTGAGAAAGACTAAGAAAGAATAAGATAGACAATAGATTGAGAGAGCTAATTAACAGTATTAGCCACAGTTTTCATGAGTGAAGTGAAGATGTATAATATTAGGATAAAATTTTGGGAAACACTTATGGTGTTTAAAGGTTATAAAATATTTTCTAGCTCAAACATTTAAATTGCAACATCTCTGGAAACACAGTAGGATTTAAGAGTATGGAATCTATAGGAAAAACCATACAAAAAGACAACTTTACAACTTTATAGATATATACATTATCCCTAGATCAAAAATTAAGTAGGTTTATCCTGAAATTTCTGTAGAGAGGGGTCCTAAAAAAGTTTATAGAGAAAAAAGGAGGTGGCAAATGGAATTAATTGTACATTATCAAGTAATGTCACTTGTATAAGATTTTCTCTCAGGTCATTAAACTCTACCCTAACTTAACTGAAGAGTATAGGTATTAACTTTAAGACTTATGAGATATACATATTGTGTTGCAGTTAGAATTTAATTACAAATACAATATTTTAATTGTAAGAAGATGGTTAGTTTTTAGCAATATACACTGAAAAGATTAAAGAGTTAACAGGTGTCCAGTCTGCGCCAATGCCTGTATGCTATGGTTGCTGAGAGCCACAACCACACTCAGGTTGCCCACAGAAGTGAAGCTCCCTCTGGGATGCTATGTCACAAACCAGCACAAGTTGTAATTTTACAGGTCTCAAGTAGGAACAGCGGAGGATTAGAAAATAAACACAGAAAAAAAAAGGGTGGGATCAGGAGACCTCATTGCCAAGCTCACGGCTTGCAAGAGTGAATCTCCACCCCCAAACCCTTTATTTATAGAGCAGAGAGCAAAGCCATTTGCAAAACAAAGAGAGCTCAGATACAAAGTCAAATTTCTGAGGCAAACTAAGAATTCTCCCAAGTGTAGAAAACCCCCCACCATACATAACATCTTAACTTCACAAAATAATGGATAAAAACTGCCTCCAGTCTCTTCTAGGTAAGTGGGGGATGGGATGAGTAGAAACCATCAACATCACAGCTAACAGGAGGTGTGGGGAAGGGCATGCTAATTGCCTTTACCAACTTAATCAAACAATCAGAGGTAGTGGGGAAGAGCTTAGCACTCTGGCTTAAGCCTTAAACTGCAAGGACTTTTCTCAGCTTGCAGTCTCCCACAATGCTACAGGAACTTTATCCCATGTTGCTCTTCAGGACAGCCTGAAATGACAAGGTACATTCTCTGGCCTTTGAGCTGTGGTCACATCTGCTAGAAGCTGCAGCCAGATCTCTTGTTCTTCTCTGAGTGAATGAGGCTGTCTGACCCATAGCAATTCAGAGTCTCATGGAGGCCTACATGATGCCAACCTATTTCTTCCATTGCCAGGATGTGCCTCACATCTGGATTGGTGAGTTATAATCCTAGCACTTCCATGGACCAGAGGTCCCCATTTTCATCCTTTACCACTATGGAAGTGAAATGCAAAATTAAAGCTATCTTTTCTTTACTGAGTAATGCCCCCCCCACTTTGTTTAAAGCACCTGCTTCTCATATTCTTGTGTATAGGACCAATTTTTGTTTGTTTTTAATCCACCTTGGACAATACATAGTCCTACCAAACATGACTAGATGTATAACACAGCATGACCCCAACAACATCTAAATTGGTGTGTATTCTATTCACTAAGGCAAGCCCCACTGGTCATGCACTTGGATGTTGTAGCAACATCAAATCATTGACAGTTTATAAATACTCTTAAATCCTGTATTCAGTTTCTGTGAACTAACATTCCATGGACTCATTTTGAGTAGCACTGGTTTAGAAACAAGGAACCTACTGTTAGTTGTTTTGGGTTGTTTTTTTTTTGTTTGTTTTTTTAACTAACATTTAGTCTATTTTTTAAGATGTTTTTTTAAATACTTTATTTATTCATTATAGAGCAGCGGTTCTCAACCTGTGGGTCGCGACCCCGGCGGGGGTCAAACGACCAAAACACAGGGGTTGCCTAAAGCCATCGGAAAATACATATTTATTATACAATACATTTTTAAATAAAATATGTATTTCCAATGGCTTTAGGCGACCCCTGTGTTTTGGTCGTTAGACCTCCGCCGGGGTCGCGACCCACAGGTTGAGAACCGCTATTATAGAGAGAGGAGAGAGAGTAAAAGAGGAGAGAGAGAAGTGGGGAGTAGCAGGAAGCGTCAACTCCCATATGTGCCTTGACCAGGCAAGCCCAGGGTTTCAAACCAGTGATCTCAGCAATCCTGGTCAATGCTTTATCCACTGTACCACCACAGGTCAGGCTAACATTTAGTCTTTAATCATGTAATAATAATAAGATCCTTGACATTCTCTTAATTTTGTCTGCTGGATCTATTTTTTATTTTATGAGCATTAAAATATTTATGACGCTTTCCCTTTATGACCAAACTCTTAAAATTCCTAAATTCTCCAGCTTCTAATTTTCTTACTCAAGTATAACCCCTCATGGTGGTGAAAGAACCCTGTAGGTTTATCTACACAGAGAGTATTTTTTAAATTTTTATTTATTGATTCTAGAGAGAGAAGAAGGAACAGAGAGAGAGACAGACAGAAACATTCATCAGTTCCTGTATGTGTCCTGACCGGAGATAGAATGGCAACCTCTGCTTCAGTGAGGAGCCCTGAGGAGCCCTGCGCCACCTCACCCGCAGGTGGTGTAAGGTACCAAAAGCTACAGAATCAATATTAATATTTGAAGAGGCTTAAAGAACATTTTATTAATTTGGGTTAAGATGTGCAGAGAAATTTTGCAAATGATCTATCTCTGTACTGTGTGATTGGCATAAAACCAGGAAGGCCCTTGGCATTGTATTGTAAATGCAAAGGGAAGGAAAACATGGATTCCCTGACATTCCACCACACCTGTGGGGAAAGGGGTGAATGACTAGTCAGGTGCAGGAAGAGAAAAGCCAAAATAAACCTTTTCTTATAGTAATGAGCCATTTGCGGACATTTGTCCCCACAGAAACTACCTCTCCCATGTGAATGCATGGAGTTAATGTGTGTGACTCTGGACAAAGAGATGACAGATAAACATTAGAAAATATAGGAATGTCTCTTAATATGTAAAGAGACATCTTTCTATCATTGTGTTGACTTGTAAATTTTGTTTTCTCCAAAATGATGTATGGCTTGCAAACTGAACATGGTTCTATCATGTTAAAGGACATATGACTATAACCAATAGTGGTAAAGGGCGCCTAATTGCAATTTTTGCTTCTGTACTTTCCGCTTGCAAAACTATAAAAACTAAGTAGAACAAAGGGCCAGCACACTCTCCCTCAGATTTCTGTTGGAGTTGCCGCCGCTTGGCCAAGCTAGACAATCAAGCTTTGATGTGTAATCGACGGAGTTTGTTCATGTCTTCAATGTTTTGAGTCCCTCTGGATTAGGCTTAACATTAGGACAACACTCCAACCAACACAGCTATTCAGCCAGAGTCACACAAGATGTAACAGAGCTATTACACAGAAAATATTTTAGAATCGCACTAAAACCATAAATGTGCTAGACTTGCCTATTAACTAACTGCTTCCAAAAGGGAAAAGAATCTTCACATTAGACAACTTGTTGATATAAGCCAAAGGCTGATTGAATATTATGGGTGTAAGAATCAAATCATAAAGCTATAAAAAGTTTTCTGATGCATGTTTTGTGGCTAATTTGTAATTGAAAATCCATTAACAGCATAAATGGAGATGAATAATGCTAAAATGGACTCACCAGTTATGCCAAAATAAGGATGTGAAATGCATTCTAAAAATGAGGTAAAATGCTTCCTGTAAAGCTGTCCGATTTTTTCCTCCCCTCTACTAAAAGAAACTGAAGATAATTTAAATTGTTCTGAAACAAATGTGTTGACAGGGATAATAACAAAATGAATGAAAGTAGAGAAAAGACTCTTTGGCATAACAACAGGAGCTTTAACAAAAGAAGTGCGAATTTGAAGGCAGCAAACATTCAATATATTTCAGATGCAATTTCAGCCAGGATTCAAATATTAGTAGAAACAAAATGAAATGCTGATGTTGCAAAAACAAACGAAGCAAGAGGAATGGACAAGAATAATAGTGTCACAATACCAGAATCAGAGTTAATTTAGAAAGATATTGAGCTAAAATTTGTTTTCCTTTCAAAGTGCCTGATATAATTAGAACGAAAGCATGTTTGCCACGTTTGTAAGCATGATGGTTCTCTAGTGCTTTAATCTAGGGGGAAAGATGATGAATAGAACTGCACTGTTGTACATGAGGGAAGTGACATTCATACTGCCATGTTCATTTCAATTCCTTCTGTGAGAATTACAATTCTGAGGATCTGATTGTTACATTATAGTATGAATATTCAAAATGCTACTTTACATATCATATATCGTTTGGATTTGAATGAATTTTTTCCCAGACTGGAGGGATTTCTCTCAAGCAAATCTATGTGTGTTGTTTTAAATATTTGCTTTTTAAAAAGAAGTTTAGAAAGAATTTTTTAAGTAACCCAAGAAAAAAATCTGATCTAAATATTTTTTCACTCTCAGATTTTTAAAATAATCAACCTAATTTTAACCAAACTTTGGACACTAATTCACTTAAACACCAAAATCATTAAAATAAAAATAAAATTCAGATGTTGGAATTAGGATTTATATATAAAAACATCATAAAATAAAAGTAAAAATGTCTAAAACTCCTATAGGCAGAATATAATATGTTATTGGAATAATGCCAAATATTTTATTAATCAATTGGAATGCTCAGGGCATAAAGAGATTTAAGTTAACTTAATTTTTTTTAGATAACTGAAACTTTTCCTAATAATCTCTTCCCTTTTTTTGTGCTCATCTCTTAAAGTCATTATTGATTTGACTCAAATCGAATAAAGATATAGAAGTACAGGAGATTTGGTTTGAATGTGATGTTTTACCATGAGGTAAACATACCTATGTATGTTTAAATAGCATCTCATTATTTAGCATAAAATTATACAAGGAAAGTTAATATAGGGATGAACCTACCACTTACTTGGTCATTTGATGTGCTATGTACCCTGAAAGGTGGCTTCATACCTTGACTCATTTACTATCCCAGAAAATAATTGAGAAATTATTACCATTTTACCAATAAGGATATCAGAGCTCAGAAAAGTTAATAAAATTTTCCTCAAATCACATAGTCAGTAATTGGCAAAACTGAGATTCGAACTAAGGTCTGTCTGTTTCAAAATCCATGCTCTTTTCATCATACTCCTGTAACCTAGATTATGCCTACCACTATAATTGGGATGTAAAGTCTGGGAGCATATATTTTACCTCTATTGGCCTTAGTTCGTGTGCCTATAAAATTAGAATATTGCGATCTATAGCAGAAATAAGGTATTTCTCTTTTTTTTATTGTACTAAAACTCCAATTACCACCTAAGCATATGATATAAATATTTCCCATTTTCCCTTGCAGCTAGACATGCCATATGACTAATACATATGACTAGTTACCAATGGAATGTGAACAGAAATGATAGGTACAACTTCTATTTGCATAATTAAAGAAATTGGCCATGTCCTTCTTAGCCCTGTTATTCATTCTTTGGAGCTGGAATGCAGAGACAATGGCAAGAAAAAGGTGAAGGGATTCAGCAAAAATAAAAAAGAAAAGAAAAATAAAAAACTTCATAAACACAGACAGCAGTGTGGTAATTGCCAGAGCTTGAAATGGAAGTGGGGAGGTAGAGGAGGGTCAAGAGGGATAAATGACGACAGAAAGAGACTTGACTTTGGGTAGTTAATGCACAATGCAACATACACATGGATTGTACACTTGAAACCTATAGAATTTTCTTAATCACTATCACCCCAGTATATTCAATAAAAATAAAAACACTGGCATGCACAGATGACAGGCACAATATCCTAGAGTTAGTGGAACAGTAAAAGAGGAGGAGCCCGGGGCCCTGAAAGCACAGGAGGCTGAACTTGTCCGTGTTGCTCACTTTGGGAACAATATGTGGGAGAGAAACAAATCTCTGCCTGGTTTAAGCCATTGCTTTGGCTCTCCACCCCATCTGGATCCATTGCTAAGCAATGCCTTCCTCTAGATCGCATAACTGCAAATTTGCACTGGTTTTGTTATGAATAGGAAATGTGGTATGTTTGAAAATTAGATAAAGGAATAAATAAGCAATGACTATTTTTGTTGGAATGGGGAGATCATTTGATTCTTTTCCTGAAGATGGCAAATAGAAATAAAATTTTATAATTTACTTTTACTTAATCAAAATTTTACTCCACTAATATTACATAATTTTCTGCATAGTAAAAATGATTGATTTTCTCTTATGCTTTTAAAAAGTGATATAATTACTTAAAGCTTATAACATTTATCACATTTAATAATTTTTTTTATTTCAAATACTTTGTAAGTACAAAAACCCTTGGCCTAGCTATTGTGGTTATCTGAATTTAAGACAAACATAAACACTAACATTGGGAGGAAATAAAATGCTCCTTGACCATATTTCGGAAGCCATGGATTTAAGGACCTACCTGGAAAGGAAAGCAAATCAATTTTACATAATGAAGCTGAAAAACAAGAACAGGATAGAGCAGTGAGTGGGTGGGTGGTTAAACTACAAATGCAGCATTTGCTTTGACCAAGATGAGATTTGGAATGGTTGTACGGTTGCAATTGAGTTCTCAAAGACAGAGAAAATTGAGTTGAAAATCATACCAAGAAGAAATGATTGTCTTTACACTGTGGCAGAAGAAACTCTGGGAGGAAATGAATTTCTGACAAAGCATAACTTGAACCAAACCATCCGTCAAGGTAAACACACAGTAAAATCTCAACTCAGTAGATTTTTGGAGCAGACTGGTTCTGCTGCCCCATTTTATACAAGCTACCGCTGCAAAAATTGGAGGAGCATTTCATGTGAAAGGGAGAACAGGTTAACTGCCCACTTCTCTTTAGGGAAGCAAAACCCTCACACTTTCATAATCCCATTGCCAAGACAGTTATTTGTTCATTCATTCATTCATTCATTCATTCATTCAGTAACTACACTGCTCACAAAAATTAGGGAATCAGGGAAGGTGCAAATACTGCAGTACTTGCAGCCTCTTTTTTAATCTTATTTTTATTAATTTTAATGCAGTGACATTGATAAATCAGGGTACATATGTTCCGATAAAACATCTAAAGATTATTCTGACCTTTGATTATGCTGCATACCCCTAACTCAAAGTCAAATCGTCTTTCATCACCTTCTATCTGGTTTTCTTTGTGGCCTTACCCTCGCCCACCCCCTCCCTCTCCTTCCTCACCCAGTCCCCACCCCTACACCCCACTCCCTGTTACCACTACATTCTTGTCCATGTCTCTGAGTCTCATTTTAATGTCCCATCTATGCATGGGTTCATATAGTTCTTAGTTTTTTCTAATTTACTTATTTCACTCTGTATAATGTTATAAAGGTACATCCATGTTATTCTAAATGATCCGATACCATCATTTCTTATGGCTAAGAATTATTCCATAGTATATATGTACCAAAGCTACTTTTTTTATGAATAATTTTACTTTTTTATTTTATCCAATAAATCAGGATACATATATTCAAAGATAACAAGTCCAGGTTATCTTGTCGTTCAATTATGTTGCTTACCCATCACCCAAAGTCAGATTGTCCTCTGTCACCTTCTATCTACTTTTCTTTGTGCCCCTCCCCCTCCCCCTTTCCCTGTCCCTTTCCCCCCTCCCCCCGTACCCACTACACTCTTATCAATGTCTCTTAGTTTCACTTTTATGTCCCACCTACGTATGAAATAATGCAGTTCCTGGTTTTTTCTGATTTACTTATTTAGCTTCGTATCATGTTATCAAGATCCCACCATTTTGCTGTAAATGTTCCGATGTCATCATTTCTTATGGCTGAGTAGTATTCCATAGTGTATATGTGCCACATCTTCTTTATCCAGTCATCTATTGACGGGCTTTTTGGTTGTTTCCATGTCCTGGCCAACTGTGAACAATGCTGCAATAAACATGGGGCTGCATGTGACTTTACGTATCAATGTTTCTGAGTTTTGGGGGTATATACCCAGTAGAGGAATTGCTGGGTCATAAGGTAGTTCTATTTTCAGTTTTTTGAGGAACCACCATACTTTCTTCCATAATGGTTGTACTACTTTACATTCCCACCAACAGTGTATGAGGGTTCCTTTTTCTCCACAGCCTCTCCAACATTTGCTATTACCTGTCTTGTTAATAATAGCTAATCTAACAGGTGTGAGGTGGTATCTCATTGCAGTTTTGATTTGCATTTCTCTAATAGCTAAAGAAGATGAGCATCTTTTCATATATCTGTTGGCCATTTGTATTTCTTCCTGGGAGAAGTGTCTGTTCATGTCCTCTTCCCATTTTTGTATTGGATTGTTTGTTTGTTTGTTGTTGAGTTTTATGAGTTCTTTGTATATTTTGGATATTAGGCCCTTATCTGAGCTGTTGTTTGAAAATATCATTTCCCATTTAGTTGGCTTTCTGTTTATTTTGTTATCAGTTTCTCTTGCTGAGAAAAAAATTCTTAGTCTGATGTAGTCCCATTCATTAACTTTTGCCTTCACTTCTCTTGCCTGTGGAGTCAAATTCATAAAATGCTCTTTAAAACCCAGGTCCATGAGTTGAGTACCTATGTCTTCTTCTATGCACTTAATTGTTTCAGGTCTTAGGTTTAGATATTTGATCTATTTTGAGTTAATTTTAGTACAGGGGGACAAACTGTAGTCCACTTTCATTCTTTTGCATGTGGCTTTCCAGTTTCCCAGCACCATTTATTGAAGAGGCTTTCTTTTCTCCATTGTGTGTTGTTGGCCCCTTTATCAAAAATTATTTGACTATATATATGTGGTTTTATTTCTGGACTTTCTATTCTGTTCCATTGGTCTGAGTGTCTATTTTTCTGCCAATACCATGCTGTTTTGATTGTCATGGCCCTATAATAGAGTTTGAAGTCAGGTATTGAAATGCCCCCAGCTTCATTCTTTTTCTTTAGGATTGCTTTGGCTATTCGGGGTTTTTTATAGTTCCATATAAATCTGATGATTTTTTGCTCTATTTCTTTAAAAAATGTCATTGGAATTTTGATGGGAATTGCATTAAATTTGTATATTGCTTTGGGTAATATGGCCATCTTGATTATATTTACTCTTCCTAACCAAAAACAAGGTATATTCTTCCATCTCATTATATCTTTTTTGATTTCCCTTAAC
The DNA here is from genome assembly GCF_036850995.1 of Saccopteryx leptura. Classification (NCBI taxonomy): domain Eukaryota; kingdom Metazoa; phylum Chordata; class Mammalia; order Chiroptera; family Emballonuridae; genus Saccopteryx; species Saccopteryx leptura. Next base: position 10,941,006 of record NC_089509.1, on the reverse strand, counting down.
AATGGTTTATAGTTTTCATTATATAAGTCCTTTACATTCTTTGTTATGTTTATTCCTAAGTATTTTATTTTTTTTGTTGCAATCCTGAAGGGGATTATTCTTTTGAGTTCGTCCTCAACTGTTTCATTGTTGGCATATAGAAAGGCTATTGACTTCTGTAAGATCATTTTGTATCCTGCGACCTTACTGTATTGGCTTATTGTTTCTAGTAGTCTTTTTGTGGATTCTTTGGGGTTTTCGATGTATAGGATCATATCATCTGCAAAAAGTGATACCTTTACTTCTTCTTTTCCAATATGGATGCCTTTTATTTCTTTGTCTTGTCTGATTGTTCTGGCTAGAACCTCTAGTAACACATTAAATAAGAGTGGAGAGAGTGGACAACACTGTGTTGTTCCTGATTTAAGGGGGAAAGCCTTCAGTTTAGTGCCATTTAATATGATGTTAGCTGATGGTTTATCATATATGACCTTTATCATGTTGAGATATTTTCCTTCTATACCCATTGTGTTGAGAGTCTTAAACATAAAATTGTGTTGTATTTTATCGAAAGCCTTTTCTGCGTCTATTGATAAGATCATGTGGTTTTTTTCTTTGTTTTGTTGATATGGTGTATTACGTTAACCGTTTTAGATATGTTGAACCATCCTTGAGATTCTGGGATGAATCCAACTTGATCATGATGTATTATTTTTTTAATATGTTGTTGTATTCGATTGGCTAGTATTTTGTTTAGTATTTTAGCATCGGTATTCATTAGAGATATTGGTCTGTAGTTTTCTATTTTTGTGCCATCCTTGCCTGGTTTTGGTATGAGGGTTATGTAGGCCTCATGAAATCTGTTTGGAGGTATTGCTTCTTCTTCAATTTTTTGGAAGACTTTCAGTAGAATAGGAACCAAGTCTTCTTTGAATGTTTGATAAAATTCACTGGTATAGCCTTCAGGGCCTGGACTTTTAATTTTGGGGAGGTTTTTAATGGTATTTTCTATTTCTTCTCTACTAATAGGTCTGTTTAGGCTTTCTGCTTCTTCTTGACTCAGTCTAGGAAGGTTGTATTTTTCTAGGAATTTATCCATTTCTTCTGGGTTGTTGAATTTAGTGGCATAAAGTTTTTCATGGTATTCTACAATAATTCTTTGTATATCTATGGTGTCCGTGGTAATTTCTTCTCTTTAATTTTGGATTTTGTTTATATGAGTTCTTTCTCTTTTTTCCTTGGTAAGTCTTGCCAAGGGTTTGTCAATTTTGTTGATCTTTTCAAAGAACCAGCTTCTTGTTCTATTAAGTTTTTCTATAGTTTTTCTGTTCTCTATTTCATTTATTTCTGCTCTGATTTTTATTATCTCCTTTCTTCGGCTGGTTTTGGGTTGTCTTTGTTCTTCTTTTTCTAGTTCCTTAAGGTGTGAAGTTAATTGGTTCACTTGGGCTCTCTCTTGTTTGTTCATATATGCCTGAAGTGATATAAACTTCCCTCTTATCACTGCTTTTGCTGCATCCCATAGATTCAGATATGTCGTATTGTCTTTTTCATTTGTCTGTATATATCTTTTGATCTCTGCACTTATTTCTTCTTTGACCCATTCATTTTTTAAAAGTATGTTGTTTAGTTTCCACATTTTTGTGGGATTTTTCCCCTCTTTTTTGCAGTTGAATTCTAGTTTCAAGGCTTTATGATCAGAAAATATGCTTGGTACCACTTCAATTTTTCTGAATTTGCTGATGTTGTTTTTGTGGCCCAACATATGGTCAATTCTTGAGAATGATCCATGTACACTGGAGAAAAATGTATACTCAGTCACTTTGGGATGAAATGTCCTGTAGATGTCTATCATATCCAGGAGCTCTAGTGTTTTGTTTAAGGCCACTATATCTTTGTTGATTCTCTGTTTGGATGACCGATCTAGAGCCATCAGCAGTGTATTGAGGTCTCCAAGTATGATTGTATTTTTTTCAGTTTTTATTTTAAGGTCAATAAGTAGCTGTCTTATATATTTTGGTGCTCCTTGGTTTGGTGCATATATATTAAGGATTGTTATGTCTTCTTGATTCAGTGTCCCCTTAGCCATTATGAAATGGCCATTTTTGTCTCTGAGTACTTTTGCTGTCTTGTAGTCAGCATTATCAGATATGAGTATTGCTACGCCTGCTTTTTTTTGGATGTTATTTGCTTGGAGTATTGTTTTCAAGCCTTTCACTTTGAATTTGTTTTTATCCTTGTTACTTAGATGAGTTTCCTGTAGGCAGCATACAGTTGGATTTTCTTTTTTAATCCATTCTGCTACTCTGTGCCTTTTTATTGGTGAGTTTAATCCATTTACATTTAGTGTAATTATTGACACTTGTGAGTTCCTTATTGCTATTTGATAGCAGTATCCAAAATATACAAAGAACTCATAAAACTCAACAACAAACAAACAAACAATCCAATTAAAAAATGGGAAGAGGACATGAACAGACACTTCTCCCAGGAAAAAATACAAATGGCCAACAAATATATGAAAAGATGCTCATCTTCTTTAGCTATTAGAGAAATGCAAATCAAAACTGCAATGAGATACCACCTCACACCTGTTAGATTAGCTATTATTAACAAGACAGGTAATAGCAAATGTTGGAGAGGCTGTGGAGAAAAAGGAACCCTCATACACTGTTGGTGGGAATGTAAAGTAGTACAACCATTATGGAAGAAAGTATGGTGGTTCCTCAAAAAACTGAAAATAGAACTACCTTATGACCCAGCAATTCCTCTACTGGGTATATACCCCCAAAACTCAGAAACATTGATACGTAAAGACACATGCAGCCCCATGTTCATTGCAGCAGTGTTCACAGTGGCCAGGACCTGGAAACAACCAAAAAGCCCATCAATAGATGACTGGATATAGAAGATGTGGCACATATACACTATGGAATACTACTCAGCCATAAGGAATGATGACATCAGATCATTTACAGCAAAATGGTGGGATCTTGATAACATGATATAAAGCGAAATAAGTAAATCAGAAAAAACCAGAAACTGCATTATTCCATACGTAGGTGGGACATAAAATTGAAACTAAGAGACATTGATAAGAGTGTGGTGGTTACGGGGGGTGGGGGGAATGGGAGAGGGAAAGGGGGATGGGGAGGGGCACAAAAAAAACTAGATAGAAGGTGACAGAGGACAATCTGACTTTGGGTGATGGGTATGCAACATAATTGAACAACAAGATAACCTGGACTTGTTATCTTTGAATATATGTATCCTGATTTATTGATATTGCCCCATTTAAAAAAAAAAAAAAGACAGGATGAACATATGGGACTATATGAAACTAAAGAGCTTTTGCACAGCAAAAGACAGCATGAACAAAATAAAAAGACAACCCACACTATGAGGGAACATATTCACCAATTTGTCTAATAAGGGGTTAATAGCTAAAATTTATAAAGAACTTCTAAGACTCAACACCAGGAAGGTAAACAATCCAATTAAAAATTGGGCAAAAGAACTGAATAGATGCTTCTCCAAAGAGGACATACAAATGGCCAATAGGCATATGAAAAAATGTTCAACATCACTAATCATTAGAGAAATGCAAATTAAAACCACAATGAGATATCACCTCACACTAGTCAGAATGGTGCTCATCAACAAAACAATATACAATAAGTGCTGGCAAGGGTGTGGAGAAAAGAGAACCCTCCTGCACTGCTGGTGGGAATTCAGACTGGTGCAGCCACTACAGAGAACTGTATGGGGGTTTCCTCAAAAACTTAAAAATAGAACTGCCTTTTGATCCAGCTATCCCACTTTTAGTAATATAACCTAAGAAAACCAAATCACTGATTCAAAAGAAGATATTGCACCCCCATGTTTATTGCAGCATTGTTTACAATAGCCAAGATCTGGAAACAGACCAAGTGTTTGTCAGTAGATGAGTGGATTAAAAAGCTTTGGTAGGCCCTGGCCGGCTGCTCAGCCGTAGAGCATCGACCAAGTGTGTGGAATTTCTGGGTTTGATTCCTGGCCGGGACACATAGGAGAAGCACCCACCTGCTTCTCCATCCTTCCCCCTCTCCTTTCTCTTTGGCTCTCTCTTTCTCTCCAGCAGCCAAGGCTCCATTGGAGCAAAGTTGGCCCTGGGTGCTGAAGATGGCTCCATGGCCTCTGCATTAGGTGCTGGAATGGCTTCAATTGCAGCACAGCAATGCTCTGGAGGGACCGAGCATCACCCCCTGGTGATCATGCCAGGTGGATCCCCATCAGGCACATGCAAGAGTCTGTTTGTCTGCTTCCCCCCACTTTTTGCTTTGTAAAAATAAAAAAATTTAAAAGCTGTGGTACACATACACAATGGAATGCTATGTGGCTGTGAAAAAGAAGAAAATCTTACCTTACCTTTTGTGACAGCATGGATAGACCTGGAGATTATTATGCTAAGTGAAATAAGCCAGGCAGAGAAAGAAAAATATCATATGATCTCACAGATATGTGGAATATAATGAACAAAGTGAACTGAGGAATGGAATAGAAGCAGAGACAGGATCACAGGGATCAGAGGGACAGCAGTCGGAGGGAAGGGGGATGAGGGGATGTGATCAGAGAAGGTAAAGGGATTAGTGAAACTATATATACATAACACAGAGATATAGATAATAAGACAGCAGATCTTAGAGGGAAGGGGGAGGGAGTTGGGGAAAGGGGGCAAAGGGGGTATAAAAAGAGACACAGGGGTGGGGTGAGGGAGTTATATTCAGTGGGACACTTGAATTCATGTAAACACAAAAATTAAAAATTAATAACAATTTTTAAAAATCCAATACTTTTTTTTATTGCTTCATATTTATTTTGAAATATCCCCTAATTTTTGTGAGCAGTATATTTACTGAGAACCCACCCTATGCTATGTGCTGTTCTGGGAGCTAGAGATACAGCAGGAAACAAAACAGATGCAAAACAGATGTGGTCACTGTTCTCATGAAGTTTACATTATTGGGGGGAGAGACAGGTAATTAACAAACAATAATAATTCAGGTACCATTAAGTAGTATGAAAAAAATTAAGCAGAAAAGGAAATATTGAGATAGCAGAGTGCAGTTTCATATAAGTGGTCAGAGAATGTTTCTCCAAAAGATGACATTCAGGCAATTACCACATGCATAGTTTCAGGACCTTAAACCTGTAGCATGCCCAGTGTGTTTCAGGAACAGCAAGACAGCCAGAAATGCTGGAGATGAGTGAAGAAGGTAGAGAGAGAGGAGAGGGAGAGCGAAGCCAGGTAACCAAGAACATGCAGGCTCAAGGTAAGGACTTGGATCTCACAAATTGGGAAGTTTTAAACAGAGATAAAACATGACTCTTACTTTCTCCTAAGGATCACTCCAGCTATTGACTACAGAGCAAATTAGGTAGACCAAGGTTGGAAACAGGAAGGCCAGGAAGGAGCTATCACCAATCCAGGCAGGAGGTAACAACAAATGAAACAGTGAGAATGGAGCTGCACATGTGAGCAGTGGGGGGATTCTGAACGTAATTCCTAAATAAAATTAACTATATTCCAGGTATGAAAGAAAGAGAACTATAAGGCTTTTGTCCTGAAAACTAGATACATGCGGAATTGTCATTTACATGGGAAAGTTGGTGAGGGGAAGCAGTTTAAAGGTGAGAATCACACGTTCAGTCTTAAGTATGTTACGTTTGAGATAGCTATTAGATGTCTAGGTGGGGACAAAATCAGATAACCAGACATTCAGTTTTGGAGTTCAGAGCAGAGATTAAAACTGGAGATATCATTTGGGGAGTCAGGAATGCATGTTTAATGGCCGAGAACACCCAGGGAGCTAGTATATAGACAGAGAAAAGAAGCAGTTTGAAGACTGAATATTAAAGGTCATAATAATGATGAAATGGCAGGCAAAGACTTTTTATTGTCTTCCCAGTATTCACAGCACCACTTTACCTTTTTTCTAATAAAAAGAGCCTTAATGTTATAAAAAGCCACAGTGCTCCAAGCTTAAGAAAAAAAACAAAACAAAACAAAACTCTACATTTCCCAGATTTCTTTATAGAAAAGTATAGTATATGATTAATGGATGATAGTCATTTCGTGAGCATTTCAGGTCCCTGTGCAAAGGTGGTTGTGTCAGCTTGAAAGTGCACCATTTCTACTTCCTCTTTCTTTTCCTTTCTGCCTAGAAGTGGTTATGATGACCAGACCTGCAATAGCCATTTTAATTCCATTAGCAAACATGGTGAATAGAAGTTTGTGCTGCAAATGATGGACCCCTTAGAAAAGAACTGGGCCACTGAGCATACATGAAGCCACTTTACTAGCCTTGGACTATTGGTCTGTGAGACTCATGTTACATGACAGAGAGAAAGACAATCCTTGTTTAAGACACTGTATTTATGAGCTCTCTTATTAGCAGTCAAACATAACCCATAACTGATACAAGGATAGACCAGTAAAGAAAACTGAGGACTGGCCATGGGTAGCAGAATAGAAACAAGCCTGAAGGCTCAGTGGGGAATAAAAGTGTTTTCAAGAGGGGAACTAGGTCAAACCTTGCTAGTAGGTTGGGTTAAAAAAAAAAAAGGCTGAGAAATGACCATTGGACTTGGTGACATAAAAGCCATTGGTGAGCTTGACTAGAATGATTTTTGTTGAGAGATAATACTAAAAGTCTAATAAAAGTAGATTTGAGAAAGAGTAAGACTAGGAGAAGTGGGCATGGACAACTCTTGGACTTGGCCATTCAGGAAAGATGGAAATGGGGTGTTAGTTGGAGGAGAGATATGGGATCAGAGAAAGTTGATTTTAAGATTACAGTGTTTTTAATGATTATAGGAATGATCCAGTAAAAAGGGACAAGAGGTAACACAGGAAGGGAGCTAAGATAACTGTCAGTGGCTTCCTTGAGAAGGCGAGAAGGGTGTAGTCCAAGTCCTTGACAATGAGACACATCCTTCCTTTTCCCTCCAAGCTTCGGTTGCTAAGTTATATACCTCTGACACACAGACTGAGCACTCCTGCTCATTCCTTCCACCCTGTTGAAAATATCCAATGTGCCAACAGTTATATCCTAAATCCACAGAGCTGAGCAGACAGAGTGATACAGAGAAAAGAATTTAAAGTCTGAATTTGGACAGATCTGGGTTTGAAGCCCTACCCTTCAGCTAACTGGCTGTGTCTTTAGATGAGTCCTTAACCTCCCCAAGACTTCTCAACTATTTAACTCTGCTGCTGTAGGTTACTGAGAGAAGAAATGACATGTGTATTAAAGCACATGGTAAGATGCCCTGCAAGGTTAGCTTCTGTAATCATTACGCTTCTTCACATGCTTTCTTAACTAGGAGACTTCTAGGTGCCACACACAATGAGACAGGAGCAAGGTGGGAGAGAGTGTTACTGCCTGTGAACACACAAAATTTCCATGTACTGAAGAGATTTTTATAATGGCTTCAACATTTTAAGTAATCTGATCAAATAAAGATAACTTTGGTTCTGTTCCTATTTTATTTTAGAGGAAACTAGAGCAGGGACTTTGCCCTTGTAAAGATTTCATTAAGCAAGATGTGCACTTGCCCTGCCTAACCTCTGTAACAGCAGCTATGGCACTCATGACAGGGAAAATTTTACCCACCTGAGCACACTTGAATCTATGTGCTTTCCCGGGGCAAAGGCCTGCCTGGTACATTCATCACCTAAACCTGTGGCAAGTGATTTTCTCTGCCTTTACTGTGTCACCTCCCAGCCCTGTGCCAGCATACTGTATGCTCTACTATGTGCAAATGATTAAACAGATTTTCTGCCATGGGTAAAAAATATATTTCCTACTGGGTATAGCAAAAGCTCTGTAATTTTATTGCAGAAAAGTGAGTCTAGAATTCAAAGTGACTAGGTGGGACAAATTGAAGAAAAAGGCATTGTGCTGATGGGTCCATAAATCTATCGACATAAAGAAAAATATATTTGGTGTGCTATTTCTCCTGGACAAAACTGAGGTCAGAGGACTGTATTCAGAAATAATCTTAGACATCAGAGGCTGTGCACATGTTTTCCCTTTCCCTGGGGTGCCCTCTCTTACTTGTTCAACTAGGTACCGTCACTTCCTGCTGCAGTACTCTGTTCAAATGTCACCTGCTCCAGGTAAAGAAGTTACACTCTTTCTCCTGGCCAGATGGACATTGTATCCTATGATTCCAAAGCTCCCAAGAATTTTCACTGACAAAACATTCATCACACTGCATTATAATTTTTCATTTACTCATCTATTTTACACACACATACACAGAAACACACACTTTGTGTGTTTCCTGAAAGTTATTTTTATCTCTGAAACTTTAATGCTGAGCATACACTAAATATTCAGTAAACAGTTGGTGAATTAATTTTCAGTTACTGAAGTTTCCTTTTAAGAAGCTTAATATGATATTTCAACACTCAAGTGTATTAAATATGTTTGAAACAAGTACACATTATATATTATACATACATATATACAGGCATACACACACATACACATACACACACCAAAATGGTAGAGAAATTATACAAAAAATGTAACAATATTTCTGGGAATTAGTTATTTTATATTCTTCTTTGATTTCGTTGACTTTACCAAAAGTTTAACAATAAACATATCACTTCAATTTTTTTTTTATTAAGGGAGGCAGAGACAGACTCCCACTAGCCCCCTCCAGGGCAATGCTCTGCCCATCTGGGGCATTGCTTTGTTCCTCAGCAACTGAGCTCTTCTTAGCGCCTGAAGCAGAGACCATGAAGCCATCCTCAGTGCCTAGAGCCAACTCGCTCCAATTGGGTCATTGCTATGGGAGGGTAAGAGAGAAAGAGAGAAAGAAAAGCAGCAGGGATGGAGAAGCAGATCGTAGCATCTTCTGTGTGCCCTGACCGAATATTGAACTAGGCACTCCACATGCCAGGCCTATGCTCTACCACTGAGTCAACCAGCCAGGGCCTAAAAAATTTTAACTAATAATAAATGTAACATATTTTGTTCTATTTAATAATGATGATGAGCTACTAACTTACTGACTACTAGTAGGATATCTGCTGGGCAACATATTGTATAGTAACCGTATGGCTTTTTTCAATTTTCTCAATCTCAACAGCAGAAGCAATCACATTTCAGTTCCTAGTGGGCTGTTCTGCAGATAAATCCAGGGCCTTTCACAACTGTAAAAACCAAGGGACAACACAGTCACTCTGGATCACCTGCAGATTTCACTGGCTTTGTCCCACAAGTATTTGCAACCTCCTAATGCCAGCTACCTGAGTCTCTCTCGGATTTCATCATCTATCCTGGCCAGATCCTGGAAACCATATCAGCAGCCCTTCCAGGACTCTACACCTGGGTGAGTACAAGATGCCAGCCAAACCCTTGCAGCTGACCCCCCCCCTGCCATGTTCATGTTCAGGGCTACCCATTCTAACTGTGCACTTGCATGCTGCTGGCCTGATGTCCTTCATCAGTCTACACTGTCCTGCGCTTATGGTGAGACCCACCACCACAGTGGTAAATGTGAATAGCCAGGGCTGCAAAAGCTGCCAGTGTTCCTGACATTGGTCACAGCCCTTTCTGCCTGCCCTGGATCTTAACGGTATGTGTGCATTTGGAAGAAGTCCTTAACAACTACATAGGGGCACCAGCAGCAAGCCCCTATATTGAAGTGTATGCATCCTACTAGCTTTGACCACTACTGCTACTTTCCTTGGTACTTAGAGGCTGGACCTAGAGGCACTGATGAGGAACCAAACAGCCCTTGAAGCCTTTGAGGATCCCCATAGCACTTGCCAAGAACCATACAGTCATTGGTACTGAATAAATAAACCAACAACAACAACCCAACCCAGTGCTGCCACACACCCCTGCACCTGGCTCCATAAACCACCAGACTCGAGGTCACAGAATGCCCCAGCATGCTTCCACTTACAGGTGAAAGTCATTTCTTACTGAAGTCAGTTCATACTATCTAGAAGAGGTAAAATATTTTTCAAATGTGCAGACATCTCCACAAGGCTACAAGGATTACAAAAAATCAGGGAAACATAACTCCAATAAGAAATACAGTAAACCTCTAATAACTGGCTCAAGATTTATAGGTTGTGATTAAAAGAAATAATGTACACATCATTGAATTCCCAGAAGAAGAAACTTAGAAAAGGATAGAAAGCTTACTTAAAGAAATAATGGCTAAGCACTTCCCAAACCTAGAGGAGATTTAGACATTTAAGTTGATAAAGCTAATAGGTCACCCAGCATCTCAATTTGAAACAATCTTCTCCAAGACACATTATAATAAAAAATTTAAAAACAAATAGAAGATTTTAAAAGTAGCATAAGAACAAATTTTTTTCTCATATAAAGGAACTATCATAAGGTATCATTAGTTCAGGAGAGAATAGGATAATATAGTCAAAGTGCTGAAAGAAAGAATCTTCTAACTAAGAACCTTCTAAGAATACTTTACCAGAAAAGTTATTCAGATCAGAAGGTGAGATACTTTCTCAGCAAAAGCCAAAGGAATTCTGAAAGTGGTAAGAGGTGACCCTCTGAAAATGTGCTGCAATTCACTTGACCCAAAAAACCCCACAAAATCGTGCAAATCAAGTGGTTCAAATCTTTGTGTTCACTTTAAGAACATTCATGAAACTTCCCAAGCCATCAAGGGTATGCATTTTCGAAAAAGCCACCAAGCATCTGAAGGCTGTCACTTTACAGAAGCAATGTGTGCCATTCCATTGTTATAATGGTGGAGGTGGTCGGTGTGCCCAGGCCAAACAGTGGGGCTGGATGCAGGGTCATTGGCCCCCCAAAATGCTGAATTTTTGCTGCACATGCTTAAAATTTCAGAAAGTAGTGTTGAACTTAAGATGTAGGTTCTCTGGTCATTGAGCACATTGATGAGCAAAGCTTCCACGATGTGGTGCAGAACTTTCAGAGCTCAAGGACAGATGAATCCTCACCTGAGCTCTCCCTGCCACACAGAGATGATCCTTACTGAAAAAGAGCAGGTTGTTCCTAAACTGGAATAGCAGAAACTGAAGAAACAAAAACATATGGTCCAAAAGTAAATTCAGAATAAAATAAATAAAAATTTAAAATAAAAAAGCCAAAGGAGTTCATCACCACTAGACTTGCCTTACAAGAAATGCTGAAAGTTTTTCAAGTTGAAATGAAAGTATACCAATTAGTAACACGAAAACATACAAGTAAACAATACACTGGTAAATGCAAGGATATAGTCAGATTTAGAATACTTTAATAGTGTAATATGAAGGTGTGTTAGTCATATAACTTTAGTATAATGGTAAAAGGATAAAAATATTAAAAACAACTATAGCTACAATTTTTTAATGGATACACAATATAAAAAAATGTGGTGTGACTACAAAAACATAAAATGATAGGGTCTTGTAGATGATTGAAACTAAGTTATTAGCCTAAAATAGACTTTTATATCTACAAATATGTTTTAAGTAAGGCCCAGGGTAATCCCAAAACAAAGTTTGTAGTATATGCACAAAATTTAAAGAGAATAAATTCATGGCACTGTAGAAAATTATCAGGTCCAGGCCAGTGGCTCAGTGGAAAGAGCAATGGCCTGGTCTATGAACATCCCAGGGTCAGTTTCCAGTCAGGGCACATCAGCTTCTCCCCTAGTCCCTCTCCCCTATTTCTCCCCCTTGCTCTCCTGCAGCCAGTGGCTAGATTGTTTCAAGCATGGCCCCAGGCACTGAGGATAGCTTGGTTGGAGCACATCACCCTCAGGCACTAAAAATAGCTCTGTATTTAAGCATTGGTCCCACATGGAGTTGCCAGGTGGTTCCTGGTCAGGGTACAGGTGAGAGTCTGTTTTACTGTCTCCCAAGTCCTTAGTTATAAATACCAAGTCCTTAGTTATAAATAATTACTTTAAATAAAAATAGATGAAATGCTCTTATCAAACTGCATAAAGTACCTAAAGGAATAAAAAACAAGACACAATATATGCTGCCTATAAGACTCACGGAAGCTTTTTTTTATTATTAATTTTACTAGGGTGACCTCAATAAATCAGGGTACATATGTTCAAAGAAAACATGTCCAGGTTATCTGTCAATCAATTGTGTTGCTTACCCATCACCCAAAGTCAGATTGTCCTCTGTCACCTTTTATCTAGTTTTCTTTGTGCCCCTCTTCCTCCCCCTTTTCCTCCCCCCCCCCCGTAACCACCACACTCTTATCAATGTCTCTTAGTCTTGCTCTTATATACCACCTACTTATGGAATAATGCAGTTCCTGGTTTTTTCTGATTTACTTATTTCACTTTGTATAATGTTATCAAGATCCCACCATTTTGCTGTAAATCGGTGTTTCCCAACGTGGGTCCCACACCCCACAGGGGGGCAATTCGATAGTTAAGGGGGGCAATTTGAAAATGGACTCGACTGGACTTTAACTCTTTCACCCCGAGCCATTTAAATGCAATGCTAGATATCGGTGCCAAATTTAACAAAAAATGCAATTCTTAAATAATTGCAATAAATAATTATTAAGTATAATTTCGTTTGATGAGACCAAAATATCAACTGGATGATTGGCGTCCTCAAGTAAACTTCGTCCTGGGTTCACCGTGGAGTGTGCCGTCTGCTGCAGGGAACCCCAGACGTTTTAAAAACTCGCTAAACAACACAGTTATTCTCACTTAATTGGCCCATCGCAACTTCTGTAGTGTTTTACATCATTCAGTTGGTGTTAATTTGAAATAAGTGTCAGTCAAAACTGCTGTAAAAGCTCGCTGATTTAATAAATATACATATATATATTGTATAGATATAATTGGTAAGTATTTGATTTTATTTTTATCAATATTAAACTCTTTATTAAGTACTTCTTGCATTGGGGCTAGAAAGCACTAATATTTTATAAATATTATTGGGGCTATAATAGTGCATGCATGACAATTTTAATTTTAGAAGCATAACTTTCCAGAAAATTTTGTCCAGTGGAAAAAATATAGATACCTTTTGATTTGCAGTGGTAGTGTAGTAAATGTGTTATATACATTTAAATAAATATGAATTTTTAGTATACGTTTACTCTATGTCACATTGAATATATTTTAACACATATTTTAATATTAGTTTTTAATTGATCTTATTTTTATTTCTTATAGCCCATAGTAAAATGAGTGGTGCAAGCAAGAAAAAAACTCATCAATATTCGGAGGAATATTTAAAATTTGGGTTCATACCCACTGTTCAAGATGAGCAGATTCCTTTTTGTCTTTTATGCCAGCAATGCTTGACCAATGAATCAATGAAACGAGGTTGTCTTGAGGTGCATTTGAAGGTGAAATATAGTGCTCATATTAATTCAGATTTGAGTTACTTTAAAATTTTAAAGAAAATTTTTGAAAAAAGAACAACATTAAAGTCTCTATTTACTGCTCATACTTCAACTAATAATCGTGTTCTTGAGGCTAGTTATCAAATTTCTTTATTCATCGCTAAAACTGGAGAAAATCACACTATAGGAGAAAATTTAATAAAACCGTCAATATCAGCATTTCTTAAAACAGTTCTTGAAAAAGATGACAAAGATGTAAAAGCTATGCCACTCAGTGACAATACTGTTAGCAGAAGAATAGACGAAATGAGTGAGGATATTGAAAAACAACTTATTGAAAAGCTGAAAACAAGAAAATTCTCCTTGCAAATGGATGAATCAACTTTGAGAGACAGTGAGGCAGTATTGATAACTTACATAAGATATATTAATAAAGGACATTTTGCTGAAGAAATGTTGTTCTGTAAAAGATTAGAAAGCACCACTACCTCCAAAGATATATATAATAAGCTAAAAAACTACTTAGATGTCAATGATATACCAATGAAAAATATAACATCTTGTGCTGCAGATGGTGCTCCCAATATGATGGGCAAGAAAAATGGCTGCTTAAAATTGATGAAAGATGCGAATCCAGAAATGATTCTTGTGCATTGTGTTATTCATAGGGAAAACTTGGTAGCTAAAAACATCTCGCCTGTTCTGAATGAAGTATTACATACAGTAATAAAGTGTGTTAATGCTATTAAAGCTAGTGCCAAATGTGAGCATCTTTTCAAGCTATTTTGTGAAGAACAAAATGAAGACCATGTGAGACTTTTACTTCATACTGAAGTAAGATGGCTATCTAAAGGAAACTGTTTGAAAAGATTTATGGAACTGTTTGATACTCTTAGTGATATTTTAAGCGACAAACCTGAAATGAAGTATCTGTTAACAATAGATGGTAAAGCATTTGTGAGTTATTTAGCCGATATCTTTGAAAAACTAAATATATTAAATAAGCAACTTCAAGGAACAAATAAAACTCTTGTTGATGCAAAAGCAAAGATATTTGGTTTTATTACCAATATTGAGTTATGTCAGAAACATATTAACAACAAAAACTTTAAACAGTTTCATTGGCTCCAAAAATGTGAAGTAACTGATACCGCTTTACTTGTTATTGTCAATCATTTGAATATTCTATCGGCTGATTTAAAAGAAAGATTTTCTGATTTAAAACAAATTGATTTCCCAACATGGATGATGCAGCCAATGTTAGTGGATTTCTCTGATATATCAAATATGCAGTATCAAGAAGAACTCGCAGAACTGCAAAATGATGAGTCAGTTAAAGCTTTATTTAATATCAAAGGAGTGATGGCATGGCTTTGTGAGGAAACAGAAATCAAATACCCAAATTCAACCAAATGTGCAAGAAAACTATTGCTATCATTTCCATCTTCATTTTTAGCTGAATGTGGATTTAGTACTGTAAATGATTTACTGGTTAAAAAAAGAAATCGGCTGGATATAACACAACGTGGAGACTTGAGACTAAAAGCTAACCAAATTGGAACCTAATATAAAATCTCTGTGCAGCAAGCATCAAGCGCAAGGATCACACTAAATTAAAATAATAAATTAATATAGAAAAATCTGTATTAAAATTATTTGGAATTTAAATTTCTGTTTTTCATTATATGTTTTGAAATTTTACTTACTGTGTTTTGTTAACAATTTCATAGTGATTTCTTCCTTGAAACTATCATTTATGTTTATTAAGTGAACAAATCAATTTTTTAATGTTAAAAATTATGTATGTTACATAGGGGGGACATAAAAATTTTAGAAAGGTTAAGGTGGGGCATGGCACAAAAAAGGTTGGGAAACACTGCTGTAAATGATCCAATGTCATCACTTCTTATGGCTGAGTAGTATTCCATAGTGTATATGTGCCACATCTTCTTTATCCAGTCTTCTATTGAAGGGCTTTTTGGTTGTTTCCATGTCCTGGCCACTGTGAACAATGCTGCAATGAACATAGGGCTGCATGTGTCTTTACATACCAATGTTTCTGAGTTTTTGGGGTATATACCCAGTAGAGGGATTGCTGGGTCATAAAGTAGTTCTATTTTCAGTTTTTTGAGGAACCACCATACTTTCTTCCATAATGGTTTTACTACTTTACATTCCCACCAACAGTGAAGGAGGATTCCTTTTTCTCTACAGCCTCTCCAACATTTGCTATTACCTGTCTTGTTAATAATAGCTAATCTAACAGGTGTGAGGTGGTATCTTACTGCATTTTTTATTTGCATTTCTCTAATAACTAAAGAAGATGAGCATCTTTTCATATATCTGTTGGCCATTTGTATTTCTTCCTGGGAGAAGTGTCTGTTCATGTCATCTTCCCATTTTTTTTATTGGATTGTTTGTTTGTTTGTTGTTGAGTTTTATGAGTTCTTTGTATATTTTGGATATTAGGCCCTTATCTGAGCAGTTGTTTGAAAATATCATTTCCCATTTAGTTGGCTGTGTGTTTATTTTGTTATCAGTTTCTCTTCCTGAGCAAAAACTTCTTAGTCTGATGTAGTCCCATTCATTAATTTTTGCCTTTGCTTTTCTTGCCTTTGGAGTCAAATTCATAAAATGTTCTTTAAAACCCAGGTCCATGAGTTTAGAACCTATGTCTTCTTCTCTGTACTTTATTGTTTCAGGTCTTATGTTTAGATCTTTGATCCATTTTGAATTAATTTTAGTACAAGGGGGCAAACTGTAGTCCAGTTTCATTCTGTTGCATGTGGCTTTCCAGTTTTCCCAGCACCATTTGTTGAAGAGGCTTTCTTTTCTCCATTGTGAGTTGTTGGCCCCTTTATCAAAAATTATTTGCCCATATATATGTGGTTTTATTTCTGGGTTTTCTATTCTGTTCCATTGGTCTGAGTGTCTATTTTTCTGCCAATACCATGCTGTTTTGATTTTCATGGCCCTATAATATAGTTTGAAGTCAGGTATTGTAATGCCCCCAGCTTCATTCTTTTTCTTCAGGATTGCTTTGGCTATTTGGGGTTTTTTATGGTTCCATATATATCTGATGATTTTTTGTTCCATTTCTT
Source organism: Saccopteryx leptura (assembly GCF_036850995.1). Lineage (NCBI taxonomy): Eukaryota > Metazoa > Chordata > Mammalia > Chiroptera > Emballonuridae > Saccopteryx > Saccopteryx leptura. The sequence continues at coordinate 10,924,565 of NC_089509.1, read as the reverse complement.
TAAAAAATGTCATTGGAAATTTGATGGGAATTGCATTAAATTTGTATATTGCTTTGGGTAATATGGCCACCTTGATTATATTTATTCTCCCTAACCAAGAACAAGGAATATTCTTCCATCTCATTATGTCTTTTTTTATTTCCCTTAACAATGGCTTGTAGTTTTTATTATATAAGTCCTTTACATTCTTTGTTATGTTTATTTCTAGGTATTTTATTTTCTTTGTTGCAATCGTGAAGGGGATTATTTTTTTTAGTTCATTCTCAAATGTTTCATTGTTGCCATATAGAAAGGCTATCGACTTTTGTATGTTAATTTTGTATCCTGAAACCTTACTGTATTGGCTTATTGTTTCTACTAGTCTTTTTGTGGATTCTTTGGGGTTTTCGATGTATAGGATCATATCATCTGCAAAAAGTGATACCTTTACTTCTTCTTTTCCAATATGGATGCCTTTTATTTCTTTGTCTTGTCTGATTGCTCTGGCTAGAACCTCTAGTACCACATTAAATAAGAGTGGAGAGAGTGGACAACCCTGTCTTGTTCCTGATTTAAGGTGGAAAGCCTTCAGTTTTGTGCCATTTAATATGATGCTAGCTGGTGATTTATCATATATGGCCTTTATCATGTTGAGATATTTTTCTTCTATACCCATTTTGTTGAGAGTCTTAAACATAAAATTGTGTTGTATTTTATCAAATATCTTTTCTGCATCTATTGATAAGATCATGTGGTTTTTGTTCTTTGTTTTGTTGATATGGTGTATTATGTTAACCGTTTTATGTATGTTGAACCATCCTTGAGATTCTGGGATGATTCCCACTAGGTCATAATGTATTATTTTTTTAATATGCTGTTGTATTTGATTTGCCAATATTTTGTTTAGTATTTTAGCATCTGTATTCATTAGAGATATTGTTCTGTAGTTTTCTTTTTTTGTGCCATCCTTGCCTGGTTTCAGTATGATGGTTATGTTGGCCTCATAAAATGTGTTTGGAAGTATTGCTTCTTCTTCAATTTTTTGGAAGATTTTCAGTAGAATAGGAACCACGTCTTCTTTGAATGTTTGATAAAATTTGCTAGTATTGCCGTCAGGGCCTGGAATTTTATTTTTAGGGAGGTTTTTTAATGTTTTTTTCTATTTCTTCTCTACTAATAGGTCTGTTTAGGCTTTCTGCTTCTTCTTGACACAGTCTAGGAAGGTTGTATTGTTCTATGAATTTATCCATTTCTTCTAGGTTGTTGAATTTAGTGGCATATAGTTTATAGTTTTTCACAGTAATCTGCAACAATTCTTTGTATATCTATGATGTCCATGGTGATTTCTCTTCTTTCATTTTGGATTTTGTTTATATGAGTTCTTTCTCTTTTTTCCTTGGTAAGTGTTGTCAGGGGTTTGTCAATTTTGTTGATCTTTTCAAAGAACCAGCTCCTTGTTCTATTAATTTTTTGGTTTGTGCCAATTTCATTACGATGTGCCTTGGAGTAGGTTTGTTGGGGTTAAGAAAACTCGGTGTTCTGTTTGCTTCTTGAATTTGAGGCTTTAATTTTTTCCACAGGCTTGGGAAGTTCTCATCTATTATTTGTTTGAGTATGTTCTCCATTCCATTTTCTCTCTCTTCTCCCTCTGATATACCTATTATTCTGATGTTATACTTTTTTATGGAGTTAGATAATTCCTGTAGGGCTATCTCATTTTTTTTTTGAAATTTTTGAGTCTCTTTCTTCTTCTCTCTGTTGGGCCTCAAGTTGCTTGTCTTCTATTTCACTAATCCTACCTTCTATCTGGCCTGTTCTATTAGCTAAGCTTGTTACCTCGATTTTCAGCTCATGAATTGAGTTTTTCATCTCTGTTTGATTTGTTTTTATAGTTTCAATTTCCTTGGTAATATAATCTTTGTGTTCATTGAGTTGTTTTCTGAGCTCCCTAAATTGCCTTTCTGTGTTTTCTTGTATATCTCGGAGGATTTTTAGGATTTTTATTTTAAATTCTCTGTCATTTAACTCCAAGGTTTTCAATATATTAAATTTTTTCTCCATAGATTTTCCCTCATCTATCTGTGTTACCTCTCTTTGTTTTGTATCCATGATATTCAATTTTCTCTTTCTTAATGGCATCTGAGGGTGGTTTTGGTGATAGTATTAATGAGATTTAATAAAGAATAAAAAGCAGATGACGTCAGAGTAAAGGTGGGGTAGGAAGCGATACCAATAAATCTCCCCCAAAACTCAACAAGATCTTCAAACAGAAACAGAAAAACCTATACTTGGAGCTTCCAGATGCTTCGCAATACACCCAAAGGTATGATTGAGTGAAAAATTGGTTAAATATATAACCAAACCCCGAAGGAAATAGGGAGTAAGAAATGCTCCGCCTTCCTCACTAAACTAAACAGGGCGGCTTTCTCTGGTAACTGTGAATATAGAAACTGAGGCGGGCAAAGGGGGTGAATACATCCAGGCCGCGACACAAACGGCCGAACCAGGCTGTGGCTCAGAGATCCAAGCCAAGGAAAATCTGATCCTGTGGCAACCCAGGCAATACAAGCTAACATTCGCGCCAAACCCAAACAAAGAAAGACAAGCGGCGCGGCCACTTTACCCGGTCTCCTGCTCGGTGCGCAGTTAGTGGGCGAGAATTTCTTCCTAGGCCCCGAGAGTGGGTGCCCGTGTTGCCCCACGGAGAGGCAGGGTCAGAGGCCTTTCTGTGGGCCGAGGGCAGAGTCTCTGGGCAGCCCCAGCACCCTGGGAAAGCCACGCACGGGAGGGAGTGAGAACTAATTCCAACGGTGGAGATTTTCCATGCTGGAGGGTGTTTCACTCAGAGGGAAACGCGGCCGGCCTCATATCCGTTTTTGCATGCGCAGATAAGGAGTGAGCGATTCCTCCAAGTGCTTCGGCAGTGCGCGCCCGTGTTATCGCACAGAGGGGCAGAGTCAGGGGTCTTTGTGTGGGCCAAAGCGGAATCTCGGGCCGCCCCAGTGCCTTGCAAAAGCCGCGCACGGGGACGGAGCGAGACTCAATTCCAACGCTACAACTTTTCCCTACGGTTGGGGGTTTCACTCAGAGCATGAGACTGCTGGCCGGATATCCTGGTCTGCGCGTGCAGCCAGTGAGTGAGAGTTTCCTCCAAGTGCCCCGGAAGTGGGCGCCCGCTTGTGTTACCGGACAGAGTGGCAGAGCCAGAGGTCTTTGAGTGGGCAGAAAGCCCGCCTGATTATGCTAGCAGCTCTGACTGACTGAGCCTTACCCAGAGCCCTGTGCTGAGTGGAAATAGAGTGGGTAGTTGCCAGCTCTTTGAGCCTCTTACTATCCAGGCAGAGGCAGCAGCAACCCCATAGCAGGATTATCAGGCTACTAATTCAGGAAGGAAAGACTAGGGGAAAGGCTCCTGGAACACGGGCTCTCTCACTGTCGGAGCCTATAAATGCTAATGAGCTTCGACTGCCAAAGAGACTAAAGCACAATACATGACATTGCCATAGAGACTTATCAACTGCAAATCTCCACCTGAGTGTGGCAAAGGGGCAAAACCCGGGGTACAGAGTCACCGACCAGGAAGAGGGAGAGAAAAGAAAAAGCAAGAAGATAACCTCTCAAAATCAAGAATAATCTGCAGACTTTATAACCTATCCCATTTTATTATATTTGTTCATTTGTTTCTTTTATCTTCATTCTTGATACTTTTTTTTTTCCTCCTCCAATTTGGCCGATTAACTCTCTACCGGTCTTACTCTCTCCTCTCCTTGAACTACACTACCCATAAGTGTTACATCTCCCATTATCTTTTCTCTTCTCTTCCTTTCTCTCTATGAGGGTTGCACTCCAAAACACTTAACTCTCTCTCTCTCTCTCTCTCCTTTCTTTTTTCTTCTTTTAGTGGTTCCCTCTTTTTTTCTCTCTCTCTCTTTCTTTTCTCCCTCTATATTAGTTTCTTCCTTTCTCCTTTACATCTCCTCTCATTCAAACCTCAATAACAAACAAATTATCTTATCTGGGACTCAAACTTATGTTTGTGGCATTTTGGGGGGTTTTTACTTCACCTTTTTAACTCACTAGCAGTGCTCCCATCCCTGGCTCTCCATATTATCTAGTTCTTGTTCCACTAAATACAATAGTAATTTTTTAATTTATCTCCCCATTTTTCCGTTTTCCTCTTAATCCTCTCAACATAACTCTTAGACAACCAACACCTAAAAACAAATCATTTTATTCTTGACCCAAATTTTTTCCTTATTTGCTTTTTGTGGGTCCATATGCTCTTTTTTTTTCTTTTTTCTTTTTTTTTCCTTTTTTTTTTTTTTTTTTTTTTTTTTTTTTTTTGCCCCTTTATTACTTTCCCCAATTCAGGGCCTCCATCACAGGCATTGTTTGTTATAATTCACAGTCCACCACAAGATTTTCTCAAGAAAGAGGGGAGAGGAGAGGAGAGGAAAAAAGGAGGGGGGGAATAATTAATTTTTTTTTTAATTTTTATTTTATTTTATTTTTCTTTATTTCATTATTAATTTTTTTTAAAAAAAACAACTCTTTTTGATTTTTTTTTTTATTATTTTTTTAAACTTTTTATACTTTATTAAATCTCATTAATACTATCAACAAAACCACCCTCAGGTGCCATTAAGGAAGAGAATATCGAATATCATGGATACAAAAGAAAGAGAGGTAACACAGCTAGATGAGGAAAAATCTATGGAGAAAAAATTTAATATATTGGAAACCTTGGAGCTAAATGACAGAGAATTCAAGATAGAAATCCTAAAAATCCTCTGAGATATACAAGAAAACACAGAAAGGCAATTTAGGGAGCTCAGAATACAACTCCATGAACACAAAGAATATATGTCCAAGGAAATTGAAACTATAAAAACAAATCAAACAGAGATGAAAAACTCAATTCACGAGCTCAAAAACGAAGTAACAAGCTTAGCTAATAGAACAGGTCAGATAGAAGAGAGGATTAGTGAAATAGAAGACAAGCAACTTGAGGCACAACAGAGAGAAGAAGAAAGAGACTCAAAATTAAAAAAAAATGAGATAGCCCTACAAGAATTATCTGACTCCATCAAAAAGAATAACATAAGAATAATAGGTATATCAGAGGGAGAAGAGAGAGAAAATGGAATGGAGAACATACTCAAACAAATAATAGATGAGAACTTCCCAAGCCTGTGAAAAGAACTAAAGCCTTAAGTTCAAGAAGCAAACAGAACTCCAAGTTTTCTTAACCCCAACAAACCTACTCCAAGGCATATCATAATGAAATTGACACAAACCAACAGCAAAGAAAAAATTCTCAAGGCAGCCAGGGAAAAGAAGAATACAACATATAAAGGAAGGCCCATTAGATTATCATCAGATTTCTCAGCAGAAACTCTACAAGCTAGAAGAGAGTGGACCCCAATATTTAAAGTCCTGAAAGAGAGGAACTTTCAGCCACGAATACTATATCCATCAAAGCTATCCTTCAAATATGAAGGAGAAATAAAAACATTCACAGATACAGAAAAGATGAGGGAATTTATCATCAGAAAACCCCTACTCCAGGAATTACTAAAGGGGGTTCTCCAATCACATACAAAGAACAAAAAAAAACAGAGCCACAAGTAAAAGCTCCAAGAAGAACACAATAAAACCAAATTTAAACTGTGACAACAACAAAAAGAAAGAGGGGGAGAAGATGGAGATTAACAGTAGCAAAGGACAATGGAGTGCAAAAGTACTCACAAAATAGTTCGCTACAATGAACAGGGTAGGGACCCTTTTCATTATTCAAAGGTAACCACCATTGAAAAAACCACCACAGAAGCACATGAGATAAAAAAGATAGCAACAGTGGAAAGATGTATGGAATACAACCAAATAAAAACAAAAGATAGAAAAACAAAAGAGAAGGATCAAACAAGACACAAAACTAACAGAAAGCAAGATATAAAATGGCAATAGGGAACTCACAAGTATCAATAATTACACTAAATGTAAATGGATTAAACTCACCAATAAAAAGGCACAGAGTAGCAGAATGGATTAAAAAAGAAAATCCAACTGTATGCTGCCTACAGGAAACTCATCTAAGTAACAAGGATAAAAACAAATTCAAAGTGAAAGGCTGGAAAACAATACTCCAAGAAAATAACATCCAAAAAAAAGCAGGTGTAGCAATACTCATATCGGATAATGCTGACTACAAGACAGGAAAAGTACTCAGAGACAAAAATGGCCATTTCATAATGGCTAAGGGGACACTGAATCAAGAAGACATAACAATTCTTAATATATATGCACCAAACCAATGAGCACCAAAATATATAAGACAGCTACTTATTGACCTTAAAACAAAAACTGACAAAAACACAATCATACTTGGAGACCTCAATACACCGCTGACGGCTCTAGATCGGTCATCCAAACAGAGAATCAACAAAAACATAGTGGCCTTAAACAAAACACTAGAGCACCTGGATATGATAGACATCTACAGGACATTTCATCCCAAAGTGACTGAGTATACATTTTTCTCCAGTGTACATGGATCATTCTCAAGAATTGATCATATGTTGGGCCACAAAAACAACATCAGCAAATTCAGAAAAATTGAAGTTGTACCAAGTATATTTTCTGATCATAAAGCCTTGAAACTAGAATTCAACTGCAAAAAAGAGGGAAAAAATACCACAAAAATGTGGAAACTAAACAACATACTTTTAAAAAATGAATGGGTCAAAGAAGAAATAAGTGCAGAGATAAAAAGATATATACAGACTAATGAAAATGACAATACGACATATCAGAATCTATGGGATGCAGCAAAAGCAGTGATAAGAGGGAAGTTCATATCACTTCAGGCATATATGAACAAACAAGAGAGAGCCCAAGTGAACCACTTAACTTCACACCTTAAGGAACTAGAAAAAGAAAAACAAAGACAACCCAAAACCAGCCGAAGAAAGGAGATAATAAAAATCAGAGCAGAAATAAATGAATTACAGAACAGAAAAACTATAGAAAAAATTAATAGAACAAGGAGCTGGTTCTTTGAAAAGATCAACAAAATTGACAAACCCTTGGCAAGACTTACGAAGGAAAAAAGAGAAAGAACTCATATAAACAAAATCCATAATGAAAGAGGAGAAATCACCACGGACACCGTAGATATACAAAGAAATATTGTAGAATACTATGAAAAACTTTATTCCACTAAATTCAACAACCTAAAAGAAATGGATAAATTCCTAGAACAATACAACCTTCCTAGACTGAGTCAAGAAGAAGCAGAAAGCCTAAACAGACCTATCAGTAGAGAAGAAATAGAAAAAACCATTAAAAACCTCCCCAAAAATAAAAGTCCAGGCCCTGACGGCTATACCAGCGAATTTTATCAAACATTCAAAGAAGACTTGGTTCCTACTCTACTCAAAGTCTTCCAAAAAATTAAAGAAGAAGCAATACTTCCAAACACATTTTATGAGGCCAACATAACCCTCATACCAAAACCAGGCAAGAATGGCACAAAAATAGAAAACTACAGACCAATATCTCTAATGAATACAGATGCTAAAATACTAAACAAAATACTAGCCAATCGAATACAACAACATATTAAAAAAATAATACATCATGATCAAGTGGGATTCATCCCAGAATCTCAAGGATGGTTCAACATACGTAAAACGGTTAATGTAATACTCCATATCAACAAAACAAATAACAAAAACCACATGATCTTATCAATAGACGCAGAAAAGGCTTTCGATAAAATACAACACAATTTTATGTTTAAGACTCTCAACAAAATGGGTATAGAAGGAAAATATCTCAACATGATAAAGGCCATATATGATAAACCATCAGCTAACATCATATTAAATGGCACTAAAATGAAGGCTTTCCCCCGTAAATCAGGAACAAGACAGGGTTGTCCACTCTCTCCACTCTTATTTAATGTGGTACTAGAGGTTCTAGCCAGAGCAATCAGACAAGACAAAGAAATAAAAGGCATCCATATCGGAAAAGAAGAAGTAAAGGTATCACTTTTTGCAGATGATATGATACTATACATCGAAAACCCCAAAAAATCCACAAAAAGACTACTAGAAACAATAAGCCAATACAGTAAGGTCGCAGGATACAAAATTAACATACAGAAGTCAATAGCCTTTCTATATGCCAACAATGAAACAACTGAGAAGGAACTCAAAAGAATAATCCCCTTCACGATTGCAACAAAAAAAATAAAATACTTAGGAATAAACATAACAAAGAATGTAAAGGACTTATATAATGAAAACTATAAACCATTGTTAAGGGAAATCGAAAAAGATATAATGAGATGGAAGAATATACCTTGTTCTTGGCTAGGAAGAATAAATATAATCAAGATGGCTATATTACCCAAAGCAATATACAAATTTAATGCAATTCCCATCAAAATTCCAATGACATTTTTTAAAGAAATAGAGCAAAAAATCATCAGATTTATATGGAACTATAAAAAACCCCGAATAGCCAAATCAATCCTAAAGAAAAAGAATGAAGCTGGGGGCATTTCAATACCTGACTTCAAACTCTATTATAGAGTCACGACAATCAAAACAGCATGGTATTGGCAGAAAAATAGACACTCAGACCAATGGAACAGAATAGAAAGTCCAGAAATAAAACCACATATATATAGTCAAATAATTTTTGATAAAGGGGCCAACAACACACAATGGAGAAAAAAAAGCCTCTTCAATAAATGGTGCTGGGAAAACTGGAAAGCCACATGCAAAAGAATGAAACTGGACTACAGTCTCTCCCCCTGTACAAAAATTAACTCAAAATGGATCAAAGATCTAAACATAAGACCTGAAACATTTAAGTACATAGAAGAAGACATAGGTACTCAACTCAGGGACCTGGGTTTTAAAGAGCATTTTATGAATTTGACTCCAATGGCAAGAGAAGTGAAGGCAAAAATTAATGAATGGGACTACATCAGACTAAGAAGTTTTTGCTCAGCAAGAGAAACTGATAACAAAATAAACAGAAAGCCAACTAAATGGGAAATGATTTTTTCAAACAACAGCTCAGATAAGGGCCTAATATCCAAAATATACAAAGAACTCATAAAACTCAACAACAAACAAACAAACAATCCAATAAAAAAATGGGAAGAGGATATGAATAGACACTTCTCCCAGGAAGAAATACAAATGGCCAACAGATATATGAAAAGATGCTCATCTTCTTTAGCTATTAGAGAAATGCAAATCAAAATGGCAATGAGATACCACCTCACACCTGTTCGATTAGCTGTTATTAGCAAGTCAGGTAACAGCAAATGTTGGAGAGGCTGTGGAGAAAAAGGAACCCTCATCCACTGTTGGTGGGAATGTAAAGTAGTACAACCATTATGGAAGAAAGTATGGTGGTTCCTCAAAAAACTGAAAATAGAACTACCTTATGACCCAGCAATCCCTCTACTGGGTATATATCCCAAAAACTCAGAAACATTGATACGTAAAGACACATGCAGCCCCATGTTCATTGCAGCATTGTTCACAGTGGCCAGGACATGGAAACAACCAAAAAGCCCATCAATAGATGACTGGATAAAGAAGATGTGGCACATATACACTATGGAATACTACTCAGCCATAAGAAATGATGACATCGGAACATTTACAGCAAAATTGTGAGATCTTGATAACATGATACGAAGCGAAATAAGTAAATCAGAAAAAAACAGGAACTGTATTATTCCATACGTAGGTGGGACATAATAGTGAAACTAAGAGACATTGATAAGAGTGTGGTGGTTACAGGGGGGAGGGGGGAATGGGAGAGGGAAAGGGGGTGGGGAGGGGCACAAAGAAAACAAGATAGAAGGTGACAGAGGACAATCTGACTTTGGGTGGTGGGTATGCAACATAATTGAACGACAAGATAACCTGGACTTGTTATCTTTGAATATATGTATCCTGATTTATTGATGTCACCCCATTAAAAAAATAAAATTATTAAAAAAAAAAGAATAAAAAGCTTAAAAAAATAAAAATTAAAAATAGAAAAGAATTTTTTTAAAAATTAAAAATTAAAAAAAAGATTATTCCCCCCCTACTTTTTTTCTCTCCTCTCCTCTCCCCTCCTTTAGAAAATCTTGTGGTGAACTGTGAATTATATTGTGTTAAATAGAACAAAGAATGCCTATAATGGAGGGCCTGATTTGGGGACAAGTAATAAAGGGGAAAAAAGGGGGGTATGGACCCACAAAATGCAAATAAGAAAAAAATTTGGATCAAGAATAATATAATTTGCTTTTGGGTGTCGGTTGACTAAGAGATATGATGAGAGGAATAAGAGGGAAACAGGAATTGGAGGGAAAAATTAAAAAATTACTATTGTATTTAGTGGAACAAGAACTAGATAAAATGGAGAGCCAGGGTTGGGAGCACTTCTAGTGAGTTTAAAAAGCAAAGTAAAAAACCCACAAAATGCCACAAACATAAGTTTGATACCCAGATTAGATAATTTGTTCGGTATTGGGGATTGAATGAGAGGAGATGTAAAGGAGAAAGGAAGAAACTAATATAGAGGGAGAAAAAAAAGAGAGAGAGAGAAAAAGAGGGAACCACTAAAAGAAGAAAAAAGAAAGGAGAGAGAGAGAGAGAGAGTTAAGGGTTTTGGAGTGCAACCCTCATAGAGAGAAAGGAAGAAGAAAAAAAAGATAATGGGGATGTAACACTTATGGGTAGTGTAGTTCAAGGAAAGGAGAGAATAAGACCAGCAGAGAATTAAACAACCAAATTGGAAGAGGAAAAAAATAATCAAGACATGAAGATAAGAGAAACAAACCAACAAATATAATAAAATGGGATAGGTTATAAAGTCTGCAGATTATTCTTGATTTTGAGAGGTTATCTTCTTGCTTTTTCTTTTCTCTCCCTCTTCCTGGTCGGTGACTCTGTACCCCGGGTTTTGCCCCTTTGGCACGCTCAGGTAGAGGTTTGCAGTTGATAAGTCTCTATGGCAATGTCATATATTGGGCTTCAGTCTCGTTGGCAGTTGAGGCTCATTAGCATTTGTAGGCTCTGACAGTTAGAGAGTCCGTGTTCCCAGAACCTCTCTCCTAGTCTTTCCTTCCTCAATTAGTAGCCTGATAATCCAGTTATGGGGTTGCTGCTGCCTCTGCCTGGATAGTAAGAGGCCCAAAGAACTGGCAAATCCCCACTCTGTTCCCACTCAGCACATGGCCCTGGGGAAGGCTCAATCAGTCAGAGCTGCTAGCATAGTCAGGTGGGCTTCCACCCACACAAAGACCTCTGACTCTGCCCCTCTGTTCGGTAACACAGGTGGGCGCCCTTCCCAGGGCGCTCGGAGGAATCTCTCACTCACTATCTGTGTACACAGAATGGGATATGGAGCAGCCCGCCTCTTACTCCGAATGAGACCCCCGCCCACACGGAAAATTTCCAGCATTGGAATTAGCTCTCGCTCCCTCCCCATGCGTGGCTTTTTCAGGGTGCTGGGGCAGCCCGAGATTCTGCTTTCGGCCCACACAAAGGCCTCTGTCTCTGCCTCTCTGTTGGGTAACATGGGTGCCCACTCCCGGGGCTCTAGGAGGAATCTCTTGCCCACTCTCCATGCACACCGAACAGGATATCAGGTTGGCCATCTCTCACTTCAAGTGAGACCTCACCCACACGAAGAAGTTCCAGCATTGGAATTAGCTCTCGCTCCCTTCCCGTGTGCAGCTTTTTCAGGGTGCTGGGGCAGTCCCAAGATTCTGCTTTTGGCCCACATAAAGGCCTCTGACTCTGCCTTTCTGTGCGGTAACACAGGCGCCCACTTCTGGGGCTCTGGGAGGAAACTCTCACCCACTATCTGCGTGCGCCAACCAGGAGATCAGGGTGAATGGCTGCCCCAATTGTCTTTCTTTGTGTGGGTTTGGCGTGAGTGCTAGCTTGTATTGACTGGGTTGCCACAGCACAGTTTTTCCTCAGCTTGGATATCCGTGCCACAGCCTGGTTTGGCCATTTGTGCCACAGCCTGGATCTATTCACCCCCTTTGCCTGCCTTAGTCCTATACTCTCAGTTCCCAGTGAAAGCAGCCCTATTTAGGTTAGTGAGGAAGGCGGAGTGTTTCTTACTCCCTATTTCCTTTAGGGTTTGATTATATATTTAGCCAATTTTTCACTCGACCATACCTTTGGGTGTATTGCGAAACATCTGGAGGCTCCAAGGATAGATTTTTCTGTTTCTGGTTGAAGATCTTGTTGAGTTTTGGGGGAGATTTATCAGTATCGCTCCCTACAGTGCCATTACTCTGACGTCATCTCCATGGAAGCTTTAAGAACACATGCAGGCAAAGAGAGAAGGGGTGGAAGATATTCCACAAAATATGAAAACCAAAAAATATCAGGGGTAGTTATATACTTTATCAGACAAAAAAAATTACTCTAAGTCAAAAATTGTAATGAGACAAAGAAGGTTATGATATAATGATAAAGGGGTCAATTCATCAAAAGACTATAACAAGGGTAAATATATATGCACTCAACATCAGAGCAGCTAAATATAAAAATAAAATAAAAACATATTTGAAGGGAGAAATATGCAACAATTCAATAATAGTAGTAGAATCCAATACCTCTCTTTCAACAATGGATAGATCAACCAGAAAGAAAATTGATAAGGAAATATTAGACTTTAAGTGTACTTTAGACAAAATAGACCTACCTAATATATACAGAACATCTCACCAATGCAGCAGAATATGCATTCTTCTCAAGCACACATGGAGCACTCTTCAGGATAGATCACATATTAGGCCACAAAACAAGTCTCAGCAAATTTTTAAAAATTAAAATTATACCAAATATCTTTTACAACCAAATGATATGAAACTAGAAATTAATAACAGGAATAAAACTGGAACACTCATAAATAGGTAAAATTAAATAACACACTTCTGAAAAAACAATGGGTCAAAAAAATCAAAAGGGAAATCTAAAATATATTGAAACACAAATTTAAACTGTGCATGCCAAAATTTACTGGATACTTTTGTAGTGAAATGAAGTAAGTTTGTAGGGATAAATGCCTACATTAACAAAAGTAAGAAGTATGTTAAGTAAATAACCTAACGTCATACCTGAAAGAATTAGAAAAACAAAAACTAACTCCAAAGTTAACAAAAAGAAGTAACAATGATCAAGCAGAAATGAATAAAATGAAGATCATGAAAACAATAGAAAAATCAATAAAAATAAAAGTTTTTTGAAAAGATAAACAAAACTGCAAGCTGGACACCAAGAAAAACATAACTCAATTAAATAAAATTATAAATTAAAGAGGAGATATTACAACTGATACTGCAAAATACAAAAGATCATAAGAAAAAACTATGAGCAATTATACACCAAGAAATTGGACAACTTAGAAAAATATGGATGGATTCTTAGTAATATACAACTTATCAAGTCTGAAGTATGAAGAAATAGAAAATCTGAACAGACCAATAACAAGAGAGTTCATGAGTAATCAAAAACCTCCCAACTAAGAATAATTCAGGACCAGATGGCTTCACCTGTGAATTATACCAAAGGTTTTATGTATTAACACCAATTTTACTCAAACTCTCCCAAAAAACTGAAGGGAAAACACTCTCAAATTCATTTTATGAAGGTAGCATTATTTTGATACCAAAGCCAATCAGAATACAACAACAACAATAACAAACTTATAAGCCAATATCCTTCATGAACACAGATGCAAAGTGTTCAACAAAATGCTGGCAAACTGAGTCAACACCACATTAAAAGTATCATACACCATGAGCAAGTGGTACTTATTTCTGGTACACAAAGATGGTTCAATATATGCAAATCAGTAAATGTAATCCACCACATTAATAGAATGAAAAACTGAAATCATACAATCATCTTAATAGATGCCAACATTTTTTTAAAAAAGTCAGCATCCCTTCATGAAAACAAGGGTTTAGAAAGAAAATATTTCAAAAATATTAAGGCCATATATGATAAACCCAAAAATAACATTACACTCAACAGTAAAATGTTGAAAGCTTTTTTTTCTCTGAGACCTAGAAGAAGTGTGTCCACTCTCACCATTTCTATTCAATATAGTACTAAAAGTTCTAGGTATAGTAATTAGGCAAGAAAAAGAAATAAATAGCCATCTGAATTGGAAAGAAATAAGTAAAATTATCTCTGCTGATGATATAATCATATGTGTAGAAAATTTTAAGGGTTCTACCCAAAAAAACCTATTATAGCTAATAAATGATTTCAGCAAAGTTTCAGGATACAAACTTCCAATTATAAGATTCATCAGTCTTAGGGATGTAATGTGTAACATGATGACTCTAGTTAACACTGCTGTTAAGACAATATATATAAGAAAGTTGTTAAGACAATAAATCCTAATAGCTCTCAACCAAAAGATAACTTTTTTATATTTTCATTGTATTCATATAAGACAATGGATGTTAGCTGAATCTATTGTGGTAATCATTTCACATTATATGCAAATCAAAATCCCATGTTATACAACTTTGACTTATACAGTGATATATGTCTATTTCTCAAGTGTAAAAAAAAGGCAGAAATCAGGATTTTATTTTGATTCAGTTTTTAACCTAATTTTTAAAAACAAAACCATTGCATAGTTTGAACAAAGCCCATGTATGAGACAGAACCATCTCATGTACTGCCAGCTTTCAACTTCCGATTTAATCTCTAGTTGGAGAGATTTAGATAAAACTAAACATCTTAACACTAAACTGTGCTAGACAGAAAATATTCTGTCCCAGATGGTTTCTTTGGCCTCTTGGTCAACAGCTGGTCACCCCACCTACCTGAGACTTTCTTGGACCTCACACAGAGAAGAATAAAAAGACAATATGCCTTAGGAAGGACTAAAGCATTCATTACAGTCTATTTCCCTGGTGGCCATAGGAAGCTAGAATCCTTTGGGGGCGTCATCCTTCCTATTTTGAAAAAGATTATAGCTTTAGAATTACTAGAGAGTTTTTTAAAATTATTCTTTTCCCAGGCCCCTCCAGGATCAATTTAATTGAAGTATCTGAGAATGGAGACCCTGGGCTCCAGCAGTTTGTTGAAACTCTCCAGCTAATTCTAATGTACAACCATGGTTGAGAGCTACTCTATCAAAGCTTTGTAGTCCTAGAAATTCCCCTGCTAAATGCAAAAAGGAAAGAAAGAAAGAAAAAAATAGCAAATGTGAAACATAAAGCAATTCCCAGTCATCCACATTTCCAGAATGAATAAATTTATAAGATGATTTCAAACCTGGCTGGTTAGTTTGGTCAGGTGGAGCAGCTTCAGAGTATTAAAGGGCTGTCTATACAAGACTAGGAGTGAGAATATGGGGAACAAGGGAGAGGTGAGGTGCTGGTTACCCAAGTGCAGGGTGAGGGATTTACAGGAAAATAGTCATGTCCAAGTTTATACTTGAGGCTAGCTCACCCACAGACCAGGAGGCACTGTCTCCAAGGATGGAAGAGCTCACTTGCTCATTCATTTTCAACCACACAGAGGGCTGAAATCAAAAGGTAACACCAGTGATGTCAGAGAAATGATGCCGTGAGAGACATTCTCAATCTCTCCCTTTGAAATTTCAACAAATTAAACAACTAAACACAGAGAAAAACTCTCAGGAGCACCTGAAGTATACACACATGAGACATAGGGTGAAAAGGTGGCTGAATTTATAATCTACTCTGAAGGAAATAAGACAGAGAATGAGGTATTTTGCTTTCCCCACTGATCTGAGGAAGGGGAATTTTTGTTTGGAGCCAAGTGAGGTGGAGAGTCTGAGTTAGAGGGGAAGGAGTAAGGGTAGGTGCTCAAATAGAAGAAAGAATACACCAACTCTTTCTGAGATCTTGGATGCAAGGCACACACACAGGCGGCGGGCTCCACCTAAAATTACCAATGCAGTGTGCCTGCGTAAGCCAGTGCCAGCATCTTTGGGAATTACTGGCTCCACGATCACCAGTGCAGGGTGTGTGCACAGGCCAAAATCCTTGGCCTGAGACTTCCAAGGCTGGGCGCCTCCATGGGCCAATGCACATTTCTGAGTGCATTCCCAGCTCTGACTGAGATCACAGGCACTGGGCACCTGAGTGGGCAGGTGCAAGCCTCTGTGTGCAATGCTGGAGTTGTGGGAGCTGGACACACATGTGGCTTACTGCAGGCTACCAAACAGTGCATGAGGGAGAAGCCTGTGGAGATTAGACCTATGGCATGCTGAAGCATGCCAGACCTGCCTGTGGGCCCATAGAAAGGCTCGTGATCTGCAATCAACTTCCAGCCCTTCCTGCTCTTGCTGGCAGCTCTGGTTGGCACAGCATTACCCAGAACTGTGCTTTAAGTGGTACTGGAGGAAGGACCTGGATGCTCTTACAACCTCTTGCTTTGCAGACAGTGGCTGGGGTAAACCTCACAGCTAAGTCCCCAGGTTGCTAGCCCAGGTGGGAGGGACATAAGGAGAGGCACCCAGAAAACTTAGACTGCCATAGTTAGAGCCTTAAATCCCTAACAAGCCCTTCCTACCAGTGGGACAGAGGCACAACCTCAGTCACTGCCACAGCAACACAACAGCAGACCTCTGCCCAAGAGCCCCACAAGGGCAAAGTTTGTAGTACAGTGCCACCTGGTAGAAAAAAAGTTATCTCTCAAATCCAGAAAAAAATTACATTTTTAGAACTTTTTTTTCACTTTGGTCATTATATCTTCTTTCTTTTTTCTTTTTTCCTTTTCCTTTAGAAACTTCATTATCCATAGTTGCTCCATTTTTCATTCTTGTTTTTTGTGAGGGTTTTATTTCAGAAATCTTTTACTTCTTTTTGTTGTTATTGTTCCTTTTTTATCTCTCTTTCTTCTTCCTTCCCATTTCTTCTCCTTTCTCTTTTTCTTCTTCTATTTTTTCTTTATCTCTCATTTGATCATTTATCATTAAATTATTATATTTTGTGCTCATATTTTTCATTGTAGCATTTTGCTTGTTCTATACTTCATTTTTTCTCTCTTTTGTCACTTTTCTTCAGTCCCTGCTCCTTGTTTTGTAGGTTTTGTTTCACTTATCATTATAGAATTTTCATATTTTCACTGTAGTATTTCTACTTTTATTTTATTTTTTAATTATCTTTTATCAGTGTTATTAAAGATACTACTCTCAAATGTCATTAAGAAAAAAGAAATCAAATACCATGGATAAAAAAGACAGAAATGTGGTTCAGATAGATGACAAAAAATCTCTAGAAAGAAATTTCAATTATTTGGAATCCTGGGAGTTAAATGACAGAATTCAAAATTGAAGTCCTAAAAATACTCAGTCAAATACAAGAAAGCTTGGAAAGGCAATATAGAGAGCTCAAAAAACAATCTAATGAACAAAAGAATACTTCACTAAGGAACTTAAAACCATAAAAGGGAGCCAAACAGAAATGAAAAACTCAATACATAAACTGAAAAATGAGATAACAAGCTTAGCTAATAGAAAAGGTGACATAGAGGAGAGAATAAGTGACATAGAAGACAGTCAACTAGAGATACTACAGAGAGACTCACAAATTAATAAAAATAAGAATACTCTACAGGAATTGTCTGACTCCATCAGAAAGAGCAACATAGAAATAATGGGTATATCAGAAGGAGAAGAGAGAAAATGAAATGGATAACATATTCAAACAAATAATCAATGAGAATTTCCCAAGTTTGTGGAAAGAATTAGAGCCTCGAATCCAAGAAGCAAACAGAACACCAAGTTATTTTAACCCAAACAGATCTACTCCAACGCACATCATAATGAAATTATCACAAAACAATGACAAAGAAAAAATCCTCAAGGAAGCCAAAGAAAAGAAGAAAACAACATATAAAGGAAAGCCCATTAGACTATTATCAGATTTCTCAGCAAAAAACTCTGCAAGCCAGAAGAGAGTGGACCCCAATATTTAAAGTACTGAAAGAGAGGAACTTCCAGCCAAGAATACTATATCCATCAAAGATATCCTTCAAATATTAAGAGGAAATAAAAACATTCACAGATATAGAGAAGATGAGAAAAAAAATTTTTTTTAAATAAATTTTTATTAATGGTAATGGAATGACATTAATAAATCAGGGTACATATATTCAAAGAAAACATGTCTAGGTTATTTTGTCATTAAATTATGTTGCATACCCCTCGCCCAAAGTCAGATTGTCCTTCGCCACCCTCTATCTAGTTCTCTGTGCCCCTCCCCCTCCCCCTAACTCTCCCCCTGTCCTCCCTCCCCCCACCCCTGGTAACCATCACACTCTTGTCCATGTCTCTTAGTCTCATTTTTATGTTCCACCAATGTATGGAATCATGTAGTTCTTGTTTTTTTCTGATTTACTTATTTCACTCCTTATAATGTTATCAAGATCCCACCATTTTGCTGTAAATGATATGATGTCATCATTTCTTATGGCGGAGTAGTATTCCATAGTGTATATGTGCCACATCTTCTTTATCCAGTCTTCTATTAAAGGGCTTTTTGGTTGTTTCCATGTCTTGGCCACTGTGAACAGTGCTGCAATGAACATGGGGCTACATGTGTCTTCCCGTATCAACGTTTCTGAGGTTTTGGGGTATATACCCAGTAGAGGGATTGCTGGGTCATAAGGTAGTTCTATTTGCAGTTTTTTGAGGAACCACCATACTTTCCTCCATAATGGTTGTACTACTTTACAGTCCCACCAACAGTGAATGAGGGTTCCTTTTTCTCCACAGCCTCTCCAACATTTGCTATTACCCGTCTTGTTGATAATAGCTAATCTAACAGGGGTGAGGTGGTATCTCATTGTAGTTTTGATTTGCATTTCCCTAATAACTAATGAAGCTGAGCATCTTTTCATATATCTGTTGGCCATTTGTATCTCTTCCTGGGAGAAGTGTCTATTCATGTCCTCTTCCCATTTTTTTATTGGATTGTTTGTTTGTTTGTTGTTGAGTTTTATGAGTTCTTTGTAAATTTTGGAAATTAGGCCCTTATCTGAGCTGTTGTTTGAAAATATCATTTCCCATTTAGTTGGCTGTCTGTTTATTTTGATATCAGTTTCTCTTGCTGAGCAAAAACTTTTTATTCTGATGTAGTCCCATTCATTTATCTTTGCCTTCACTTCTCTTGCCATTGGAGTCAAGTTCATAAAATGTTCTTTAAAACCCAGGTCCATCAGTTTAGTACCTATGTCTTCTTCTATGTACTTTATTGTTTCAGGTCTTATATTTAGGTCTTTGATCCATTTTGAATTAATTTTAGTACACGGGGACAGGCTGTAGTCGAGTTTCATTCTTTTGCATGTGGCTTTCCAGTTTTCCTAACACCATTTGTTAAAGAGGCTTTCTTTTCTCCATTGTGTGTTGTTGGCCCCTTTATCAAAAATTATTTGACCATATATATGTGGTTTTATTTCTGGGCTTTCTATTCTGTTCCATTGGTCTGAGTGTCTATTTTTCTGCCAATACCATGCTGTTTTGATTATTGTGGCCCGATAATATAGTTTAAAGTCAGGTATTGTAATGCCCCCAGCTTCATTCTTTTTCCTTAGGATTGTTTTGGCTATTCGGGGTTTTTTATAGTTCCATATAAATCTGATGATTTTTTGTTCCATTTCTTTAAAAAATCTCATAGGGATTTTGATGGGAATTGCATTAAATTTGTATATTGCTTTGGGTAATATGGCCATTTTGATTATATTTATTCTTCCTATCCAAGAACAAGGAATATTTTTCCATCTCATTGTATCTTTTTCGATTTCCCTTAACAATGCTTTGTAATTTTCATTATATAGGTCCTTAACATTCTTTGTTATGTTTATTCCTAGGTATTTTATTTTTTTTGTTGCAATCGTGAAGGGGATTATTTTTTTGAGTTAATTTTCTAATATTTCATTGTTGGCATAGAGAAAGGCTATGGACTTCTGTATGTTAATTTTGTATCCTGCAACCTTACTGTATTGGTTTATTGTTTCTAATAATCTTTTTGTGGAGTCCTTCGGGTTTTCGATGTATAGGATCATATCATCAGCAAAAAGTGATACCTTTACTTCTTCTTTTCCGATATGGATGCCTTTTATTTCTTTGTCTTGTCTGATTGCTCTGGCCAGAACTTCTAGCACCACGTTAAATAAGAGTGGAGAGAGTGGACAACCCTGTCTTGTTCCTGATTTAAGGTAGAAAGTCCTCAGTTTTATGCCGTTTAAAATGATGTTGGCTGATGGTTTATCATATATGGCCTTTATCATGTTGAGATATTTTCCTTCTATACCCATTTTGTTGAGAGTCTTAAACATAAAATTGTGTTGTATTTTATCAAAAGCCTTTTCTGCATCTATTGATAAGATCATGTGGTTTTTGTTCCTTGTTTTGTTGATATGGTGTATTACGTTAACTGTTTTATGTATGTTGAACCATCCTTGAGATTCTGGGATGAATCCCACTTGATCATGATGTATTATTTTTTTAATATGTTGTTGTATTCAGTTTGCCAGGATTTTGTTTAGAATTTTAGCATCTGTATTCATTAGAGATATTGGTCTGTAGTTTTCTTTCTTTGTGCCATCCTTGCCAGGTTTTGGTATGAGGGTTATGTTGGCCTCATAAAATGTGTTTGGAAGTATTGCTTCTTCTTCAATTTTTTGGAAGACTTTGAGTAGAATAGGAACCAAGTCTTCTTTGAATGTTTGATAGAATTCACTAGTATAACCGTCTGGGCCTGACTTTTATTTTTGAGGAGGTTTTTAATAGTTTTTTCTATTTCCTCCCTGCTGATTGGTCTGTTTAGGCTTTCTGCTTCTTCATGACTCAGTCTAGGAAGGTTGTATTGTTCTAGGAATTTATCCATTTCTTCTAGATTGTTGTATTTGGTGGCATATAATTTTTCATAGTATTCTACAATAATTCTTTGTATATCTATGATGTCTGTGGTGATCTCTCCTCTTTCATTTTGGATTTTATTTATTTGAGTCCTGTGCCTTTTATCCTTGGTGAGTCTTTCCAAGGGTTTGTCAATTTTGTTGATCTTTTCAAAGAACCAGTTCCTTGTTTTATTTATTTTTTTTATAGTTTTTCTGTTCTCTAATTCATTTATTTCTGCTCTGATTTTTTTTTTTTTTTTTTTTTTTTTTGCATTTTTCTGAAGCTGGAAATAGGGAGAGACAGTCAGACAGAACCCTGCATGCGCCCGACCGGGATCCACCCGGCACGCCCACCAGGGGGCGACGCTCTGCCCACCAGGGGGCGATGCTCTGCCCATCCTGGGCGTCGCCATGTTGCGACCAGAGCCACTCTAGCGCCTGGGGCAGAGGCCACAGAGCCATCCCCAGCGCCCGGGCCATCTTTGCTCCAATGGAGCCCTGGCTGCGGGAGGGGAAGAGAGAGACAGAGAGGAAAGCGCGGCGGAGGGGTGGAGAAGCAAATGGGCGCTTCTCCTGTGTGCCCTGGCCGGGAATCGAACCCGGGTCCTCCGCACGCTAGGCCGACGCTCTACCGCTGAGCCAACCGGCCAGGGCCTCTGCTCTGATTTTTATTATCTCCTTTCTTCGGCTGGTTTTGGGTTGTCTTTGTTCTTCTTTTTCTAGTTCCTTAAGGTGTGAAGTTAAGTGGTTTACTTCTGCTCTCTCTTGTTTGTTCATATAGGCCTGAAGTGATATGAACTTTCCTCTTATTACTGCTTTTGCTGCATCCCAGAGATTCTGATATGTCGTATTGTAATTTTCATTTGTCTGTATATATCTTTTGATCTCTGCACTTATTTCTTCTTTGACCCATTCATTTTTTAGAAGTATGTTGTTTAGTTTCCACATTTTTGTGGGTTTTTCCCCCTCTTTTTTGCAGTTGAATTCTAGTTTCAAGGCTTTATGATCAGAAAATATGCTTGGTACAATTTCAATTTTTCTAAATTTGCTGATATTGTCTTTGTGGCCCAACATATGGTCAATTCTTGAGAATGTTCCATGTACACTAGAGAAAAATGTATACTCTGTGACTTTGGGATGAAGTGTTGTAGATGTCTATCATATCCAGGTGTTCTAGTATTTTGTATAAAGCCAATATATCTTTATTGATTCTCTGTTTGGATGACCGATCTAGAGACTTCAGCAGTGTATTGAGGTCTCCAAGTATGATTGTATTTTTGTCAGTTTTTGTTTTAAGGTCAATAAGTAGCTGTCTTATATATTTTGGTGCTCCTTGGTTTGGTGCATATATATTAAGGATTGTTATGTCTTCTTGATTCAGTGTCCCCTTAATCATTATGAAGTGACCATTTTTGTCTCTGAGTACTTTTTCTGTCTTGTAGTCAGCATTATCAAATATGAGTATTGCTACACCTGCTTTTTTTTGGGTGTTGTTTGCTTGGAGTATTGTTTTGCAGCCTTTCACTTTGAATTTGTTTTTATCCTTGTTGCTTAGATGTGTTTCTTGTAGGCAGCATATAGTTGGATTTTCTTTTTTAATCCATTCTGCTACTCTGTGTCTTTTTATTGGTAATTTTAATCCATTTACATTTAGTGTAATTATTGACACTTGTGGGTTCCCTACTGCCATTTTATAAATTGCTTTCTGTTAGTTTTGTATCTAGTTTGATTCTTCTCTTTTGTTTTTCTATCATTTGTTTCTGTTTGTTTGTGTTCCATACTTCTTTCCTCTGTTGCTACCTTTTTTAAGTCATGTGTTTTTGTGGTGGTTTTTTCTAGGGTGGTTACTATTAAGTAATGAAAAGGGTACCTACCATATTCATTGTAGTACCCTATCTTATAAGTATTTCTGCACTTCATCGTCATTTGCTACTGTTAATCTCCATTCTCTCCCCCCTTTTTCTTCCTTTGTTGTCACAGTTTAAGTTTGGTTTTATTGTGTTCTTGGTGGAGCTGTTACTTGTGGTGTTGTTTTCTTTTGTTCTTTGAATATGCTTGGAAAACCCCCTTTACTATTTCCTGGAGTGGGGGCTTTCTGTTGATAAATTCTCTCATCTTTTCTGTATTTGTGAATGTTTTTATATCTCCTTCATACTTGAAGGATAGCTTTGATGGGTATAGTATTCTTGGCTGAAAGTTCCTCTCTTTCAGGGCTTTAAATATTGGGGTCCACTCTCTTCTAGCTTGTAGAGTTTCTGCTGAGAAATCTGATGATAATCTAATAGGCCTTCCTTTATATGTTGTACTCTTCTTTTCCCTGGCTGCCTTGAGAATTTTTTCTTTGTCATTGGTTTGTGTTATCTTTATTATGATGTGCCTTGGAGTGGGTTTGTTGGGGTTAAGAAAACTCGGTGTTCTGTTTGCTTCTTGAATTTGAGGCTTTCGTTCTTTCCACAGGCTTGGGAAGTTCTCGTCTATTATTTGTTTGAGTATATTCTCCATTCCATTTTCTTTCTCTTCTCCCTCTGATATACCTATTATTCTTATGTTATTCTTTCTGATGGAGTCAGATAATTCCTGTAGGGCTTTCTCGTTTTTTATTATTTTTGAGTCTCTTTCTTCTTCTCTCTGTTGTGCCTCAAGTTGTTTGTCTTCTATTTCACTAATCCTATCTTCAATCTGGGTTGTTCTGCTAGCTAAGCTTGTTACCTCGTTTTTCAGCTCGTGAATTGAGTTTTTCATTTCTGTTTGATTTGTTTTTATAGTTTCAATTTCCTTGGTAATATATTCTTTGTGTTCATTGAGTTGTTTTCTGATCTCCCTATATTGCCTTTCTGTGTTTTCTTGTATATCTCTGAGTATTTTTAAGATTTCTATTTTAAATTCTCTGTCATTTAGCTCCAAGGCTTCCAATATGTTAAGTCTTTTCTCCGTAGATTTTTCCACATCTATTTGTGTTACCTCTCTTTCTTTTGTATCCATAATATTCTATTTCCTCTTTCTTATTGGCATCTGAGGGTGGTCTTGTTGATAACACTAATTAGAATTAATAAAGAGTAAAAAGTAAAAAAAAAAAAGGCTAAAACACCCCACAAAAAAAAGCAGTAATAATTTATTATTTCCCCCTTTTTTTCTTTCTTCTCTTTCCCTCCTCTCCCCTCCTCAGGGAAATATCGTGCCTATAATGGAGGGCCTGGTTTGCGGTGAAGAGTTCAAGGGGCAAAAAAAAAAGGGGAGTAGGGACCTACTAAATGCAAAAAAAAAAAAAAGGAAGAAAATCTTAGACAAGCATAAGATGATCTGCCTGCGGGTGATGGTCAACTAAGAGATATAATGGGAGGGATAAGAGGGAACCAGAAAAAAGGACAAAAAAAGGAATAATAACGAAGAAAAAAATAAAAATAATAAGTAAAAATCTGTTGTATTAAGTGGAGCGAAGACCAAATACAATGGAGACCTTGGGTTGGGAGGACCCAAAATGCCACAAAAATAAACAAACAAGAAAAAAACAAAAACAAAAGCGAAAAAGAAAAATAAAGCCAAAAAAAACCTTGAGTCCCAAATTAACTAATTTGTTCGTGATTGAGGATTAAATGGGAGGAAAGTAAAACGAGAAAAAAAAAGACGAATAGAAAGGAAAAAATAAGAAAAAGAGAAAAACGAAGGAAGAAATAAAAAAGGAAGAGAAAAAAACAAAATAAAGCAAAAGAAAACAAAACAAAAAAACAAAAGAGGAGAGAGTGAGAGTTAAGTGTCCTGGAGTATAACCCCAAAGGAGGGTGAGGATGAAGAAGAGAAATAAAATGTAACACTTATGGGTAGTGTAGTTCAAGAAAAGGGAAGCATAAGATGGGCAGAGAATAGAAGGACCGAGGTGGAGGAAATAAAGGCAATAAGATAGAAGAAACAAACAATAACAACAACAACAAAAAAAAAATTAGTGGAACAAGTTGTAAAGTCTGTGGATTTTTCTTGATTTTGAGATGTTAACTTCTTCCTTTTTCTTTTCTCTCCCTCTTCCTGGTCGGTGACTCTGTACCCCAGGCTCTGCCCCTGTGTCACACTTAGGTAGGGATTTGCAGTTGATGGGATTCTATGGCAATGTCATATAATTGGCTTTAGTCTTGCTGGTAGTCAAGGCTTGTTGGCGTTTTCAGGGTCCAACGATGAGAGAGTTTGCTTTCCTGGATTCTCTCTCCTAGTCCCCCCTTCCTGAATTAGCAGCCTGGTGATCCAGCTATAAGGCTGCAACTGCTTCTGCCTGGGGAGTAAGAGGCTCAAAGAGCTGGGAAATCCCCACTCTATCCCCACTCAGTGCAAGGCTTTGGGAAAGGCTCTGGCAGTCAGGGCCTCCAGTGTAATCAGGCGGGGGTGGGAGTCAGTTGTTGTCAAGGTGACTGTTCAGCGCCTAGCATTCAGTTGGACCTCTCAACCCAGGCTTTCCACACTTTGTAGCCTGTTTTGGCTGGGAAGAAGAGGCACTAGTCTCTGCTTGCGACTAGTGTAGTATAGATCTTATTATCTGCCAAGTCCTTCTTGTTAGCGTTTATCCCTGAATATGGAGGCTCTATCAATCAGAAGTTGCCCCCGCCCCTTTAGCGAGAGGCACTAAAAAACATCACGCCTCTTGTCTTGGGTCGGTGAACTGAGAGAGATCTTATCAATTAGAACCGAGGGTGTGCAGATTTCACGGGTAAGTTAATTTCAGTAATTGGGTCGCAGCTGTGCTCCAGAAAGTATTTCAGGCTGCCTGCGCACGCCCCTCCCCTAACGCTTGATTGTTAGCTTGAATGGCTGGGTGAGGTGCCCCGCCCGCGGAGAGAATCTCCCAAGTAGGGAATACCGCCCTGGGGCCTCTCCAGCTCCCCGTGCGCGGGCCGCTGGGAACGTTAGCGGTGCTCGGTCTGCAACCGGACCGGGCACTGCTCGCGGCTGCTCGCGGCGGCTGCTCGCGGCGGCGGTGCTCGCTCTGCAACCGACCCGGGCGCTGCTCGCGGCGGCGGCTTGCGGCGGCAGCTCGCGGCGGCGGCTCGCGGCGGCGGCTCGCGGCTCCCGAGTGCAGGCTGACTCACCACAGGTGCACTTCCTCGTGGCTTGAATGAATGTCCCTGCGGTAGCTTCCTCCACACCCTCGTCTCTCAGATTCAAGTGATAACAGTCCTTTCGCTTTCAGTTTGTGTGGAACTCCGGAATGCTCCAAAGATAAATTTTCCTGTTTCTAGTTGATAAATTTGTTGTGATTTTGGGGAGATCTGTCGGACACGCTGCTCACGGCGCCATTTCCGTGACATCACTCCAAAGATGAGAAAATTTACCACAAGAAAACCCCCACTTCAGGAAATACTAAAGGGGGTTATCCAACCAGATACAAAGAACAAAACAAAACAAAATCACAAGTAAATGCTCCAATAAGATCACAATAAAAACAAGAATAAACTGTGACAACAAAAACAAAAAAGGAGAGAGGACAAAGATTAGCAGTAGCAAAGAAGGATGGGGTGCAGAAGCACTCATGAGATAATGTACTAAAATTATTATGATACATATTTTTATAATTACCTAATGGTAACCACCCCTGAAAAAACCACTACAGAAACACATGGCTTAACAAAAGAAGAAACAGAGGACAGAAGTATAAAATACAACCAAACAAAAACAAATGGCAGAAAAACAGAAGAGAAGACCCAAACAAGAAACAGAGCTATCAGAAAGCTATATATAAAATGGCAATAGGAAACCCTCAAGTGTCAATAATCACATTAAATATAAATGGACTGAACTCACCAATAAAAAGACACAGAGTAGCACAGTAGATCAAAAAAGAAAATCCAACTATATGCTGCCGTCAAGAAACACATCTACACTACAAGGATAAAAACAGATTCAAAGTGAAAGGTTGAAAAACAATTTTTCAAGCAAATAATATCTAAAGAAAAGCATGGTTGATGGCTCTAGATTGTTCATCTAAACAGAAAATCAAAAACGAAATATTGGCCTTAAATAAAAAACACTAGAACAATTGGATATTATAGACATCTACAGGTCATTTCATCCCAAAACCAGAGTATGCATTTTTCTCCAGTATACATGAAACATTCTCAAGAATTGACCATATGTTGGGCCACAAAACTAACATTAACAAATTTAGAAAGATTGAAATTGTACCAAGAATATTCTCTGACCACAAAACTTTGAAACTAGAATTCAACTGCAAAAAAAAGGTTAAAAACCCACATAAATGTGGAAATTACACCATATACTACTAAAAAATAAGTGGGTCAAAGAAAAAATAAAAGCAGAGATCAAAAGATATATACAGACAAACAAAAATGACAAAACAACATATTAGAAGCTCTGGGATGCAGCAAAAGCAGTAATAAGAAGGAAGTTCATATCACCACAGACTTATATGAACAAACAAGAGAGAGCCCAATAAACAACATCACATCTTAAGGAACTAGAAAAAGAAGAACAAAGACAACCCAAAACCAGCAGAAAAAAGAAAATAATAAAATTCAGAGCAGAAACAAATGAAATAGAAAACAGAAAAACTATAGAAAGAATAAATAAATCAAGGAGCTGGTTTTTTGAAAAGATCAACAAAATTGACAAACTCCTGACAAGACTCACTAAGGAATAAAGAGAAAAGACTCATATAGACAAAATCCAAAATGAAAGACGAGAAATTACCACAGGTATCATAAATATACAATAATTGTAGAATACTATGAAAAACTATATGCCACCAAATTTAACAATCTAAATAAAATGTATAAATTTGTAGAATACAATCTTCCTAGACTAAGTCATGAAGAAGCAGATAGTCTAAATAGACCAATAAGCAGAGAGGAAATAGAAGCAACTATCAAAAACCATCCCAAAAATAAAAGTTCACGTCGAGATGGCCTGACTAGTGAATTCTATCAAACATTCGAAAAAGATTTGGTTCCTATTCTACTCAAAGTCTTCCAAAAATTTGAAGAAGAAGCAATACTTCCAAACACATTTTATGAGGTCAACATAACCCTCATACCAAAACCTAGCAAGGACAACACAAAAAAAGAAAACTATAGACCAATATCTCTAATGAATAAAAATGCAAAAATCCTTAACAAAATACTAGCAAATTGAATACAACAACACATTAAAAAAAATAACTCACCATGATCAAATGAGATTCATCCCTGAATCACAAGGATGATTCAACATATGTAAAACAATTAATGTAATACACCAACCATATCAACAAAACAAAGAACAAAAACCACATGATTCTATTAATAGATGCAGAAAAGGCATTCGATAAAGTACAACATATTTTATGTTTAAAACACTCAACAAAATGGGTATAGAAGAAAAATATCTCAACATAATAAAGGCCATTTATGACAAACCATCAGCTAACATCATATTAAATGGCAAAAAACTGAAAACTTTTCCTCTAAAATCAGGAACAAGACAAGGCTGCCCACTCTCTCTCCACTCCTATTCAACGTAGTGCTGGAAATTCTAGCCAGAGCAATCAGACAAGAGAAAGAAATAAAAGGCATTCATATTAAGAAAGAAGAAGTAAAGGTTTCACTTTTTGCAGAAGATATGATCCTGTACATAGAAAACCCCAAAGAAAAAAAAAGAAAAAGAAAACCCCAAAGACTCCACAGAAAGACTATTAGAAACAATAAATCAATATAGTAAGGTCGCAAGATACAAAATTAACATACAGAAGTCTATTGCTTTCTTATATGCCAACAATGAAACTTTAGAAAATGAACTAAAAAAATAATCCTTTTTATGGTTGCAACAAAAAAAATAAAATACCTAGGAATAAACATAACAAAGAATGTAAAGAACCTATATAATGAAAACTACAAAGTATTGTTAAAGGAAATCAAAAAAGATACAATGAAGTGGAAAAATATTGCTTGTTTTTGGATAGAAAAAATAAATATAGTTAAAATGACCATATTATCCAAAGCAATATATAAATTTAATGCAATTTCCATCAAAATTCCAATATCATTTTTTAAAGAAATAGAACAAAACATTATCAGATTTATATGAAACCATAAAAAACCCTGAATAACCAAAGTATGGTAATCCTAAGGAAAAATAACAAAACTGGGGGCATTAAAATACCTGACTTCAAACTATATTATAGGGCCACGATAATCAAAACAGCATGGTATTGGCAGAAAAATAGACACTCAGACCAATGGAACAGAATAGAGAGCCCAGAAATAAAACCACATATATATGGTCAAATCATCTTTGATAAAGGAGCCAAAAACACACAATGGAGAAAAGAAAGCCTCTTTAATAAATGGTTCTGGGAAAACTGGAAAGCCATGTGCAAAAGAATGAAACTTGACTACAGTTTGTCTCCTGGTACCAAAATTAATTCAAAATATATCAAAGACTTAAATATAAGATCTGAAACAATAAATTACATAGAAAAAAACATAGGTACTAAATTCATGGACCCTGGCCATAAAGAACATTTTTTGAATTTGACTCCAAAGGTAAGGGAAGTAAAGGCAAACATAAATGAATGGGACTACATCAGACTAAGAAGCTTCTGCACAGCAAAAGAAACTGACAACCAAACAGACAGTCAACTAAATGGAAGATAATATTTTCAAACAACAGCTCAGATAAGGGCCTATAAAACTCATAAAACTCAACAACAAACAAGCAAACAATCCAATAAAAAAATGGGAAGAGGACATGAACAAACATTTCTCCCAGGAAGAAATACAAATGGCCAATAGATATATGAAAAGATGCTCATCTTCACTAGCTATTAGAGAAATGCAAATCAAAACTACAATGGAGCCTGACCTGTGGTGGTGCAGTGGATAAAGCGTCGACCTGGAAATGCTGAGGTTGCCGGTTCGAAACCCTGGGCCTGCCCGGTCAAGGCACATATGGGAGTTGATGCTTCCAGCTCCTTCTCTCCTCTCTCTCTCTCTGTCTCTCCCTCTCCTCTCTAAAATGAATAAATAAATAAATAAATAAATAAATAAATAAATAAATAAATAAATAAATAAATAAAAACTACAATGAGATACCACCTCACACCTGTTAGATTAGCTATTATCAACAAGACAGGTAATAGCAAGTGTTGGAGAGACTGTGGAGAAAAAGGAACCCTCATTCACTGTTGATGGGAATGTAAAGTAGTGTAACCATTATGGAAGAAAGTATGGTGGTTCTTTAAAAAATTAAAGAACAGAGCTACCATATGACCCAGAAATCCCTCTACTGAGAATATACCTCCATAACTCAAAAACACTGGTACATAAAGACATGCAGCCCCATGTTCATTGCAGCATTGTTCACGGTGGCCAAGGCATGGAAACAACCAAAAAGCCCTTCAATAGAAGATTGGATAAAGAAAATGTGTACATATATACTATGAAATACTACTCAGCCATAAGAAATGATGATATAGGATCATTTACAACAACATGGATGGAACTTGATAACATCATAATGAGTGAGATAAGTAAGTCAGAATAAAATAAGAACTGTATGATTTCATACATTGGTGGGACACAAAATTGAAACTCATGGACATAGATAAGAGTGCTGTGGTTACCAGGTAAAGGGGAAGGGAGGAGAGGGAAAGTGGGGAGGAGGGCCATAAAGAAAACCAAATAAAAGGTGACAGAAGACAATTTGACTTTGGGTGAGGGATATACAACATAATCAAATGTCAAAATGATCTGAAGATGTTTTCTCTAAATCTATACACTCTAGTTCATCAATGTCACCCTGTTAAAATTGTCAAAATAAAATTATAATTTTTTTTTAAAAAAGGTAACACCATTCTATAGAAATACCACCCTGATGAGGTGAAGAGGAGGCCCCCGATCAAAAGCAATACAAACAGATATAAAGGAGACCCACACATCTGCTTTGAGTCAAATAAATCCTTGCCTTGCAGGCAATAACACCACCACTTCAGACCTAGGTGAAGTCAAAGGACTGAGAGTTGACACT
The DNA here is from genome assembly GCF_036850995.1 of Saccopteryx leptura. NCBI lineage: Eukaryota > Metazoa > Chordata > Mammalia > Chiroptera > Emballonuridae > Saccopteryx > Saccopteryx leptura. Next base: position 10,893,651 of record NC_089509.1, on the reverse strand, counting down.
TGGCTCCCAAATCCCCCTTAATTTACTCAAAACCTGGATGCCATTTGGAAACTAATTTCTCTGAACCTCGCTGTCCTTGGTAAAGGAAAAGTTATGTTCTGATCTTGAAGGCATCCTTTATTGTTCATAGGAGTTAAGTCATTGCTCAAGGGAAATATGTCAGTGCACTCACCCTTTGGCACACCCTCCTGTGACTGTGTGTTTGGGTTTGAAGCAACAGGCCCTCAGACCAATCCCTCAACACCATACTTCCGACTGAAAATCCCTACTTCTGAAACATCTGATTATGTCCTTTCTTTACCAGAAAAATCTGGGGTTTGAGTTGCTCATGACTGCAGAGACAATCACAGAGATGAATACTGAGTGGAATATGAGTATTTTTAATCAAATTGCTAGCAACCTGAGAAGGCAGGGGGCTCATTGCATTCAAAGCCTGCTTTAACACTTTCTTGGTGATTACTATTTTTATAGGGTTCAGAGGCTGTTAGTAATGGTGCAAAGAGCAAAGTCCATGCAGTTAGTCACATGGACAAGGGGGTAGTGAGGTGCTATGCCCTTGAGATAATGGACCATCTATCTTTGAATTTCTCCCATGACAGAGTGGTTCAGACTGGCTGTCTCATTTCTCAACCTTCGGGTTCCTCCCAAGTACTTGCTTCCAAGGACGTTTCCCAGACCCTCCTGCAAAGATAAACTTCTCACCACACTTTAAAGGAGAAGGCCAGGAAGCCACTAAGAAAAATAGCAAGCAAATTAACTGTTTCCTAACCTTACATAGTCTATTGGTTACAACTAAAAGCTATTCTTAACAGAAGCCAAATTTCTAACTCCCAGGTTCTCTTATCACTTTCACCTCCCTTTTGTCAGAAGTTGTCAAGACCTTCATTTCAGCTGTGTCATCTGCAATAATTGTGATTTAAAAACAAAACAACCCAGGCCTTCCAAAAAAAAGTCAAATATGAATATTAGCCAGAGTGGAGAGCTAATGGTGAGTCCTGTTGCACAGCTGTTCTTAACCGAGAGCTCTGTGCTATCAGAACCTAAGCAAAATCTGATTTTTAGCCTACTCGTCTCTGCTCTGCTACTGCCCACAAATTGTCTGATGCCTCTCACCTGGTGGAGCGAAGGGGCCACCAGGGGTTGCGGGCCATGTAGACCTGGTATGTGCAAGGCTGGGTGAGGTGAGGTGCAGAAGCACCTGTTACCCACAGCTGTGTGGGGACCATAACACAGTTGCAAAGTACACTGCTCACAAAAATTAGGGGATATTTCAAAATGAATAAGAAGTGATAAAAAAAAAGCATTTGATTTTTTTTTTTAATTAAGCAAGAACATCAGAAAAGCAAAGGACAAGTCAAAGAAGGTTGTTGGATCATGGAAATGAGATACAAAACCAACTTTTTTTTCTTTGGTGAAAATACAAAAGGTTGAAAGTACTAGAGTATCTGCATGTTCTCTCATCTTGAAAGTGCACATCCTGCAATTTCCTAGCCCTTGCAATGCCCCTGCAACACAATTTGCCCAAATGCAAAGCCTGGAGAGCCATAAGATGTCTTGAAGCTGGTCAAACATAGATGACCATGGCAACAGCACTTGGAACATACCAAAGCATGATTAGCAGACTATGGAATCTCTTTCAAGAGGTTGGCACAGTATGAAGAAGACAAGGGCAGGGTTGCCCATCTGCCACAATAGCAAGAGATGACCGCTACTTGACCTTATTGGCAGAAAGGTACAGGCGCCACAAGGCATAAAACTATGGGGACAGTTTCTTGCTGCCACTAGATGATGGATATGCACCCAGACCATACTAAATTGGCTCCGTCTGGCTCCATCGTGTTGGACTGCAAGCCCAGTGACCAATGGTAGGCATTCTGTTATCTGCTGAACACTGTACAACCTATAGAAGGTGGGCTGATGAGCATCATCATAGGACCTGTGTTGAGTGGTCAACTGTCCCCTTCTCTGATGAGTCACAGTTCAGTCTGCAGCCTGACAATCATAGTGTCCTGATCTGACATAAATGAGGAACATGGGAGAATCCATGTTTCGTGTGAGAAAGGGACTCCTTCAGTGATGGTAGAATTATGGTGTGGGTTGGCATCAGCATTGATGATTATACTGACCTCCATGTCATCAGAAATGAATCACTGACTGCTGTCTGATATTGAGATGAGGTCCTGCACCCTATAGTGGTACCCTATGCTGGAGCAGTTGGAAAGAACTTTCTTTTAATTGACGATAATGCAAGGCCCCACCCATTGTGCACATCTTGTCAACAACATGCTTCAGGAGGCAGGAATCGAACATGTGAACTGGCCTTCACGTTCTCCAAATCTGAATTCCATTGAACATGCTTGAGAGGCACTGGGAAGATATCTGGCAAACCAAACAATGTCTCCCACAACTTCTTGAGCTGGAAGTTGCCCTGGAGCAAGAGTGGCAGAGGATTCCACAAGAACTGCTGGACAATCTGACCCTGTCCATGCCCCATCGCTGTTGGTGTGTTTTAGCAGTCTTGGGTGAGCACACACGCCACTAAGCAGTCAATGTGTGACACTCTCGTCCAGTTTGACATGCTTCTGTTCACCCCCACCAATATCTCACTTGCTACTCAATCATGTTAATTGAGTTTGCATCTCATTTGCATAATTGAACAACGTTTTTTGTCTTGTCATTTGCTTTTCTGATGTTCTTGTTAAATAAAAAAATCAGATGCTTCTTTTTTTTATCGCTTCATATTCACTTTGAAATATACCCTAATTTTTGTGAGCAGTGTAATTTCAAGGGACAATGTGAGAGTTCTAGACAGGCAAGCAAGCTTATGAAATGAGTGGAGGAAGAGGGCAGGGGACCGTAAGCTGAAAGACAAGCGAGAGGTTGTCACAGATAAGCATGACTGCAGACAGCGAACCCTGGCATGCCCACAGTGGCTGTCAATGTAAGAGCTTAGATGCAACAGACCCAAACGAGCAGCCACTCTCAATAAAAACAAGGAAAACTTTTCCTTTCTTTGAAATCTTTATTAAATCAAATAAAGCTGAGGTCCCGTTGGTTGTGATTTGTTGCACTGGGAGAAACTAGAACAACTGAACACACATTTTCTCTTCCTCCTGGCAAGTAATTAGCTCTGGTTTGCCAAAGGGCCTGTCAGCAGCCCTGTCAAGGAGAAAGCAAACCCAGCTACTTAGAAGTGCCAGGCTTTTCACATTACTCACTTTCTTCTTTGTCCTTAAAGACATAGTCTTTTTCTTCTGATCTACTATCTTTTTGTAAAGAAGACAAGAAGGGAATGACTGGATGTGGCAACCTGGAAGCCACTGACCACATGGGAATTGGTGTGCTGAGGGAAAGAGAAAGGGCACGTTCCCATCCATGGGCACATTCTGCATAATAATAACTGTTGATATGTGCCATAAATCACTTCTATTAATTCTTGCAGCTGCCCTGAAAAGTTAGCTCCAGTTTACAGGGCAAAGAACTTAAATTGAGAGATTAAGCAGTCTACCCAAGACCAGGCAGGCCCTGGGGAGTCTGGATTTGAACCTGGCTCTGCCTGCCTTTCCAACCACTCGGGTGGCATCTCACAGTGCCTTAAGTGGACAAAAGTTTGATGGCATCTGACACTGTGCCTGGACTAGAACATGTTTCATAAATATTAGATCTCTCCCTCCCTCTCCTCTCAGTACTAAAAATTTTATTGCTCCAATATCAAAATAGCATATGTATAAAGACAGAATACAATTTCCTCCCTGCCCCCAGGGAACATTTGGCAATATCTGGAGACATTTTTGGTTGTTGCAGTTGCAGTGAGGGTAGAGGTCAGGATGCTGCTCAATGGCCCTCCGTGGACAGGACAGCTTCCACACAGATAACTACATGATGCAAAACATCAATAGTGCCAAGAGTGAGAAACCCTGGAATAAATAAAGTACACATATGGTAGTATAAAACCATTAAAAATATTCCAGTACTGGTTATAATTTCTCACAAGCATAAACACATTGGGTTAAATTCATATTCTTTCCCTTGTATTCCCTGATGCAGAAGTTCTTCTCACTGTCTAAACAAGAGCAAGCACCAGAGAAAGATAATGCTTCTCTCAGGCTGGAACTTCTGAAAAGAAATCGAGTCCACAGGTCCACATGTCCCCAAGGGTCACTCTCCAGATATAGGCTCTTGCCAAGTTACTCATTTCTTTTTACTGTTGCTCCTGAAACCCTACCTTGAGAGGCTAACAGTACCCAGACTTCATGTGCTCAAAGTCATAGAGATGTGGGCTGTTTCTGCAGCATGAGCCTTGAGCAGTCAGCAGTGTGGCCGTGCGGAGAGTCAGCTGTGTAGTGGCAGTGCCCAGATGGCAGCAGGACTTCTACAGTGGCATCTCCCTCACTGGGGCAGAGACGGAAGCTGTCTTGACAGACCAGTGCAGCTGCCTTGTCCCAGGACCTCTTCTTGGAAGCCAAGCCAAAAGCCACTCCTCCAGCCCTTTCAACAGTCTCATCAGCTCTAAAGTTCTAAAATAGTTCTTAATCCTTTCTAAATAACTAATGTGGTTTCTATTTCTGCAACAGATCCTGGATCCGTGCACTTTTTCTTGGTCCAAACCCCATCAGCTCCTGGAAGCAAGCATGTTCAATGAGAACATGGGTGGAACAGTGGTTCTTCATGTGGTCCCCAAGCCAACAATGTCAGCATCACCTGAGAACTTGTTGAAATGCAGATTCTAGGGCCCCACTCAGACCTTCTGAATCAATCTCTGGGAGTGGGACTCAGAGATCTGTATTTTAAGAAGCTCTTCAAGTTATTCTGATAAAGAAACTTTGTACATAAGTAATTTTCCTCCATTTATTGACTTAACTATATGCCCTCTTCTTTTGTACAGACCCACTTGACAGACCACAAATTCAGAATCCACAATCACAAAGAAAGAGCTGAGCTTGACAGAATTCTCCTCCTCCCTGGACTGAAGATAGAGTGAGAGTGGAATGAGCTCTATGCACACTCCAGAAAAATCTGAAACAGGTCACAGAGACAGGGCTCTTCCCTGGATGAAGGGAAGAGGAAACACCACAACTTATATGCCGGAAGGGATGTCAGGTCAAATTCAAATCTCACCAGTCAGATACTCAGGACAAACCATGGGAGCCAAGGCCCTGAATTGGGGACCCAGGAAAGTAATGGTGAGCTTCAACAGGAAAGTTGAACAGCATGTGGCCTGAAAGCTTTCTGGAGCTAAAGCATTAACTTATTCAACAATTTCAAGCATGTGCCCAGGTCTTAGAATCTTTGATGCAAGAGAAAAAATAGCAAGCAAGGTAGACATGGTCCCTGACCCCCAAGGGCTTAAATTCTACTGAGGAAGACTAAGAATTAAACAAATGAAAAATACAATCAAGGCACATGCAGAACTGTGGGTTACAGAATATTTAGCTTTATGGCATCTTGAAGAAAGGATTTGCTAAACAAGTGCATGGCTGTGCATGGGCAGGGATAACCCTGTCATGAAAACCCTTTAGAATTTGCCATTTATGACAACATTATGCTCTTTTCAAACAATGTTTTGATACTCATTATTGTGATCTCCCAAAGATCTCCCCTAGTCAATGGATTGTCAACTGGATGTTCAATTCTATATGGGAATTAAAATTATAAAATTTTATCTTTTTAAGCAGAATCTGTAATTTAGACTTGCCTTTTGCTATTTGTACAAACTGGTAGTCTGGTTGCATTAGAAATGTACCTAGGCATTTTCTCCTTAATGTCAGAAATACATTCCGGATTTCAAATACTAAAGACAAAGCAACCCCAAACCTCAAACCAATTTACTAAAACACAGTTAAATGACTAAATTTGAATGATAAACTGTAAGGTTTTGGTGTTAACTGATTAAGACTTGGCTTCTGAATGACTAGACAATTACTATAGTGTTAACTCAGAGTTGCTTTATATGTAGGTACTACTCATCCCTCTGTTAATATCTAGTGTTCTTTGTACAACGTTGACATGGAACTGTACTAACTGAATTGACATACATGGCCCTGGTGGCTCAATGACACATAATGTTGTTTTACATGTACTGACTTTGGAACACAAACATAAAATTTTCTTGTATAAACATTGGCCAAAGCCATTACCTTGAGAGATATGTAGGTTACATGATGTTTGATTATTAAAATCAAGAAGTAGACTATTGAGCCAATGTGAACTGGGAAGATGTTTGTGAGATGTGGCATATACCCACATACTTGTTCTGTCCTTCCTGACTCTGTCATTTCCACAAATCTGTGCTACTTTTTCTCTGAATTCCCTCCAGCTACATTTCCTGCCATGCTATACCTGATCTCTGCCCGGCAAACTGACCTCCATGGACTGATTGGCTCAAGCTCACTACCTAATGGTTTTAAGGTGGGTTTAGCCAATAGAAGGCACGAGAAGACTGGAAAGTGAGAAGGAAAGAAGAAAGGTTTGAATGCATATTTCCCACATCTGTCTCCACATCTCCCTAAGACCAGATTCCCTCTGTCTGATGGGCTTCCCCACAAAGTTGAATATATGAGATGAAAAATCTGGTATCACTCAAGCAAATCTCAAGCTCATAATACAGTGATTTAGCCAATATCTCACAGATTCATTGTTCCAGTTTGCCACCATCCAAGAGAGGGCTGTTCTCTAGTTGATTAAGTTCAAAAAATCCAAGGAAGGTCTATGATTGGCTCAAGCTGGGTCACATGCCCACCTCTTTAAAAAATTAGTACAGCCAGGGGAATAATCCCACTTACCTCTGTGGGTGAGATAGGGTGGTGTTTTGGTTGGCAGCCTGCTTGATAAACACAGGAATGAAGTGAACTAAATCAGAGGAAGGAAAAGTGTCCTGGGTAAACAACTACAACAGACACACAGTACAAAATCCTTGCGAGTCACCTATGTTAATGCATCCATCTCACTTCAGATTTTAAAAGGATGTCTTTCCCTGAGCTAGTATTTGACCTCTTAAAATCTTTAACTCTACTTTTTTTGAAAGCTATATAAAAGGAAATGTCTGGTTCCAGCAAACTGGGGCACAGGCTGTAATGATTGGACTGTTAGCAGTCTCAGGCCTTGATCTCCCAGTGGATAAGTCTCCTCAGGTGACATGGAGCCAAACAGATCAATGTGATTTCAGTCTAGGCCCAGGAAGGCATGCGGAGAATGGCAGATCTAATGTCCCCAGCTAACCCTTAGAAATCCAGCCAGAGGAAAGCTGAGCAGTAAAATGAGAAAATAATGTTACTAATAGTAATAATAGTAGATAACTGTTTGCTCTCACAAGGTACCAGAAACTGTTCTCAGTGCTTTGCATATGTAAACAAATTTTATGCTCATAGCAACTTTGTAAGGTAGCTACTACAGCATCATCCCCAAGTAAGTTTAAGTAACTGACTTAGTGACCAGAATCCAGGCTACAGAGCTCATACCTTTAAAAAGCACTACACTGCCTGACCTGTGGTGGCGCAGTGGATAAAGCATTGACCTGGAAATGCTGAGGTCGCCGGTTCGAAACCCTGGGTTTGCCTGGTCAAGGCACATATGGGAGTTGATGCTTCCAGCTCCTCCCCCCAGTCTCTCTCTCTCCTCTCTCTCTTCTCTCTAAAAATGAATAAACTAAAAAAAAAAAATTAAATTAAAAAGCACTACACTAGCATGACCAGGCAGTGGCACAGTGGATAAAGCATCAGACTGGGATGTGGAGGACCCAGGTTGGAAACCTGGAGGTCACCGGCTTGAGTGCAGGCTCATCCAGCTTGAGCAAGGACTCACCAGCTTGAGTGACAGGTCGCTGGCTTGAGCGTGGGATCATAGACATGACCCTATGGTCACTGGTTTGAGCCCAAGGGTCACTGGCTTGAAGCCCAAGGTTGCTGGCTTGAGCAAGGGGTCACTCGCTCTGCTGTAGCATCCCCCCTTGCCTCATCAAGGCACATATGACAAAGCAATCATTGAACAACTAAGGAGCTGCAGTGAAAAATTAATGCTTCTCATCTCTCTCTCTTCCTGTCTGTCTTGTCTGTCCCTCTCTCTGACTCTGTCTCTGTCAAAAAATAAAAAAAAAATAAAAAGCACTACATTACATATACCCTATGGTAGAAAATAATCTGGAGTCATTAGAGCAAACCTGAACGTGCCTAGTCATTGGATTGTTTTTGTAATTAAATATTTGGAAAACTAGCACCCTCCCCCCACCTCCCACACATACCCTCAGCCCTCAGACATCACCTTTCTGGTGGGGCAGTGTCAGCGGTGGCAGTCAGGTGATGCATTTTTTAGCAAACAGGACACATGAAGCATATATGGTCAAGATAACAGCTAATAAACTGGGCTACGTCAAAATTTAACACTTCTACATAAAAAAAGATATTACAAATAACATTCAAATATAAGTCACAGACCAGGAGAAGTGTTAATGCTCAAAACCAACAAAGGATTAAAACCTTGAATATAAAAAAGACTCTCACAAATTAATAACCCAAGAAAAAAATAGACAAAAGCTATGAAAAAAGTATTTCGCAGAAGAGGAAACCCAGGATCAACAAACATATGTGAGAAAACTGTCAACTTCACGAGTAGTCAAAAAGATATAAATAAAGCACCAGTTCACACTTGTCCAATTGGCAGTGAAAGCTCACAAGGCCTAGTGCTGGCACAGATGTGGAGAAGTGGGAGCCTCATATCCTACTGGAAAGATGGCGAGAGGGGACAGGCATAAATTCTTTGGAAGACAATCTGATAATACCTGGTATGCTTCAAGTGTCCAAACCCTCCCACCCAGCAATCCCACATCCAGACATGTCCCACAGTCACTCACACATATATGCTCAAGGAGACTGCCACAAGAATATGTGTGACAGAAGTGTTTGTAATCATGAAAAATTTCAAACAACTGTACTTTGCAGACCACAAGACAATCATAATTTAATCACAGCATAGTTCTATAATGGAAGATTCTACAGCAACTAAAAACAATGCAGGGAAGCAATATGCATCAAAATAGATAGAAATGAAAATATGTTGAATGAAAAAGAAAGTAACACCATGATAAACACCATGAGTTTAATACCAAATTTATAAATGTTAATTTATTTATAATATATACAGTATAAATTTTAATATATATAACATTTACATGTAAATATGTAAATATAGTACTTTACATGTGCATAAATATGTATTTAATTTTAATTAAGTTAATTCTAATAATTTAAGCTTAAAGTTTACATAGTATATCAATATAATTTTATGTAATTATATGTAATATATAAATTATATTATACCAAATATAAAACTTAATATATAGCATGAGCTTATCTTATAAGTTTTTAATATTTTACTTGAACATGATTATAAATAAAAATGTGAAATACATATAGAATAGTTATAAATGTGTCCATAGTACTTGCTTCTGGGAGAAGAATGAAACTGGGAGAAATACAAAGAGAACTTTAATTATATTTATAACATTTTAATTCTTAAAAAATAAATAAGTGTGAGTAGAAGGTACATGGGTGTTTGTAACAAAAATATATATTATTACCTCACAGTTTTACTCTTAGTAGAGAAGTGAGGACTTCTCTGAGGGTAGCAAGTGGGTTGTGCTTGTCCCTTAGGGCCTGGCACAGTCTGGCAAAAGGACAGATCAACGTATGTTGGATGAATGCTTGAGGACCTGCCTGGTCAGGGACAGAAGGAAGACTTTCAGAACATTCTCGAACACAAGACTCAGATCTCCAAAGGAGACTCGGGGCTCTGAAGGCAGGGAAACTTCAACCTAACCAGTGCAAAAAGGGTTTTTCTGAATAATAGGAGACAATCAAAATTTCATTTCAACTTGGCTTATGAAAATACACACATAACTTCACCTTAAGGCAGAGATAGCTGGTGTTCTGAGAAGTCACACTACAAATTCTCCAGGTGAGAGCTCGTTCAGGGAGAGCAGTGAGCTGGGCCGCCGCCTGCCCTCCCATTGAGCAGCCTCCCCGGTCCAGGCTGAGCTGAAGACTCGGCGCACAGATACTTGGACAGGTCACCTCTCTGAGCTTCTGTTTTCACATGTGTGAAATTAAGGTGTTTGACAATATCATTTCTTAATTCTTTTTAATTTAGTAAAACACATGTGCCTGACCAGGCAGTGGTGCAGTGGATAGAGTGTCGGACTGGGATGCAGAGGACCCAGGTTTGTGACTCTGAGGTCACCAGCTTGAGTGCAAGCTCATCTGGTTTGAGCAAGGCTCACCAGCTTGAACCCAAGGTCGCTGGCTTGAGCAAGGGGTCACTCGGTCTGCTGTAGCCCCCGGTCAAGGCATATATGAGAAATCAATCAATGAACAACTAAGGAGCCACAACAAAGAATTGATGCTTCTCATCTCTCTCCCTTCCTGTCAGTCTGTCCTTATCAGTCCCTCTCTCTGACTCTGTCTTTCCCACACACACAAAAAAAAACACATGTGTGCATGCCTGTCTATGTATGTGTGCGCTCACCCACCACCTTGCGCCAGAGCTGCAGTCTCTTTTTTACACAATTGTTAGAATTATCCCCATATAGCTTTTGTCAGTAATGTTGATAAAAGAATTAAAATTAGCTCAAAAATGAATGTTGAAGAGACAGTTTCATTCAAATGCTTTTGTCCACCATACATACCTACACAATCATGTAGAAAGGCCCTACCCCTTCTTAGCTCTGTGACCACTGTGTGCTGTCTGCCTCAATTTCTTCTTGAATAAAAAAAGAATAATATCATTCACCTTTCATCATTGAAGAGAGAAAAAATAAGATAATGTGTGCAAAATCATATATAGACTCTCCAAAATAGTAAGTATTCAGTAGATGATAGCGTCTGTCTATTGATATCTGCATACGAGTGTTTATCTATATGCATTTATGCCTGTATTGGGGTATTTATCTTTATGTATCGGTATACATTTTTCCAACCAGTCCTAAGTCTGCCCAAGAGTAGCCAGGGGTAAAATAATGACTAGATTTATCAAACCAGGTTTTCCAGGTGGCCTTTCTGACTTGAGGCAGGTGAGTACTTGGCACAGTTTTCATTGTTCACAGCCACAGCAACTTCAACATCCCCGCTGTGACTGTGCCTGAGGTAATGTCTTTGTCAGAGTGCTTCCGGATGACTTTTTAAACATTTGGGCCTCCCCTGTTATGCTTACAAAATGCTCCTGGGTGGTGCACTTGAAATTGAAACAGTCCGGCAGACGATCACCTATCATGTTCCTCATGTTCTCATTAGCAAGCGTACATACTACTCCACGGGTGGAGCCCTGACTTCACGGGGTCCTAGAAATCCTGTGAGCTGAACTGCAGACCTGAGGCCCTCCTTTACCTGAAGCTCTCTAACCCCTATGTCCATGTTGACTCACCAAAGTTGATTCAATTGTTTAGAGTTTTCACTTTTACTCATTATTATAAAGTAAATAAAAGTTTTAGTTCAAAGTTAGGCTGTGCACTAAATGTAACCTTTAAATTTTTCTATAACTCAACTTTATTTTTCTGTTTGACTCCCTATTCCACAAGAATAGTAAAACAATTTCTATGAGCCAAGATTTGTCCTTCTTTCAGGAGGTTATTTAATCTGGTTAGCTCTCAAGTCTGTATGATCAGGTAAATGCTGAGTCCCATCTTATCCCAGCCGTAGGCCCCCTCAGTTCCAGCCACCTTTGTGCTCCGTGGGTGTATAAGAAACAGTCTGCTGCCTCCAAGCTGGCCTAGTTCCCAGGAAACCCTGAATTCCCATATAAGACCTTCTGCAGAGACTCCACATGTCCCCCTCTCCTCTGGGCCTTACTTATTCACGGAGGATGGGTCCTCTCTGCTCTTGGATCCCTCAAGTCTATCTCGGGTATCAGCCTCCAAAACTATTTTTGAGAAATACCTTCTTCCAATTTCTCATCACTTCCTCTCTATTCTCTTTCCTTCTGACTGGGGAATCATTTCCCAGTCTCAAAATCTGGAAAATACCAGGAAGAAGAACATTTCATTAATGAGGTGGGCTTCTATCAGTGTTATTCTCTTTATTACATGCATTATTTGAGTTCCTACAGGGTTTCAGGCATGCTGATAGGCACTTGGAATATAGAGAAGAATAGAAAAATGCCTCTGCTCTCTACACATACCCAGTATAGTAGGAAAGACTAGGAAACAAATAATTGCAATGCAATATGATAAGTGCCATAAAGAGGTACTCATCAGATCAAGGAGGGAGAATCCAATTGATTGGCAGGTAGGAATGTTGTCTTAGACAGTTTGGGCTGCAATAACAAAGTTCCATAGACTGGGTGGCTTATGAACAACAGAAGTGTGTTTCTGGAAATCCAATATCAGGGTAAAACATGATCAGGTTCTGATAAATGTCTTTTTCCAGATTACAGATGGCCAACTTTTTCTTGTATTCTCATGAAGTGAAGAGCAACAAGAACTCTCTGGGGTCCCTTTTATAAGGGCACTGATCCCATTCATAGGGGCTCCACCCTCAAGACCCAGTTTCTTCCCAAAGGTCCCACTTCCAAATACTTTCACTTTGGGAATTAGGATTCCAATATATGAATTTGTGGGAAAGGCATAAACCTTCAGTTTATTGCAGATAGTGAGGGTGATTCAGAAAGTGTTTCCAGAATGGATTCTGAAGGGCACACCTAACCAGAAGTGTCCCTTTCTTTTTCTTCCTGCAGGCATGGTCAGCTCTACTCATGAAATTTCTATGGCATTTTCCCACTGGAATTTTTACTTAAGCAAGCCCTAGGAATAAATTATTAGCACTGTTAGGTATTATGTTATCCAGAAGGAATAACACATTAGCCTACAAACATGCTAGGGGGATTTATCTAAGATTATTAATACAACCAATCTTCACCTAGTAGAAACCACTAGAAGTTTGAAAAAGGCCCAGGTCTTAGCTGAAGATGAAACAGAGGAAGACTTGAGCACAGGCACTATCTTAGGTTGATTCCCGTAGAAGCAGAGCTGGAGACAAAGATTCTTATTCAAGTAATTTATTGGAGAGAGCTTTCAGGAAGAGAGCAAGGGAAACAAGATAGGGCAGAGGATCAAGTTAAACAAGGATATGGTCGCAGCTATATATGAGCGTTGGTCTGATTTAGGATTGGTCCCACCCTGAGGCAAGAAGGAGCAGAGTAGGGAAACAGTGTTCCCAGTAAAGAAAGCTCCCATTGACTGAGGGGAGACTGTGAGGAGCGGTTCTCAGCCACTCCCTGCAGCAGAGGATGAATACCCATCACGCACGTGGGAAACATCAACAGCATTTGCTACAGACCACGGACAAGCAGCTAGGCTGGGGTCCCCTAGTAAGGGAGCTCAAAGCAAGGTACTCAGTGCAAGAGTTGAAATACAAAAGGAAAATGAGTCCAGAAGAGGAAAGGGAAGACTTTAGAATGGTGTGTGTGTGTGTGTGTGTGTGTGTGTGTGTATGATTGTGTATACTCACACATGCAGGCAGCATGATCACTTTCCTATCAACCCCAGAGATTCCCTAAGAAGTTTCCTAATAGTCTGTCATTTCTTCTCTGACAGCTTCTGAGGAGAGAAAGTATTTCCCCTTCTTGAGGACAACTGCACTTGTCCAACTGTCAGCCTTCAAACAGAGCAGTGGGAGGCTCCGCAAAACCCCCGATCTGAATTTCTTTAACTGTGACTGAAAGATTCCACCTCCTCACTTTCCAGGTCACAAAGGGCTGTCAATAATCTCTGCACCCATGATTGCCCCTGACAGGCTTTCCCCCTTTACTGTCTAGCAATGTTGGTAATGTCTGGAGCATGACACTTACAATGAAACCACATGCCCAGGCAAAGGGTGAGATGCTGTCAGCCCTTCCTTCCAAATGGTTCCCTGTGCTCTGTCCTCAGCAACGCCAGCCTTGGGGAGCTGCTGAGAAACGTAACAGGCAACCCAGTTCCCAGCCAGATAGAATTGCTGCCGTGCTGGGAGTCTGGCCTTGGCCTTGGACAGGCCTCAGAGAGAAAAATGTAGAAATCAGATATTCAGGATTCTCAGGAACAAATGAGTCTGCAAATAAACCCTCCCCCCTCCAAAAAAAAAATTGTATGCGTTTCTAGGAACACTGGTTCATAAAGTATGTCCCCATGAGTCCTGGCATTCCTTGAGCTAAACAAAGCTGTTTTTTTTCTAAAATAAAATATTCACAATTTTCCCAATTCAAATAAATTGCCAAATTCAAAGAAAGCAGCAGATAGAACATTCTCCACTTATATCTGTTTTCCATTATATTTTCCTACACTATTGCCTATTTTTTCACTGGTAAATGTTCCTAAGCAACAGAGCGCATAGAGCAAGTCTCAACTGGCTGTCAACAGGAAATCTGGGGAAAGCCAGTTATGTTTGTTTCGCTTACTAAACATGTGACCATGATGCTCATTTTTTAGCCCATACAAAAACATCAAAATAATAACTGTCCCTTGTAACCATACAATGCTCTTGGCCTTGAAATGTGAAATATCTTAACTCTAGCATTCTCATGTGTACTTAAATATAATCACTCTATTTTACAAATAAATGTATAAATAGATGAATAAACTGAGGCACAAAGAGCCTCAATGAATATTTGCACAAAAAACAATTAATTAAAAAACAAATATTTATGGTGATAAGGGTATCTAACCAAAAGGGCTGAATTAGAGTTAAAAGTCAGTTTAAGGTGTCCCTGAGAAGTGATATTTGAAACAAATTCTGATCGAGTAGACAACAGAGAAGGGAACCATGGAAATTACATTTTCATTAAGTGCTTTCACTTGTGCCTTCTTACCTTCACACTTTGTATTATTTTAGGTATTATGGCCTTCATTTTCAGGATGAGAGTCTTGACTCAGCAAAGATATAAAGCTGCTAAGTAGTAGTGAGGAATCTAAACCCAGGTCTACTCTATGGAAGTCGATTTTGTTCATTCAAGTCATTTGTTTTAGACACCCAAACATTTTTAATGCACCATCCTAATTAATCAAGGACACTGAGTATGAATATATTCCTTTTTTTAATATAAAGTCAGAGGAATATATCGTGTTACTGTTTTCTAGATTAGATTATTTCAACGATTAAATTGGAAGAAATTATGTGGAAGCTAATTTTCATCAATGAAGGCATAATATGTTATAAACAACAGTAAATGACTCAGGCTAATAGGAAAAAAAAATAAAAAAACTTATTGAAGTGTTAGTGCAGAGGTTTAGTGAATATAATAACAGTTAAAACAGCCAGGTCTTTCAAAAAGAGGATTTGAAGCAGTTCAGCAGTAGATACACCCTAATTTGAGTTACAGAAAAAGGACAACTCACCACTATTTCCACAATCTCTATCTCTTCTGTTTTGATTTCCCAAGCTATTAGTAAATATTTGCCCAACATGGACAAGCTGTTTACCCCCAAGTCGATCATGAAAGTCAATTTGTAAAGTAATGACTTTACCTGGCTAGTCTTTGTCACTTGCCCACATACTTGGCCAGTGAAATACTGGCCTTTCACAACTTCTTTTCAATGGAAGGTGTAAAAAATACTAGTCAGATAAAACGGACAGCAACTAGAAAGCACCTCTTCGCGTCTGTGAAGCTGTGCACACTGGTGCACAGACACTCCTACATGCCTATCCGTGGGGAGGGATGGAGTACAAGACGAATAGTTTCCAGATACTCTAGTAGGTATATATACAGGTGTCCACAATGCTACTGTAGTTTTATACTTTCATAATTTCAAGAGAGTAAAAGGTACAAATTTTAAAGAACATCATTTAAAAGTGAAATGATTTTAATTTTTCTTCTCCTATATACATTTGTGAAGTGTAAATAATATTTTAAATTTTCATATTTTGTTTCTGAGCCTCTGAAGATGTCGGAGTGACAAACATTAAAACTTATCTTTGAAAATGTACAAAGTTAAACAAATATAAATAACAGGCAAATTATTAAACATGAAAATAATGTTTTTCAAAATTGATAGCTTTTGCCCGTCTAAGGTTATTAAGCTTAAAACTTCATTATGGCACTCTGGACCCCTGCATATATACATATGAAATTATCATGAAACTATTCATGTTGTGCACCATCCTTTGCCATGGAAACGTTCCTATACAAGTATATATGCACCTGTGTGTCCACAAGTTCACAGAAGCTAAGAGGTGGCTTATAGTTGCTTTTCCTTTCATCCCTGCTCCTCTCTCAATAATAAGACTGTCTGTCCTCCAGCCAGACTGTGTGGGTGAGGATGTTAGAGGGAGCTATGGGAAGAGGCATATGATTTTTAAAGAAAAGGATATAGAAAAAGATGCAAAGTTAACAAAGACCACTTTCAGGGAAGTGTGGGGGTGAGTACAAGGGAGGGGAATTGAAATCTGTACTATTGAAATTCTGTAGAATCGACTCTTTTGCTAAAACATGTATTCATGTATGTTGTATGTACAGGAGTAATAAGAGAATAAGGCAATATCTGGGATAGTGTGGTCTGCCTTCTTCAGGAAAGTGGTGCATAGTGTTAAAAAAAAGGGTTGTCTGCTCATATTGGTGGTTTCACAGTAGAGCAGGTGGTAGATATGCTTGAAAAGGTGGGTACTATGGCTGCTAAAAAAAAGTGCAGCCCCTCAGTAAAGTCTAACCTGCTCCACTTCTTCTCTTTTAGGGGCTGGGAAACAGTCTGTTTCATTGAAAGGGGTTGTCTTCATGCCAAAATGTTCTTCATTCTGACATCCACAAGACGCCTTCTTGGTTTCTTATTCTTTTCCTTCTGTTTTTTGTGGTTGAGACGGGCCATGGCAAGATGGAAAGCATGGCAGCTGAAGCCCTCAGTGACCCCATACTCCACGTGCTCCTGCAGGACCTGTAAGCTGGGGAACACCCGACAGCAGGCCATGCACTCGAAGCCACGGTCCGGGGACACCAGCCACTCAGGCGTCTTGGCCATAGGACAGTCCTCCAGAGCTAGAGGGCCTGCTGGACTGTCAGCCTTCTTCCTTTTCCCTTGGGCTCTGGTGTCTAAGCTGGGCTCACAGTCAGTTAGGTATCTCTTCCGAGACATGTGAGAGAGAGGGACATTTTTATGGACCTTTTCAATATAGGTCATTTCCCTCATTTTTATCTTTTTTGAAGGACGCACCAAACCTTCCTGTGTATCCCATAACACACTAGCACCGTTTCTCCTGTAGACAGGCATGTAGTAAATGGTCATGACCTTTTCCTCTGAGCCACATACTGAGGACGTAAAGGGCTTGTTCTTATCAGCCGAGTGGAGTGGACAGGCAGCAGGTGAACAGACAGGGGGGATCTCTGATTGCTCCAAGTCCCGGAATACAGGCGTCTGAAGGATTTCTAGGAAAAAAAATTTCAAACACGGGAAAACTAGGAAGTGTGCTCAAAGTCAGTAGGAGTTAAAATGGCCAGGCCCTGTGTGAGCATGTGGAACGAATGCCATAAAATGTATATTCTGCCCTGGCCGGTTGGCTCAGTGGTAGAGCATCGGCCTGGCGTGCGGGGGACCCGGGTTCGATTCCCGGCCAGGGCACATAGGAGAAGCGCCCATTTGCTTCTCCACCCCCACCCCCTCCTTCCTCTCTGTCTCTCTCTTCCCCTCCTGCAGCCAAGGCTCCATTGGAGCAAGGATGGCCCGGGCGCTGGGGATGGCTCCTTGGCCTCTGCCCCAGGCTCTAGAGTGGCTCTGGTCACGGCAGAGCGACACCCCGGAGGGGCAGAGCATCGCCCCCTGGTGGGCAGAGCGTCGCCCCTGGTGGGCGTGCCGGATGGATCCCGGTCGGGCGCATGTGGGAGTCTGTCTGACTGTCTCTCCCCGTTTTCCAGCTTCAGAAAAATACAGAAAAAAAAATGTATATTCTGCTGAAGTTGTGTGTACATTCTGGGACATATCTGTTGAGTGGTTAGATGTTTATAAAAGGGGATGGTGAACACTTGTGTGCATGATTGTTAGTGGTGAGACAGCACAAGTGAGCAGTGCAGGAGTGGGACAGTTCTCCCTATGAGGTGGTAAGACTCGGAGTGTTAGAGGACAGGTGCATAACTATCAGAATGAGCATCTCTATGTAGATCTGAGGCCTTGTGGCAGTAGTGGGTAATGGACTTGAAAGACAGCAGATGGAAATTAACTTCTATCAAGACGTGAGTTTTCTAGAGTTTGGCTGAGACTAAGGGATTAAAAACAGGTTATCTGTGTGAAGAGATAAGAATAATTTATGGAATTAATGTGTAAATTTGCCCATCTAAAATAGCTGTGTGAAGAAATGAAGGAAAGAGTGTACCTATGTGATGCTACTGGAGAAGGGGAAGATAAGTGGGGATTAAGTCTTATATACTGAGAAAAAGTGAAAAGAAGAAACGAGGCCATACCTGATTGGAAGAGGACAGATGTGTGAGTGTGTGAGGATGTTGTGCTCATTGGAGGGGAAGCATCTGATTACACTCCCACTCATGTATTAGATATCAGCACAGACCACCATGTCACCCACAGCTGTCCCTCTGTTTCTATGTTGGAACTTGTGTGAGGCACCTTGCCCTGCCCTTGAAGGCACACTCCCTGTGCGTCTCTCTGCAGAAACTGTAGTACTAGTCTGTCTGCCCTGTAGCCTTCCCTCTGTGTGATGGGACAGTGAAATCAGTAGAGACTGGGCTGAGCAGCTCAGCAGCATCTCTTGTCCACGCTCAGATCCCACCTGTGTGTGTTCCTTACCATCCTCACCAGGGCAAGGATGCGTGGATGCATAGTAGTCCATTAAATCTTCTGAGAATGAAGAGGTTTCTTGCGCTATCTGACCAGATGCTGGGACCTCCACCACTGGTTCTAGCTCTGGGGAATGTAATAAATAAAGAACATTGAGGAGAGACCTTTCCTGGGATTTGTGTCACTTCAAAAACTACATATTGAGTGAACATTACATGTCAGTCATCATTACCTCATAACACTTGCTCTGATGGAAATTGAGTTGACTTTCCCATTTAAAATAACAACTACTCCAAAATATAAAGCAATCTCTATTAAAATTATTTAAATTTTCTGTTGATGAATGTTAGTGGGATTAGGAATTCTGTTTGTATTATTTCTGGAGATCTATACAAATTAACAAAAACTAGAACCGTGCCTGAAAGACAGTGTGCAGGAACTAAAAGTTGGATATCAACTCAATGTCCCCATGAAAAACGGAACAATTTGGGGATATGTGGTGAAAGTTCCATGAAGATTTCTGCACATATATTTACCTACTTATATTGATGTAGATATACAGTGGTACCTTGAGATACGAGTTTAATTCGTTTTGTAACCGAACTCGTAAGTCAGTCAACTCGTATATCAAACAAATTTCTCCCACTTAAAATAACTGAAATAGGCCCTGGCCAGTTGGCTCAGTGGGAGAGTGTCGGCCTGCCGTGCAGAGGTCCCGGGTTCGATTCCCAGCCAGGGCACACAGGAGAAGCGCCCATCTGCTTCTCCACCCCTCCCCCTCTCCTTCCTCTCTGTCTCTCTCTTCCCCTCCCACAGCCAAGGCTCCATTGGAGCGAGTATGCCCCGGGCACTGGGGATGGCTCTATGGCCTCTGCCCCAGGTGCTAGACTGGCTCTGGTTGTGACAGAGCGATGCCCTGGATGGGCAGAGCATCGCCCCCTGGTGGGCGTGTGGGTGGATCCCGGTAGGGTGCATGCGGGAGTCTGTCTGACTGCCTCCCCATTTCCAGCTTCAGAGAAATACAAAAAATAAAAAAATAACTGAAATAGATTTCATCTGTTCCAGCCCTGTGAAACATCCCCAAACCATCCTAAATTATGAAAAAAGGCATGTTTTTAATTAAGAAACACACAGGTATACTTTACCAATTCATAACAAAATATATAAAAGAAAAGAAAAAAGTGTTATTTAGTACTGTACTGTATTCTTACCTTGGAGATAGATGAGTGCAGCTAATGGAAGTGAATGGCAAAGGAGGAGGGAGGGAGGAAGGGATGCAGGCACTGTAGACACATAAACTAAAACTGCACTTTCTTAACACTAAATGTAAACTAAAACTGCACTTTCTTTTTTTAAAATGAAACCACAAAAACTTAATTATAAAAAAATGCACTTTCTTAACTTTAAACTTAACCTAAGCTTAACATTACATATTTTTTGTTTAATCATCACCTGTTTTTCCCTTTTTGGCTGCACTTTCGGCACTTTCATTTGCAGGAATTTTGAATAAAAATTTATCTAAAGAGGTTTGCTTTTGCCTGCCTTTTAAAATGTTATGGAAATGTGACAAACAAGTGTCATTAAAAAGTGCTGAAGCACAACCAGTTGAAACTTTTTCTGGGTGTTTCTTTTCAATGAAACTCGAAAGCTTCTCCCACATTGCCAGCATGTCTTTAATTTCACTTGTAGAAATCACTTCCTCCAACTCTACCTCCTCCTCACTACTAATCTCTTGCAGAAGCTCCATATGTTGCATCATCTGTAGCTTCTTCAACTCCTCAGTTGAGAGTTCCTCCTCATGTTCCTTGATGAGCTCGTTTACATCACCCTCACCTACCTCCAGACCCATTGACTTTCTGAGGGACACAATCTCCTCCAATGCTTCTACCTCGGTCTCGGTCTCTGGTTCAAATCCTTCAAAGACCCTCTCTGCAACAACATCAGGGCATAACTTTTTCCATGCCGAATTCAAGGTTCTTCTTGTAACCTCTTGCCATGCCAAGTCAATAATGCGTAAACATATCATGATGTTGTAGTGATCTTTCTAAAACTCTCAAAGGGTTAGAACTGTATTCTCAGTCACCTCAAAGCAGCAGCGGAACAAGTGCTTTGTGTAAAGCTTTTTAAAGTTGGAAATGACCTGCTGATCCATAGGTTGCAAGATTGAAGTTGTGTTGGGTGGGAGGTAGAGGACTTTCATGAATTTGAACTCATCGAGATTGTCATCTTCAAGACCAGGTGGGTGAGCTGGAGCATTATCAAGGATTAGTAATGCTTTCATTGGGGGTTTATTTCCTTGAAGATATTTCTTCACTGTAGGACCAAAGATGAGATTTACCCACTCAATAAAGAACTGCCGTGTAACCCATGCCCTAGCATTGGCATGCCACATAACCTGCAGTTTTTATTTAAGAATCTTGTGAGTCTTAACAACAACAAAAAAAAGGAATCTTGTGAGTCTTAAAGGCTCAAGGATTTTTGGAATGATACACTAGCAGTGACTTTACAGTGGTACCTTGAGATACAAATTTAATTCATCCTGTAACCAAGCTTGTAAGTCAGTCAACTCGTATATCAAACTGCTGATACTGGTCCCGTGAACCAACGCACCACCTAGCGGCAGCTTCCCAAATCACAACTTGTATATTGGAATTTTGCTCGGGCCTCAAACAAAAATATGGACTGAATCACAGCTCGTATCTTAAAAATTCATATGTTGGTCTGTTTGTATCTCATACTTTACAGTCACCACTAGAATTTGTACATAATGCAAGGGTCAGACGGTCCTTCATGGGTTTATGGCCTGGCAGCTTCTTCTTCTCTGTGGTGATGAAAGTCCTCCGGGGCATTTTTTTCCAAAACAATCCTGTTTCATCACAGTTGAACACTTGTTGGGGGATGTAGCCTTCCTTTGCGATAAGCACAGCAAAACATGTGATGTACTCCTCAGCTGCCTTAATGTCAGCGCTTGCAGCTTCACCATGCCTCACCACCGAGTGGATGCCAGATCTCTTCTTGAAATTTTCAAACCAGCCGTGACTTGCCTTAAACAGATCTTCTGCTGCCTCTTTTCAGTTGATGGTTCTTTCTTCTTCAAGTCGCCATAAATAATACGTGCCTTTTTGCATATTACATTCTCCATCACTGTATCTCCTGCCAGTTCTTTCTCTTTCACTAACACATGAGCAGAAGCTTCTTCATTTCTTCATGGATATTTGTCCTTTCTTGGGACAAAATTGTAGTTCCTTTCACTGGATCTGCACTTTTGATGGCATCCTTTTGTTTAAGGATGGTACAAATTGTAGATGTATTGTGGTCGTACAGCCTTGCCAGTTCAATCACTCGTACACAACGCTCATGTTTTTCTATTATTTTTTGCTTTACTTCTATCGACATCATTCTCTTCTTCTCACCACTGTCCTTTATACTCACTTTCTTTGGCCCCATGATAGCACACAAAAAAGTTAGTAAAAAATGCAAAAATGATGCAAGAATGAGTATAGTGCACAAGATTTGACTTGATTCTGCAGGTAACATGTGAGAAAGAACAAGATGCTGGTGTTGTGCTGCCGATACTGGACCCGTGCATCAATGCACCAACTAGCGACAGCTTTCCAAATCATGACTTGTATCTCAGAATTTCACTCAGATCTCAAACAAAAATATGGACCGAGTTGCAACTCATATCTTAAAAAAAAAAATTCATATGTTGGTCTGCTCGTATCTCAAGGTACCACTGTATATGTATATCTAGAGTGATGTAAAGATAAATTTTTATTGTTACAGAAATCAACTATTCATTATTATGAGGTCACTGTTCATGTTTCATTGTTAACCACACTCACTGGTCATTATTAAAATGTTTAAGATCATCATCATCTGTCACAAATGTGTCCCTTGTATATATATTTCAGATTTGTAGCAAAATGGTATGTTGAAGCAATATGCTTGATGTTTAAGTCAATAAAATTTGTCAAGGCTTAATGTATGATTGTTTTGGTGCTTTTGAATCTGAATATTGATGAGATTAGTGTGACTGAGGATGGTATGTTGCTTTTTGTCTGTGTGTTTGTTCAACACATATTATGTGTATGATGTTTCCTGTAACTATGGATTTATGTGTGTTTTATATATATATAGTGTGGTTTGGATATGAAATGTATTATGAGTATATTGTTTTTGTGACCTGTGGAATTAGTTTATTTGTAAATGTGAAGGAATGATTAAAGAATCTGAGGATGTCAAAATCAAGGATTATAAATCAAAGAATACATGGGCTTTGAGAAAATGGCTCCGTGCAAAGAGCCAACTTAATAAGAGTGCAGAGAAGAGTGTGTAATGTTACGCATGCAGGAGCATGTCATAGCATTAGTAAATAAAACTATGAAATACTGAGTCTAGCAATCTAACTCTTAAGCATTCATAAAATAGAAAAGTGTTCGTATTACAAATCAACATAATAGAATGTTAAAACATCTTTATTCTTAATAGCCCAGACTGAAAGTAACCCAAAGATTAGAAAAGTATAATCAATAAAGAAAGTATATGCATGCAATGGTATGGATATACCAAGAATGAACAGACTGAACCTACACACACCTTGGATAAATTACACAAATGATGAGTGAAAGGAACCAGACACAAAGTATGTATTGTGTCCATCTGTTCCTAAAATGTTTAAAACAGGGATGACTAATCTAGACTTTGGAAGTGAGAGAAATTATAACTCTCTTTGTATGGTAGGAAATAAAACGCTGTGGAGAATTTATATGCATGTAGGAGAATATAAGGAAATGAATGAAGGCGACAGTGAGTGCCAATGAAGGTGATGAGGAATGAAGACGAATGTGTAATCTGTGTGAGGGAATGAAAAATATTTATAAAATTAACTGTACATGGGTGAGACTCAAAATGATTTTGTGGAGTAATGAGGTAAGGGTGTGCCTATGTGATGCTGCTAGAGAAGAGAAAGGGTAGATGGGGAATGAAGTCTTGTATATTTGAGAGGAAAAGTGAGGCAGAGGAGAAATGGGGCCATATCTGGTTGAAGGAGGACAGGTGTGTGCATGTGAGGATGTGAGTTTGTGCTCATTTGTGGGGCAGGTTCTGATTAAACTTCTACTCACACATCAGCACAGTTCACCACGTCACCCTCAGCTATCCCAGTGTTCCTATATTGGAACTTGTGTGAGGCACCTTGTCCTGTCCTTGAAGGCACACTCCTTGTGTGTCTCTCTGAAGAAGCTATAGTACTAGTCTGTCTGCCCTGCAGCCCGTTTCTGTGTGTGAGGGGACAGTGAAATCAGTAGAGACTGGGTTACACAGCTCAGCAGCATCTCTTATCCAAGCTCAGATCCCACCTGTGTGTGCTCCTTACCATCCTCATCAAGACGGGGACACATGGATGTAGAGGAGACTCCCATTACATTTTCTGAGAATAAACAGTTTTCTTTTTGTGTCTCAATGGATGTTTGGATCTCCACAACTGATTCAAGTTATGGGGAATGGAGGGAAAAAAAAGAACGTTAAGATGTGACATTTTCTAGTTTGTCAATTCAAAAAATGCATGTTGAGTGAATATTATATATCATTCATCAGTACCACACATGACACTTGCTCTCATAGAAATTAAGGTGACTTTCCCATGTGCAGGTTTATTTACTGAAAATATAAAATAAACTCAAAATGTAAATAAATTTTGTGTATCATGGATGTCAGTGGGGTTACTTGTCTTTATGTGCTATTTCAGCAGAAACTTAGAACCATACCTGAAAGGTAGTTTGCTGGAACTAAAATTTGGGTCTAAGACAAGTTGGATATATTGTACACTACCTCAAGTTCTGTGCTTTAGAACACTACCATGTTGGGCCTTTTTTAAATGATTAGTGCTTTCACATAGACCTGGTAATACAACATGTCCTTGTTGGACTCATACTAACATATTCTTCCATGTTTCTTTCATAAAATATTCATCCCCTGTAGCCTCTCCCATTATTTCCACACACATAACTCCTCTGATCTCCTTGGGCTTTCTCCAGTCCCGTAAAGTGTTTCCTTCTTGGAAATTTTGCTCCCACTGCTGATCACATGAAAGAAGATGCAGAAGCCTTCTGAGGTTCTTTTTGTACCAGGCAGCCTTGTATTGCCTGATGGGCAGAACCACTCAGCTCATCTCTTCACTCTGTTTAGATTCCCACCTCCCTCTGCTTCCTACTCAGTAGATCCTCCTTACCAGCACCTAAAGTCAGGTCTTCTTGAGCAGAAATGAAGATTAAGGCATCTGAAGCAGGAGAAACCTTCCAAACATTCTGGATGTGAGTTAAGGCCACTGTCTCGTCACTGCGCTGCAAAGCACTTTCTTGTAAATTCAACTCTGCTAAGAAATAAAATAGCAATAATATGGATGTGGCCCATGATTGTTTTTGTGTTTTTATCTGTGTATGAAAAAAACCATAGCACTCTGTGACATATCGAGTGAACACACAGGGCCTTCATCTTCATGGGTAATGTATATGGTTACCATGGAACTTTTAAATGCACAGTGATATTTATTGTGTCAGTGAATATCATTGGCACCAGGATTTGCATTAAGATGCTTCTTTTCTTTTAATCTTATTTAGAAAATTAACTTTAACAGGGTGACATTGATCAATAAGAGTACATAGATTTTAGGTAAACATTTCTATAACATTTGAACTGACGATTATGTTGTATACCCGACATTGATCAATAAGAGTACATAGATTTTAGGTAAACATTTCTATAACATTTGAACTGATGATTATATTGTATACACATCACCCAAGGTCAAATCATTTTCCTTCACCTGATATCTGTCCCTCTTTATACCCTTACCCCCACCCACTCTCCCATATACCCCTCTCCCACATCCCCATCTTCCTGGTAACCACTTCACTTTTGTCTATGTCCATGAGTCTCAGTTTTTTATCCCACCTAAGTGTTAAATCAGATGCTTCTTTGTAAATGGAACACAGACTGCTCTCATTTCTACCTAAAGAAATAAATATATTGTATTTATCTGCTTCCCTTGCAGGTAGTTCTTACCATGTGATTTTTTTTAGAGGTAGGGAGAGTAAGACAGGAACATTGAGCTGCTCCTATATGTGCTCTGACCACGGATCAGACCTGAAACCTCATTTTGGGACAATGCTTTTAACTGACGGACCTAACCAGCCAAGTCCCCGTGATTGCATTTCTACAATGGAAAGTGAATGGAAATGACATGAGCCACTTCTAGCATTACCATACAAACCTCATATGTGCCCCTCCATTCCGTTGCCTTTTGTAGTTGGGGATACAGGCATCTCAGAGGTTCCAATACATAAAACATTTTGGGTTTCTAAGAAAAAGTTACAAACAGAAGAAAAGTAGAATATGCATGTGAAGTCTTAATAAGTAAAGAAGGCCATGCCATGTGTGAGCATGTGGTGTGAAAATTTATCTATATGTATATTTCAGAAGTCTGTGTGTAGTATTATCTGAGTTGTTTACATGGTATAACTTTGTGAGAACAAAGATGTAGTGTTGTGTGCATGTTCTAGGGAGTTATGTGTATGTTCTGGGGCATATCTGGTGAGCTTTTTTGATGTTGGTAAAAGCGGATAGCGAGTGAGCATGTGCATATTGGTTAGTGGTGTGACAGCACAAGTGAGCAGGAATGGAACCTGTTCTCAGAGTGAGATCGTAAGACTCAGAGTGTTGCAGGGTGGGTGTGTGGCTCTCAGAATGAGCATCAGTATTAAGGTCTGAGGCTTTGTGACTGGGAGCATATAGATTAGAGATACAACCAGTGGAAGTTCCCTTCCATCACGGCAAGTGAATTTTCTAGAGTTGGCTCAGAATGAGAGATTTAAAATAGGCTTTCTGTGTGAGGAAATGTGAAATATTTATGGAATTATTTTGAAAATGGGTTAGTCTAAAAATAACTGTACAGAAATAAAAGTAAGGGTATACCTGTGTGATGTTGCTAAAGAAGAAGAAAGAGAGATGGAGAATGAAGACTTGTGTATTTGACAGACAATGTGAAAAAAATGGAGAAACGGTTGAAAGAGGACAGATGTGTGTGTGTGAGGATGTTGCGTTCATTGGAGGGGGAAGCATCTGATTACACTCCCACTCATGTATTAGATATCAGCACAGACCACCATGTCACCCACAGCTGTCCCTCTGTTTCTATGTTGGAACTTGTGTGAGGCACCTTGCCCTGCCCTTGAAGGCACACTCCCTGTGCGTCTCTCTGCAGAAGCTGTAGTACTAGTCTGTCTGCCCTGTAGCCTTCCCTCTGTGTGATGGGACAGTGAAATCAGTAGAGACTGGGCTGAGCAGCTCAGCAGCATCTCTTGTCCACGCTCAGATCCCACCTGTGTGTGTTCCTTACCATCCTCACCAGGGCAAGGATGTGTGGATGCATAGTAGTCCATTAAATCTTCTGAGAATGAAGAGGTTTCTTGCGCTATCTGACCAGATGCTGGGACCTCCACCACTGGTTCTAGCTCTGGGGAATGTAATAAATAAAGAACATTGAGGAGAGACCTTTCCTGGGATTTGTGTCACTTCAAAAACTACATATTGAGTGAACATTACATGTCAGTCATCATTACCTCATAACACTTGCTCTGATGGAAATTGAGTTGACTTTCCCATTTAAAATAACAACTACTCCAAAATATAAAGCAATCTCTATTAAAATTATTAAAATTTTCTGTTGATGAATGTTAGTGGGATTAGGAATTTTGTTTGTATTATTTTGGAGATCTATACAAATTAACAAAAACTAGAACCATGCCTGAAAGACAGTGTGCAGGAACTAAAAATTGGATATCAATTTGATGTCCCCATGAAAAATTGCAGTTTTTAGATGTGTGGTGAAAGTTTCATGAAGATTTCTTCATGTATATATACTTATTTATATTGATATCTATATTGACATAGTATATATAAAGAAATGTAAAAATAAATCATTATTGCTACAGAAATTATCTATTTATTATTATGAGATCACTATCCCTGTTTTTTGTGTTTTTTGTTTTGTTTTGTTTTGTTTTGTTTTTTTGGTGGCAGCGGTGGGATTCAAACCCACCTGTTTCAGTGTTAACCACCTTCTGGTCTTTATTGAAATGTTTAAGAATATCATCATCTGACATAAATGTGTCTCATGTATATATTATTCAGATTTGTAGCCAACTTGTATGTTCAAAGCAATATACTTGGCATTAAGTTAACAACATTTTGGTAACACAGTGTCAAGGCTTAATGTTTTTTGTTTTAGTGCTTGTAAATCTGAATATTGATAAATTTAGTGTGACTCAGGATGGTATGTTGATTTTTGTTTGTGTTTTTGTTCAACACAATGCATATAATGTGTTTCCCATAACTATAGATTTATGTGTGTTTTATATGTATTATGTGGTTTAGATATGGAATGTATTATGAATGTGTTGTTTTTGTGACTCGTGGAATTATTTTATTTGTAAATGTGAGGGAATGATTAAAGAACATGAGTATGTCAAAATGAAAGATTATAAGACAAGGAATCCATGAACTTTGAAAAAATGGCTCCATGTGAAGAAACAACGTAAATGAGAGTACAGAGGAGAGTGTCTGAGGTTACATGTGCAGTAGCATGTGATTGCATTATTAAATAAAACTATGGAATACTGAGTCCTGAAGAGTAATGTATAGAAACTAAGGTCTAGCAATCTAACTCTTAAGCATTCATCAAACAGAAAAATGTTGATATTGCAAATCAATACAATAAAATGTTAAAACATCTTTATTCTTAGTAGCCTCAGAGTGAAAGAAACCCAAAGATAACAAAAGTATAATCAATAAAGAAATTATATACATGAAACATTATGCATATACCAAGAATGAAGAAACAATCTAACCTGCATCTTGGATAAATTATCAATACATAAATATAATGATGAATGAGAGAAACAGACACAAAGCATATATTGTGCCCATCTATTTCTATAACATTTAAAAACAAGGATAACTAATCTAGATTTTTAAAAGTCAAAAAAATAAAAATAATTCCTTGTATGTTAGGAGAAAAATATGCTGTGGAGAATTTAGATGCATGTGATAGACTATACAGAAATGAATGATGAGGAATCGTGGGTGCCAATGGGTCTGATGAAGGATGACCGTGAATGTGTAAAAATTGCCTATAAAAATAATGAATGTGATGTGCTTTTTGATTAGTTATCTCTGTGCTCTACCTAAAGTTCTGTTCTCCAGCATCCCAGAACTTTGGGCCTGTTTTTATTTATTAATGCTTTCACACCTTCTTGGTCATATACCATACCCTTGGTTTTCTCATAGTTACATACTCTCCAAGTTTCTTTCAAAAACTCTCATCCCTATTAGTCCCTCTCCCATTACTTCCACAGATATAACACTGTTCTTCTCTGATCTCTTTGGGTGGGCTCTAGTCCCATAAGTGTTCTCCCCTTGGATTGTATTGCTCCCACTGCTGATCACATTAAAGAAGATGCAGGAGCATTCTGAGGTTCCTTTTGTCCTGGGCAGCCTAATACCAACTGATGGGCAGACTCACTCAGCTCATCTCTGGGCTCTGTCTAGATCCCCCCTGACTTTACATCCTATTCAGTAGTTACTCCTTAACGTCACCAGTTATCTTTAGAAGAGATGCTGGATAAGAAGTCTGATGACAAAAAAAAAGAAGCCACGCATGCTTTTTTGCCTTGAGATAGGGCTATTGCTGTATATCTATGCTGCAAATCCTCTTATCCTAAAGATGTTGAGAAATTAGTAACAAGAATAAGAATGTATTCATGTTTCTTCATTTGTGAATTTATCTGTCCTTTAAACACTCAATAAGAGCCAACTATGGAATATGTTCAGTAAACACAGTCTCCATCTTCAGGGATATGAAATTAGGTTTCTATGAAATTTTGAATGCACAGTAATATATATTATGTCAGTATATATCTTGGGTGCCTGGATTTGCATAAAGTCAGTTTTTTGTTAATGGAACAAACACTGCTGTCTCCTTTCTACTTGGACATAGAACTATATTTTATTTTTACCTTCACTTGCAGGTAGTTCCAACAGTGTGATTACATTTCTATATTGAATAATAAATGCAAACACCATTTTCCCCTTTCCGGCATATCCATACTGACCTCATATGTGCCCCTCAAAGTTCCTCTCTTTCCTAGATGACTGGGATGTTTATAACTTGGTGTCTATTCAGAAACTGCATTTAATGATAACAGAGTTTACTTCAACTGAAGCGCATGAATGATCTCATTGAGGAGACTGTCCCTAGTAGTCTGTATTTATATGGTGATTTCTTTTTTTTTTATTCCTATATTAGAATGTTTTATTTATTTATTTATTTATTTTTTTTATATAATTTTATTTTTTTTAATGGGGTGACATAAATAAATCAGGATACATATATTCAAAGATAACAAGTCCAGGTTATCTTGTCGTTCAATTATGTTGCATACCCACCACCCAAAGTCAGATCGTCCTCTGTCACCTTCCATCTTGTTTTCTTTGTGCCCCTCCCCACGCCCTATCCCTCTCCCATTCCCCCCTCCCCCCCGTAACCACCACACTCTTATAAATGTCTCTTAGTTTCACTATTATGTCCCACCTACGTATGGAATAATACAGTTCCGGTTTTTTTCTGATTTACTTATTTCGCTTCGTATCATGTTATCAAGATCCCACCATTTTGCTGTAAATGTTCCGATGTCATCATTTCTTATGGCTGAGTAGTATTCCATAGTGTATATGTGCCACATCTTCTTTATCCAGTCATCTATTGATGGGCTTTTTGGTTGTTTCCATGTCCTGGCCACTGTGAACAATGCTGCAATAAACATGGGGCTGCATGTGTCTTTACGTATCAATGTTTCTGAGTTTTTGGGATATATACACAGTAGAGGGATTGCTGGGTCATACGGTAGTTCTATTTTCAGTTTTTTGAGGAACCACCATACTTTCTTCCATAATGGTTGTACTACTTTACATTCCCACCAAGAGTGGATGAGGGTTCCTTTTTCTCCACAGCCTCTCCAACATTTGCTGTTACCTGACTTGCTAATAACAGCTAATCGAACAGGTGTGAGGTGGTATCTCATTGCCGTTTTGATTTGCATTTCTCTAATAGCTAAAGAAGATGAGCATCTTTTCATATATCTGTTGGCCATTTGTATTTCTTCCTGGGAGAAGTGTCTATTCATATCCTCTTCCCATTTTTTTATTGGATTGTTTGTTTGTTTGTTGTTGAGTTTTATGAGTTCTTTGTATATTTTGGATATTAGGCCCTTATCTGAGCTGTTGTTTGAAAAAATCATTTCCCATTTAGTTGGCTTTCTGTTTATTTTGATATCAGTTTCTCTTGCTGAGCAAAAACTTCTTAGTCTGATGTAGTCCCATTCATTAATTTTTGCCTTCACTTCTCTTGCCATTGGAGTCAAATTCATAAAATGCTCTTTAAAACCCAGGTCCCTGAGTTGAGTACCTATGTCTTCTTCTATGTACTTAATTGTTTCAGGTCTTATGTTTAGATCTTTGATCCATTTTGAGTTAATTTTTGTACAGGGGGAGAGACTGTAGTCCAGTTTCATTCTTTTGCATGTGGCTTTCCAGTTTTCCCAGCACCATTTATTGAAGAGGCTTTCTTTTCTCCATTGTGTGTTGTTGGCCCCTTTATCAAAAATTATTTGACTATATATATGTGGTTTTATTTCTGGACTTTCTATTCTGTTCCATTGGTCTGAGTGTCTATTTTTCTGCCAATACCATGCTGTTTTGATTGTCGTGGCCCTATAATAGAGTTTGAAGTCAGGTATTGAAATGCCCCCAGCTTCATTCTTTTTCTTTAGGATTGCTTTGGCTATTCAGGGTTTTTTATAGTTCCATATAAATCTGATGATTTTTTGCTCTATTTCTTTAAAAATGTCATTGGAAGTTTGATGGGAATTGCATTAAATTTGTATATTGCTTTGGGTAATATAGCCATCTTGATTATATTTATTCTTCCTAGCCAAGAACAAGGTATATTCTTCCATCTCATTATATCTTTTTCGATTTCCCTTAACAATGGTTTATAGTTTTCATTATATAAGTCCTTTACATTCTTTATTATGTTTATTCCTAAGTATTTTATTTTTTTTGTTGCAATCGTGAAGGGGATTATTCTTTTGAGTTCCTTCTCAGTTGTCTCATTCTTGGCATATAGAAAGGCTATTGACTTCTGTATGTTAATTTTGTATCCTGCGACCTTACTGTATTGGCTTATTGTTTCTAGTAGTCTTTTTGTGGATTCTTTGGGGTTTTCGATGTATAGTATCATATCATCTGCAAAAAGTGATACCTTTACTTCTACTTTTCCGATATGGATGCCTTTTATTTCTTTGTCTTGTCTGATTGCTCTGGCTAGAACCTCTAGTACCACATTAAATAAGAGTGGAGAGAGTGGACAACCCTGTCTTGTTCCTGATTTAAGGGGGAAAGCGTTCAGTTTAGTGCCATTTAATATGATGTTAGCTGATGGTTTATCATATATGGCCTTTATCATGTTGAGATATTTTCCTTCTATAACCATTTTGTTGAGAGTCTTAAACATAAAATTGTGTTGTATTTTATCGAAAGCCTTTTCTGCATCTATTGATAAGATCATGTGGTTTTTGTTCTTTGTTTTGTTGATATGGTGTATTACATTAACCGTTTTACATATGTTGAACCATCCTTGAGATTCTGGGATGAATCCCACTTGATCATGATGTATTATTTTTTTAATATGTTGTTGTATTTGATTTGCTAGTATTTTGTTTAGTATTTTAGCATCTGTATTCATTAGAGATATTGGTCTGTAGTTTTCTTTTTTTGTGCCATCCTTGCCTGGTTTTGGTATGAGGGTTATGTTGGCTTCGTAAAATGTGTTTGGAAGTATTGCTTCTTCTTCAATTTTTTGGAAGACTTTGAGTAGAATAGGAACCAAGTCTTCTTTGAATGTTTGATAAAATTCGCTGGTATAACCGTCAGGGCCTGGACTTTTATTTTTGGGGAGGTTTTTAATGGTTTTTTCTATTTCTTCTCTACTGATAGGTCTGTTTAGGCTTTCCGTTTCTTCTTGACTCAGTCTAGGAAGGTTGTATTTTTCTAGGAATTTATCCATTTCTTCTAGGTTGTTGAATTTAGTGGCATAAAGTTTTTCATAGTATTCTACAATAATTCTTTGTATATCTACAGTGTCCGTGGTGACTTCTCCTCTTTCATTTTGGATTTTGTTTATATGAGTTCTTTCTCTTTTTTCCTTGGTAAGTCTTGCCAAGGGTTTGTCAATTTTGTTGATCTTTTCAAAGAACCAGCTCCTTGTTCTATTAATTTTTCTATAGTTTTTCTGTTCTCTAATTCATTTATTTCTGCTCTGATTTTTATTATCTCTTTTCTTCGGCTGGTTTTGGGTTGTCTTTGTTCTTCTTTTTCTAGTTCCTTAAGGTGGGAAGTTAAGTGGTTCACTTGGGCTCTCTCTTGTTTGTTCATATATGCCTGAAGTGATATGAACTTCCCTCTTATCACTGCTTTTGCTGCATCCCATAGATTCTGATATGTCGTATTGTCATTTCATTAGCCTGTATATATCTTTTGATCTCTGCACTTATTTCTTCTTTGACCCATTCATTCTTTAAAAGTATGTTGTTTAGTTTCCACATTTTTGTGGGATTTTTTTCCTCTTTTTTGCAGTTGAATTCTAGTTTCAAGGCTTTATGATCAGAAAATATGCTTGGTACAACTTCAATTTTTCTGAATTTGCTGATGTTGTTTTTGTGGCCCGACATATGGTCAATTCTTGAGAATGATCCATGTACACTGGAGAAAAATGTATACTCAGTCACTTTGGGATGAAATGTCCTGTAGATGTCTATCAAATCCAGGTGCTCTAGTGTTTTGTTTAAGGCCACTATGTCTTTGTTGATTCTCTGTTTGGATGACCGATCTAGAGCCGTCAGCGGTGTATTGAGGTCTCCAAGTATGATTGTATTTTTGTCAGTTTTTGTTTTAAGATCAATAAGTAGCTGTCTTATATATTTTGGTGCTCCTTGGTTTGGTGCATATATATTAAGAATTGTTATGTCTTCTTGATTCAGTGTCCCCTTAGCCATTATGAAATGGGCATTTTTGTCTCTGATTACTTTTCCTGCCTTGTAGTCAGCATTATTCGATATGAGTATTGCTACACCTGCTTTTTTTTTGGATGTTATTTGCTTGGAGTATTGTTTTCCACCCTTTCACTTTGAATTTGTTTTTATCCTTGTTACTTAGATGAGTTTCCTGTAGGCAGCATACAGTTGGATTTTCTTTGTTAATCCATTCTGCTACTCTGTGCTTTTTTATTGGTGAGTTTAATCCGTTTACATTTAGTGTAATTATTGATACTTGTGAGTTCCCTATTGCCATTTTATATCTTGCTTTCTGTTAGTTTTGTGTCTTGTTTGATCCTTCTCTTTTGTTTTTCTATCTTTTGTTTTTATTTGGTTGTATTCCATACATCTTTCCACTGTTGCTATCTT
Organism: Saccopteryx leptura; assembly: GCF_036850995.1. Classification (NCBI taxonomy): domain Eukaryota; kingdom Metazoa; phylum Chordata; class Mammalia; order Chiroptera; family Emballonuridae; genus Saccopteryx; species Saccopteryx leptura. The sequence goes on along the minus strand of NC_089509.1, from coordinate 10,859,343 downwards.
TTTTATCTCATGTGCTTCTGTGGTGGTTTTTTCAATGGTGGTTACCTTTGAATAATGAAAAGGGTCCCTACCCTGTTCATTGTAGCGAACTATTTTGTGAGTACTTTTGCACTCCATTGTCCTTTGCTACTGTTAATCTCCATCTTCTCCCCCTCTTTCTTTTTGTTGTTGTCACAGTTTAAATTTGGTTTTATTGTGTTCTTCTTGGAGCTTTTACTTGTGGCTCTGTTTTTTTTTGTTCTTTGTATCTGATTGGAGAACCCCCTTTAGTAATTCCTGGAGTGGGGGTTTTCTGATGATAAATTCCCTCATCTTTTCTGTATCTGTGAATGTTTTTATTTCTCCTTCATATTTGAAGGATAGCTTTGATGGATATAGTATTCGTGGCTGAAAGTTCCTCTCTTTCAGGACTTTAAATATTGGGGTCCACTCTCTTCTAGCTTGTAGAGTTTCTGCTGAGAAATCTGATGATAATCTAATGGGCCTTCCTTTATATGTTGTATTCTTCTTTTCCCTGGCTGCCTTGAGAATTTTTTCTTTGCTGTTGGTTTGTGTCAATTTCATTATGATATGCCTTGGAGTAGGTTTGTTGGGGTTAAGAAAACTTGGAGTTCTGTTTGCTTCTTGAACTTGAGGCTTTAGTTCTTTCCACAGGCTTGGGAAGTTCTCATCTATTATTTGTTTGAGTATGTTCTCCATTCCATTTTCTCTCTCTTCTCCCTCTGATATACCTATTATTCTTATGTTATTCTTTTTGATGGAGTCAGATAATTCTTGTAGGGCTATCTCATTTTTTTTAATTTTTGAGTCTTTCTTCTTCTCTCTGTTGTGCCTCAAGTTGCTTGTCTTCTATTTCACTAATCCTCTCTTCTATCTGACCTGTTCTATTAGCTAAGCTTGTTATTTCGTTTTTGAGCTCGTGAATTGAGTTTTTCATCTCTGTTTGATTTGTTTTTATAGTTTCAATTTCCTTGGACATATATTCTTTGTGTTCATTGAGTTGTTTTCTAAGCTCCCTAAATTGCCTTTCTGTGTTTTCTTGTATATCTCGGAGGATTTTTAGGATTTCTATCTTGAATTCTCTGTCATTTAGCTCCAAGGTTTCCAATATATTAAATTTTTTCTCCATAGATTTTTCCTCATCTAGCTGTGTTACCTCTCTTTCTTTTGTATCCATGATATTTGATTTTCTCTTCCTTAATGGCATCTGAGGGTGGTTTTGTTGATAGTATTAATGAGATTTAATAAAGAATAAAAAGTTAAAAAAAATAATTAAAAAAATCGAAAAGAGTTGTTTTTTTAAAAAAAAATTAATAATGAAATAAAGAAAAATAAAATAAAATTAAAATTAAAAAAAAAATAAATAAATAAATAAAAAAGGAAATTATTCCCCCCCTCCTTTTTTCCTCTCCTCTCCTCTCCTCTCTTTCTTGATAAAATCTTGTGGTGGACTGTGAATTATAACAAACAATGCCTGTGATGGAGGGCCTGAATTGGGGAAAAGTAATAAAGGGGCAAAAAAAACAAAAAAACAAAAAAAAAAAAAAGAAAGAAAAAAGAAGAAAAAAAAAAAGAGCGTATGGACCCACAAAAAGCAAATAAGGAAAAAATTTGGGTCAAGAATAAAATGATTTGCTTTTAGGTGTTGGTTGTCTAAGAGTTATGATGAGAGGAATAAGAGGAAAACGGAAAAATGGGGGGACAAATTAAAAAATTACTATTGTATTTAGTGGAACAAGAACTAGATAATATGGAGAGCCAGGGATGGGAGCACTGCTAGTGAGTTAAAAAGGTGAAGTAAAAAACCCCCAAAATGCCACAAACATAAGTTTGTGTCCTAGATAAGATAATTTGTTTGTTATTGAGGTTTGAATGAGAGGAGATGTAAAGGAGAAAGGTAGAAACTAATATAGAGGGAGAAAAGAAAGAGAGAGAGAGTAAAAAAAGAGGGAACCACTAAAAGAAGAAAAAAGAAAGGAGAGAGAGAGAGAGAGAGTTAAGGGTTTTGGAGTGCAACCCTCATAGAGAGAAAGGAAGAGAAGAGAAAAGATAATGGGAGATGTAACACTTATGGGTAGTGTAGTTCAAGGAGAGGAGAGAGTAAGACCGGTAGAGAGTTAATCGGCCAAATTGGAGGAGGAAAAAAAAAAGTATCAAGAATGAAGATAAGAGAAACAAACGAACAAATATAATAAAATGGGATAGGTTAAAAAGTCTGCAGATTATTCTTGATTTTGAGAGGTTATCTTCTTGCTTTTTCTTTTCTCTCCCTCTTCCTGGTCGGTGACTCTGTACCCTGGGTTTTGCCCCTTTGCCACGCTCAGGTGGAGGTTTGCAGTTGATAAGTCTCTATGGCAATGTCATGTATTGTGCTTTAGTCTCGTTGGCAGTCGAGGCTATTAGCATTTATAGGCTCCGACAGTGAGAGAGTCCGTGTTCCTGGAGCCTTTCTCCTAGTCTTTCCTTCCTCAATTAGTAGCCTGATAATCCAGCTATGGGGTTGCTGCTGCCTCTGCCTGGATAGTAAGAGGCTCAAAGAGCTGGCAACTCCCCACTCTATTTCCACTCAGCACAGGGCTCTGGGTAAGGCTCAGTCAGTCAGAGCTGCTAGCATAATCAGGCGGGCTTTCCGGCCATTCAAAGACCTCTGGCTCTGCCACTCTGTCCGGTAACACAAGCGGGCGCCCACTTCCGGGGCGCTTGGAGGAAACTCTCACTCACTGGCTGCGCGCGCAGACCAGGATATCCGGCCAGCCGTCTCACGCTCTGAGTGAAACCCCCAACCGCAGGGAAAAGTTGCAGCGTTGGAATTGAGTCTCGCTCCGTCCCCGTGCGCGGCTTTTGCAAGGCGCTGGGGCGGCCCGAGATTCCACTTTGGCCCACACAAAGGCCCCTGACTCTGCCCCTCTTTGCGATAACACGGGCGCGCACTGCCGAGGCACTCGGAGGAATCGCTCACTCCTTATCTGCGCGCGCAAACCAGGATATGAGGCCGGCCGCGTTTCCCTCTGAGTGAAACACCCTCCAGTACGGAAAATCTCCACCGTTGGAATTAGTCCTCACTCCCTCCCGTGCGTGGCTTTCCCAGGGCGCTGGGGCTGCCCAGAGACTCTGCCCTCGACTCACAGAAAGGCCTCTGACCCTGCCTCTCCGTGGGGCAACACGGGCACCCACTTCCGGGGCTTAGGAAGAAATCTCTCGCCCACTAACTGCGCACCAACCAGGAGACCGGGTAAAATGTCTGCGCCGCTTGTCTTTCTTTGTTTGGGTTTGGCGAGAGTGTTAGCTTGTATTGCCCGGGTTGCCACAGGATCAGATTTTCCTTGGCTTGGATCTCCGTGCCACAGCCTGGTTCGGCCGTTTCTGTCGCGGCCTGGATGTATTCACCCCCTTTGCCCGCCTCAGTTTCTATATTCACAGTTACCAGAGAAAGCCGCCCTGTTTAGGTTAGTGAGGAAGGCGGAGCATTTCTTACTCCCTATTTCCTTCGGGGTTTGGTTATATATTTTGCCAATTTTTCACTCAATCATACCTTTGGGTGTATTGCGAAGCATCTGGAAGCTCCAAGTATAGGTTTTTCTGTTTCTGGTTGAAGATCTTGTTGAGTTTTGGGGGAGATTTATCGGTATCGCTTCCTACCCCACCATTACTCTGACGTCATCCCTCTTAGAAATCTATATGGTGATTTCTTATGTAAGTAAGAAATGGATTCATTTCTGTACTTGTCAATACAGTCTAATGTACTTTAATGAATTAGGGTTATAATGTGTTTTTGAAATGCAAATAATTGCACCTGGTACCTAACTAGTGCAGAATTATGTCAGATATCAATACCTTTCTTTTCCTGGCTTATTTGCTCTTTATGTATGTGTAGTGGAATAGGTGGGAATGTTTGTCAACACGTCTCATAGTTTATACTCAATAACATCTATAAATATGCACAATTTTTTGAAGTGAAATGAAGACAGCCTTCATCAAAGGTTTACTGGAGGATTCAGAAATCCCAAACAAGTAGGAAAGGTCAGTTCTCTTTAATAATGTCAGCCACCATTTGGAACTTGGGGGTTGGCTCCATTCTGTGTACCTCCCACTACTGAGCAATGGCTCTTCCTTATAGCAGTTACTTGTTTATTTTTAATCTCCATAGTAACCAACTTGTTTCAGTTTTCCATTTAAGGTGTGTTCTGTGTTTGTGTGTGTGGTGAGTGTGTATCTCATTTTTTCTGCATCTCACATAGGGGCCCCATATTTACATATTCACAATCTAAAAAAAAAACAATTTGTTTTTACCCCTGAGTAAAAAAACCTCTTTATGTTATTATACTCTCATCCTTACACAACCAAATTTAAGTGTTCAAAATATTTTTTCCCAATTTTTTGCTTACCTCTATGACACAGACTTTCTTCTTAACAAGAGAAAGTACCATTGGAAAACTAGTAACAACATCATTTACTTAACTAATGCCCTTAGGCAGAAATCAAATAAAGAAAAATACATTTTTTAATAAATATCATACTAATTAACCATTATGTCTATGACAGAGTAACCCAGAGTGACATGGTAGAGGTAGCACAAGTCCTAAGACACAGAGACAAGGACCAAACCTTCTGAGTTTTTTCTATTGTCAGACTACCTGAGCCCTCAAAAAGATCAGCATGCACACATCTCCCTCTCTTTCTCCTCTCCCTCTCACTTTCTCCCTCCTTCTCTCCCTCTCTATCTCCTTTTCTTCCTCTCTCTCTTCCTCTTTCATGACAACTAAGATTTTTTTCTCTTTAGAAAACAGTGCCTGGTTACCCCATGCCCAGAGAGTGTGCTTAACACATACCTCTTGACACTTCTGCAGATTTGATGGAATAGCTGCTGTCCGGATGTTTCTTTTTTTGGTATGGCTTCATGGTTCAACTCTTTAAAGAGTCCTTCAAAGCAGGTAACTTTCTACCACTAACTCTACTCTCAGAGTGTCAGTTGATAGTGACAATGAATTAAAATACAACAAATACAGTCAATATAAACAAATTACAATCTATAACAAGTCACCTGAGAGACTTATCTCCTCATCAAATCACTGTCTGACCAGTGCATAGCACAGACCAAGACTTGTTATCACTATGGCATCAGCAGTGTTCTATGACCTCAGTATTACATCACTAGGCCATCAACAGTATTCTATGGATTTGGTATTACTGTTGCAGCAATATAATGTTATAGTAATTAAATATATAGAAATATAGGAAAATATGGAAGATATATAAAAATAATCAGGATATAATATTAAAATCAATTAAGGAAATTAAATAAAATTATGCCATCTGGATAGGAATTAATACAGTGTGTACAGATAGGATAAACATACTTTGCCTTTCGCACAGGGCCCAGGTAGTGTGTGTGTGTGAAGTTACATATAGATAAGAAGTGGCTTGATGTCATAACTCTGTAAATTAACATAAACAAGAAGCTTCCCTAAGAAGTGGCTTGATGTGACATTTCAGTAGATTAACATAAAAAGGGCTTCCTGAGAGGAACTCCCAAAAGAGTGGTTTGAGGTGATAATCCTGTAAATTGACACCTGTTAGAAAGTGGGTTGAGGTGATAATCCTGTAGATTGACACCTGTTAGAAAGTGGGTTGAAGTGATAATCCTATAGATTGACACCTGTTAGAAAGTGGGTTGAAGTGATAATCCTGTAGATTGACACCTGTTAGAAGGCGTTGGCCAAGAAAAGGTACTAAAACTGAGGAACTCCCTTGCTTCGCCAAGACTCCAACATTGACATGGTCTGTCTCCATGCCCCTCTGACCAAAGAGAAGCATGCCCAACAAGGCCCTCTTAAGCTGTATCCAGGCATGCCAAAAAGATTTGTGAGTAATAAACTGCCTGTATGATTCTTTCAACTAACTTGTGTATTGGTTGTATCTTTCCTCTGGTGGCAGTCTCAGCACTGATAAGTAGAATCCTCATAGCTGCCTCAAGAGTAATCTCGGAGAGGCTGCCAGCCCTGCTGATAAGCAGGAGCATCCCACTGTGTGGGGAAGTCAAATCGGGAATGCCTGATTGACACAGAGCTTGGGCTCTACTGGGACAATTATATTATGAACTCCAGGGACCCAGCTAATATTCACAGGACTACACAACCACTGCCACACCACTCTAGTGATAACTTTTATCCAATAGAGACCTTATCATGAGCTAGAATTTTTAAAAATCATTTTCTTGCTATCAAAACTAGAAGAACAATGACTTGGATTCAACCAAGGAAATTATTATATGTGTCTAGAGTAACCACAGTACTAAATCACTTCAACGGTTAGATTAAGCATTACTTGAGAAAACTAGGCTTAGAACCATGCCTGTGTCATGAAAAATACTAAATATTTTTTATATCTTATTGGTAGTAATATTTAACTAATATACAACATAATTTATATATGAGGTGTGTATATATTGGTGTGTATATATGGACTTAAAAATACCTCATAATTCTTACAACTCTAACATTTATTGAATATCCCCTCACCATTTACAATAATCTTATATATTTTATAACAAACAATTGTCTCTTTTGTTACCCTTATCACTTCCCCAAAGGCTGGGGAAAAGAGGAAACCCCTGGCCCTTGTCATAAATCCTATTTTTGTCAATCCAGAAGGTCTCAATTTCCAGGCTTCTGTTCTAGAACACTATCTCCATCTTTTGGAAATAGTTGGGCTCTGTGCAGGGTTTGAACTTCTGTAGTTGGCTCCATTCAACATCCCACCCCTCACAGAATACACCACTTCCCTCATGGGTGATGTGGATTTACCTCCAAAACTTAGTGGCTAACTGACAACCAGGCCCTGATTTAGCCTCTTCCATCTTCTTTATCAGCAGCAGGCCCTGCCTGGGGTGTTACCCCACTTACCTGAACTAAAGATCTCATAGTCACTAAATGGTGGGCACATTTATCAAGAAATTTTAGCTTGCTAGCTATCAGAAAATGATAAAACAAAAATTAGACATGAGTTTACCTATAGCAAACTGGTAAAAATTGGAAAAACTATACAAATGATTTTAAAGATGTGAGTGAAAAGAAATCTTGATCTAAAATGAAATATTGACCTGTATAGCTGAACAGTTGTTGTTGAACAACTACTAACATTTTTTAAATTTTTATTTAGACGATTAACTTTAACAGGGTGACATTGATCAATAAGAGTACATAGGTTTCAGGTGAACATTTCTATAGCATTACAACTATTGATTATCTTGTATATCCATCACCTAAAGTTAAATCATTTTCCATCACCTTATATTTCTCCCTCTTTACACTCTTTCCCCCACCCCTCCCCACTCCCCATTAACTCAAGTGCACTACCCCCTCCCCCAAGTTCCCTTCCCCCCCAACCAGTTTACTTTTCACTATGACCATGAGTCTCAGTTTTATATCCCACCTATGTGTGAAATCATACAGTTCTTAGCTTTTTCTGATTTACTTATTTTACTCAGTATAATGTTTTCAAGGTCCATCTATGTTGTCACAAATGTCACTATGTAACCATTTCTTATGGTTGAGTAGTATTCCATTGTATATATGTACCACATCTTCTTTATCCAACCCTCTAATGAGAGACACTTTGGTTGTGTCAATGTCTCAGCCACTGTGAATAATGCTGCGATGAATATGGGGGTGCATGTGTCTTTACATATCAATGTTTCTGAGTTTTTGGTGTAGATACTCATGGATTGCTGGTCACATGGTAATTTTATTATTAATTTTTTGAGGAACCACCATACTTGCTTTCATAATGGTTGTACTAATTTATATTCCCATAGCAGTAAATGAAAGTTTATTTTTCTCCACAGCCTCTCCAACACCTGTTATTATCTGACTTGTTGATAACAGCCAATCTAAAAAGTGTGAGGTAGTATCTCATTGTAGTTTCAATTTTCATTTCTCCAATAGCTAGTGAAGAAGAGCATCTTTTCATATACCTATTGGCATTTTTGTATTTCTTCTTGAGAGAAATGTCTGTTTATGTCCTCTCCTTATTTTTTAATTGGATTGTTTGCTTGTTTGTTGCTGAAATTTGAGGGTTTTTTCCTTTATTCTTTTTTATTATCAATTTTAATGGGGTGACATTAGTGAATCAGGGTACATAGATTCAGAGAATAAAAGGATAGAGGTGGAGGAAATAGAAATAATAATAATAAAGGCAAGAAGGTGAAAGAAACAAAAAAATAGTGGAACAAGTTATAAAGTCTGTGGATTTTTCTTGATTTTGAGAGGTTAACTTCTTCCTTTTTCTTTCCTCTCCCTCTTCCTGTCCAGTGACTCTGTACCCCAGGCTCTGCCCCTGTGTCATGCTTAGGTAGGGATTTGCAGTTGATGAGATTCTATGGCAATGTCATATAGTTGGCTTCAGTCTCATTGGTAGTTAAGGCTTGTTAGCGTTTACAGGATCTGACAATGAGAGAGTCTGTTTTCCCTGAGCCTCTCTCCTAGTCTCCCCTTCCTGAATTAGAAGCCTGGTGATCCAGCTATGAGGCTGCCACTGCCTCTGCCTGGGGAGTAAGAGGCTCAAAGAACTGGCAAATCCCCACTCTAACCCCACTCAATGCAGGGCTCTGGGTAAGGCTCTGGCAGTCAGAGCTGCCAGCGTAATCAGGTGGGGCTGGGAGCCAATTGCTCTCAAGGTGACTTTCAGTGAGCCTCTAGGCAAGTGCAGCATGCCTTGCACTCTGTGGGACCACTCTCCCCAGGCTTTCCACACTTTGTAGCCTGTTTTGGCTGGGAAGAAGAGGCACTAGTCGCTGCTTGCAGTACAGGTCTTAACATCTGCCAAGTCCCTCTTGTTAGCATATATCCCTGAGTATGAAAGCTCTGTCAATCAGAAGTTGCCCTTGCCCCTTTAGCAAGAGGCACTAAAAAATATCATGCCTCTTTTCTTGGATAGCTGAACTGAGAGAGATCGTATCAATCAGAGCCCCGTAGGTCAGTTGGGAGGTGCGCAGTCTGTGGGTTAAGCTAATTTCAATGATTGGATCCACAGATGTGCTCCAGGACGAACTGCAAGCTGCCTGTGAGCCCCTCCCCCAATGCTTGATTGTTAGCTTGAATGGCTGGGTGAGGTGCCCCGTCCACGGAGAGAAGCTCAGTCGTAGGGAAGTTCGCTTTGGTGCACACCCTGCTGGCGGTTGGGATGCACTGGGTGCACTGGCAAATGGGGTGCTCTGGGCATGCCGGTTGGTGGCTGGGGACACTCGCAGTGCGCAGGCTGCTGGGGACGCTCCCTGTGCACCTGACCGCTGTGAGGGGTGCACAGTTTCTCATGGTACGCGGGCGGCTGCTTGCAGCATGCAGGCTGTTGTTCCCGGAGTGTGAGCTGGCAGTTGCTCACGTGGGTTGACTCACCACAGGCACACTCCCTCCTCGGCTTGAACGAACGTCTGTGCCGCAGTTAGCTTCCTCCACACCCTCAGCTCCCTCCCAAATCTCAGTTCCAAGTGAAAGCAGCCCTTTCACCTTCAGTGTGTGTGGAATTCCCTGATGCTCCCAGGATAGATTTTCTTTTCTAGTTGATAAATTTGTTGAAATTCTGGGGAGATCTGTCAGATGCGCTGCTCATGGCGCCATTTCCGTGACGTCACCACGATATACAAATTTAATGCAATTCTCACCGAATTCCAGTGTCATTTTTTAAGGAAATGGAACAAAAATATCAGTTATATATGAAACTATGAATAGCCAGAACAATCCTAAGAAAAAAAAACGAAGCTGGGGGCATTACAATACCTGACTTCAAATATATTATAGAGCCACAATAATCAAAACAGCACGGTATTGGCAGAAAAACAGACACTCAGACCAATGGAACAGAATAGAAAGTCCAGAAATAAAACCACATATATATGGTCAAATAATTTTTGATAAAGGGGCCAACAACACACAATGGAGAAAAGAAAGCCTCTTCAACAAATGGTTCTGGGAAAACTGAAAAACCACATGCAAAAGAATGAAACTGGACTACAGCTTGTCCCGTTGTACTAAAATTAATTCAAAATGGATCAAAGACCTAAACATACTACCTGAAACAATTAAGTACATAGAAGAAGACATAGGTACTAAACTCATGGACCTGGGTTTTAAAGAGCATTTTATGAATTTGACTACAAAGGCAAGAGAAGTGAAGGCAAAGATAAATGAATGGGACTACATCAGAATAAAAAGTTTTTGCTCAGCAAGAGAAACTGACATCAAAATAAACAGACAGCCAACTAAATGGGAAATGATATTTTCAAAGAACAGCTCAGATAAGGGCCTAATATCCAAAATTTACAAAGAACTCATAAAACTCAACAACAAACAAACAAACAATCCAATAAAAAAATGGGAAGAGGACATGAATAGACACTTCTCCCAGGAAGAAATACAAATAGCCAACAGATATATAAACAGATGCTCATCTTCATTAGTTATTAGAGAAATGCAAATCAAAACTACAATGAGATACCACCTCACACCTGTTAGATTAGCTATTATCAACAAGACAGATAATAGCAAGTGTTAGAGAGGCTGTGGAGAAAAAGGAACTCTCATTCACTGTTGGTGGGAATGTAAAGTAGTACAACCATTATGGAAGAAAGTATGGTGGTTCCTCAAAAAACTGAAAATAGAACTACCTTATGACCCAGCAATCCCTCTACTGGGTATGTAACCCCAAAACTCAGAAATATTGATATGTAAAGACACATGCAGCCCCATGTTCATTGCAGCATTGTTCACAGTGGCCAAGACATGGAAACAACCAAAAAGCCCTTCAATAGATGACTGGATAAAGAAGATGTGGCACATATACACTATGGAATACTACTCAGCCATAAGAAATGATGACATTAGATCATTTACAACAAAATGGTGGGATCTTGATAACATTATATGGAGTGAAATAAGTAAATCAGAAAAAATCAAGAACTGCATGATTCCATACATTGGTGGGACATAAAAACGAGACTAAGAGACATGGACAAGAGTGTAGTGGTTACCAGGGATGGAGGGAGAGAGGACGCAGGAGGAAAGGAGGGAGAGGGGGAGGGGGAGGGGGCACAAAGAAAACTATATAGAGGGTGACAGAGGACAATCTGACTCTGGGCGATGGGTATGCAACATAATTGAATGACAAGATAACCTGGACATGTTTTCTTTGAATATATATACCCTGATTTATTAATGTCACCCCATTAACATTAATAAAAATTTATTTAAAAAATTTGTATATCACTTTGGGTATATAGTCATTTGACTATATTTATTCTTCCTATTCAAGAACAAGAAATATTTTCCATTTCATTATATCTTTTTTGATTTCCCTTAACAATGCTTTATAGTTTTCATTATATAGGTCAAGGGTCGGGAAACTTTTTGGCCGAGAGAGCCATGAACGCCACATATTTTAAAATGTAGTTGCGTGAGAGCCATATAACGACCTTTGTACGTTATGCATTATCCAATAAAAATTTGGTGTTGTCTCAGAGGACAGCTGTGATTGGCTCCAGCCACCCACAACTGCATGAGCAGTAGAGAATGAATGAATTATAATATATGAGAATGTTTTATATTTTTAACGTTATTATTTTTTTAATTAAAAATTTGTCTGCGAGCCAGATGCAGCCATCAAAAGAGCCATATCTGCCTCGCGAGCCATAGCTACCTGACCCCTGATATAGGTCCTTTGCATTCTTTGTTATATTTATTCCTAGGTATTTTTTTGTTGTTGTTGCAACCATGCAGGGAATTGTTTATTTGAGTTTGTTTTCTGATGTTTCATTGTTGGCGTATAGGGAGGCAATGCACTTTTGTATATTAATTTTGTATCCTGCGACCTTACTGTATTGGTTTATTGTTTCTAGTAGTCTTTTTGTGGAGTCTTTGGGATTTTTGATGCACAGGATCATATCATCTGCAAAAAGTAAAACCTTTTCTTCTTCTTTCCCAATATGAATGCCTTTTATTTCTTTCTCTTGTCTGATTGCTCTGGATAGAACTACCAGCACTACGTTGAATAAGAGTAAAGAACAATCTTGTCTTGTTTCTGATTTTAGGAAAAAAGTCCTCAGTTTTATGCCATTTAATATGATGTTAGCTGACGGTTTATCATAGATGGCCTTCATTATGTTGAGATGTTATTTATTCTTCGATACCCATTTTAAGTGTTTTAAACATAAAATGATGTATTTTATCGAATGCCTTTTCTGCATCTATTGATAAGATCATATGGTTTTTATTCTTTGTTTTGTTGATATGGTGTATTACGTTAACTGTTTTATGTATGTTGAACCATCCTTGAGATTCTGGGATGAATCCCACTTGATCATGATGTATTATTTTTTTAATGTGTTGTTGTATTCGATTTGCTAGTATTTTGTTTAGTATTTTAGCATCTGTATTCATTAGAGATATTAGTCTATAATTTTCTTTTTTTGTGTTGTCCTTGCTAGGTTTTGGTATGAGGGTTATGTTGGCCTCATAAAATGTGTTTGGAAGTATTGCTTCTTCTTCAATTTTTTGAAAGACTGAGAAGAATAGGAACCAAGTCTACTTTGAATGTTTGATAGAATTCACTAGTATGGCCATCTGATCCTGGACTTTCATTTTTGGGGAGGTTTTTAATAGTTGTTTCTATTTCCTCCCAGCTTATGGGTCTATTTAGGCTTTCTGCTTCTTCATGACTCAGTCTAGGAAGATTGTATTGTTCTAGGAATTTATCCATTTCTTCTAGATTTTTAAATTTGGTGGCATATAGTTCTTCATAGTATTCTACAATAATTATTTGTATATTTATGATATCTGTGATGATTTCTCCTCTTTCATTTTGGATTTTGTTTATGAGTCCATTCTCTTTTTTCCTTGGTGAGTCTTCCCAAGGGTTTGTCAATTTTGTTGATCTCTTTAAAGAACCAGCTCCTTGTTCTATTAATTTTTTATATACTTTTTCTGTTCTCTATTTTGTTTATTTCTGCTCTGATTTTTATTATTTCCTTTCTTATACTGGTTTTGAGTTGTCTTTGTTCTTTTTCTAGTTTCTTAAGATGTAAAGTTAAGTGGTTTACTTGCACTCTCTCTTATTTGTTCATATAGGCCTGTGGTGATATGAACTTCCCATTTATTACTGCTTTTGCTGCATCCCAGAAATTCTGATATGTTGTATTGTTATTTCCGTTTGCCTGTATGCATCTTTTGATCTCTGCGCTTATTTCTTCTTTGACCCACTCATTTTTTAAAAGTATGTTGTTTAGTATCGACATTTTTGTGGGATTTTTTTCCTCTTTTTAGCAGTTGAATTCTAGTTTCAAGGTTTTATGATCAGAAAATATACTTGTATAATTTCAATCTCTGAACTTGTTGATGTTATTTTTGTAGCCCAACATACGGTCAATGCTTGAGAATGTTCTATGTACACTAGTGAAAAATGTGTACTCTGGCACTTTGGGATGAAATGTCCTGTAGATGTCTATCATATCTAATTTTTCTAGTGTTTCATTTAAGGCCAATATTTCTTTATTGGTTTTCTGTTTGGATGAATGATCTAGAGCTGCCAGTGATGTATTGAGTTCTACAAGTATGATTGTATTTTTGTTGATTTTTGTTTTAGGTAGTCAGTTGCTGTCTTATATATTCTGGTGCTCCTTGGTTTGGAGCATATATATTAAGAAGTATTATGTCTTCTTGATTCAATGTCCCCTTTGTCAATATAAAATGATCATTTTTGTCTTTAATTACCTTTGCTGTCTTGTTGTCAGCATTATTAGATATGAGTGTTGCTACACCTGCTTTTTTTGGATGTTATTTGCTTGGAGTACTGTTTTCCAAACTTTCACTTTTAATTTGTTTTTATCCTTGTAGCTTAGATGTGTTTCTTGTAGGCAGCATACAGTTGGATTTTTTAATCCATTCTACTACTCTGTGTATTTTTATTAGTGAGTTCAATCCATTTACATTTAGTGTAATTATTGACATTTGAGAATTTCCTATTGCCATTTTATATATTCCTTTCTGATAGTTTTGTATCTTGTTTGGTTCTCTTCTTTTATTTTTCTATCATTTGTTCTTGTTTGGTTGTAATACATACTTCTTTTCTCTGTTACTTCTTTTTTCAAGCTGTATAACTCTGTGTTGGTTTTTGCAGGGGTGATTACCATTAAGTAATGGAAAGCATAGATATCATGTTCATTGTAGTACATTATCTCCTGAGTGCTTCTGCACTCCATACTCCTTTGCTACTGTTAATCTTTGTCTTCACCCCTTTTTTGTTTCTTTGTCGCAGATTAATCTTGTTTTTATTGTTATCTTGATGGAGCTTTACCTTGTAGTTTTGTTTTGGTTTGTTTAGTTCTTTGTGTCTGGTAGGAAAACCCCCTTTAGTATTTCCTGAAATTGTGTTTTCTGGTGATAAATTCCCAAATCTTTTCTGTATCTGTGAATGTTTTTATTTCTCCTTTATATTTGAAGGATAGCTTTGATGGGTATAGTATTCTTGGCTGGAAGTTCCTTTCTTTCAGAACTTGAAATATTGGGATCAACTCTTTTCTAGCTTGTAAAGTTTCTGCTAAAAAAATCTGTTGATAATCTAATGGACTTTCTTTTATATGTTGTATTTTTCTTTTCCTTGGCTGCCTTGAGAATTTTTTCTTTGTCACCGGTTTGTGCTAATTTCATTATGATGTGCCTTGGAGTAGGTTTGTTAGGGTTAAGATAACTCGGTGTTCTGTTTGCTTCTTGAATTTGAGGCTTTAGTTATTTCCACAGGATTGGGGAGTTCAAATCTGTTATTTGTTTGAATATGTTCTCCATTCCATTTTCTCTCTTCTTCTTCTTCTGATATACCCATTATTCTTATGTTGCTCTTTCTGCGGGAGTCAGACAATTCCTGTAGGGCTATCTCATTTTTTTTAAATTTGTGAGTCTCTCTCTTCTCTCTGTAATACCTCTAGTTGCCTGTCTTCTGTGTCACTAATTCTCTCCTCTATCTGGCCTGTTCTATTAGCTAAGTCTGTTACCTTATTTTTCAGTTCATGAATTGAGTTTTTTATCTTTGTTTAATTCATTTTCATAGTTTCAACTTCCTCAGTGAAGTATTCTTTCTGTTCATTGAATTGGTTTTTAAACTCTTTAAATTTCCTTTTTATGCTTTCTTTTATATCCCTGAGTATTTTTAGGACTTCAATTTTAAATTCTCTGTCATTTAACTCCAAGGTTTATAAGCTACTGAAATTTTTTTCTATAGAATTTTCCTCATCTATCTGTGCTAGATCACTGTCTTTTGTATCCATTATATTCAATTTCCTTTTCTTTAATGGCATTTGAGAGTGGTATTGTTAATAACTCTAATAAGAGTTGATAAAAAAATTTTTGAGAAAATTCAGTGAAAAACTGAAAATTTTATTGTGCTAAGGGGAACAAAAATACATAAAACATAGGACCTAGGTTAGGAGGGAGTGACAAAGGGGCAAAAAAATGAGGCAAGAACCCACAAAATGCCACAAGGAAAAAATATGAATCAACAATAAAATAATTTGTTTGTAAATGATGGTTGAATGAAAGAAATAGTGCAAGAGAAAAGAAAAAAAGGAGAAAAATGGTACAGTGAAAAATGAAAATTTCATTGTATTAAGTGGCACAAAAACTATAGAATGGAGAGTCAGAGTTGGGGAAAATGCTAAAGAAATAAAAAGTGAAGTAAAAAGCACACAAAATGCCACAAAGAAAAAACTGGAATCCAGAATAAAATAATTTGTTTGTGGGTGAGATTCAAATGAGAGAAAAAGTGAAAGAGAAAAGAAGAAGCAAAAAGAGAGAGAGAAAAAAATTGAATTAATTTTTTTGGAATGTAACACTCATAAAAAAAAATAGAATGGAAAATATAACACCTGAGTGACATCACAGAAATGGTGCCATGAGGAGCACAACGAACAAATCTCCCCAAAATCTCAACAAGTTCATCAATCAGAGACAGAAAAATCTATCCTCAGAGCATCCAGGAGTTCCACACACTGAAGGTGAAGGTATGATCGAGCGAAAAATTGACTAAATATATAATCAACCCTGAAGGAAATAAGTTGGAAAAAGGAACACTCTGCCTTCCTCACTAACTGGAGCAAAGACTGCTTTCATTGGAACTGAGAGGCGGGGGGCTAAGGGTGTGGAGGAAGCTAGGCTGTGGCACAGACGTTCGTTCAAGCCAAGGAAAGAGTGTGCCTGTGGTGAATCAGCCCACGCGAGATAACGCACGCACACCGTGAGCAAATGCCTCCACCACGAGCACCAGCTGCCAGCGGCATGCTAGGAGTGTGCCAAAGCGAACTACACTATGCCCAAGCTTCTCTGGTTGGGTGGGTGCTTAACCCAGCCATTCAAGCTAACAAACAAGCATTGGGGGAGGGGTGCACAGGCAGCTTGCAGTACTTTCTGGAGCAGATTGGTGGATCCAATCGCTGAAATTAGCTTAACCCATAGTCTGCTCACTTCCCAACTGACCTACACAGTTCTAATCAATAATATCTCTCTCAGCTCAGCAATCTAAGAAAAGAAGCGTGATATTTTTTAGTGCCTCTTGCTAGAGGGGTGGAGGCAACTTCTGATTGGCAGAGCTTTCATACTCAGGGATATACACTAAAAAGAGGGACTTGGCAGATGTTAAGACCTCCTGTACTGCAGGCAGAGACTAGGGCATCTTCTTCCAGCCAAAACAGGTTACAAAGTGCGGAAAGCCAGGGGAGAGTGGTCCCACAGAGTGCAAGGCGTGCTGAATAGGCCTGGAGGCTCATAGACCATCACCTTGAGAGCAAATGGCTCCCAGCCTGCCTGATTATGCTGGCAGCTCTGACAGCCAGAGCCTTACCCAGAGCCCTGCATTGAGTGGGGATAGAGTGGGGATTTGCCAACTCTTTGAGTCTATTACTCCCCACGCAGAGGCAGTGGCAGCCTCATAGCTGGATAATCAGGCTGCTAATTCAGGAAGGAGAGACTAGGAGAGAGGCTCCGAGAAAATGGACTCTCTCATTGTCGGAGCCTGCAAACGCTAACAAACTTTGACTACCAACGAGACTGAAGCCTAACATATGACATCGCAGTAGAGTCTCATCAACTGCAAATCTCTACCTAAGTGTGCCACAGGGGTACAGAGCCTGGGGTACAGAGTCACTGAACAGGAAGAGGAAGAGGAAAGAAAAAGGAAGAAGTTAACCTCTCAAAATCAAGAAAAATCCACAGACTTTATAACTTGTTCCACTATTTTTTTGTTTCTTTCATCTTCTTGCCTTTATTAGTATTATTTCTATTTCCTCCACTTTGGTCCTTTTATTCTCTGTCCGTCTTATTCTTTCCTCTTCTTGAACTACACTACCCATAATTGTTACATTTTATTTCTTTTCTTCTTCCTTACTCTCAATGAGGGTTACACTCCAAAACCCTTAACTCTCTCTCTCTCTTTTTTCTTCTTTTCATTTCCTCTTTTTCTTACATCTCCCTCTGTATTAGTTTCTCTTTTTTTCCTTCTACTTTTCTTCTCATTCAATCCTCAATCACAAAAAAAATTATTTAATTTGAGACTCAAGTTTTTTTTTTTTTTTTTGTGGCATTTTCGAAACTTTTTACTTCACTTTTTAACTCATTAGCAATCCTCCCAACCCAGGATCTCCATTCTATTTAGTTTTTGCTCCACTTAATACAGCGGTTCTCAACCTGTGGGTCGCGACCCCAGTGGGGGTCAAACAACCAAAATACAGGGGTCGCCTAAGTCATCGGAAATACATATTTTATTTAAAAATGTACTATAAAATAAATATGTATTTTCCGATGGCTTTAGGCAACCCCTGTGTTTTGGTCATTAGACCCCCACTGGGGTCGCGACCCACAGTTTGAGAACCGCTGACTTAATACAATAGTTAATTTTTTTTTCCTTTTTCTTGTTTCTCCTTTTTCCCTCTCATTATATCCCTTAGTTGACCATCACTTAGAAGCAAATCATTTTATACTTGACCTAATTTTTTTCCTTTTTTGCATTTTGTGGGTACTACTCCTTTTTTGCCCCTTGAACACTTCCCCCCAACTCAGGCATTCTGTTATAGGCAGTTTTTGTTCCATTTAGCATAATATAATTCACAGTTCATCAGGATATTTTCTAAGGAGGAGGAGAGAGAAGGAAAAGAGAAGAAAGAAAAGAGGGGGGAAATAATAAATTATTATTGGTTTTTTGTGGGGTTTTTTCCAAATTTTTTTCCATTTTTTTTACTTTTTATTTTTTATTAATTCTCATTAGAGCTATCAACAAGACCACCCTCAGATGCCATTAAGAAAAAGAAAATTGCCCTGGCCGGTTGGCTAAGTGGTAGAGCATCGGCCTGGCTTGCAGAAGTCCCAGGTTCTATTCCCGGCCAGGGCACATAGGAGAAGCACACATCTGCTTCTCCATCCCTCCCCTGCTCCTTCCTCTATCTCTCTCTCTTCCCCTCCCACAGCGAGGCTCCATTGGAGCAAAGATGGCCCGGGCGCTGGGGATGGCTCCTTGGCCTCTGCCCCAGGTGCAAGAGTGGCTCTGGTCACGACAGAGCAATGCCCCGGAGGGACAGAGCATCGCCCCCTGGTGGGCAAAGCATCACCCCTGGTGGGCGTGCTGGGTGGATCCCGGTCAGGCGCATGCGGGAGTCTGTCTGACTGTCTCTCCCCGTTTCCAGCTTCAGAAAAATACAAAAAAAAAAAGAAAGAAAAAGGAAATCAAATATCATGGATACAAAGGAAAAAGAAGTAGCACAGATAGATGCGAAAAAAAACTATGGAAAAAAATTTAATATATTGGAAACCTTGGAGCGAAATGACAGAGAATTTAAAATAAAAATTCTTTAAAAACTCAGATATACAAGAAAACACAGAAAGGCAATTTAGGGAGCTCAGAAAACAACTCATTGAACACAAAGAATATATTACCAAGAAAATTGAAACTATAAAAACAAATCAAACAGAGATGAAAAACTCAATTAATAAACTGAAAAACGAAGTAACAAGCTTAGCTAATAGAACAGGCCAGATAGAAGGTAGGATTAGTGACATAGAAGACAAGCAACTTCAGGCACAACAGAGAGAAGAAGAGACAGACTCAAAAACATTAAAAAATGAGAAAGCCCTACAGGAATTGTCTGATTCCATCAAAAAGAATAATAAAAAATAATAGATATATCAGATGGAGAAGAGAGATAAAATGGAATAGAGAATATATTTAAACAAATAATAGACAAGAACTTCCCAAGCCTATGGAAAGAACTAAAGCCTCAAATTCAAAAAGAAAACAGAACACTGAGTTTTCTTAACCAAAACACACCTACTCCAAGGCACATCATAATGAAAATGGCACAAACCAACAACAAAAAAAAATTCTCAAGGCAACCAGGAAAAAGAAGAATACAACATATAAAGGAAGGCCTATTACATTATCATCAGATTTCTCAGCAGAAAATCTACAAGCTAGAAGAGAGTGGATCACAATATTTAAAGCCCTGAAAAAGAGGAACTTTCAGCCAAGAATACTATGCCAAACAAACCTATCCTTCAAATACGAAAGAGAAATAAAAACAATCACAGATACAGAAAAGATGAGGGAATTTATCATCAGAAAATCTCCATTCCAGGAAATACTAAAGGGGGATTTCCAACCAGATTCAAAGAACAAAACAAAACCACAAGTAAAAGCTCCACCAAGAACACAATAAAACCAAATTTAAACTGTGCAACAAAAGCAAAAAAAAAAGGGGGAGAGGATGGACATTAACAGTAGCAAAGGAGGATGAAGTGCAAAAACACTCATAAGAAAGGGTACTACAATGAATATAGTAGGTACCCTTTTCATTACTTAATGGTAACCACCCTTGAAAAAACCACCACAGAAACACATGATTCAACAAAGGTAGCAACAGAGGAATGAAGTATGAAATACAAAAAAACAAAAACAAATGATAGAAAAACAAAAGAGAAGAATCAAACAAGATACAAAACTAACAAAAAGCAATTTATAAAGTGTCAATAGGGAACCCACAAGTGTCAATAATTACACTAAATATAAATGAATTAAACTCACCAATAAAAAGACACAGAGTAGCAGAATGGATTAAAAAAATCCAACTGTATGCTGCCTATAAGAAACACATCTAAGGAACAAGGATAAAAACAAATTTAAAATGAAAGGCTGAAAAACAATACTCCATGCAAATAACCTCCAAAAAAAAGGAGGTGTAGCAATACTCATATCTAATAATGCTGACTACAAGACATAAAAATTACTCAGAGACAAAAATGGTGATTTCATAATGATTAAGGGGACACTGAATCAAGAAGATATAGCAATCCTTAATATATATGCACCAAACCAAGGAGCACCAAAATATATAAGACAGTTACTTATTGACCTAAAAACAAAAACTGACAAAAATACAATCATACATGGAGACCTCAATACACCGCTGATGGCTCTAGATCGGTCATCCAAACAGAGAATCAATAAAGATATATTGGCCTTAAACAAAAAACTAGAGCACCTGAATATGATAAACATCTACAGGATACTTCACCCCAAAGAGAAATACTATATATTTTTTCTAGTGTACATGTACCTTTCTCAAGAATTGACCATATCTTGGGCCACAAAGATAACATCAACAAATTCAGAATAATTGAAATTGTACCAAGCATATTTTCGGATCATAAAGCCTTGAAACTAGAATTCAACTGCTAAAAAGAGGGAAAAAAATCCCACAAAAATGTAAAGACTAAACAACATACTTTTAAAAAATGAAAGGATCAAAAAAGAAATAAGCACAGAGATAAAAAGATATATACAGACAAATGAAAATGACAATATGCAGATGACATCAGAGTAATGGTGGGGTAGGAAGTGATACCGATAAATCTCCCCCAAAACTCAACAAGATCTTCAACCAGAAACAGAAAAACCTATCCTTGGAGCCTCCAGATGTTTCGCAATACACCCAAAGGTATGATCGAGTGAAAAATTGGCTAAATATATAACCAAACCCCAAAGGAAATAGGGAGTAAGAAATGCTCCACCTTCCTCACTAACCTAAACAGGGCGGCTTTCACTGGAAGCTGAGAATATAGAAACTAAGGCAGGCAAAGGGGGTGAATAGATCCAGGCCGCGGCACAAACGGCCGAACCAGGCTGTGGCACAAAGATCCAAGCCGAGGAAAAACTGTTCCTGTGACAACCCGGGCAATACAGCTAACACTCGCGCCAAACCGAGACAAAGAAAGACAAGTGGGGCAGCCATTTTACCCGATCTCCTGGTCGGCGCACGCAGATAGTGGGCGAGAGATTCCTTCCAAAGCCCCGGGAGTGTGCGCCCGTGTTGTACCACAGAGAGGCAGAGTCAGAAGCCTTTGTGTGGGCCTAAAGAGGAATCTCAGGCTGCCCCAGCGCCTTGAAAAAGCCGCACATGGGGACGGAGCGAGAGCCAATTCCAATGCTGAAAATTTTCAGTGTGAATGGGGAAGTTTCACTCAGAGGGCGAGACTTCCGGTCTGATATCCTGGTCTGCGCGTGCAGATAGTGAACGAGAGTTTCCTCCAAGCGCCATGGGAGTGGGCGCCCGCCCGTGTTACCGGACAGAGTGGCAGAGCCAGAGGTCTTGAGTGGGTGGAAGCCCCGGCTGATTATACTAAAAGCTCTGATTGACGGAGCCTTACCCAGAGCCCTGTGCTGAGTGGGAATAGAGTGGGAAGTGGCCAGCTCTTTGAGCCTCTTACTATCCAGGCAGAGGCAGCAGCAACCCCATAGCTGGATAATCAGGCTACTAATTGAGGAAGGAAAGACTAGGAGAGAGGCTCCAGGAACACGGACTCTCTCACTGTCGGAGCCTATAAATGCTAATGAGCCTCAACTGCCAACATGATTAAAGCAGAATATATGACATCGCCATAGAGAGTTATCAACTGCAAACCTCTACCTGAGTGTGCCAAAGGGGTAGAACCCGGGGTACAGAGTCACCGACTAGGAAGAGGGAGAGAAAAGAAAAAGCAAGAAGATAACCTCTCAAAATCAAAAATAATCCGCAGACTTTATAACCTATCCCATTTTATTATATTTGTTTGTTTCTTTCTCTTATCTTCATCCTTGATCTTTTTTTTTTCTCCTCCAATTTGGTCATTTAACTCTCTACCGGTCATACTCTCTCCTCTCTTTAAACTACACTACCCATAAGTGTTACATCTCCCATTATCTTTTCTTTCCTCTTTCTTTCTCTCTATGAGGGTTGCACTCCAAAACCCTTAACTCTATCTCTCTCTCTCTCTCTCTCTCTCCTCTTTTTTCTTTTTATTTCTTTTAGTGGTTCCCTCTTTTTTTCTCTCTCTCTCTTTCTTTTCTCCCTCTATATTAGTTTCTTCCTTTCTCCTTTCCGTCTCCTCTCATTCAAACCTCAATAACAAACAAATTATCTTATCTGGGACTCAAACTTATGTTTGTGGCATTTTGGGGGTTTTTTACTTCACCTTTTTAAATCACGACCAGTGCTCCCATCCCTGGCTCTCCATTTTATTAAGCTCTTGTTCCACTAAATACAATAGTAATTTTTTAATTTGTCCCCCCATTTTCCTATTTCCCTCTTATTCCTCTCATCATAACTTTCAGTCAACCAACACCTAAACGCAAATCATTTTATTCTTGATCCAAATTTTTTCATTATTTGCTTTTTGTGGGTTCTTACCCCCTTTTTTATTTTTATTTTATTTTATTTTTTTATTTATTTTTTGCCCCTTTATTACTTTTCCCCAATTCAGGCCCTCCATTACAGGCATTGTTTGTTCTATTAAATACAATATAATTCACAGTTTACCACAAGATATTCTCAAGAAAGAGAGGAGAGGAGAGGAGAGGAAAAAAAGAGGGGGAATAATTTCCTTTTTTCTACAATTTTTTTAAATTTTTTTTATTATTTTATTTTTCTTTATTTTATTGTTAATTTAAAAAAACAACTTTTTTCGATTTTTTATTTTTCTAACTTTTTTTTAATAAATCTCATTAATATTATCAACAAAACCACCCTCAGATGCCATTAAGGAAGAGAAAATCGAATATCATGGATAAAAAAGAAAGAGAGGTAACACAGATAGATGAGGAAAAATCTATGGAGAAAAAATTTAATATATTAGAAAACTTGGAGCTAAATGACAAAGAATTCAAGATAGAAATTCTAAAAACACTCAGAGATATACAAGAAAACAGAGAAAGGCAATTTAGAGAGCTCAGAAAACAACTCAATGAACACAAAGAATATATGTCCAAGGAAATTGAAACTATAAAAACAAATCAAACAGAGATGAAAAACTCAATTCACGAGCTGAAAAACGAAGTAACAAGCTTAGCTAATAGAACAGGCCAGATAGAAGGTAGGATTAGTGAAATAGAAGACAAGCAACTTGAGGCACAACAGAGAAGAAGAAAGAGACTCAAAAATTTTAAAAAATGAGATAGCCCTACAAGAATTATCTGACTCCATCAAAAAGAATAACATAAGAATAATAGGTATATCAGAGGGAGAAGAGAGAGAAAATGGAATGGAGAACATACTCAAACAAATAATAGATGAGAACTTCCCAAGCCTGAGGAAAGAACTAAAGCCTCAAATTCAAGAAGCAAACAGAACTCCGAGTTTTCTTAACATCAACAAACCTACTCCAACGCATATCATAATGAAATTGGAACAAACCAATGGCAAAGAAAAAATTCTCAAGGCAGCCAGGGAAAAGAAGAATACAACATATAAAGGAAGTCCCATTAGATTATCATCAGATTTCTCAGCAGAATTCTACAAGCTAGAAGAGAGTGGACCCAATATTTAAAGTCCTGAAAGAGAGGAACTTTCAGCCACGAATACTATACCCATCAAAGCTATCCTTCAAATATAAAGGAGAAATAAAAACATTCACAGATACAGAAAAGATGAGGGAATTTATCATCAGAAAAACCCCACTCCAGGACTTACTAAAGGGGGTTCTCCATTCAGATACAAAGAACAAAAAAAAAACAAAGCCACAAGTAAAAGCTCCAAGAAGAACACAATAAAACTAAATTTAAACTGTACCAACAACAAAAAGAAAGGGGGGAGAGGATGGAGATTAACAGTAGCAAAGGACAATGGAGTGCAAAAGTACTTTAATACTGCGCTACAATGAACAGGATAGGAACACTTTTCATTACTCAAAAGTAACCACCATTGAAAAAACCACCACGGAAGCACATGAGATAAAAAAAGATAGCAACAGAAGAAATATGTATGGAATACAACTAAATAAAAACAAAATATAGAAAAACGAAATAGAAGGATCAAACAAGACACAAAACTAACAGAAAGCAATCTATAAAATGGCAATAGGGAACTCACAGGTGTCAATAATTACACTAAATGTAAACAGATTAAACTCACCAATAAAAAGACAAAGAGTAGCAGAATGGATTAAAAAAGAAAATCCAACTGTATGCTGCCTACAGGAAACTCATCTAAGTAACAAGGATAAAAATAAATTCAAAGTGAAAGGCTGGAAAACAATACTCCAAGCAAATAACATCCAAAAAAAAGCAGGCGTAGCAATACTCATATCTGATAATGCTGACTACAAGACAGCAAAAGTACTCAGAGACAAAAATGGACATTTCATAATGGCTAAGGGGACACTGAATCAAGAAGACATAACAATTCTTAATATATATGCACCAAACCAAGGAGCACCAAAATATATAAGACAGCTACTTATTGACCTTAAAACAAAAACTGAAAAAAAAAAATCACAATTGGAGATTTCAATACACCGCTGATGGCTCTAGATCGGTCATCCAAACAGAGAATCAACAAAGATATAGTGGCCTTAAACAAAACACTAGAACACCTGGTTATGATAGACATCTACAGGACATTTCATCCCAAAGTGACTGAGTATACATTTTTCTCCAGTGTACATGGATCATTCTCAAGAATTGACCATATGTTGGGCCACAAAAACAACATCAGCAAATTCAGAAAAATTGAAGTTGTACCAAGGATATTTTCTGATCATAAAGCCTTGAAACTAGAATTCAACTGAAAAAAGAGGGAAAAAATCCCTCAAAAATGTGGAAACTAAACAACATACTTTTAAAATATGAATGGGTCAAAGAAGAAATAAGTGCAGAGATCAAAAGATATATACAGACTAATGAAAATGACAATACGACATATCAGAATCTATGGGATGCAGCAAAAGCAGTGATAAGAGTTCATATCACTTCAGGCATATATGAACAAACAAGAGAGAGCCCAAGTGAACCACTTAACTTCACACCTTAAGGAACTAGAAAAAGAAGAACAAAGACAACCCAAAACCAGCCGAAGAAAGGAGATAATAAAAATCAGAGCAGAAATAAATGAAATAGAGAACAGTAAAACTATAGAATAAATTAATAGAACAAAGAGCTGGTTCTTTGAACAGATCAACAAAATTGACAAACCCTTGGCAAGACTTACCAAGAAAAAAGGAGAAAAAACTCATATAATCAAAATCCAAAATGAAAGAGGAGAAATCACCACGGACACTGTAGATATACAAAGAATTATTGTAGAATACTATGAAAAACTATATGCTACTAAATTCAACAACCTAGAAGAAATGGATAAATTCCTAAAACAATAAAACCTTCCAAGAATGAGTCAAGAAGAAGCAGAAAGCCTAAACAGACCTATTAGTAGAGAAGAAATAGATAAAACCATTAAAAACCTCCCCAAAAATAAAAGTCCAGGCTCAGATCGGCTATAACAGCGAATTTTATCAAACATTCAAAGAAGACTTGGTTCCTATTCTCCTCAAAGTCTTTCAAAAAATTGAAGAAGAAGCAATACTTCCAAACACATTTTATGAGGCCAACATAACTCTCATACCAAAACCAGGCAAGGATGGCACAGAAAAAGAAAACTACAGACCAATATCTCTCTAATGAATACAGATGCTAAAATACTAAACAAAATACTGGCAAATCGAATACAACAATATATTAAAAAAATAATACATCATGATCAAGTGGGATTCATCCCAGAATCTCAAGGATGGTTCAACATAGTAAAACGGTTAACGTAATACACCATATCAACAAAACAAAGAACAAAAACCACATGATCTTATCAATAGACGCAGAAAAGGCTTTTGAAAAAATACAACACAATTTTATGTTTAAGACTCTCAACAAAATGGTTATAGAAGGAAAATATCTCAACATGATAAAGGCCATATATGATAAACCATCAGCTAACATCATATTAAATGGCACTAACTGAAGGCTTTCCCCCTTAAATCAGGAACAAGACAGGGTTGTCCACTCTCTCCACTCTTATTTAATGTGGTACTAGAGGTTCTAGCCAGAGCAATCAGACAAGGCAAAGAAATAAAAGGCATCCATATCAGAAAAGAATTCTTAAAAGTGTCACTTTTTGCAGATGATATGATCCTATACATCGAAAACCCCAAAGAATCCAAAAAAGACTACTAGAAACAATAAGCCAATACAGTAAGGTCGCAGGATACAAAATGATCATACAGAAGTCAATAGCCTTTCTATATGCCAACAATGAAACAACTGAGAACGAACTCAAATAATAATCCCCTTCACAATTGCAAAAAGAAAAATTAAATACTTAGGAATAAATATAACAAAGAATGTAAAGGACTTATATAATGAAAACTATAAACCATTGTTAAGAGAAATAAAAAAATATATAATGAGATGGAAGAATATTACTTGTTCTTGGTTAGGAAGAATAAATATAATCAAGATGGCCATATTACCCAAAGCAATATACAAATTTAATGCAATTCCCATCAAAATTCCAATGATATTTCTTAAAGAAAAAAAGAAAAAAAATCATCTGATTTATATGGAACTATAAAAAACCCCGAATAGCCAAAGCAATCCTAAAGAAAAAGAATGAAGCTGGGGGCATTACAATACCTGACTTCAAACTCTATTATAGGGCCACGACAATCAAAACAGCATGGTATTGGCAGAAAAGTAGACACTCAGACGAATGGAACAGAATAGAAAGTCCAGAAATAAAACCACATATATATAGTCAAATAATTTTTGATAAAGTGGCCAAGAACATACAATGGAGAAAAGAAAGCCTCTTCAACAAATGGTGTTGGGCAAACTGGAAAGCCACATGCAAAAGAATGAAACTGGACTACAGTTTGACCCCCTCTACTAAAATTAACTCAAAATGGATCAAAGATCTAAACATAAGACCTAAAACAATTAAGTGCATAGAAGAAGACATAGGTACTCAACTCATGGACCTGGGTTTTAAAGAGCATTTTATGAATTTGACTCCACAGGCAAGAGAAGTGAAGGCAAAAATTAATGAATGGGACTACATCAGACTAAGATGTTTTTGCTCAGCAAGAGAAACTGATAACAAAATAAACAGAAAGCCAACTAAATGGGAAATGATATTTTCAAACAACAGCTTAGATAAGGGCCTAATATCCAAAATTTACAAAGAACTCATAAAACTTAACAACAAACAAACAAACAATCCAATAAAAAAATGGGAAGAGGACATGAACAGACACTTCTCCCAGGAGGAAGTACAAATGGCCATCAGATATATGAAAAGATGCTCATCTTCTTTAGCTATTAGAGAAATGCAAGTCAAAACTGTAATGAGGCCCTGGCCGGTTGGCTCAGTGGTAGAGCGTCGGCCTAGCGTGCGGAGGACCCGGGTTTGATTCCCGGCCAGGGCACATAGGAGAAGCGCCCATTTGCTTCTCCACCCCTCCGCCGTGCTTTCCTCTCTGTCTTTTTCTTCCCCTCCCGCAGCCGAGGCTCCTTTGGAGCAAAGATGGCCTGGGCGCTGGGGCTGGCTCTGTGGCCTCTGCCTAAGGCGCTAGAGTGGCTCTGGTCGCAATATGGCAACGCCCAGGATGGGCAGAGCATCGCCCCCTGGTGGGCAGAGCGTCGCCCCTGGTGGGCGTGCTGGGTGGATCCCGGTTGGGCGCATGCGGGAGTCTGTCTGACTGTCTCTCCCTGTTTCCAGCTTCAGAAAAATGGAAAAAAAAAAAAAAAAACTGTAATGAGATACCACCTCACACCTGTTAGATTAGCTATTATTAACAAGACAGGTAATAGCAAATGTTGGAGAGGCTGTGGAGAAAAAGGAACCCTCATACACTGTTGGTGGGAATGTATAGTAGTACAACCATTATGGAAGAAAGTATGGTGGTTCCTCAAAAAACTGAAAAAAGAACTACCTTATGACCCAGCAATCCCTCTACTGGGTATATACCCCAAAAACTCAGAAACATTGATACGTAAAGACACATGCAGCCCCATGTTCATTGCAGCATTGTTCACAGTGGCTAGGACATGGAAACAACCAAAAAGCTCGTCAATAGATGACTGGATAAAGAAGATGTGGCACATATATACTATGGAATACTACTCAGCCATAAGAAATGATGACATTGGATCATTTACAGCAAAATGGTGGGATCTTGATAACATTACACGAAGTGAAATAAGTAAATCAGAAAAAAAACAGGAACTGCATTATTCCATACGTAGGTGGGACATAAAAGTGAAACTAAGAGACATTGATAAGAGTGTGGTGGTTACATGTGGAGGGGGGAAAGGGAGAGGAAAAGGCGGACGGGGAGGGGCACAAAGAAAACTAGATAGAAGATGTCAGAGGACAATCTGACTCTGGGTGATGGGTATGCAACAAATTGAAAGACAAGATAACCTGGACTTGTTATCTTTGAATATATGTATCCTGATTTATTGATGTCGCCCCATTAAAAAAATAAAATTTAAAAAAAAAGAAAATGACATTAGGGCATATCAGAATCTCTGGGATGCAGCAAAAGCAGTGATAAGAGGGAAGTTCATATCACTTCAGGCCTATATGAACAAACAAGAGAGAGGCCAAGTGAACCACTTAACTTCACACCTTAAGGAACTGGAAAGAGAAGAACAAAGACAACCCAAAAACAACCAAAGAAAGGAAATAATAAAAATCAGAGCAGAAATAAATGAAATATAGAACAGAAAAACTATAGAAAAAAATTAATAAAACAAGGAGCTGGTTCTGTGAAAACATCAACAAAATTGACAAACACTTCGGGAGACTCACCAAAGAAAAAAAGAGAAAGGACTCATAAACAAAATCCAAAATGAAAGAGGAGAAATCACCACAGACATCATAGATATACAAAGAATTATTGTAGAATACTATGAAAAGCTATATGCCACCGAATTCAACAATCTAGAAAAAATGGATATATTTCTAGAACAATACAACCTTTCTAGACTGAGTCATGAAGAAGCAGAAAGCCTAAACAGACCAATTAGTGGGGAAGAAATAGAAAAAACTATTAAAAACCTCCCCAAAAATAAAAGTCCAGACCCAGACAATTATACTAGTAAATTCTATAAAACATTCAAAGAAGATTTGGTTCCTATTCTACTCAAAGTCTCCCAAAAAATTGAAGAAGCAATACTTCCAAACACATTTTACGAGGCCAACATAACCTTTATACCGAAACCTGGCAAGGAAAGCACACACACACACAAAAAAAAAATTACAGACCAATATCTCTAATGAGTACAGATGCTAAAATACTAAACAAAATACTGGCAAATCGAATACAACAACATATTAAAAAAATAATACATCATGATCAAGTGGGATTCATCCCAGAATCTCAAGGATGGTTCAACATACGTAAAACAGTTAACGTAATGCACCACATCAACAAAACAGAGAAAAAAAACCATATGATCTTATCAATAGATGCAGAAAAGACATTGGATAAAATACAACACAACTTTATGTTTAAAACACTCAACAAACTGTGTATAGAAGGAAAATATCTCAACATAATAAAGGCCATATATGATAAACCGTCAGCCAACATCATATTAAATGGCATAAAACAGAGGACTTTCCATCTTAAATTAGGAACAAGACAGGGTTGTCCACTCTCTCCATTCTTATTTAACGTGGTACTAGAAGTTCTGGCCAGAGCAATCAGACAAGTCAAAGAAATAAAAGGCATCCATATCGGAAAAGAAGAAGTAAAGGTATCATTTTTTGCAGTTGATATGATCCTATACATCAAAAACCCCAAAGAATCCACAAAAAGACTACTAGAAACAA
Source organism: Saccopteryx leptura (assembly GCF_036850995.1). NCBI lineage: Eukaryota > Metazoa > Chordata > Mammalia > Chiroptera > Emballonuridae > Saccopteryx > Saccopteryx leptura. Next base: position 10,829,126 of record NC_089509.1, on the reverse strand, counting down.
TAAACCAATACAGTAATTTCGCAGGATACAAAATTAACATACAAAAGTCCATAGCCTTTCTATATGCGAACAATGAAATACTAGAAAACGAACTCAAAAAAATAATCTCCTTTGCGATTGCAACAAAAAAATAAATAAAATACCTAGGAGTAAACATAACAATGAATGTAAAGGACCTATATAATGAAAACTACAAAGCATTGTTAAGGGAAATCGAAAAAGATACAATGAGATGGAAAAATATTCCTTGTTCTTGGATAGGAAGAATAAATATAATCAAAATGGCCATATTACCCAAAGCAATTTATAAATTTAATGCAATTCCCATCAAAATACCTATGACATTTTTTAAAGAAATGGAACAAAAAATCTTCAGATTTATATGAAACTATAAAAAAAACCCGAATAGCCAAAGCAATCCTAAGGAAAAAGAATGAAGCTGGGGGCATTACAATACCTGATTTCAAACTATATTATAGGGCCACGACAATCAAAACAGCATGGTATTGGCAGAAAAACAGACACTGAGACCAATGGAACAGAATAGAAAGTCCAGAAATAAAACCACATATATATATGATCAAATAATTTTTGATAAAGGGGCCAACAACACACAATGGAGAAAAAAAGCCTCTTCAACAAATGGTGCTGGGAAAACTGGCAAGTCACATGCAAAAGAATGAATCTCTACTACAGCTTGTCCCCTTGTACAAAAATTAATTCAAAATAGATCAAAGACCTAAATATAAGACCTGAAACAATAAAGTACATAGAAGAAGACATAGGTTCTAAACTCATGAACCTGGGTTTTAAAGAGCATTTTATGAATTTTACTACAAAGCAAGAGGAGTGAAAGCAAAGATAAATGAATGGGACTACATCAGAAGAAAAAGGTTTTGCTCAGCAAGTGAAACTGACAACAAAATAAATAGATAGCCAACTAAATGGGAGATAATATTTTCAAACAACAGCTCAAATAAAGGCCTAATATTTAAAATATACAAAGAACTCATAAAACTCAACAACAAACAAACAATCCAATAAAAAATGGGCAGAGGGCATGAACTTCTTCCAAGAAGAAATACAGATGGCAAATAGATATATGAAAAGATGCTCATCTTCATTAGTTATTAGAGAAATGCAAATCAAAACTACAATGAGATACCACCTCACACCTGTTAGATTAGCTATTATCAACAAGGCAGGTAATAGCAAGTGTTAGAGAGGCTGTGGAGAAAAAGGAACTCTCACTGTTGGTGGAACTGTAAAGTAGTGCAACCATTATGGAAGAAAGTATGGTGGTTCCTCAAAAAATGAAAATAGAACTACCTTATGACCCAGCAATTCCTCTACTGGGTATGTAACCCCAAAACTCAGAAACATTGATATGTAAAGACACATGCAGCCCTATGTTCATTGCAGCATTGTTCACAGTGGCCAAGACATGGAAACAACCAAAACTCCCTTCAATAGAAGACTGGATAAAGAAGATGTGGCACATATACACTATGGAATACTACTCAGCCATAAGAAATGATGACATCGGATCATTTACGACAAAATGGTGGGATATTGATAACATTATACGGAGTGAAATAAGTAAATCAGAAAAAAACAAGAACTGCATTATTGCATACATAAGTGGGACATAAAAAAAAGACTAAGAGACATTGACAAGAGTGTGGTAGTTATGTGGAGGGGACGGAGAGGGCAAGCGGGAGGGGGAGGGGCACAAAGAAAACTAGATAGAAGGTGACGGAGGACAATCTGACTTTGGGTGATGGGTATGCAACATAATTGATCGACAAAATAACTTGGACATGTTTTCCTTGAACATATGTACCCTGATTTATTGATGTCACTCCATTAAAATTAATTTCAAAAAAAGACTTCAAAGAGGGTCTCGTAGGTAGAATCACAGCTGGAAGAAACCTTCAGGTCATGGAGAATAATGGGAAGGCAGAGAAACATAAGTCATATGCTTCAAAAGAATAAATCTGCTGATAAAGTCATGGAAGAATTGAAAGTAATCAAATTACCAGATGCAGAGTAATAATGATTTTTAGAATGCTTAAAGATCTCAAAGCTACAATGAATGGACTTAATGAACATTTCAATAAAAAAAACTGAAAGCATCAACGAGGACACGGAAATCATAAAGAAGTGTCAGACAGAAATGACAAACACAATATCAAAAATGAAGACTACACTGGAAGGAATTAAAACCAGGCTGGATGAAGCAGAGGATCAAATCAGTGACTTAGAGGACAAGATAAGTGAAAGCACAGAAGCAGAGGAGCAAAAAGAAAAGGGACCAAAAAAATATGAGAAAAATCTAAGAGAGCTCTGTGACAACATAAAGAGAAACAACTTCTGCATCATACAGGTTCCTGAAGAAGAAGAGAAAGAACAAGGGTTAGAGACCTGTTCAATGAAATCATAACTGAAAAATTTCCTAAATTGATGCAGAAAAAGTCACACAAGTTCAAGAAGCACAGAGAATTTCTTTAAAGAGAAACCAAAAAATATCTACACCAAGACACATCATAATTAAAATACCAAAGCTAAGAGATAAAGAGAAGATATTAATAGCTGGTAGAGAAAAAAAGTCTATCACCTACAAAGGAGCCCCCATAAGGATGACATTTGACTTCTCAACAGAAACACTTGAGGTCAGAAGGGAATGGCAAAAATATTCAAAGTAATGCAGAACAAGAGTCTACAACCAAGACTTCTTTAGCCAGCAAGGCTATTGTTTAAAATTGAAAGACAAATGGACTTTGGGTGATGGGAATGCAGCATAATCAAATGTCAGAATAATCTAGAGATGTTTTCTCTGAACATATGTACCCTGATTTATCAATGTCACCCATTAAAATTAATAAAAAAATAAAATAAAATAATATTGAAAGAGAAATAGAAAGCTTCCCAACAAAAAAAATAAAAACCTGAAGAAATTTATTACAACCAAACCAATGCTGCAAGAAATGTTACGGGGCCTGTTGTAAACAGAACAAAGGGGGAAAAGAATATAGCAAAAGAGGAATATAACTGTAAAGAATAAAAATGGCAATAAACAACTACATATCAATAATAACCTTAAATGTAAATGGATTAAAGGCTCCAATTAAAACAAAAAAGGTAGCTGAATGCATAAGAAAACAGGCCTCGTACATATGCTGTCTACAGGATATGCACTTCAAAACAAAAGATGCACATAGACTGAAAGTAAAAGGATGAAAAAAAATATTCTATGCAAATGGAAATGAAAAAAGCTGGGGTAACAATACTTATATCTGACAAAATACACTTTAAAACAAAGAGTATTTTAAGGGATAAATAAAGTCACTACATAATGATAAAGGGAGCAATCCAACAGGAGCATATAACCATTATAAATATATATGCACCTAATATAGGAGCACCTAAATATTAAAGCAGATTTTGATGGACATAAAGAAAGAGATCAACAGCAATACTATAATAGTAGGGGATTTCAATACTCCACTAACATCAATGAACAGATCAAGAAAGAAAATTAACAAAAAAACAACAGAATTAAGGGATATACAAGATCAGTTGGATTTAATAATATCTTCAGAACCTTCCACCCTAAAGTAACAGAATATAATTCTTTTCAAGTGCTCATGGTACATTCTCTAGGATACACCACATATTAGAGCATAAAATTAGTCTCAACAAATTTAAGAAGATTGAAACCATATCAAACATCTTCTCTGACCACAATGGCATAAAACAAGAAATCAACTACAATCTGAAAAACATTCAAACACTTAGAAACTAAACAGCATGTTATTAAACAATGACTGGGTCAACACTGAGATCAAGGAAGAAATAAAAGATTTCCTTGAAACAAATGAAAATGAACATACAACAACTCAAAATTTGTGGGACACAGCAAAAGTAGTCCTGAGAGGGAAGTTCATAGCATTACAGGCATACCTTAGGAAGCAAGAAAAAGCTAAAAAAAAAAAAAAAACAACTTAATCCTATAACTAAAAGAACTAGAAAAAGAACAAGTAAAGCCTAGAGGTAGTAGAAGGAAGGAAATAATAAAGATCAGAGCAGAAATAAATGACATAGAGACTAAAAAGCAATACAGAGGATCAGTGAAACCAAGATTTGGTTCTTTGGAAAAGTAAAGAAGATCAATGAAACCTTAGCCAGACTCACCAAGAAAAAGAGAAAGGACTCAAATAAATTAAATTAGAAATGAGGGTGGAGAAGTAAAAATGGACACAGCAGAAATACAAAAGATTGTAAGAAAATACTATGAAAAACTGTATGCCAAAATAATTAGACAAACTAGGTGAAATGGACAAATTCCTTGTAAAATGTAATCTTTCAAAAATCAATCTGGAAGAATCAGAAAACCTAAATAGACTGTTTACAACAAATGAGATCGAGACAGTTCTCAATAAACTCCCCAGAAACAAAAGCCCTGGGGCAGATGGCTTCACAGGGAAATTCTACCAAACATTCAAATAAGAACTACCTCCTATCTTTCTCAAGCTATTTCAAAAAATTCAAGATGAGGAAAAACTTCCTATCTCCTTTTATGAGGCGAGCATAATTCTGATTCCAAAACCAGGCAGAGACAACACAAAAAAAGAAAACTATAGGCCAATATCCATGATGCATTTAGATGCTAAAATTCTCAACAAAATATTAGCAAACTGGACCCAGCAATACATAAAAAAAAAATCATACACCATGATCAAGTGGGATTTATTTTGGGGAGGCAAGGCTTGTACAATATTTGCAAATCAATCAATGTGATTCATCACATAAACAAAAGGAAGGACAAAAACCACATGATAATATAAATAGATGCATAAAAAGCATTCAATAAAATCCAGCACCCATTTATGATCAAAACTCTCAGCAAAGTGGGAATACAGGGAACATACCTCAACATGATAAAGGCCATCTATGACAGGCCCATAGCCAACATTATACTCAATAGACAAAATTAAAAGCAATCCCCTTAAGATCAGGAACAAGGCAGGGGTGCCCCCTTTCACCACTCTTATTCAATATAGTTCTGGAAGTCCTAGCCACAGAAATCAGACAAGAAGAAGAAATAAAAGGCATCGAAATTGGAAAAGAAGAAGTAAAACTATCATTATTTGCTGATGATACGATACTGTACCTAGAAAACCCTAAAGTTGTAGTCAAAAAACTACTGAACCTAATAAATGAATTCAGCAAGGTGTCAGGATATAAAATTAATACTCAGAAATCAGAGGCACTTTTATACACCAACAGTGATCTGTATGAAAGAGAAATTAAGGAAACATTTCCCTTCACTATTGCAACAAAAAAAATAAAGTACCTAGGAGTAAATTTAACCAAGAAGGTTAAAGACTTGTACTCAGAAAATTATAAAACATTGATAAAAGAAAACAAGGAAGATATAAACAAGTGGAAGCATATACCGTGTTCATGGCTAGGAAGAATAAACATCATTAAAATGTCTATATTACTCAAAGCAATTTATAAATTCAATGCAATTCCGATTAAAATACCAAGGACATACTTCAAAGATATAGAACAAATATTCCAAAAATTCATATGGAACCAAAAAAGAACACGAGTAGCCTCAGCAATCTTGAAAAAGAAGAATAAAGTGGGTGGTATCACACTTTTGGACATCAAGTTATACTACAAGGCCATTGTACTCAAATAGCTTGGTACTGGCATAAGAACAGGCATATAGATCAATGGAACAGAACAGAGAACCCAGAAATAAACCCACACCTTTATGAACAATTGATATTTGACAAAGGTGGTGATAGCATACAATGGAGTAAAGACAGTCTCTTTAACAAATGGTGTTGGAAAAATTGGTCAGCTACCTGCAAAAAAATGAAACTAGACCACCAACTCACACCATTCACAAAAATAAACTCAAAATGGATAAAAGACTTAAATGTAAGTCATGAAATCATAAGCATCCTATGATTTAGATATGTAGTTGTTTATTGCCATTTTTATTCTTTAAAGTTATATTCCTCTTTTGCTATATTCTTTTTCCTCTTTGTTCTGTTTACAACAGGCCCTGTAACATTTCTTGCAGCATTGGTTTTGTTGTAATGAATTTCTTCAGGGTTTTTTTTGTTGTTGTTGGGAAGCTTTTTATTTCTCTTTCAATATTTTTTTAAATTTTTTTATTAATTTTAATGGGGTGACATTGATACACCCAGGATACATATGTTCAGAGAAAACATCTCTAGGTTATTCTGAGGAAAACATAGGCAATAAGCTCTCCGACATCACTCGCAAAAATATATTTGCTGATTTATCCCCATGCACAAGGGAAATAAAGGACAGGATAAACAAATGGCACTGTATCAAACTAAAAAGCTTTTGCACAGCTAAAGACAATAAGAACAAAATAAAAAGGCAAGCCACACAATGGGAAAACATATTCAACAATACATTCTGATAAGGGCTTAATAACAAAAATTTATGAAGAACTTGTGAAACTCAGCCCCAGGAAGATAAACAGTCCAATCAAAAAATGGGCAAAAGAGATGAATAGACACTTCTCCACAGAGGCCATACAGATGGCCAATAGGCATATAAAAAAATGCTCAACATCACTAATCATTAGAGAAATGCAAATTAAGACCACAACAAGATAACTCCTCACACCAGTAAGAATGGCGCTCATCAACAAAACAACACAGAATAAGTGCTGGCGAGGGTGTGGAGAAAAGGGAACCCTCCTGCACTGCTGGTGGGAATGCAGACTGGAGCAGCCACTGTGGAAAACAGTATGGAGATTCCTCAAAAAATTAAAATCAAACTGCCTTTTGACCCAGCCATCCCACTTTTAGGAATATACCCCCAAAATTCCATAGCACAGTTTGAAAAGGAGAAATGCACCCCCGTGTTTATGGCAGCATTGTTCAATAGCCAAGATCTGGAAACAGCCCAAGTGTCCATCAATGGATGATTGGATTAAAAGCTGTGATACATATACACAATGGAATACTATGGGGCCATGAAAAAGAAGGAAATATTATTTTTTGCGACATGGATGGAACTAGAAACTATTATGTTAAGTGAAATAAGCCAGGCAGAGAAGGAATAATATCATATGACATCACTCATATGAGGATTCCAACAAACAATATGAACAATATGAGCAGAATAGAGACAGAGGTGGGATCAAAGGATCCAGAAGGAAAGCAGACAGAGGAAAAGGGGATGATAGGCTGATAGGATGGGATGAGAGCAGAAAAGCAAATCCTGGAGGGAAGGGGGGAGGGCGTTATAGGGAAGGAGGCAAGGGGGATGTACTGGGGAACACAGGTGACATTAGAATCTATGTAAACACAATGAATTAATTATTAAAAAATAATAAAAATAAAAACCTAGAGGGCTCAGGCTGTATAAAAGAATGACTTCAGAACCTTCCTCTCACTAGGTCAGGTTATATGTCTGGTTTGCTGCCTGTCTAGTTGTCAAGAACACAGTGTCTCAAATGAAGAACGATGTGAAGTAGGACCCGAATAGAAGAACTGGATTTGAGTAAAGACTCTTTCTGAAAGATAATTTTGTAAAGCTAGTAGAAGGAAGAGAAAGGGAGTGAGAGAGAAAATGTAAGCAAAATTTCTGGGCAGAAACCGTTCCAGCCCAACACCATAAAAGGTTTCTAGAAAACTCTACTTTCTCTTCATGCATGCCATCCAAAAGTGTTTTTATTTCTGGTCTATCTTTTTTTTTTCAAGTCAGAAGAAATTCACTCTCCTGATGTTTTCCTCAGATAGTTAACATTTGATGGCATTTGGTGTTCCGTGAGGATGAGAGGGAGGTACACCCCCAAGTAGCTTCCAGATGGTGGAGGTCATAAAAGTGACACCATGACAGAGACAGGCACTATTGCACACATGAAGAAGTGATGGCCTTGGGCCCCAAGTCAACTTGAACACAGGTACCAATGCTGACCAGTCCTAGGCTTTTCTCCAATAGTTTATCACCTTTCTAAAATTCCTATTATTCAAGTCAATTTGAGGGTTAAAGTTTCTCTGGACTCAATGAAAACAAAAATTCATGCCTTGCCCTTTATTCCTCATCCTGTATGCAAACACAGAGTAGTAGTCATTATGATTCATATTCAAATTCTTTACCATGTTACTCTCCTTAACACCCTCTGCTGCACATTAGGCATTACTGCTGCTGCTGCATTAGCTAAATTGAGCAGTCCACATGCAACATCTTGCTACTCCCCCCCAAATGCAACTACCATTCACTCTGTTCACATTAAGTAATGAACAATGTCTTTTTTTCCTGTCACAGCCCTGCCAACAGCATCTTTTAATGCAAACAGTAAAAGCTGAATTACAAGTGTGATTCAATTTTGCTCTGCATAATTAGTGGATCAGACTTCAGAGAAAATCCACTTATTTCAGAGCCCATACAACTTCCCACCTCCAGCTCCCCACTCACCCACCACACACACTCAGAAATAAAGGCTTTGGGAGCAGAAAGGAAGAGAGTTTATTTCTAAAGGACAATTACAGCTATCAAATTAATTTTTAAATGACTCTAAGTACAATCCTTTCTCAATTGGATTTTCCCCCTAAGAAAACAGAGCTGGGGATCTGAACTACAGCACCTGAGTAAAACTATATCATTGAAGGCTGATTTTTTCTGCTGAGATTTTAGAACAAACTCTTAGCTGAAAAACACAAAGCCTCTCAGGTTTGTTGTCAAGTTGGCTTCTGGTTTCAATGGCCTGGGTTTAATTCTTGTGTCCACCAGCTACATAATATTGAGCAGCTTACTAACATTTTCTACATCTGTTCCTTAATCTCTAAAATGGCCATGTTTGTGAGTGTTACATGAAATTATACTTATAATGTGTGACTGTGTCTGGCACATAGTAAATGTTCAAAATGTTTTGCATGTAGAATGCATGAAATTGTTCTGTGTGTAGTACCCAGATGTAAAAGACAAGCACTCCCAGCCCAACCTCCCAGCTCATTCTGCATATGGGTAGGGATCAGGGACCAAGACTGGCAGAGACCCTGGCCCTACCTTTTACATCATAAACACATGGTCCATCCAACCAACACTGCTGTGTCAATGACTCTTCCAAAGGTTGCTACAAATAGATGCCAAGACATGGCTCACCCCAATATGGCATAGATTTTGCTGAAGAAATAATGGACTATACTTATGCCACCACTCATTAATGTAAGGGCAGAAGTGAGGGCAGGGAAGGGCAGGTGAGAGCGGGGAAGGAAGCAACTTCTTTTCAAAGTTTCTCCTATAGCTCTTCCCTCCCAATTTTCTATACCAGCTTCCCAACAACTAAATAAAATGTCACCTATTGAGCTGATAAACATTCCTATCACCAAAAACCAACCAGGGTTGTGTAGCTCTCCTATTATCTTGGTGTCATTAGTACGATTGCCTGTCATGTGAATAGTTTTTAGGTAAATTTTCCCATCTAATCGTTAAGATAGCCCTCTGAAGTGTTAGTATTATTCTTATTTTACAAGTTATAAAACCGGGGTCCAGAGAATTTATGTAAATGCTTATAAGTGACAGCACTGGAACTGAAAACACAAATCTATCTACTCTAAGCATGTGCTCTCCACCACTAGACCCTGTCACTGTGCAGCTCCCTGGAGATAGCAATGGGCATCAAGATCAGGATTTGGAGAGGACATTGTATTTCATATATGCAATGCAATATTATTCAGCCATAGGAGGCTATCCTATTTGTGACAACATGGATGAACCATGAAGGCATTATGCTAAGTGAAAAAAAGTCAGAAAAAGACAATACCGTATAATCTTACTTACATGTGCAATCTTAAAAAAAAAATTTTAAATAAAACCTCTTAGAAACAGAGTAGAATGGTGGCTACCATAGTCTGGAGGGAGAGGGATGAGAGAATTGGATGAAGGTGGTGAAAAAATACAAACTTCTAGTTATAAGATAAAATAACTACTAGGGATGTAAAGTTCAGTACAGTGACTATAGCAACTAACATTGCTGTGTGTTATACTGGAAAGTTCTTTTTTTTTTTTTTTTTTGTATTTTTCTGAAGTTGGAAACGGGGAGGCAGTCAGACAGACTCCCACATGCGCCCGACCCGGAATCCACCCGGCACGCCCACCAGGGGCGATGCTCTGCCCATCTGGGGCATCGCTCTGTTGCAACCAGAGCCATTCTAGTGCCTGAGGCAGAGGCCACAGGGCCATCCCCAGCGCCCGGGGCCAACTTTGCTCCAGTGGAGCCTTGGCTGCAGGAGGGAAAGAGAGAGACAGAGAGGAAGGAGAGGGGGAGGGGTGGAGAAGCAGATGGGCGCTTCTTCTGTGTGCCTTGGCCAGGAATCAAATCTGGGACTCCTGCACGCCAGGCTGATGCTCTACCACTGAGCCAACCAGCCAGGGCCTACTGGAAAGTTCTTAAGAGAGTAAGATACTAAGAGTTCTTATCACAAGGAAAAACCATTTTTCCTTTTCTTTTTTGTATATATATGAAGTGATGGATATTAACTAAACTTATTGTGGTAATCATTTCACAATATATGTAAATAAAACCGTTATGCTATCCATCCTAAATTTATATAGTGCTGTCAATTATATCCCAATAAAAGTGGAATGTAATAAATAAATAAAGTAGATTTCTTGTAGACAAACAATAACAACAACAAATAAAACAGGATTTGAAAAGTTGGAATGGAATGATCAATGAGTAGTGCTTCCATCACTTCTGGCAAGAAGAGCCAGAGCATCCTGGTATAAAGCATAGGTAACACAGAAGAGGCTTTCTTCCTAGTGAACTTGAAAGTCTCTTTCAAAGTTGCTGTGCCTACATGTCACAGTTCAGTCAACCCTACTTCATATCTACTGAAGTAAGCACAAACAGACTTGCATTATTCAGTATGCTCTTGTTCAATTTAAAGTAGACATTCAGGCTGGACTTGGTGGTGGTGCAGTGTACAGAGTGTTGGACTGGGATGTGGAGGACCCAGGTTCAAAACCCTGAGGTCGCCAGCCTGAGCACGGCTCATCTGGTTTGAGCAAGGTTCACCAGCTTGAGCAAGAAGAAGTTACTTGGTCCGCTGTAGCCCCCCGGTCAAAGCACATATGAGAAAGCAATCAATGAACAACTAAGGTGCCGCAAAAAAGAGAAAAAAGAGTTGATGCTTCTTATCACTCTCCCTTCCTGTCTGTTCTTTTCTGCCCCTCTCTCTGACTTTCTCTGTCATTGTCACAATAAATAAATAAATAAGTAAATAAATAAGTAAATAAATAAATAAATAAATAAATAAATAAAACAGACACTCAGAAAATAGGTAATGAGGTAAATTGCTAGAATGGAAAATTTTTTCATGTAATTCTCAAAAAATGTTCATTGCCTTTCTTTACACAGTACCACACTCAATACTACAGGAATACCAAGGGCAAAGACACCCTTTCTGACCTCAAAAAGCTTACAATCTAGTGAGATTCCATAGCAGGCTGTGGAGTCTACAGAAAGCACTGATGGGGGCTCAGAGGAAGTTGTAATCTGCCCAGGTAGGAAAGTCTCTCACAGACTAGATGGAGGAGGTGGTGCTTGGGAATAAAAGGCCAGCAAAGTGTCAAGTCTCCTGACTCCACTCTGATACTGGGAGCCAGCTCTTAAAGATGGTGGGACTTCAACAAATCAAAGTGAAAGCATAAGGGGGAAAAGCAAACAGGATCCCATAAAGAAAGTTCTGACCATTAAAGACCAAGATTGGAAGAAATTTAAGGAGTGTTTGCTCTAGGAGACAACATGGGCTCTAGGAGGCATACACAAAGAAACTGACAGAGGTTTCTGGACCTTGCTATGGCCCAAACTTATTCTGGTTTCTTTGGTAGACTTCCTTTCTGGAGAAAAAATGTTTTCCTTGTAAATATTAAATTGACTTTGTAAGAGAATGAGCTTTGAAGTCAAATAAACCTAAGCTCAAATCTGCTCTCCTCTACTTACTAGCTGTCTAACCTCTCCAAGCCCCAGGCTCTCCCTCCTGGAAAATAAGGTTACTGTAAGGAATAAATAAACTATGCATGCAAATTCCCAACACTGAGCTGGCACAAAGAATGAAATCCATAACTGTTAGCTCCCCAGATGTTCTGCTAATACCTGGTTGCACTTTCACTTCAGCCCAGGACCTGGGTTTGAGACCTGTTAACATGGGAGACTTCAAGGAAATAAAATCTTGAAACCTTTGGTTCATAAGTTACATTCACCCATCCACCCCCTCCTTGAGGAATGCCACTAACTCTGCTCATGTAAATCTGAGAGAAGCAAAATTATGCAGAGAAATTGGTTGGTTCATGACCATAAATAATATAGTTAGTTTGAAGGAAGTCACATTTCTGCCCCTCAAATAACAGCAAAAACTTAACAAAGACTTTGTCTAAACACAATCAATTCTATTAAGAACATTACCATTCAAACAAACAACAACAACAAATGACTTGACAGATCCTTTTCAATTGATTCAGAATCATGTGGCTAGAAACTGACAACCTTTCTCTGGGTAAACCAGATAGTAGCTATTCTAGGACTTGTTGGCCCTACGATCTCTGTTACCAGTACTCACCTGTCACAGGTCATGTGACAACTGCCATAGGCAGTACATAAATGATGAGCTGGGCCGTGTCGCAAAAAAACTTTATGAATATTGATATTAGAATTTCATACAAATTTCACATATTTCACAAAATGTTCTTCTTTTGATTTTTCCCCATTTAAAAATACTTTTAAAAAAATCATTCTTAGCTTCCATAGATATAAAAACATGCAGGGAACAAGATTTGGTTCATGGTCCTTTATGTACCAACCCTGACTTAGACAGTTGGGTCTTAAAAATTTCTCAGGAAATATCTTGTCCAACCCTGAATATTATGGAAGCACAGAGGGAAAGTGACCTATCAAAGATGAGCTGGTTCTTCAGGCCAACATCAGAGGCTCATCATGGAATACTACTTGTCCATAGAAAGAGAAAGAAAGAGAAAAAAGAAAATAAACAATATGTCTATTAAACATCAGGCAGTTCTTGACTTGAAAGTGAAAAAATCACTTTTTTAGCCTCGGGCTGCTACATTTAATGTCAGACAGTCAGTTTAGCAGTTTCTTCCACCCTTTGCATTTTTTAAAATTTACTCTGTTATTTTATTACTTGATCATAAGACATTTGTGTTAAAGATCCTTAGAAGTGAAATACGACGGTTGCTTTTATATTGTCACAAGGACCAAAATTCTGTGTTCACCACTTGAATCTGATTAGGAAACACTCTGAAACATTGAAATGTATCTTCAACCTTAAGAAACTACAGAAAACAGCACTGTAACTTCTCCCTCAAACAAAACTACCTAAGGAAATAAAAGCTACAGAATGTGAAAGGTGATTTTTCTCTTTTAAAAATTGCTTTACATATTTTAATTCTTGTATTTTCCTTGGGGGTTAGATATTTCAGTCACACAGTTATCCAATTAAAATGAAAACTCTCTGCTTCATCCTTTAGGCGAGGACAGCTGCCAGCTGCTAAGTGTTATAGTCTTTAATCTTGTCCATAAATATTTAACAAAAATTGGTTGGTACACAAGCTGAAGTAAAGTAAGAAACCAAAGAGAGGATCTGGAAACAACCTCTGTGTCGTGTGAGCACTGTATAAAACAAAAGCCAGATGACCAATGTCCTCCGTTTTTATTGAAATGACTATTAAATTGTTTCTGAGTATTTTGATCACTCTTTTAACCTGCTTGTTCTCATAAATATACAAAAATAGGAAGTTGATAAATGGATATTAAATGTGATTGTGCCCTATTCTCCAGTATCCTGCCATTTTTTTCTAAACAGACTTTCATGTTTCCATGGAAACCCATACTAAGGATCTCTAAGCATTTTAGCAACATTTGATAATATAGAACACTCTGTTTCATTCTCATCTACACATGTACATACACACAGATACATATGCATCCACGTAGACCCACATACTCACACCTACACACCGACCACCGCCGCCAACCACCACCATCCTACGCATCATTATCACAATATCCCAAACAGGCTAAAATCTCAGAGTGCATAACTAATCGTAAATAGGCAAAGGAGTCATGTCTTCTTCTTTCCTGACCTGCTGCAAAGAGAATGCTGCCATTTGCCTTGGACAGCTCCTTAGACTTCTCCTCTTTCCTCCCACTACCCAATTCCATTTTGCGAGCCTGAATCATCGAGGTCTTTACTTCCACATTCTCCTAAGCAGAAGCCCTTTATGAATATTTCTTATTCATTGTCTTCCATGTGGGATCATAGAGCATTCTAGAAAACAATTTATGCTACTGGCAGAGATCTCTTAGACCAGAAGGTTTTCCCCACTTGCCTCAATAACTAACAGACTCAGTAACTAACAAGAGCTAATTGGTAGTCACAAAATAGTCACAGGGATGTAAAGTACAGCACAGGGAATATGGTCAATAATATTGCAATAACTGTGTATGGTGTCAGGTAGGTACTGGAAATATCAGGTGAACACTTTGTAAAGAACATGGTTGTTTAACCACTATGCTGTACACTTGCAACTAATGTAAAATAACATTTAATGTAAACTGTAATGAAAAAATAAAAATGTTTAAGAGACAAAAACTTGATCAATCCTGCCTGACTGGTACTGGGGCAGTGGATAGAGCATCAACCTGAGATGCTGAAGTCCCAGGTTTAAAACCCTGAGGTCATCAGCTTGAGTGTGGTCTCACTAGCTTGAGTACAGGTCGCTGGCTTGAGTATGGGGTCATCAACATGAGCCCATGGTCACTGGCTTGAGCCAAAAGGTTGCTGGCTTGAAGCACAAGGTCTCTGGTTTGAGCCCAAGGTTGCTGGCTTGAGCAAGGGGTCACTGGCTCAACTGGAGCCCGCTGATCAAGGTACATATGAGCAGCAATCAATGAACTACTAACGGGACACAACAATGAGTTGATGGTTCTCATTTCTCTTTCTCTCTCTCTCTCTCTCTCTCTCTCTCGCTCGCTCTCTCTTTCTCTCTCTGTTTCTCCCTAAAAAAATTTAAATTGAGCAATCCTTACTATTAAGAAATTATTTGAAGTTAACTGATTTCCCTCAACTATGCCTTAAACTCACTTGATTGTGTCTTTGCTCCATTCACATAAGAGATAAAAATTTGGTGGCAACCACTTCCTTTATATGAGGGTAGATTGGAAGATGAAAGACAAAGATTCAAAAAGAAAGAGGAAAGGCAGGAGGGAGGGAGGAAGAGAGAAAGATGTGAATTGATATTCCTCAGTCTTCCTATCTCAATAATTCTGAGCATTCAAGTCATTATTTTCATTTCTTCAGAAATATCATTTTCTACTGTTCTAATTCTACCTTGGGTTTCTTCTACTATCTCATCTTCAGAATTTTCTTTTATGAACACCTCAGAGAATCCAGATGCCTTGCTGTGGGAATTCCCTTGGCCTTTGAGGTTGTCCATCCTGATTCTGTTTCTTTGCACTACCCCATCAACACTTGAATCATTTACTCAACAAATATCTAGAGAGAGTAAGCTCTGTACTAGGCACTGTTCTAGGCACTGGGCTTATAAGCAATGAACAAAAGTGACACAAATTCCTTCCTAGTCAGTGCTTACACACTGCCCTCAGTTTAGTCCAGACTGGTTTCAATTCTATGCCTTCTCCAGTCCACCCTGACTTATGGCTCAACCTCTCATTCATGATTCCGATACTTCCCATCCTCCACTGAATGCATGTGTTGATTTTTCACTCCTTTGACTCCAGACTCTTCTACAACTTAGCACAGAGCTGCCCAATAACCTTTTTTTATTTTTATACTATCTCAAGTTGTATCTATAGATACTTCCATAACTTGAGAAAACAAGCCTCATCACAATAGTTTTTAATTTATATATATATATATATATTGCATTTTTTGTGTGCCAGGTATTCTGTAAGTGCCTTACACATATTAATTTATTTAATATTTTAATATAATACATAAAATGAGGTAGGTGAATTTTAGCTCCATTTATTGACCAACTGATGAATAAGCAAGGTATAACATGTTCTAATTCACCAAGCCAAAAAGCAACAAACCTGGGTTTGCCTTCCAGTATTTGACAACTTGGCTTCTCATTTTCCTCAGGTATTCTTGTTGTTTTGGTTATATTTCTGCCTGTTTCCTTAATCCCAAGGTCATTTGAAATGTGATCCTTGCCACACAAACTATCCATCACTCAGTGTTCCTCTTTCACATTGGCATTGAATCTTTTAAGTGGCCCTGGACCGAGGACATCACTTTGCAGGTACCATTTACTCCATCTCCAGCTTGATAAAAAGGAAGATATCTAGGATTCATTTTGTCAAGCTGCAAAGAACCAGTGCTCATGCATGCACCCTGCATCTCAGCTCTGCTATTATGAAAGGTGTTTGGTTTTACTATCTCCTCCCATATGGTGTTTCATTATATTGTCCACATGAAATCCTCTATCCTTGACATCTCTCATCCCTCATGTAATGATGATTACCAGCCTCCCACTTCTCCAACTTCTCTAAGGCAGTTTCTTACAGATCTAGATTTTGTTTTATTTATCACTTCTCTCTGCCCTTTCTTGCCTTAATTAAACTCAGCCTCGGGACATAGGAGCTAGAGAACTTATTTTTTTCTTCCTTTGATGAAAGTGATATTGTTTCCTGGGGAAAGCAAATGATCTCCCCCCTTCCACCCTTCTCCAAACTCACTAGTTATACCTCAAACACCCTTTGTCCTGTGTTTTGCCATTTCTGCTTGACTGAGTGTTTCAAGATTTGATTTACATTTTAATAGATTTTGATCCAAAGAGAGGAAATAAATGGAAAATGGACTTTATTTTCCTCTCATTTACCATCAGCTCCTATCATTTTTCCAAAGCATTGAAAAACTGCTATTTTCTCATTCAAGACAATCTTCACAACTCACAACAAGGCCCTTTTTGTTATTTACATAAGTAAATGGATGGAAAAGAATTTTTCTGATGATAACAATTCTCGTTATAAGAAAGGCTAGCATGTCTTAAACCTCAGCAAATGTATGTTTACCTATACAGGATAGCTTGAGGGCTCAGCACAAATTGGGGCTGTCTTCCATTCTCCCAATTCTCATTCACAGCAACAACAACAAAAATACTCTCCTTAGGGTCATATAAAGACATGAATATTAGTACAAACTGTTACGAACTTCTTCACAGTTCAGACTCGCAAGGCAAAAGACACACCAGATTCTATATACACCGGGCAGAGGGCTGAAACTCTTACGCAGAATCAGCCCCGAGAAACAGCACCTCTGCATATTTATTGAGTTCCAAAAACCATAGCTCAGCAATTAAAACAAGGCAGCTACACAAGCCTTTTTTCCCACTCATTTCATCACCAATCCTGCATATCTACTGTTTCTTTTCATGAACAAGGACACAAGAAAGTCAGAGTCTTAGAGCTTATCAATCACAAAGTACATCTGGTTCTTGCAGGCATTCCTCCAAGAATCCTGCATACATGCACTTGAGTAACCCAGGCCAGTGTCTCTTCATGGCCAACACACTCCAAGATCTCCTGTCTCCAAGGGAAGGGGGTAGGGTGCTGTAGGGAGGGGGACAAGAGAGATGTTGAGGGGAATATGGGGGAGGGGGTTGCATTAGGGGTGACCCTAGAATCTATGTAAACACAATTAATTAAATAAAAAATTGGAAAAAAAAAGATCTCCTGTCTCCAACTAACCCTTGCTCTGTAGTTAACTGCTGTTTATACTGGTGCAGTCATCTCCTACAACAAACAAACATATTGAAGTAGCTGGTGCTCACACACAAGACAAAGGTACATCCCTCCCCAATCCATTCCTCTTCTATATGATAGTCTAAATGAGCTAACTGGAAAATTGTGTGACTCTTCTGTATAAAAACCCTCATTGTGGCCCTTGTCTTTAGGCTGAAATCTAGTCTCAGTAGAGTGACAATAAGGCTCTCTTATCATCTCACCCCTCAGCCTCTCCAATTTCACCTCTCACACACCTGCATTTCCCACGGTGGTCCCACCATCCTGGAACCGCACCCCTCTGTTGCAGTGATCAGCCTCACCCTCCTTCTGCCCCTTTACTTGGCTAATATTTTCCCCAGCAGGACACAGCTTCAGTGTTACCTCTTTAGGGGAGCTCTTTCTGTCTATCCTAATCAGCTTTCACTCAGGAGTCATATTGAGCTACTCACCATTATGGCTGTAAATGTCATGGTGATTGCCTTCCTTAGTCATTATTATCCTATCAGAAAAAAATTAGTTTTCTTTAATGTTTCTTCTATGCTTCCCAAAAGTAATATAGTAAACTAGTAAGTGGGTGAACAATTAAATAGACAATTCAAAGAATAAGTAAAGAAATGAAGAGCAAAAATGGAGTAGAATCACCCAAAAGTATCACCTCAAGGGTCACAATTTTCTTGAAGGCCTCTCCTAATTGTAGGGAACAGAAAATCCAGCAGCTACCTGGAAGTGCCATATATATCTAATGACCCCAAAGTCGCTGAGTCCCAGGAGAGCCTCAATTTTGCAATATTTGAGTCATAAAGGGCATGTCCTCAGCATTTTGTCAAGGGGATAAGCCATTCATTGCAGCTTTACCTTTCTAAGGCATTGAGGGCCCATTAAGGTTCTTCAGAGCCAGCATGGATTACTGTTGGAAACTTCCTCAGCCAAGATGGAGGCCAAGACAGTCCTGTTGCCAGTAGCCTCCTGATCACTCCCTTGAAATTTTCACCTATTTGAGAGTGGAGACATGTAAGCTTTAAATCTGCTACCAAGACTTCACTTCCCTGGAACTCTTAATTATTCATGGCAATAAGGAACAGTCTGAATAATTCAATTAGGCAAAAGATTCAGGTATCAGCATCACCATAAACACTTACCAAAAATGTGATTTTTCACAAATGTCCAACAGAATGTGGCACAGGTCTTGAAAAACATACAAATAATTCCAGATGGGAAAAGATATTTTAAACAATTCTGACATTAAGATGATGATATCCTTAATATTTCTTTATAAGAAAAACAGTAAGATTTTATTTTTTTTAAGAAAGTGTAGATAAACTTCCATTTCTTGGGAAGTTTTAGTAGGTTAGATGAAGCAGAGGATCAAAGTAGTGATCTGGAGACACCATACCAGAAAGTATATAACCAGAGAAGAAAAAAGAAAAAGAATTTTAAAAAGTGAGGACAGTTTAAGGGACATTTGGGACAACATGAAGCATAACATCATTCGCATCACAGGGGTACCAGAAGGAGAAGAGAAGGAGCAAGAGATAGAGAAGTTATTGCAAGAAATAATGACTGAAAACATCCCTAACCTGGTGAAGAAAAAGGACATACACGGGCAGGAAGAAAAAGAAGTCCTAAACAAGATGAGACAAAGAAGCCCACACCAAGACACACCATAATGAAAATGTCAAAGGTTAAAAAGAAAGAGATAAAAAAGAGAACATTAAAAGTAGCAAGAAAAAAGAGGAAGAAGAACTCATAGACATGGACAATAGTGTGGTGATTGTCCAGGGTTAGAGAGAGATTGAGGGGAGATATATGGTGATAGACAAAGATTTAACTTGGTGATAGGGTGGTGAACCCAAAATACAATGTACAGAGATGTGTTGTAGAATTGGGCACCTAAAACCTGTATAATTATTACCAGTGTCACCCCAATAAAATAAATTTTAAAGAAAGAGAGAGAAAAAAAGCAGTTAGTTACAAGGGAGCTCCCATAAAACTGTCAGCTTATTTCTCAACAGAAATTTTGCAGTCCAGAAGGGATTGGCATGAAATATAAATGAAAACAAGGACCTACAATCAAGTTCCAGACAAGAAAAGGCTAAAGGGATTTTATCACCACCAAATCAGTACTATAAGAAATGTTAAAATGTCTTTTTTAAGAAGAAGAAAACAATAAAAAATATGAATAATAAAATAACAATAAATATGTAATCAATCCATTACTTTAAATGCAAATGGATTAAATGCTCCAATCAGAAAATATATAATGATTGAATAGATAAGAGAATAAGGCTTATACATATGCTGTCTACAAGAGACTCAATTCAGTTCAAAAGATATATACAGACTGAAAGTAAATGGATAAAAAGAATATTTTATGAAAATGGAAATTTGAAAAAAATCTGGAGTAGCAGTACTTACATCAGAAAAAGTCAACTTTAAAACAAAGGCTATAACAAGAGATGAAGAAGGACCCAGCCTGAATCCACTTCTGGGTATTTATTCAAAGGAAATGAAAACACTAAACCAAAAAGACATATACATTCATATGTTTATTGCAGCACCATTTACAATAGCTAAGATCTGGAAGCAATCTAAGTGCCCATCACCAGATGAATGAAGAAAGAAGTAGTGCATATAAACAATGGAATAGAATTCAACCATAAAACTGAATGAAAGGACCTCGAGGGTATTATGCTAAGTGAAATAAGTCAGACAGAGAAAAACAAATGATGGACGATTTTACTTATATGTGGAATCTAAAGAACAAAATAAACAAACAAGCAGAATAGAAATAGACTCATAGATATAGTGAACAATTTTACAGTTGCCAGGTGGGACAGAGGTTGGGGAAAGGGTGAAAAAAGTGAAGGGATTTAGAAGCACAGCTGGTAGCTACAAAATAGTCACAAAAATATAAAGAACAATATAGGAAATATAGTCAATAATATTGTAATAACTATGCATAAAATCAGATGGGTACTAGATTTATAGGAGTGATCACTTCATAAGTTATATATCTAATCATGGGGTTATACACCTGAAACTAATATAATGTTGTACATCCACTGTAAATTAAAATTTTTTAAATAAGTAAATAAAAAGTAAAACAAAAAAAGAAATTGGAAAAGTATATTTTGAGGTAAGTATAATTGAGGTAAGGTTTACATGGAATCTCTCTGTATTATTTTTTATTACTGCCTAGAAATATGCAGTTATCTCAAAATAAAAGGTTTAACTTAAATAATCACCTGGCCAGGCAATGGAGCAGTGGATAGAGTGTCGAACTGAGATGCAGAGGATCCAGGTTCAAAAC
Organism: Saccopteryx leptura; assembly: GCF_036850995.1. Classification (NCBI taxonomy): domain Eukaryota; kingdom Metazoa; phylum Chordata; class Mammalia; order Chiroptera; family Emballonuridae; genus Saccopteryx; species Saccopteryx leptura. Next base: position 10,807,989 of record NC_089509.1, on the reverse strand, counting down.
CCAGAGGTCACCAGCTTGAGTGTGGGGTCACTGGCTTGAGCATGGGATCATAGACATGACCCCATGGTCACTGGTTGATCCCAAAGGTCGCTGGCTTGAAACCCAAGGTTGCTGGCTTGACCAAGGGGTCACTGGCTCAGCTAGAGCCCCCTGGTCAAGGCACATAAGAGAAAGCAATCAATGAACAACTTAATTGCTGCAACAAAGAAGTGTTGCTTCTCATCTCTTTCCTTGCTGTCTCTCTGTCCTTATCTGTCTCTCTCTGTCATTCTCTCTGTCTCTCTCGCTAAAAATAATAAATACATACATACATATATACATAAATAAATACAGAAAACAAGAGAGATCTTGAGCAACAATTTACCAAAAAGCAAATAAAGTTCAAGAGAAAAATGTAACCTTACTACTAATCAATAAAATTGACAGATTTTTTAAAACAAGATATAAGCTTCCAGAAGTTCTTCCTCTTAATGGAGGCATCTCCTGGTAACAAAAACTTTCATTTTGGTGTAATAGGTTCTTTTGGCTTTGGTTTTTGGTTTTTATGTCTATTTTTGACAGAGAGAGACAGAGAGAGGGACAGACAGACAGGAAGGGATAGAGATGAGAAGCATCAACTTTTTGTTGCACCACCTAATTGTTCACTGATTGCTTTCTCACATGTGTCTTGACCAGGGGCTACAGCAGAGCAAGTAACCCCTTGCTCAAGCCAGCAACCTTGAGATCAAGCCAGCAACCTTGGGCTTCAAGCCAGCGACCTTTGGGCTCAAGTCAGTGACCATGGGGTCATGTCTATGATCCCACACTCAAGCCAGCAACCCAGCACTCAAGCTGGTGAGCTCGCACTCAAGCCAGTGACCTCGGGATTTTGAACCTAGGTCCTCTGCATCCCGGTCCAGTGCTCTATTTACTGTATCACTGCCTGGTCAGGCATTCTTTTGGGTTTTGTGCTGCATTAATAATCTTTGTGTCAGGAACTACACTATACACTTTACATGGATTACTTCATTTAATCCTTGCTGGGATTCTAAGAGAAAGGTACTCTATTAAACCCTCTTTCACAAGTGAGCAAATTGACTCTTAAAGTGATTAAGCAAATTGTACAAGATTACTCAAGTCAGAGTGGTAAAATCAGGGTTTTGAGTCAGGCAGTTGAGACCCCAGAGGACACTCTCAGGCTTTAGTAAAAGCTGCCTCTCTCTGGTAGGCAGATCTCCTCCTGGAAGAATTGGATTTGTTTGCATTATCAGTCCAGGAGCTTTCTGAGATCACAGCCTTGCCCCTGTTCCCAGATTCTGAGCCAGCATGTTGGCTGAACCAGGTATATCTGGCCTTTAAGGTCTGCTGAGTGGAAAGACCATGGAGGGGGCCAGAAGGCAGGAGGCATCTACTAGCCCCGGCACAATAGGGGGCCCTATGATCACACACTAGATCTGGGAGAGCACAGGACAGCGCTACAAGCATGACCCTCATCCCCTACCCTGCCAACCTAGCACAACTGCTGAGTTTCAAAGCACCAAGCAAGTGTGTGCATGGGGGGCACAGGACAAGGACCTGAAGTGTGCAAGGCTAGTGTTCTGCAGCAGCACGCATGGCAGCCACTGGCAGAAAATGCTGATCAGACTGTCCAATGATTTTATTTCCAAACATTTGGAACTCAGACAGACTCCACCTTGTGAATTCTCAGATGAGGCAGAGATAAGGGTGTTTCTGGGAGGCTGCAAAAGGGACGTTCTGAATTTACTGCTAAGATCAGCTATAAATGCTTAAATAATCCATTGAGGGTAATTAAAGCAATGTAATCACATTTATATCTCAAGAAAATAAAATCAGCTATACAGATTATATTAATTATCAAGGAAATATATATCAAAATAACTGTAGAATGACATTTTTTTTCTAAAATAAGCAGTAAAATTTGATACTTCCTGATAGAGGAGGGGGCGTTGGATGAAACTGGAACTTCGATGCACCATCAAAGGGACAATAAGTTGATACAAGCTCTCTAGAAAGCGTTTAGCATTGTGTATCCCAACCTCTGTGAGGCCAACAGAGATTTGTAGGGGAAAGGTGTACGCTGCAGCATTATCTATGACAGTGAAAAATTAGATACAACAAGAGAAAAGTTAAGTAAATTAGAAATATCCACACAATAGAATATCATTGGTCACTAAGGTTATGAAACACGTGGTCACTGGTGTAAAGAAATGCTCAGAATAGAATGTTGAGTGAAATCAAGCAAGACGTAAGCCTCAATATGTACTATCATTTCAACTACACATATGCATAAAGTCAAACCTAGATGGAAATACATCAAAACATAGACAGCAGTGTCTCTCAGTGGTAGGGTTTCAGGAGAGTGTTTTATTTTTGCTTGTTTGCAAGTTTTCTAAGTCATCCAAAATTGGGGTGTTATTTTTATATTGGGAAGGAAATAGATTAGTCCTGTCTGTGGTCACCAGGAAGCTACAAATGAAGTAGACACACAGAGCATTGGGGTAAAAGCTAAAGCAGACGAATGAGAGAGGAAAGGAGCAACTTGCATTTGTGAGCAAGATGTTTCCTAAACTAGCATGTGTGTTTTCACACAAGCATTTATGAGCCTTGGAAAGCTGCTGACAGGAAGGAAACGGCTGCTTTAGGTTCATTATTTATCATTGTCACTGTCTGAGAAATGACACCCAAAGGGGAAGGCCAGATGGCACCTGTCTAAGAAAGGACAGAGAGAAGAGAAGGGTCTAAATAACCTGTAAGCCAGGGAACACCTGGCTAGACAATCCCCGAGCTCCACTGGAGCTCAGCACATTGTGTTACTGGCGTTTGTGTTTTCATTCTTTCCTTTCACCGACTCTCCTCCCCAAGCACCCGCACAGCCTTAACAGAGTGACCGAAGGGGAAAAGAAAACCAACTCCTTCTCTTACACAGCCCCAGCCCCTTTGCACACACACTGCTGCCCTGGGGATGTGCAGAGCTCTGATCCTGGGGTCAAATGGCAGCAGGTACAAAGCTGGAGACAGTGTCCAGCTCTTCAAGTAACAGTCACAGAGGCAAACCCAGGGCCCATGTGCTCAGCAGAAAATAAACTGTACATTGGATTTTGCAGTCTTTATATTAGGTTAAAATACCCAATACCTGGGCAAGGAAAAAACTCTGTCATCTTTGTATACAAGCGAGAGAGAGATTAATAAATTTATTTATATTTCAAGAAAAAAGTTTCCATGGAGCAATAGGTTCATGTTCAGAGAAGCATGCCTGTGTCTTTTAAAGAAAATAATACAGTTCTCTCCTGCTTTGAAAGTTTTACTTAGCTGCTTTGCTTTTACAAAAGATCTACAGTAGTGCCTGTTTTCACTAATCAAAAGATTTTATGAAAAAAAGGCAACAAGCAAAAATGGTGTGCAAAGTTTATTTTGTAGCAGCATTTACAGAGGCAGCTCACAATCCGAGCAGGAATGGAGGTGGCCCTGCCAAGCTCCTAGCCCAAAGACTCAGCATCTCATCATCAGGCCTCAGAGTATCTGTGACCATCTGGTCTTCACTGCCATCTCTTTTGTGCATTCGTCAGCAAGATGTTTCCTAAGGTATCAAAAAGCCTACAAGACCTCATAAGGCTGTTGTGTGTGGGGTAAAACTGGACACAGTTAAGCATTCTGATCGTGGTAAAAAAAAAAATAAAGACATAAATTTATGGTAATTATTTCTTCGCTTTCTGCCATTTCAAAGGCTTAGGAAGTGCTGTGCTTTCAAATAGCAGGGAAAACATACACAGGTCAAGTGACAGTAACACAATTATAAGGTGACTATCAGCAAAGCATTGGATGAGGAACTTCTGACTTGACCTAGGCAGAAGACAACCATGAAATGAAACAATGCAGCCTGACCTGTGGTGGCGCAGTGGATAAAGCGTCAACCTGGAAACGCTGAGGTTGCCGGTTCAAAACCCTGGGCTTGCCTGGTCAAGGTACATATGGGAGTTGATGCTTCCTGCTCCTCCCCCCTTCTCTCTCTCACTCTCTCTCCCCTCGCTATAATGAATAAATAAAAAAAAAAGAATTCTAAAAAAAAAAAAGAAAAGAAATGAAACAATGCAAATTCTGTTGACTCTTCTAATGTGGGGAGCACTTTAAGTACATTATTTCACAAAGAATAGTCCTCAGTGGTTCAGGTATTATTCTTTTCTGTATTTTAAAAGAAACTATCAGGCCTATCATAGTTATAAAACAATTTGAAAGAGTAAAAATGTGTATATCTGGACTGTAATATATGCCCTTTTCTTATAATTGTATAAATTTGACACAGTCTTATCACTGTTTTCTTTTACATTTATCCAATTATCATTTTATCATTGTTTTATCTTTTTAACATAATACATTCTTTTATCATTCTAGTTAATGTCATTGTATCATCATTCTGAAATAATTCGTTTTATCTTGCTATTTTATTAGTCTTTTCCATGTCATTTTCCTGACACTGTTAGTGCTTCACAGTTATTAATACATGGAACCCTTAGAGTAACCTGTGGTAGATAATAACAATATTTTTAGATGGAGAAAACTCTAGCCTTACATAAACTAAGCGACTTGCCCAAGATTGCATAGCTGTAAAGTAGGAAAGTAAGGGCTGGTTGGGGGTTGTCATCTTCCAAGCACTTCAGTTCCCCATTATCCAATTTCACCTCCCACCAGGCTCTGCTGATGAGACAGAAGGCACACTGAGAGCCTCGGAAAACTCATCCTGAAAGTCACTTAACCCAGTGTGATAGCCTCAGCTAATAATGCTGCCCATTGACTCCAGCCATGAAAATCTTCCAAGAACCTACAGTGTCCATAATTATTGAGCTTATCTCCACACATTATTTGCTGCTCTTGCAAAGCAACAGTAGATAAAGTAAACATTTTAAAGGAGGATAAAACACAACCATTTAAAAGAGGCAAGAAGTGCTGTTGATAAAAATGTAATTACCTGTTTCTTTATGGAACATGTTTACAGAGCATAATCTCTCATTTGGTATTTCTATTGCTGCAGACAATAAAAAGCATTTAAAAAATTATTGTTAAATTTTTCTCTGAGCTCTAACCTTCAAGCAATTTTGCATTACAGTTAACTGATTCTTTTAAAAACACTGTTTAAAGACACTGGACAAAGGTTTCTGGGCCTTTACCTCTCAGCCTCCTATTTCATATTAGGAGATGATATTCTATAATTAGAATGGTATATTACTCACAGTTTCATACTCTGTAGCATAGTTCAAGAAAAGATATCTTTGTATTGCATATTTGAGGTTACGTTCTATTTGGGGTGTTGAGTGTTAATACAATCAGTAGTATATGAGATATTTTTGAAAGAGGAAGTGCAGAAAAAATTTTTTCTTCCTTCTGTTCTTTCAAAGCTGCTTTATAAGACTAATCATTTCTTATATTGAAAAATATATCTATATTTTTTCTTGTCATGGTTATATTAAAAAATATTCTCCTTTAGATTCACAATCTTATTTCATCGTAAAACTATTCAGTCCCAAGCAAGAGTCAAAACTTTCAACTGCACTTACAGCAGAGTGTCCTCACCCAATAAAGGGGCCAAGGGCATGTTCTCATTTCCTCACCTGGAATATCTGCCCCTCTGCCTAACTCAGGAAGATGCCTCTGCTTCCTCCAAAGGCCTGATGAAGGAGAGGGTTCAAGGTCAGGAAAGGATTGCCTCCAGCTGTGGCAGGGAGTTAAAGCCAACCATTTCTCTCAGGAGCCCTTTACGCATGGGCATTTCAGAGACTGATAGTAGGCACTGTCTCTTTCAAATGGCTGTTTTGGGTTTCTTCCCTAGCCTTTGTCCTGTGAAGTCCACCAGGCAAAACCTCGCTCTGTTTGGTCCTAAAGCATGTACAAGTGGCGGCTTAAGCTGAGTCCCTTTCAGGCAGCTGCAGGTCAGCTCTTCCACTTAGCTCATTCTTTGTCCCATACATCCTGCCCCACAAACTATAGTTTATTCCCAATCAGCAAGCTCTCCATTTGGCCACAGGGTCTCCTCTTCAGAGTTCCTTCTTGGGATCCTACAGTCTCTGTCCCTCATGGTCTCAGATGATAATCTGAATGGTCTAAATAGTTTCTTTGAAGCCCCACTCACTACATAGAAGTAAAAGGGAAGCCCCTACTGCCCTTCCCCATCGGGATAAGGGAAAGAACATGCCACAACATTCTGACAACTTTCTTGAAGAAATCATCTCCTAGTTTTCCAGCTTCCTCTTTATATAGACATATTAACCTGTAATAACAAATTAGCCCCAAAATGTCAAGAGTTTAGCAAGACTCTATTTCACTTGCATGCAAAGCCTGTTGAGAATCTGGGTGACTTGCTAAGGAGCTGCTCCATCAGGTGACCCTGTGTCACGGACTATTTTAGTTTTGTGGCTCAGCCACAACCACCAAGATTAGGGAAGAGAGTGCCTATAGAAGTCACACTCACTTTTCTATACTTTAGCCTAGAAGTGACAAATGCCCCACCCATTCTCAACTCATTGACCAAAACCTAGTCTTATAACTCCACCTAATGCAAGGAGACCAGAAAATGTAGAAAAGTGCAGGAGGTATTGGTGAACATTTCTCTTAGCCACAACCCCCAACATGCATAATGGGCTATGGACCAAGACAAACTTTTCATTTCCTTTTCAAGTTCTTCTTCAACACTAGAACATCTTACTTTGTTATATGGGATCTTTGGCTCCTATGTCTTGAGTATCAGCTAAAATAGAGACAAAAATCCCATAAAAATATCTCACTGTACTTTTAAAAGCTCATAGCATACAACAAAGAGAATTAACATGTATTGAGTACCTACTAGCTACCAAGCAATTTTCATGTGTTTACACACCTGACCTCATTTGACCCTCACAAGAATCTTAAGATATAGGTGGTAATGCTCAAATTTATCATATAATAAAACCTGAGTCTCTGTGCCAAGGTCAATTCATTAAGAAAGGGGTTCAGGTTTAAAATCCAGATGCATGTTTGACAATAGTATTTTTCCACATGGTTTACATTTTTTTTATTTTAAACAAAATACACCAATGCTCCAATTCATTCTCTCAGCACTTGACAGATTCAGAAAGCTTAATAATGAATTGGGAGTTAATATTATGATCATTATTAGTATTAATGATCTTCACTAGATTATAAAAATGGAGAGATATTATTAGACATCAAGTAATAAAAAGTTTGACAATTATTTTCTTTATTTATCTTTTTAAATTATTTTAAGCTCATTCTGTGCTTATATGAGCCATGTGTTCCATGGGAGTTTGCCTTACTTATGCCCTTAGCCTTATCCATCTTTAGTAGATTAAAAAACTTAGCTGTTGGAGGCAATATATAAAGAGTATGCTGACCTATGCTTAACCTCCTCCCACTTGACTACTGTCCTCACCCCTACCTTGACCTCTGTGAGATTCTTTTGTTAGATATTCACTCCTTATACACCTCAAATAGTGTAAATACTCAAACACTGTAAAAACATTGAGATACTTCAAATAACAATGGTTTGTGTGATTTATATAAGCTATTCATACCAAAAATCAGGTCAATATATCATATCATGATTCAAACCTTTCTCATTCTTGGGTAAAATTAGTGTAAATATATATGTGCAGGTACATAAGGGTCCCAAGTTGGAGGAAATTTAATAACTTAGACTAAAAATACAGTGTGTGGTTCTGAATGTGTAGAAGATATGGCATTTCCAATAGCATGTAACAGACAGAATTCAGAGAGTGAAGAAACAAGCTTAACCAAAGTGTCAACCTTGACCACTTACAGCCTATGGAGGGTGGGAAAGATTTTGCAAAACATTCCCCAATCCTCGACAATAATCCTTACCTATGGCCCCTAGATGCTAGAGCAATTAAGAAATTAGCTGTGTGAGGCAAAAGAAAGAAAGAAAGAAAGAAAGAAAGAAAGAAAGAAAGAAAGAAAGAAAGAAAGAAAGAAAGAAAGAAAGAAAGAAAGAAAGAGAGAGAGAAAGAACCACATTAAGTGGCATCTCAAACAATGCTGTATGACTTCTCCAAAAGCTGGCTAAAAAATCCCACACAGATGAGCCCTAGTGTCAGGCTGGAGGCTACTTGTACTTTCTTCTTCTCATGAGGAAATCCAATTCAATGCCACAAGTGTTTACTGAGCTCTCCTATGCAGTAGCCAAGCATCCTTGGAGCAGGAAATACAGACAATGAGTGTGACATTTGCCTTGCCTTCTGTCTGTCTTGAATGGGCTGGGGACAGGGGAGAATAATACAGAAACAGAGAAGAATCCAAGGCTAGTGCTGGACAAAAGGCCAGTGCACTAGACAAGACTTACAGAAAAGACAATTGGAGATTCCCACCGGACTCAGCACATGTACACATGCATGCACATGGTAACATCTGCATGAGACCCAGCTAATCAGAGGTGAATTAAGGTCGGTTGAGGCACTGGGTGCAGAAGAAAGTACTGGGCCCCTTAAGAAAAGAGAGAGAGAAAATAAAAATACATGTTAATCCTATTTTTAAATAAATAAAAAATATTATTTACTATTACTGCTAAAATTGCACATATGAAACCAAACTTGGTGTCATTAGAAAAAAGTGTAAAGTTGGGGTTTTGCAGGGCCCTTCAGAAGTTGGGGCCCAGGGCATGTGCCCCATGCACCTGCTGTTAAATACGCTTCTGCAGCTAATTCACATTAATCACCAGCCCCTCCTCCCTTGACCAGCTGCTTCTAAGTGAAAAGGAGATTACTTTCCAAATCAACAGCAAATTAGGTGCTAAATATCTGATTTTCATACTCACCCATCATATAGGTCAAGTACTCTTCTACTCTACTCTCATGAGTTCTTTACTGAACTAGAACTCATCCCTAATCTAATCAACATGGCTTTCTCATTAAATTTCAGGTTTCAGGCACTTTTTTCATTAAGCAAACCTATTTTGAACACAAACCATCTGTCAGGATCTGTGTTAGGTACTAGAGACAAAACTGAATTATGATACAGTCTTCATCCTTAAAGACTTTATGCTGTAATAAGGGAGATAGAACATGCAAAGAAAACATGTGGCATGGCTTACCATATTTCCCCATGTATAAGATGCTCCCATGTCTAAGACACATCTTAATTTTTGGGTCTGAAACTTGAAAAAAAATGTATTACATAAAGTTATTGAACTCGTTTTATTCACCATAAAATTCATACACTTTCATCACTGTCAAAACTCACATCCTTTAGCTTGTCCTCATCTGTATCTGATGATGAATCACTATCTTTATATATTGCCTCATCCTCAGTTTCATCTATGGCATTTGAAATGCCACACTTCTTTAATGATTTGACAACAATCTCAATCTTGGTATTATCCCATGATATTTTCACCCAGACACAAACTTCTTCTAGAGTTGGTTCCTTCGCTCTTCCTGCTAGTGTCAAATTGTTCCCAGAAGACTTCATCCATTGGTTCCATTAGTCTATCATGGCAGCTTTGAAAGGTTTGTTGATGCTGACATCAAGTGGTTGGAGCTGGGATGTCAAGCCTCCAGGAATGATGGCAAGATTTGTATTTTACTCTGCAGCAATCTTCTTTGTATTTTTTGTTATGTGTACCCTGAACTAATCAAGCACCAATAGGGCAGGTTTGCATAAGAGCCCACCTGCTCTCCCTCTCCAAACTTTCTGAAACCAGTTCTTCATCCCATTCTGATTCGTCCAACCCTTGTCATGAACGTGAACAATCACTCCTTGAAGAATGCCTTCTTTTGGCATTGTTTTGCATTTGAAAATCAGCATAGGAGGCAGCTTATTTACGTCGACACAACAAGCTAGAACAACTACAGAATGGCTTTTTTCATGCCCACTTGTCTTCAGTTAGTTTTCACCCCTTCTTATCAATGTTCTGTTACTTGGCACATCAGATTGAAGGAAGACTTTGTCCATATTTGCAGTCTGTCCCAACTCAAACTGATGTGTCTTTTGACACTGAATGACAAAACAATGAAATTTAAGGACCTTCTGCTTATAACCTTCAGGCTTCTTTTGGGCGAGTCTGGTGCATGTACGCATGCTTAGTCATTCCATTTCATGAACCTGAAGCACCAATTGTGTCCTCCTTTGAAATCAGTAACTTCTTTTTCATCAGCAATTCTTCTTGCCTCATGCTGAACCATCTTTGTGGACACAGGAATTCCAATTGCCCTTTGCTCTTCAATCCATATCTTCAATTCCCTCTCTAAATCAGGCCATTTTGCTGACTTGCCTCCCATGGCTTTCTTCTGCCCTGGTGTTTTCAGTAGGGTTTCTTCTTCCCATAGCCAGTCTTGGATTGATTTCTCAGTTTGAGAAGGACCAGACTTACATTCAGCAGCATGATTTCCATTCACTTTTGCAAACTGGATCACTTGTAACTTGAATTCAGCACTGTACGAAAACCTTTTCTGAACCATTTCTGGACAGGACATGGCAAAAACGTAACCTACTGTAATATGTTGGTAACAGGTGTGAAACAGTGAATGCAAAGACAACAAGTGTGAAAAAAGCTGAAAATGCAAGTAAAAAAAAATCTACAACCACTGTATAAGACACACCTAGTTTTTAGACCTCAAATTTTTTGAAAAAGAGTTCATCTTATACATGAGGAAATATAGTATTTCTTAACCCTTTATAACTACCAGTCCAGTGAGGCTTCTGAGGCATGAATTGTGGATTAGAAACATGAGGTGGAGGCAGGCAGGATGAAGAAGTTGGGAGAGGAGTATGCAGGAGGCAGGGCAAGCATTCCTCACAGTCAGCCCAGCAGACATTCTTCTCCATCTTTCTGCTTAGGAGCAGAGACTTTCTAATCACAGAGAAGGAAGCAAGAACCTTTTCTCCACCTTCCAAGGTATGAATCATGATCATTCTAAGTCAATGTAGGATATATCTCTTTGCCAGAGATTTATCTTGGGGCAGACACAATTCTGGCCAGTGATTCATAAGGGGAAGTCTGTGGGAGGCTTTAACTTGTACGATAAAAAGACAGACTCTCTTTGGAAACAACAGCTCTTGGCACCGCTCTTGTTGTGGCAATGCCATGAGGACATGGTGCCCTGGAATCAGAGCAGCCACCTTATGGCCATAAGATATACATGTAAGGCTAAGAGCCCTCACAAGATGGCAAAACACAAGGATATAAAGAGTGTGGCTCCCAGCTAAAATCATTGAGCCATGAAAAAACCCTGCAACTTCTTACCTCTAAACTATACTATAAGTTAGTTTACATCTCTATAAGTCAAGCCAGTGTTCACTGTTCATTGTTCATGCAGCCAAAAGCATCTTGACCCAGGTAAAGGAGCAGGTACAGAAAATATATTTTATAATGATGTCCACCACTAAACTGAATTAAGACTGATGACTTAATTTTTTAGCTAGCTTCTAATTCTCATTCTCCCAAAAGTTAAGGTATCTAATAAATGTGGATTAATAACCCTGATCAGGATGTTTTGAAGACACCATTGCTAGTCTTGATAGCACTGAAAATTAAGCTACATGGGTTTTTGTGAACCTCTCCCTCCAACCACTGATCTCCCTTTTTTGGGAAATTAACCAGTGCCCTATGGTTACATTCCCTATTGTGATGCAATAAAAACAGGCCTTCAGCAATTACCCCGGACATCTGGATCATTGCCAAACACATTTCCTCTTGAAGATTTATCTGGCCCATGGTCCAGCTCCCCAAAGCCCAGCTAAACACCTGGATGAAAGTCTTGTTAATTCCAGTGAGCAGCAGGCTGTCTCCTGATTAACATGCAGCTCCATTGTACACCAATATCTTAACATAAAGGAATGACTACTAGAGGTGGTACCAGTGGAAGTGTTGCTTTTTTATGAAGTCGTTAAGGAAAGCATTCCAGAGACCCATGCATAGAGGGAATGAGGCTTTCCTGGTAAGATTTATTCAGGGTTGAAGTGGGAGGCTGCTCATAGGTTCCTAGTGTCTCATCTCCATCCACCCCACCTGGAAAAAAGTCCAATCTGTCTTCATGAAGCCCAGGAGAAAGACCTGTACCAAAAATTCTGTGCAGTAGGTTCAATCTCTGCCAAAGCTTAGTCTAATCTTGCCCACCCTATGGTGGCACTGTGGTTAAAGCACCGACCTGAAATACTAAGGCTGCAAGTTCAAACGCCAGGCTTGCAAAGTCAAGGCACATAAGAGGAGCAACTACTATGAGTTGATGGTTCCCGCCTCTCCCCCTGACTTTTTCTCTCTCTAAAAATCAATAATCAAAATCTTTTTTAAAAAGAAAGAAAGAAAGAAAGAAAGAAAGAAAGAAAGAAAGAAAGAAAGAAAGAAAGAAAGAAAGGCACCTTAGTCCAGTCTAGGTGCTACCGCACTAAGAGCTTGTTCTTGGGAGTCAGTGCAGCTGCCAGCCCACACAGCTCCTAAGGCCACACTGCAGTTTGGAGAACATGCACACTGAGGCAAGAGCATATTTCCAAACAAGAGAAGAGAGAGAAAGTGAGCACCCCTCTTAGGCTTGTGTTATATTATCTTGGGCTAGTCGCTTCTTTAAACTAACAAATCAGCTTTTTCATTTTTCAGGATTTGTGTTGCATTTCCCCCCTAACCAATCAGATCCTTCTTCCAGGCTAGACTGACAGGCTTCTGAGGCTGCCATCTTGGCTTTCACTGTGCTTGCCTCAAAGTGGGAGGACCTCTCCCAGAGGTGGACTGGTTGTATGTACTCTGGGAAGGTTGAAAAGCCAGCCCTTCCACCCTACATGGTGGAGGGAGGAACGTTAATCCCCTTAGTGGCCAAAGCTTGTGTATGAAACTGTAATTTTCTAGTGAAGCAAGGAGGCTTTTTAATGTCTGGTCCTTTTGCTCCCTTCCCTTATTAGTATCTAGCTGTCTATGCTAACAGATGCAGTTCAGCCAGGAAAGCAGTGATCTGAAGTAGATGATGTTGACAGTGCCCTCTACCTTCCTCTGGGTGGGTGATTTTCTGCTCTTTGACTGACGTCTAAGGTGAGGAATGTGTGTGTGTGTGTGTGTGTGTGTGTGTGTGTGTGTGTGTGTGTGTGTGTTTAAGCAATTCACAGCACTTTAGTTTAAAGATCTTATTGCCTCAGTTATTTTGTCAAGTGTTGAAGTTATCGACCTCTTCATGTGAACTGGTAGACAAGCCTACTCTCACATCTGCTGCAGCAGGCAAGGGGCAGGAGCTTAGAACCACCTAATCTGACCATCAGAGGTTTAATTTTCTTCCCTGAGGAGCAGAGAAGACAATGAAGTTGTGAGCAATACACATGCAGCCTCTAAACAGCCACCCTTCCTGCTCCAGAGCCCAGATCCAATATCAATTCAGTTTTATCTGTCTGAAGAACCATTATTTGAAGACTTGAAAAGGATAAGACAGTACCAGTTTTCACTTCTTATACTTTCATCTGCAACACAAGGAGGGAGGAACTTGACACAGGGAACAGATCTGATTCACCCACAAGGAAAACATTCCCATCATCTCTGCAAGGATCAAGGGGAGTCATGGCTCATGGCACACTCCGTTCCTTTCTGAGCTGGCAGAATATCAGCCTTGGAGATAAAATAAAGGTGGGGAGTTATAGGTGGAGAAGAGTATAAAAAGCCATTTGGGCTTGTTATTCAATTATACAAAGAGCAGCTTCTGAGCACCAACTTTATGCCAAGTGTTACAAGTCATGCCCCTCAAGGAGCTTGCAGCCCAGGGAAAGTCAAATAAGTAAAGCAAGGCTTATAGAATTGACTGAGCTTTAAAGAAGTAGTAGGTCAATATAACAGTGGTGGGGATGAAAGGAGTGTACAAAGACAGGAGCTTGTGTGGGTTAAAAACACTAAATCTTAAAGCAGGAAAGCTTTCAGAAAACCTCTTCTTCAGCAGGTGCAGGAGGAAGAACAGCTTGCCATTGAGAAGCCCATGTGAACTTCGACCACAGTCACCAACATTGCACAACCCCAGGAAGTGGACCCCTACCATCCAACACTTGGAGTTCAGTTTAAAAGCTAATACATGAGCAACAGTTAGGATCATTGTATGGTGCTGACTCTAAGTTCAAAAATAGAATTTAACATAGGCCAGAGAAAACAGACAGGAGATTCAGAAGAACAAACACTGGACCTTGAGGATTCAACACAAGAAGAAGAAGAAAGAGAAGGAGCATACAAGGCAGAAAGAACAGCATGAGGAATCACATTCATAGAAAAAGCAGGGCAATAACCTGTTGGGCTGCAACTAATGGCCTATGTTCAAAAACAGGAGACATTAATATTAGAGGCCTAAAATTAATAACTACGGGACGAATGTACAAGCAGATTTAGAGTGCTATATGCTCAGCTGGAGGGCAGAGTAAGGAAATCAGGTTCCACCCTTTCCTACTTCCTTCCACTGCTTGCCCAGGTAAATGCGTTGGTGATGGAGAATACTGTGCACACCATAACTCAGAAAGCAGTCCTTCTGCAGGAGCTGGTGCCAGATTCTGAGATCAAAGGTATAGATCAGAAGAACAATGAAACCCTCCACCACCCCTCATCCCTCATTTTATAAACAAGGAAGCAGAGGCCCGGAAAGAAACACTAACGAGGCCAAGGCCACACTCCTATTCCTGATAGCCAGGGCACTGGTCAAGGCCCTGAAAGTGCGTGTGGTCAGCACCAGGTAACAATTTGTAAAGAAAGAAGTAGAGGGCTAAAATCTAAACTCCTGGAGAAAGCAGAAACTGACAGTGAGAGAAAAGGAGGTGGAGTGGTGAGATAACTGGGAAGAAAACTAAGAAAATGATGGTGGGCTGTATTAATCATGATTTCAGTTTGTATATCGGATGATGGTTAGATATCTTAAAAACCACACTAGCAGGAAGAGACTGCCAGTCTCAGGACTAGTTAATTCTTAGAGATAACAAAGGGCTCAGCCAGGAACATGCCTTTAATATGCAGACTAATCAATTCAGCGCTTTTATAAATACTTTCAACCACTTTCTCCATCTGCTTTGCACATTCTAGGAGACAATATTCTTCCCCCTTAGTCACCCCAGGGCCAGCTACCAGACAGCTAGGAATAGCCACTATGCCCTAGTGCCCACTGGAATTGGAAACTAGCCAATCCTAAAATATTTACCTTGTCTTGTCTCTTCTTTCCCAAGGAAACCTCCCAAAATACTGTGGCCTGGGTTTTCCTCTCATTCTGCCTTCTGCCTTCTGAACAAAGCTGGTGCTTCCCCATGTGGCCCTATGTGGCATGGCATGCCTCCTTTTCTCAAAAAATAAAAGTAATAAACATTCTTTTGATGACACTTGCCTCTCTGTGTTATTATTCAGTCCCCTTTATAAATTAAGAGCAGCACAGATCATGGACCCATACGACAATTTAAATTGAATGGAAATTTAATTCCAAAGAATCCTCTCTGGTAGATAATGGAGCATCTATAAGATCTGAATAACCCAGCCAAAATGAAGTAGAACTGGTTTACTGTTTCCTCAGATCAATAATGCATATTCTAGTGAACATATTGACTTTTAAATAACAATGTTGATAGAGTACCTAAAAAGTGAACATGAGTTATATACATGTATATCTCATGTGTAGATCATGGTCATAGGCACACAAATATATACACAGTCACATTTTTTAAATTAAAACAAGTTCAAAAGATCCAAAAGGGTAGCATGCAGGCAGAGAGTAATTTTATGTTCTTTATTAAACATAATAAATAAACCTCTTTAGGCATAACTTCAGCTTCAAAGAAATCAGATGTGATTGATAAAAAATGTCTATTGTCAGAACCACAAAGAAAAATGAACACACTTAACATAATTCTGAAAATAGGGATACAGTTTCAAACGGTTATGAGGTGAAGGGGAGCACAGGCAAATATGGAAGGTGTCACCTTGGAAAGGAGGGGGCACTCAGTGTCCTTGGGCAGAAGAATAAAGTCAGAAAATGGTGAATACACAGAGCTCACCTGAAGTGTCACCTTAGACCACCAGCTGTCCATTTTCCTTCCTTAGAAAAAGAACCTCTGCCATTTCAGTTGGACCAACTGCCACCCAGAGAAAATTGCATTCTCTAGAATAGCCATGGACTAAATCTTGAGTGGATTGTGAGATGATGTGTTGTGTGTTATTCCCGGGGTGTCTTGAAGCAGAGTGCTTTCCCTCTTTCCTCATCTGACTTCCCGGAATGGATTTCAAGCAGCCATTGTGGATCACAAGGGTGGAGGCCACACCCAAGGTACTGGAAAGATGGAGGATGTCTGGGTTCCTGAGGATCGTGAAGCCAGGTGGGATCCTCAACCTCCTCCTTCCTAGCTACACAGAGGAGAAAACAGACTTGATCCCATCTGAGCCACTGCCATTTTATGTTTGTTGTTAACTAACAAACAAGGACTTGGGAGACTTGCCTTCACAGGAAAGCAGAAGGTAAGATTATAAACTTGGAGAAAAGAATGAGAAATATAGGAGCTGAGAGCAGAGTGGGTATAGAAAGGACATGACAAGGCATCAAAGGAATAGAATTAAAAGGAGTGTCTTGCTGGATCGAGACCGCAGTTGATAAAGGAGGGTAAGAGAGCTTATTAGACCTAGACACTCTCATCTCAGCTCCCTATAATAATGCATAACTGCAAATAGATACTGAAACAGAATGCAGACATTGGGGAGTGGCATGGAGTGAGGGATGGTCAAAGCAGGCAAATGGAAAGGTAGGGGAAAAGAAACCTGGGGTGTCTGTAGTCATAGACAACGATGGGTTTCTAGTTAAGAGGATAGAAGGAGAGAAGAAAAAAGAAGAGGGAAAGGCTGAGGTTCAGGGCCATGGTGAGGGTAAATCAGATTCAGAGGAAGGAGGAAGATGGGATGCCAGTCAGTGGTTTTTAAGGTCTATGAGCTGTCATGGTCAGGCTTTGCCTCAAGGGATCCCATTTAAAGAGAAGAGAGAGAGAATGTCCTCTGGATGGGATGCCTGCCCTCCTCACCCACTTCAACCCAAGTATATCTCACTTTATACGTGTTTTATATTTTGAAGTCAGCATAAGGCTTTATTCACAAAGGGGTTTTTAATGCTAGAAGGAGAGAGTGGAAAAGGTAGAAGAGTAAAAAAGAGGAGAAAGAATTAGAATTAGTAGAAATAATAGAAGTAGTAGTAATAAGTTGCGGCCCTCAAGGCCAAAGCAAGTCTTTCTACTCTGTGCTATACATGTACCAGAGGACAGAGAAAGCCCTGCTGGATGTCAGTTAGAGTCCCAGCAAGAATAGGCAACCTACTCAAAAGGGGTGATTAAGAACTACTGTCAGAGGTGTGACTGGAGTTAAGGAAACCATAGTGAGGTGTTAAAGCACTCCAAGGCTAGCAATGTGGGGAGCCCGTTCCACCTGTAGACCTGAAGGACAAGTAGAGGAGACAGCTAAGTCAGGCTGTGAAAAGCTGCTGGACTTCAGTGAAAGGACACAGCCACTGCGGCCCACTGACCAGCAGGGAACCAGGGAAATAAATCCCTGGCATCTCTCTCTACCTACTCTCTCCTTTCTTGATCATTTTACCTGCTGGCCAAATCCAACAGAAACCAGAGAACAAGGGAGTCCAATCCACGCAGTCCATAGAGGTCAAGTTTCCAGGACATAGATCAAGGTGGGAACAGGGGAAATTAATCTGGAGTGGTACCTGGAAAACATCCAGCACAGTGGGTTTTTATTCCATTTGCTAAAAGTTCACTCTCCTTCATTAGGTTCTGCTTATGAATGAAATCATACAGTACTGCCTTTCTCCAACTGGCTTATTTCACTTAGTGCAATGCTCTCCAGGTCCATCCGAACAAAATGAACTAACAAATAAAATAGAACCAGACTCATACATAGAGAGAAGGCTGATAGCTGTCAAGTGGGGGGTGGAAGTAGTGCTGGGTGAGGGAGATGGCGGATAGAACAATAAAAGGACAAAAACAAAACACATGGACATGGACAACAGTGTGGTCATTACGGGGGAGGGCATGGAGGAGGATATAGAGGGGGTAAATGCCCACATTGACTCATACCCATTAGCTTTCATGTTCTCCTTCTTGCTAATCCTACCTGCCAGCGATCACACTATGCCTGCACCTTTCACGGAGAGAGCAGGGGGACAACACTGCAGCCGGTGCCCTAGAGGCCATCCAGCAAGACTCCACAGAGAGGGAATCCAAAGGCTGCAAGGAAAAAGAAAAGCCAGTTGCATGGCTGTGTTCCCTTACTGATTAAAAATATTATGATAAAAAGTTTAGTTATTTCTGCTACTCCCCTTCCTCAAAAACAACGTCATGGTAGGTATGAGAGATAGACAGCAAATAAAATATGTTGAAAATGATTCTGCTAAAAAGTGCAGACAGCTTTTGAGTTGGAACAATGAACTCTAAAAGTATTGGGTGATTTTTATTTGTCAGTATGATTGTTACGGGAGGGCTGAGGGGTCAGGAGAGTTGGGCACCAGAAGGAAGCCACAACATTTTGAAAATAAAATGTCAAAGCTTCTCGTGGAAAGAAGATTTTTAGATTTATTGATAAAAAAAACCAAAGTTTAAAACATTTCCAAACAAGAATATATTTGGTATTTGTTTTTAAAATCTCACATTATCCCCCTGGCCAGTTGGCTCAGCGGTAGAGCATCGGCCTGGCGTGCAGGGGACCCGGATTTGATTCCCGGCCAGGGCACATAGGAGAAGTGCCCATTTGCCTCTCCACGCCCCCCCTCCTTCCTCTCTGTCTCTCTCTTCCCCTCCCGCAGCCAAGGCTCCATTGGAGCAAAGATGGCCCGGGCGCTGGGGATGGCTCCTTGGCCTCTGCCCCAGGCGCTAAAGTGGCTCTAGTCCCTGCAGAGCGACGCCCCAGAGGGGCAGAGCATCGCCCCCTGGTGGGTGTGCCGGGTGGATCCCAGTAGGGCGCATGCAGGAGTCTGTCTGTCTCTCCACGTTTCCAGCTTAAAAAAAAAGAAAAAAGAAAAAAAAAAGAAAGAATTAAAATCTCACATTATTTGCAGTTACAACTGAAATGATAATAACATTCCCAAGCACTTAGAAACAGATTCTCACATTTTGACCTACAGTTTCTGGTAGTTTATGAATTTCTGATAAATACAATGTCTGTATTTTCTCCAACTTTTCACACATTCATTTGCTCATCTAAGATAAAGATAGTCACAGGCTATCTTTCTTTGTGACAGATGTACAAAACAGTGGTGTCGTGCATAAACAGTTCTAATCACACTTACATGGAATCCCAATTTTGTTGCCATGTGATCACGACATCTGAGTGACCTTGAAAGGTCAGCTCCTTTATATCCCATCTAGGATAATAATCTTATGCCTGCATATAAGTCATTGTTAAAAACATTTAGGCCCTGCATGTGTCTTTACGTATCAATGTTTCTGAGTTTTGGGGGTATATACCCAGTAGAGGGATTGCTGGGTCATAAGGTAGTTCTATTTTCAGTTTTTTGAGGAACCACCATACTTTCTTCCATAATGGTTGTATTACTTTGCATTCCCACCAACAGTGTATGAGGGTTCCTTTTTCTCCACAGCCTCTCCAACATTTGCTATTACCTGTCTTGCTAATAATAGCTAATCGAACAGGTGTGAGGTGGTATCTCATTGCAGTTTTGATTTGCATTTCTCTAATAGCTAAAGAAGATGAGCATCTTTTCATATATCTGTTGGCAATTTGTATTTCTTTCTGGGAGAAGTGTCTGTTCATATCCTCTTCCCATTTTTTTATTGGATTGTTTGTTTGTTGTTGAGTTTTATGAGTTCTTTGTATATTTTGGATATTAGGCCCTTATCTGAGCTGTTGTTTGAAAATATCATTTCCCATTTAGTTGGCTTTCTGTTTATTTTGTTATCAGTTTCTCTTGCTGAGCAAAAACTTCTTAGTTTGATGTAGTCCCATTCATTAATTTTTGCCTTCATTTCTCTTGCCTGTGAGTCAAATTCATAAAATGCTCTTTAAAACCCAGGTCCATG
This sequence comes from Saccopteryx leptura, assembly GCF_036850995.1. Taxonomy (NCBI): domain Eukaryota; kingdom Metazoa; phylum Chordata; class Mammalia; order Chiroptera; family Emballonuridae; genus Saccopteryx; species Saccopteryx leptura. Next base: position 10,787,979 of record NC_089509.1, on the reverse strand, counting down.
AGTTGAGTACCTATGTCTTCTTCTATGTACTTAATTGTTTCACATGCAGCCCCATGTTTATTGCAGCATTGTTCACAGTGGCCAGGACATGGAAACAACCAAAAAGCTCATCAATAGATGACTGGATAAAGAAGATGTGGCACATATACACTATGGAATACTACTCAGCCATAAGAAATGATGACATTGGAACATTTACAGCAAAATGGTGGGATCTTGATAACATGATATGAATTGAAATAAGTAAATCAGAAAAAAACAGGAACTGCATTATTCCATACGTAGGTGGGACATAAAAGTGAAACTAAGAGACATTGATAAGAGTGTGGTGGTTACAGGGGGGAGGGGGGAATGGGAGAGGGAAAGGGGGAGGGGGAGGGGCACAAAGAAAACTAGATAGTAGGTGACAGAGGACAATCTGACTTTGGGTGATGGGTATGCAACATAATTGAATGACAAGATAACCTGAATTTGTTATCTTTGAATATATGTATCCTGATTTATTGATGTCACCCCATTAAAAAAATAAAATTATTATAAAAAAAAACAAAAAACAAAAAACATTTAGGCCCTGGCCGGTTGGCTCAGCGGTAGAGCGTCGGCCTGGCATGCAGGGGACCCGGGTTTGATTCCCGGCCAGAGCACATAGGAGAAGCACCCATTTGCTTCTCCACCCCCACTCCCTCCTTCCTCTCTGTCTCTCTCTTCCCCTCCCGCAGCCAAGGCTCCATTGGAGCAAAGATGGCCCGGGCGCTGGGGATGGCTCCTTGGCCTCTGCCCCAGGCGCTAGAGTGGCTCTGGTCACGGCAGAGCGACGCCCCAGAGGGGCAGAGCATTGCCCCCTGGTGGGCAGAACGTCGCCCCTGGTGGCCGTACTGGGTGGATCCCGGTCGGGCGCATGCGGGAGTCTGTCTGACTGTCTCTCCCCGTTTCCAGCTTCAGAAAAATAAAAAAATAAATAAATAAATAAAAAATAAAATAAAAACATTTAAAAAATTTTTTAAAAGCTTCTAATCTCTTTTAGTAAACCTTTTTTTAAAAAAAAAAACTACACAGTAAGGTTCTTATTTTTTGATATTATAAAAACTGCTTCCAGGAATGCTGGGGTTTGCCCTTACAGTTTCAGTAAATGCTTTTGTAATGTGAAGAGATGTCCCCTAATTTGTCTTTGTGGTCCATTTAGATTTCTGCATGTCAGATTTTATTAAAGCAGAGTCCACTTATAGTTTGGTCATCCAGCTTTCATGCCAAGAGTGCAAAAAGCCAGCAGACCATTCTCTGACACCAGAATCTGGAGTCATAGGTGCCAACTTCATCTTTCATCACACTGCTTCCCTGATGACAGGAAGGTCATTATGCATCTCTAGTTCTCCTTGTCTTTTATTGTCACATAGGAATGGAGAGGCCAATCTCTGATTTCTCCTTGACAGATCTCTGAGCAAAGATATAGTTTAAAAGAGGGCAAAACTAAGAATTATCCCCAAATTAACTGTTTCTGTGTATATTCTCCCTCCTTCGGTATGCTTTCAACAGCCAATGCATGCATATCTTCCCAAGGGGTTGCCACTGGCCTACTAGGAGGTAGTTCCTGGGAGTTTATCTTACCCCCACCCCATGGGAAAACACTAACCAATAGCCATTAAGTGAGAGAGCAGGGAAGCCTACATTCCTTGCTCCAGGTGAGAAAACACTGAGGTGTAACTTACCTTCTAGAGCAGGTTATGCCTTGGCTTGGCTTTCCCTGCTCTGCTCCCTCACTCTGCCCCAGCTCTCCCATGGGAGCCCTTCCTGAATAATGCACCTGCACATGAATTAGCCAAAACAACATATACACGTAGTCCATAGATATAGATGACAGAGTGGCAATAGCCAGAGAAAAGGAAGAAAGAAAGGGGGGAGGGAAAACATAAGAGGCAGAGGGCAAAATGGAGGGGGTGGAAGTAGGTTCAGAAGGGACTTTGCTTAGGGCAGGAAAGGGCATGATGTGGGGTGTAGATGGAGTAGTACACTTAAAAATGTATACTTTGGCAAACCATGTCAACCCAATAGATCTAAAAAATAAATAAGTAATTTTTCACCCTGGTCTGTTTTTGGGTAACTGACCTAAAACAGTCAAATCAAGAAAAGTAACCATGCTAATAATGCTTTCAGAAGGAATTATATCTAGTAGGTACCATCAAGAGTTTCTAGGGTAAACCTGACTAGGTGATGGCACAGTGGATAGAGCGTTGCCTGGGATGCAGAAGACCCATGTTTGAAACCCCAAGATCACTGGCTTGAGTGCAAGCTCACTAGCTTGAGCGTGGGGTCTTCGTCTTGATCATGGGTTCATAGAAATGCCCCAAGGTCTCTGGTTGAGCCCAAAGGTCACTGGCTTGAGCAAAGGGTCATTGGCTCAGCTGGAGCCCCTTGGTCAAGGCACATATGAGAAGCAATCAATGAACAACTAAGGTGCTGCAACAAAAAATTGATGCTTCTTATCTCTCTTCCTTCCTGTCTCTCTGTCCCTGTCTGTCTCTCTGTGTCTCTCTTGCTTAAAAAAAATAAAAGAGTTTCCAGTTTAAGACTTTACTCTTTGACCTTGAAGTATAAAAGGGAATTTCAGGAGAAATCATTTAATATTTGTTGAATTACCATAGATCTTCTGAAAACCTCTTGTACCTTTACCCCCATTGCTATCAGTGAGGTTCAAGTGGCTGAAATGAGAGAAAATCAATTATTTGATATTTGTACCTGTCAGATGGGTGAGGTTATGCTACAGTTATAAGCAAGCCACTGTATCAGTGGCCAACAGCAAAATAATAATAATAATAATAATTTCTCTCTCACAATGGACCACAAAAGGCCCTGTTTTTTAGGTCACTTGGGGACCCAGGCTGAGAAAGGCATTTGTGTTCATATTTACCCTGCAGGAAAAAGACTATCTGATGACCCTTAAAGCTTGTGACACATATCAGTTCCACTCATATTCCATGGGCTAAGGTAGATTATATGTCCATAACTAACAAAGTAATAGGGAAGTGAATTATGCTATGTACCTAGAAATATGAAAGCCAAACATGTCTGAATTCCTATCATGATTGATTACCACAATAGCCTCCTAAATATCAACTGGCAACTGGCATGACTCTGAGAAATTAGATGTCCACTGCTTCTCAAAAGCAAGTTAGACACATTTAATAACTTTGAGCTAATAGATTTTCAATGAGATTTATTCACTCAACAAACATCTGCTAGCATCTTCTCTAAATAAAGTAAACTGAGGCCTGGGAAGCAGGGGAACATCGTGGTCCCAGTCAAATACTTTCTACCACAGATTCAAGCTAACTGTCTTTCTGACTCAGTTACATTGTCTGCAAACAGAGACAATAACAGAATGTATCTTATGGAATTGAAGAGAGGATTAGAGGTAATAATACTGCACGCAAGTACCGAACCAATGTAAGCTATTATCTTCATTAATATTCCAAAGATTAATGAGACATGGTATCTGCCCTGGAGAAGCTCACTCTGAGTTATGGGAAATGGCTTTTCAACTCATTTTTGCACTGTCTGAGAGAGATTTTTGAGGACTTACTGGGTCCTGGATGTGCTGGGCTGGACACAAGAGTGTAAGAATGAGAAAGTGGAGAGTTTGGAGGATAAGATGAAATACAAAATACTCTTTAAGCAATAAGATGGAGTTGATGAGAATGCACAAGGGGAAAATTGAGCTAAATCAAGGCAGTTTTACCAAGGAGACTTTTTCCTGAGGTGTACTTTAAATGAGTTACACTTTAACTCAAGGTTCATAAAGACAGTTTTCCAGTCCCCAGTTTTCCAGACTGCCCACTGCTGCTGCAGTAAGCCGGGTGGCAGACAGAGGAGAGAGCGACACCCAGCTACCCCACTTCCCTCCAGGGTTCAGACTCTCAGATGTACTGTTCACCAGAACTGCCAGTCAAAGCCCAAGGGGGGCAGAGAAGGGCAGGCTCCCATTGCAAGCAGCCCTAATGAATATTTGATTCTCCTCACAAAGCAAATTGGGGAAAACAGATGAAATGTCTCAAAACAGCCATGGCCTTCATGTCGCAGTTCTGTGAGCATTGGGCACAGATCTAGGATACTGTGTTAGGTGTGCTGAGGAAAGATTTTTTTTTTTATTCTTTCTTGTCATTTATTGGGAACATGAAACCTCTGACTGGATTAAAATGAATATTGGCACCTATTTGGTCCCAGGCATTTCTTATCTCTTGGTTCAGAAAGATTCACTTAAGCTTTCCCAACGACTACAGTCAGACACCATGCAAGTAAGAGCAACAGACCAGGCCTCTCAGAAGGAAAGAAGGCACACTCTTTCATATTTAACAGAGGGTACTCATATAAGATAACCACGAAGCCAGAGGGCCCTGCTTTTATTTACAATCCACTTAAAAATGATGGTTTCTATGGCAGCAGGAAATATGACGGATTTTTCAAAGGAGCTATTGAATTTACAAAGATTCACTCACCCTATGGAGGTCTTTTTTGTTTTGATATTAGGCCAGAACTGATGGATTTGGGGTGATTTATGCCACAGTGCTTATTCTATAATGTTCAAGAAAATCCACAGAAGGACTTTCACTTTCTTATCTGCAGCTGTGTCTTACCAGGGCATCTGCCTCTAGGTTTGTAGACTTCCATATGGAAGGGAAGGAAAAACAGTTAATTAATTCCAGTACATAAAGAAACAGTAAGTGTGTGGGAGTGAGAGAGGGGAAGTAAGCAATCTGCTATTCACGTTTTGAAAGGACCCTTTTCAGAATTTCAGTCAGGATACCTGCTGATATGCTGATACAACAAACAGCTGCATAAATGATAATTATTCCTGTAATCAAAGAGAAACATTCATCTATTGTTTCATTATTTGTGATGGTCGCCAATAGATTGAGCATCCATCAGAGGCTAGAAATGCTTGCTTATTCCCTGTAGGTGTGTGGGACCAGGCCCAGTGTCAGTGAACAGGTGGTAATAGTCACCAAGGGCCCACTGGTGAAGAAACAGCATCCAAGGTATTTTGGAGCTTGGGTAGTATGGTCTCCACTGTAAGGCAAAGGCAGCATTGAGGCTGTGGGAGAGGATGAAGGAAGGAGAAGAACATTCCCAAAAAGACAAACAACAATGTCATCAGAATCTACAGGACACTGATGTAATGTATTGTCAGGCCTGACCTTTTCCCATGCCAGACTAACATGCTAAACTACCTGCTATAAGTCTCTACTTGGATATCACTCAAACAACTCAAGCTCCTGCCAGATGGAACTCTTCAGCCCTCAGGCAACATTGGCTTGTCTTTCTGTGCATATAGCTCAGGAAATGACACTGCCATCCATGAGGCCAGAAACTAGGAAGTCATCCCAAACTCTGCCCTTTTCTCTCCCTCTGGCCTTCCTCAGTTCCAACCCTCTGCTCTCTCTAATAGGTCTCAGCCTCCATTCCTGCAGTCCTATCCTGGGGGAGGGGGGTTCAACCTTCTCCCAGCCCAGTGTCTTCCCCTTCCATCCATTTCCACACTGTTGCTAGAGTGCTCCCTCTACATGCAAATACAGGCACATTTCAGGCCATGCTCTTACTTAAAATCCTCAATGAAACCCATAGCTTTCGGGTTTGTTTGTTTCTTTGCTTGTTTGTTTTTGTTGAAGTATATTATACAAATGGTGTACACAGGCTGACATACCTTTATATTGTAATATGATTTATCATTGTAACAATAATAGCCCTATCATATCACTACAACATGACTTCATTTTGTAATGGGAATAATTAAGACCTAGTCTCTTAGCAGGTTTAATGATGATAACACAATATTGTTATTGATATTTAGTATAATGTGCACTAGATCTCCAGAACTTGTTTGTCTACTAGTATTGCATGCTGGACCTTTAAACAAAATCTTATTCCCCTATCTCCAGCCCCTGCTACCCACCATGTTACTCATTGTTTTGACAAATTTGACTTTTTTAGATGCCACATATAAGTGATAGTATACAGTATTTGTCTTTCAGCAGTTCCCCTTCTAGGTATGTAGTCTTGAAGGTATATCTGCACTCCCATGTATAGTGCATTATTCACAAGAGCCAAGATATGCAACCAACCTAAGTGCCCATCATGAATAAATGGATAAAGAAGATAAAGAAAAGTGGTACGTATACACAATGGAATATTACTCAACCATGAAAAGGAAGAAAATCTTGCCTTTTGCAACAACATGGATGGAGCTTGAAGACGTTATGCTAAGTGGAGATAAATCATACAGAGAAAGGCTATATGATCTCACTTACATGTAAAATGTAAAAAAGTCAAACTTGTTTTTTGTTTTGTTTTTTAAAGTCAAATCTATAGATTTTAAAATAGTCTAAAACTTGACCTTATTAATGTAGACCTATCATAATTCAGTCCTGGCCTGATTCTCAATCCTCACTTTTAAACAGTGACCTCTGCCCCTCTCACAAGCATCATGCATTTTCCGCCATGACTGTTTAGCATTGCCCTGAACGTGTCTGCTGTTTCATGGTGGCTGCCTTCATACAAGCTGCTGTCTGACCAGGTCATGCTCAGTGAAGGGGGTGGGGTAAGCTATCTCAGCATCAGGCATGTTTACATGACGACCACTGAAAAAGCTAGGAAGTGAAATCATTGGGCCTCTGAGGCCACAAAGTGTGAACAATGGCCATACACACAAGTGTTGTTCAGCTCCTGCTCCCCTGGCACCTGTCCTATTCACTTTGAAATAGTGAACTGAATCACGCAAGGGGTCATTAAAGAGCCTTGCTAATAGAACAGCTGCGTGTCCAACATTGATAGAGTGCCTATAACCTGGGAGCTTACAAGAGTTCCAAGCTCATTTCAGCCTCACAATGACTCTGAGGTGGATGTTATTATCTCCAATCCTTGGATAAGAAAAACTCTCTAAAGACTGAAAAGGAGGCTGACCTGTAGTGGTGCAGTGGAGAAAGCACTGACCTGGAATGCTTAGTTTGCCAGTTTGAGCCCCTGAGCTTGCCGGGTCAAGGCACAGAAAAGAAACAACTATGAGTTGATGCTTCCTGCTCCTTCCACTCACCTTTCTTTCTTTATTTCTCTTTTTTCTTTAAAATCAATAAATAAAACAAGGAAAAGAAGCAATATTGATCCCTTCTCTCTAGGGGCAGGTTCATCATGTACCAAGCAGAGAAATCGAACTCTAGACCAAACCTTCCTGCTTACTTTTGCTTTCCTCAGATTTAAAAGTTACATAGAATTGCCCTCTGGCATAGTTCAGTCCTATTCAGGGTAAAATCTGATTAGCTTGGGGACAGCTGCAGAAAGGGAGAGCCACCTAAAACTTTCCATTCCAACTAGGGACCTGCATTAGCAAAGAAAGACGAACTCCTCCCCCCACTGAAAGACAAATTTCAATATGCAAACACACACACACACACACACACACACACACACACACACACACACAATTCTTTTTTGCAGATTTATCTGAATAGAAAAATATTGGGGGAAAACTAGATGTTTATCAATAGATGATTTATTAAACCAGCTGCTAAAAAAAATAAGATATAGATTAAATATAGAAACATTTTCACATCTATTTTAAACAGAAGGGGGAAATGTAAGTTGCAAAAGAATAAGTATAAAGTATGCTGCTTTTGAGTAAAAAGAAAGGACAAAAATAAGAATCTATGTTGGTATTTGTCTCTATATGCATAAAGAAACTAGTAACAGTGGACACTAATAAAAGAATGGGGTGAGAATTCAGTGATTGAGGGACCAGAGTAAGAGGAAACTTTCTCTTTATACCTTTTAAAATATTTTATACAATGTAAATACATTATATATTCAAAAATTAAATTTAAAAATATTTTTTCTTGTACCTCTTTAAAAGTTTAAAAGGCTTTTTCACATGTCACGTCATTGGATTCTCACAACTCTACAAGTTGTTATTATTGCCAATTCACTGACAAAGAAACTATTCTTGGAGTCATTAAGTGACCTGGAGTGGAATCACAAGTATAAGCCATAAAGAACCACAGCTGGCCATGGTGGGGGCCTTTCCAACCATCCCTCTGTCCTGACAGCATCCAGCAAGGATGTGGCAACCCAAGTATAGGAGGAACTTGCTGCATTTCATTTTGTGAGGGAGTAAACAATCTTTACTAAATAGAACTTCTATTTCTACTTCTGCCTTGTGAATGATGCCAAAAACTTTCGACCTTGAATTTACAGTTACCTTGAGTTTCAAAACAAAACCTTCTGAAAGGCATGGTACACTTGTGTTGCGTATAGTGCCTTGATTTCAAGCATCAGAACCTAACTCTGGGAACTATCTCTGTGTAACTTAAGTGAATCTGTTTAATAATTGGTAGGGCACAATAAAATTTTTAAAAGCTTTTCTCCCTCTCATTGCTGCCTACAAACATCCTGTGTCAGGACTCCCGTCATCATCCCTGGTAACAACTTGAGCAGATCAGAGCCTATAGCTTTTCTGTATTTTCCTAGTTTTAATGAACAGTGTCATTTTTGGTGTCATTTGACCAGCTTGTTAGCACCAAGACTTAAATCTCTCATCCCTTTTCAAGCTCCTGCCCTCACCTACATCTCCGGGCAGACCCACAAACCTAGACGGCAGTAGAGATGAGGCAAGGAGGGTGCACTCTGTCCTTCCTCCTTCTCCCACCTTACTCCGCACTCTTCCTCTCCACTCTGCTCTGCTTCTGGCTCCCCAGGTCCACACAGTCAGGGAAGACAAGCAGTGAGAAGCAAAGGTCTATGTGGCGGATATCCAAATGTGAGTCTTTGTGGGGAACTTTTGAGGATATCTTGATGACCCTTGTACAAGTACCTCCACACCGCACAATACAGTGACACAGGTGATTCCTGCTAGCTTGACCTCTTAAGACTGCTGCTCAGCTCCTTCTCCAACCAGACTCCCACAGTGCTTGACTCTGGTGAATCTCCTCTCCCACCAGGAATCCCTCTGAGGCAGGGAGACTCCAGGATGGCCCTTTCTCTTTACCCTGCTGTCTGTGCTGCTTCAGCCAGCCTCTGTTTTTATCACTTACCACACAAATCCTAAGAGACGCCTCAGTTTTTTCTGAGGACTCTTCCATGTCATCACTCTAGTTGTAGCAGGAGGGGACTTATGATGTCCTGTACCTTAGACACATCTAAAGGGCTTTTCTTGAAGCTCTCTCCCTATGATATGGCAGGCAGCAGGGGGTAGTTGGGAAGCCCCATATCCACAAATACTCATGACCTGCAAATCCTCCTCTCCCCCAAACTACTGTTTTAAATGATATCACTGGAACATCACCATGCTGTATCCCCCAATGTGTTAATTAGTTTGAGCATTGAGCAACAGCAGTACTGACATCTAAAAAAGCAAAAAACAGACACAATGAGGCTCTTGGTGAAAGAATAGACCATTGTAGTCTTGCCAAAGGGATAGAAGCCAAATCCAGTCAAGCCTCTGGATCCAGCATCAATGTGCAGGAAATCAGGGGGCAGGGGAGCATGATGAACTGTGCTTTGAATGTTCATTCAGCAAAATCCAGACTATGGGATGCTCTACAGATAAAATAGCCCAACTTATAAATATGTTATGGGAAAGACCAAATGATAGTATCTGGAGATGTACACTTCTTAGATGGCAAAATATAAAGCATTCAAAGACCTAATTACTTTAAAGTTTTCTATATTTAGGGGAAGGAGCCTGTATATCAGATGAGATGTATGAAGGACTTCTAGGTTGGCTGAAAAAGTTCCATTTCTTGATCTAGATTTTAGTTCAAAGGATGTTTGCCTTATAAAATTTACTAAGCTTAGCCTGACCTGTGCAGTGAATAAAGCACCAACCTGGAATGCTGAGGTTTTGGGTTCAAAATCCTAGGCTTGGCCGATCAAGGCACATAAAAGCAGCAACTACTGTAAGTTGTTGCATCTTGCTTCTCCCCACCCTCTCTCTTTCATTCTCTCTCTTTCTTCTCTGTAAAAATCAATAAATAAAATCTAAACTAATTTAAATTTTAAAATCAATAAATAAAATCAATAAATAAATTTTAAAATCAATAAATAAAATCTAAACTAATAATAACAATAATAACAATTTACTAAGTTTAAAGTTTTGATTTTCTGGATCTGTGTTTTATTTTACAACCAAAAAATAAAAAGGAGAAAAAAATATACAAGAAACAAATCTTTTTTAAAAATCCTCTCCCTTTTGTGGTAGGCAAAGTAATAACCCCCAAAGATGTCCACATCCTAATATTCAGTACCTGTAAATGTTACCTTACATGGCAAAACAGACTTTGCAAACGTGGTTAAATTATGGATCTTATCATGTGAGATGGTCTTAGATTATCCTGGTTAATTGATACAATAACAAGGTAATTTTATGAGAAAGTGGAAAGCAGTGAAGCCAGAGTATTATCTGTTGTGATTCAAAATCAGAGCTGGGACTGATGCAGTTACTGGTTTTGAAGATGGAAAACGGCATAGACCAAGGAACATTGTCAGCCTCTAGAGGATGGAATGGCAAAGAAATGGAGTCTCTGTTTAGGGCCTCAGGAAGAATCACAGCCCTGCTGACACATTTACTTTGGCCCGATAAGACCTATTTTGGACTTCTGACCTCCAGAAATTAAGATAATAAATCTGTGTTGTCTTAAGCTACTAAGTTTGTAATAATTTGGAATAGCAGCAAAGGAAACCTAATGGCCTTTCTTATCAAGGCAAGGGGTGGTGGAAGAGCTTAAGTTCACAGAATTAGTCTGGTTTTGTGGGGTATATATCAAATATTGTTTTTCAGCTTTATCTTCAGACAAAACAATCAGAAAACAGGACAAGTATTGTGACAATTCTGTTTTATTAAGGAAAAGGGAAGTTCTTGGAAAGATAACATCAGGAAATTAGAAAAGTAAATGGGCCAAAATAAAACCACAATTGGTTACAGAGAGAATCAAGAAAGCTACAGAGGGGGGAACCTGAAGATGGCAGCAAAGAAGGCAGATGCACAGACTCCCAGCTCACACCACCAAACTAAATTACAAATTAATTTAAGAATAATCAGCACAAAAAACCAACTCTGGACTACAAGACCAGCTCTCAAAAACCAAAGAGCAAAGAAGAAGCCACACTGAGCCTGGTAGGGAACATCGAGAGGTGGTGAGTCTCCCCTGCTTACAGGAACAAAGGTGATATGAGGCTGAGAGCATAGAAGGGCTCTCATTCCAAGGAAAAGAGTAGTAAATATTGCTCACAGCCACTTGCTTGGGGACCTGGGAACAAGGAGTGTTGAAAGGGCTGTCTTATCTTCCAAAAGGAAAAGGAGGAGAGAAAGACAGACGGTGACTGTCACAGGAATGCATGGGAGGACCTGAGAAGCTATTCATCCAGTGCTGGAGGCAGCCATAACTTGGGGAGGGGTTGATCCTTCCACATAACACAAGAATAAAGTGCTTCCAGATCATACATCTCCAGACATCTCTCCAGCTCCAACCAGAGCAACAAGACACAGCTGAAAACAAGAAGTGAGGAGGAGGGGAAGTAACTCAGGTCTCCCTGGTGATCTGAGATACACCTCCCCCTACTGAAGCAGAGAAAGCACCCCACCCCCAGAGAGAGTAACTGGCAGATAAGGTCTTCAGAGTCTCAGGTTACACCCACCACATTTCTGGATACAGTTTCAAATAAGCCCCCTGATGAGATCAGTAAACAAGATTACAAGTGAGAAGAAAACAAACAAATTAAAACTTCAAAGCAGTCCAAGTCCAAAAGTGGATTACAAATAGCAGCTGATGCCAATCCAAGAAGACCTAGAAATAGCACAACTAAAAATTGGAGGAAGACAACACCAAAGCTAGACTCAACCAACCCTACAAACAACATGCCCAAACACAGAGACATAAAGAGAAGACAGAGAAGTGCAATCTAAATGAAACCACAAGAGAAATCTCCAGAACAGGAACTGAGTGATATGGAAATAACAAAACTGCTGGATGCAGAGTTTTAAATAATGATTGTTAGGATGCTTAGGGATCTTAGAACAACAATGGATGGTCATTACGAACACCTAAATAAAGAGATAGCAAGTATAAAAAAGGACATTGAAATATTAAAAAATAATCTGTCGGAGGTGACAAATGCAATATCAGAAATGAAGACCACAATGGAAGGAATTAAAAGCAGGACAGATGAAGCTGAGGATTGAATCAACAAGTTGGAGGACAAGATGAACAAAGGCACAAAAGTAGATCAAAAAGTCTGAGGAAACTCAGAGAGCTTTGTGACAACATGAAGAGAAATAACATCCACATCATAGGAGTTCCTGAAAACAAGAGAAAAAAAAAGGGATAGAAACGTTATTTAAACAAATCATAGCTAAAAACTTTCCTAAATTGATGCTAGGAAGGGTCCCACAAGTTCAAGAAGCACAGAGAGCTTTATTAAAGGCAAACCCAAAAAGACCTACACCAAGACACATCATAATTAAAATACCAAAGCTAAGTGATAAAAAAAAAATATTAAAAGCTGCTAGAGAAAAGAAGGCTATCACCTACAAAGGAACCCCCATAAGGATGACGTCCAACTTCTCAAAAGAAACACTTGAGGCCAGAAGGGAATGGCAAGAAATATTCAAAGTAATGCAGAACAAGAGCTTACAACCAAGACTACTTTATCCAGCAAGGCTATCATTTAAAATTGAAGAAGAAATAAAAAGCTTCCCAGACCAAAAAAAAAAAAAAAAAAAAACTCAAAAAATTCATTACAACCAAACCAATGCTGCTGGAAATGTTAAGGGACCTGTTGTAAATAGATCAAAGTGAGAAAAGAATATACCAAAAGAGAAATACAGCTTTAAAGAATAAAATGGCAATAAACAACTACATATCAATAATAACCTTAAATGTAAATGGATTAAATGATCCAATCAAAAGACATAGGGTAGCTGCTTGGATAAGAAAACAGGACCCATACATATGCTGTCTACAAGAGACACACCTTAAAACAAAAGATGCACATAAACTGAAGGTAAAAGGATTGAAAAAAACATTTCATGGAAATAGAAATGAAAAAAAAGCTGGGGTAGCAATACTTATATCAGACAAAATGAACTTTAAAACAGACTATAGGCCCTGGCCGGTTGGCTCAGCGGTAGAGCGTTGGCCTGGCGAGCAGGGGACCCGGGTTCAATTCCCGGCCAGGGCACATAGGAGAAGCGCCCATTTGCTTCTCCATCCCCCCTCCTTCCTCTCTGTCTCTCTCTTCCCCTCCTGCAGCCAAGGCTCCATTGGAGCAAAGATGGCCCGAGCGCTGGGGATGGCTCCTTGTCCTCTGCCCCAGGCACTAGAGTGGCTCTGGTCATGGCAGAGTGATGCCCAGGAGGGGCAGAGCATCGCCCCCTGATGGGCAGAGCGTCACCCCTGGTGGGCGTGCCGGGTGGATCCCAGTCGGGAGCATGAGGGAATCTGTCTGACTGTCTTACTACATAATAATAAAGGGAGCAATCCAACAGGAAGATATAACCATCATAAATATCTATGCACCTAATATAGGAGCACCTAAATATATAAAACAGACTATGATGGATATAAAGGGTGAGTCAACAGCAATACTATAATAGTAGGAGATTTTAATACCCCACTAACATCACTAGATAGATCCTCAAGAAAGAAAATTAACAAAAAAACAGCAGACTTAAAGGACACACTAGATTAACTTGATTTAATAGATATCTTTAGAACCTTTTACCCTAAGGCAGCAGAATATACATTATTTTCAAGTGCTCATGGTATATTCTCTAGGATAGACCACATGTTAGGACACAAAAGCAGTCTCAACAAATTTAAGAAGATTGAAATCATATCAAGCATTTTCTCTGATCACAATGCCATGAAACTAGAAATCAACCACAATAGAAAAACTGAAAAATGCTCAAATATATGGAAACTAAATAGCATGTTATTAAATAATGAATGGATTAACAATGAATCAAAGAAGAATTTTAAAAATTCCTAGAAACAAATGATAATGAGCAAACAACAACTCAAAATTTATGGGACATAGCAAGAGCAGTCCTGAGAGGGAAGTTTATAGCATTACAGGCATTCCTTAAGAAGCTTGAAAAAGCTCAAATAAAAAACCTAACCCTTCATCTAAAAGAACTAAAAAAAGAACAGCATGTAAGGCCCAAAGGTAGTAGAAAGAAGGAAATAATAACGATCAGAGTGAAAATAAATAACACAGAAGCTAAAGAAACAATACAGAGGGTCAATGAAACCAAGAGCTGATTCTTTGAAAGGGTAACAAGATCGGTGAAACTTTAACAAGACTCATCAAAAAAAAAAGAGAGAGAATTCAAATAAATAAAATTAGAAATGAGAGTGGAGAAATAACAACTGACACAACAGAAATACAAAATATTATAAGAAAATACTATGAAGAACTGTATGCCCCAAAACTAGACAACCTAGGTAAAATGGATAAATTCCTTAAAATATATCATCTTCCAAAAGTCAATTTGGAAGAATCAGAAAATCTAAACAGACCAATTACAAGAAAAGAGATCGAAACAGTTATCAAAAAGCTCCCAAAAAACAAAACTCCTGGGCCCAATCACTTCACTGGTGAATTCTACCAACATTTAAAGAAGAAATAATTTCTATCCTTCTCAAGCTATTTCAAAAAATTCAGGAGGAAGAAACACTTCCAAGTTTCTTTTATGAGGCGAGCATAATTCTGATTCCAAAACCGAGCAAAAACAACACAAAGAAAGAAAATTATAGGCCAATATTTCTGATGAATTTAGATGCTAAAATCCTCAACACAATATTAGCAAACTGGATCCAGCAATACATGAAAAAAATAAAACATCATGATATGGTAGACCCGTAGGAGTCATTGGCCTGGTGTGCAGGATTCCCGGGTTTGATTCCTAGCCAGAGCACACAGCAGAAGCGCCCCTCTACCTCTCCACCCCTCCCCCTCTCCCTCCCCTCCCTCCTCTCTGTTTCTCACTTCCCCTCCCGCAGCTTGGCTCCACCAGAGCAAAGCCACCCGGGCACTAAGGATGGCCCCATGGCCTCTGCCCCAGTCGCCAGAATGGCTCTGGTTGTAACAGAGCTACACCACAGATGGGCATAGCATCCCCCCCTGGTAGGCATGCCAGGTGGATCCCGGTCAGGCGCATGTGGGAGTCTGCCTGACTGCCTCCCCATTTCCATCCCCATAAAAATACAAAAAATAAATAAATAAAAGAAAAAATACAACAACAACAAAAAAAGAAAAGAAATAAAAAAAGGCATTCCCTTGTGTTAAAGCTCCAGGGGGCATGGAGTGCATGGAGTGAGCTTGAGTATGTCCTATGAAACATGGAGCTCTATGTTGACATATAAGTCTTTGAAGAAGGAGGAACTGCTGAAATAGTTCATCAGCATTTGTCCCTAAGACAGCAGACTTTATAGTGGAAACACCATAAGCAAATATTTGCTGTCTGTCTATAGATTAAAGGGGGATTATGGCAAATGCTGAAAGGCCATGCTCTTTGTGCCCCTCCCCTCCCCCAACCCCCTCCCTCTCCTCCCCCCATCCTATACCCCCAACATTGTTGTCCATGTCTCTGAGTCTCATCTTTACGTCCCACCTATGTATGGAATCATATAGTTCTTAGTTTTTTCTGATTTACTTCTTTCGCTCAGTATAATGTTATCAAGGCCCATCCATGTT
This sequence comes from Saccopteryx leptura, assembly GCF_036850995.1. Taxonomy (NCBI): domain Eukaryota; kingdom Metazoa; phylum Chordata; class Mammalia; order Chiroptera; family Emballonuridae; genus Saccopteryx; species Saccopteryx leptura. The sequence goes on along the minus strand of NC_089509.1, from coordinate 10,772,247 downwards.
GTTGTAAAAGATCCTATGTCATCATTTCTTATGGCTGAGTAGTATTCCATAGTATATATTTATATACCAAAGCTTTTTAATCCACTCATCCTCTGATGGACACTTGGGCTGTTTCCAGATCTTCGCTATTGTGAACAATGCTGCCATAAACATGGGGGTGCATTTCTTCTTTTCAAACAGTGCTATAGTGTTCTTGGGGTATATTCCTAACAGTGGTACAGCTGGGTCAAAAGGCAGTTTGATTTTTAATTTCTTGAGGAATCTCCATACTGTTTTCCACAGTGGCTGCACCAGTCTGCATTCCCACCAGCAGTGCAGGAGGGTTCCCTTTTCTCCACATCCCCACCAGCACTTATTCTGCACTGTTTTGTTGATGAGCGCCATTCTGACTGATGTGAGGTGATATCTCATTGTGGTTTTAATTTGCATTTCGCTAATCATTAGTGATGTTGAACATTTTTTCATATGCCTTTTGGCCATCTGTGTGTCCTCTTTGGAGAAGTGTCTATTCATTTCTTTTGCCCATTTTTGGATTGGATTGTTTGTCTTCCTGGTATTAAGTTTTACAAGTTCTTTATAAATTTTGATTATTAACCCCATATCAGACGCAATGTCAAATATATTCTCCCATTGTGTAGTTTGTCTTTTTATTCTGTTCTTATTGTCTTTAGCTGTGCAGAAGCTTTTTAGTTTGATAAAGTCCCATTTGTTTATCCTGTCTTTTATTTCACTTGCCTGTGGAGACAAATCAGCAAATATATTGCTGTGAGAGATGTCAGAGAGATTACTGCTTGTTTTCTTCTAAGATGCTTATGGTTTCATGGCTTACATTTAAGTCTTTTATCCATTTTGAGTTTATTTTTGTGAGTGGTGTAAGTTGGTGGTCTAGTTTCATTTTTTTGCAGGTAGCTGTCCAATTTTCCCAACACCATTTGTTGAAGAGGCTGTCTTTACTCCATTGTATTTCCTTACCTCCTTTGTCAAATATCAGTTGTCCATAGAACTGTGGGTTTATTTCTGGGTTCTCTGTTCTGTTCCATTGATCTATGTGCCTGTTCTTATGCCAGTACCATGCTGTTTTGAGTACAGGCTGATGAACAGGAGACACCAAAACTTTTTCACCTGCAAACTACTACCTTCTTTATTAGATCTAGCTAATAACACTGTTTTGTCTTTTTCCAAATAGCTCCAGATATATGGAAAAGATTTATATAGCCAGATGGGGATCCTCAAACCCCTCAGCCAGATCTTCTGAGCATGGCTTTTAAGATACCTAGAGGTAGAAAAAGTCCAATAGAGATCAGGGGAACTACCAGCTTTTAGGATACACCCTTAAAGGCTCCAACGCCCCAAAGGGGTCTCATAGGATGCCATCTGGGTCCTGCTTCAATAGTGGAAAGAAGGTCATTGAGCTAAAGCCTGCCAGGCTTACATGCAGTGAGGAAACAGGGACACTGGAAGGTAGGCTTCCCCTTCGCTCCTCTAAGGGAGGGTTCAGTCTCTTCCAGCCCTGCTCCAGCCACCTAGGACCTAACCTTGCCCAGAAAGCTGGGGTTTGCCACTGAAGGCTGAAGGTGCCCAGGGCCGTTGGCCCCATCTATGACACTGTGGATGAGCCTAGGGTATTTCTTCCAAGAAGCAGGTAAACTGATCTCATTTGCACAAGTGCCACTTACCTATGTTTTGCCTGAATAGTCAGGTTTTTTATTCTTCCCTCAAAGATCTCTGTTATGGGTGTTGATAGTGCTATTTTCTGCTGCTTTGCTTAGTATATAGTGTTTCCTTTATCCCTCCTGCCTCAATACCCCACTCATATTTCAGGCTGGGGCCTACTCCTAATGTAAAGCTCTCCTTCCCCCTTTTGCCAACCTGTATTATGAATTTACCTTTGCCACCCAGCTTAGTGTATCCCAAGGTTCTCTTTACCATGCCACAGTTGCAGAGTTCCAGGGAAAGGCAGCCTGGTCTCAACTCTCCAGGCGGAGGAGAATAGAAGCTCCATATCCACGCATGCTGCAAATGGCTTTTCCAGTCTACTTGAATCATTACCAGCTAGAAGCAGCTGTTATTGGGACTTGGACATGAGCTGCAAAGTATAGAATGGTGACAACAATTCCAGTGCCATGCGGACTTTTCCTGTGTGGAATTTTCCTGGACTCCTGCTCCCTGTGACAGCTCCTAACAGACTGAACTGTGGTTGGGTTGCATGTCTCAGGGATTTGGCATGGTGATGGGGCCAACTTGGACTTGGTGAACATGTTAAGGACACTACTCTTTTATGGATTCTTGCTGTATGGGCCAAGAGTTTGCTTAAAGGCTTTTAATCACTGTAAAAAAAATAGAAGGCTGAACATTATGCGGAGTGAAATAAGTGAATTAGAAAAAAACAAGAACTGCAGTATTCCATATATTGGTGGGACATAAAAGTGAGACTAAGAGACATGGACAGGAGTGTGGTGGTTACGGGGGGTGGGGGGAGAGAAGGAGGGAGAGGGGGAAGGGAAGAGGGAGGGATACAAAAAAAACTGGATAGAGGGTGACGGAGGACGATCTCTCTTTTGGTGATGGGTATGCAGCAGAACTGAATGACAAGATAACCTGGAAATGTTTTCTTTGAATATATGTACCCTGATTTGTTGATGTCACCCCATTAAAATAAAAATTATTTATAAAAAATAAAAAATAATAAAACATCATGATCAAGTGGGATTTATTCTGGGGAGGCAAGGATGGTACAACATTCATAAATCAATTAATGTGATTCACCACATAAACAAAAGGAAGGAGAAAAACCACATGATAATTTCAATAGATGCAGAAAAAGCATTTTATAAAATCCAGCACCCATTCATGATCAAAACTCTTAGCAAAGTGGGAATACAGGGAACATACCTCAACATGATAAAGGCTATCTATGACAAACACACAGCCAACATCATAGTCAATGGGCAAAAATTATCAGCAATTTCCCTAAAATCAGCAATAAGGCAGGGATACCCATTTCACCACTCTTATTCAACATAGTGCTGGAAATCCTAGCTACAGCAATCAGAAAAGAAAAAGAAATAAAAGGCATTCAAGTTGGAAAAGAAGAAGTAAAACTATAATTATTTACAGATGATATGATACTGTATATAGAAAACCCTGAAGTCTCAGTCAAAAAACTACTGGACCTAATAAAGGAATTCAGGAAGGTGGCAGGATATAAAATTAATGCACAGAAATCAGAGGTATTTTTATACATGAACATTGAACTGTCAGAAAGAGAAATTAAGGAAACAATCCCCTTCACTATTGCAACAAAAAAAAAATAAAGTACCTAGGAGTAAATTTAACCAGGGCGATTAAAGACTTGTACTCAGAAAATTATAAAACATTGATAAAAGAAAACAAGGAAGACACAAACAAGTGGAGGCATATACCATGCTCATGGTTAGGAAGAATAAACATCATTAAAATGTCTATATTACCCAAAGCAATTTATAAATTCAATGCAGTACCAATTAAAATATCAATGACATACTTCAAAGACATAGAACACATATTCCAAAAATTTATATGGAACCAAAAGAGAACACGAATAGCCTCAGCAGTCTTGAAAAAGAAGAATAAAGTGGGAGGTATCACACTTCAGGATATCAAGTTATATTACAAGGCCATTGTACTCAAAACAGCTTGGTACTGGCATAAGAACAGACATATAGATCAATGGAACAGAACAGAGAACCCAGAAATAAACCCACATCTTTATGAACAACTGATATTTGACAAAGGAGGTAAGAGCATACAGTGGAGTAAAGACAGTCTCTTTAACAAATGGTGTTGGGGAAACTGAACAGCTACCTGCAAAAAATGAAACTAGACCACCAACATACACCATGCACAAAAATAAACTCAAAATGGATAAAGGACTTAAATGTAAATCGTGAAACCATAAGTATTCTAAAAGAAAACTTAGGCAGTAAGCTCACCGACATCTATCACAGCAATATCTTTGCTGAATTATCTCCACAGGCAAATGAAATAAAAATCAGGATAAACAAATGGGACTATATCAAACTAAAAAGCTTTTGCACAGCTAAAGACAATATGAACAGAATAAAAAGACAAACCACACAATGGGAGAACATATTCAACAATACATCTGATAAGGAATTATTAACTAAAATTTATAAAAAATTTGTAAAACTCAACACGAGGAAGACAAACAATCCAATCAAAAAATGGGCACAAGAAATGAATAGACACTTCTCCAAAGAGGACATGCAGATGGCCAATAGACAAATGAAAAAATATTCAACATCACTAATCATTAGAGAAATGCAAATTAAAACCACAATGAGATACCACCTCACACCAGTCAGAATGGCGCTTATTGACAAAACAACACACGATAGGTGCTGGCGAGGATGTGGAGAAAGGGGAACCCTCCTGCCCTGCTGGTGGGAATGCAGACTGGTGCAGCCACTGTGGAAAACAGTATGGAGATATCTCAAAAAATTATAAATGGAATTGCCTTTTGACCCAGCCATCCCACTTATAGAAATATATCCCAAGGACACCATATCACCTACTGAAAAAAAGAAATGCACCCCCATGTTTATGGCAGCATTGTTCACAACAGCGAAGATCTGGAAACAGCCCAAATGTCCGTCAGTGGATGAAGGGATTAAAAAGGGTGATACATATATACAATGGAATACTATGGGGCTATGAAAAAGAAGGTAATATTACCTTTTGCAACAATATGGAGGAATCTGGAAACTATTATGTTGAGTAAGATAAGCCAGGCAGAGAAAGAAAAATATCATATGACCTCACTCATTTGAGGAATCCAAGGAATAATGAGAACTGAGGAACGGAATTGAGACAGAGGAGGGATCAAAGGGACCAGTGGGAAAGTGGACAGAGGAAAAGGGGATAATAGAATGGGATAAACCTGAAGGGAAGGGGGGAGGACGCTGTAGGGAGTGGGGCAGGGGAGATGTTGAGGGGAATAGTGGGAGGCATTCGGGGTGACCCTAGAATCTATGTAAAAAAAATTAATTAAATTTTAAAATGTTAAAAAAAATAAGGAAAGAAAGAAAGAAAAAGAAAGAAAGAAAGAAAGAAAGAAAGAAAGAAAGAAAGAAAGCTACATAGCTTCAAAAACCAGGAATACTCTACTCAATGTGAAGCCATTGAGGTGAGTTATTTAACCTATTAAGTCTCCTCAATTGGAAGGGAACAATTTGAGTCCTTTGTCACCCAAGGTAGGAGCCAAGCACCTGAATTTACTGCTGCACCAAAACCTAAAGAAGGAGTTTGCTAAATGGCCAAAAACTGACAAATGTTTACTACCATTTCCTTATTAATATCATTCTTAAATGTGTTGAGTTCCTTCCCAAAGTAACAGTGGTGAAGACTAGCGCCCTTTTCTAAGAATGAGGTGAAAAGCAGGCATAACTGATAGATCCAATCAAGACATTTCTCAGGATAGGAGAGCTGAGCAGACTACTAAAGTGATGGGGATGGCAGCCTAGGATGGAAAAGGGGAGGACCACAGGCAGTGGGAGGACTCAGGAGCCTTGGAGAAACCCTGAAGAAAAACCCCAACCCTCCTGTTCACTCAGGGTTAGTCTAGGTAGACCTTCTACCTTGTAATTTGGCTCTGCAACAAGTCATCCGAGCAATGTAGATTTCTGAATGGGAAAAAAAAAAAGCACTTCCTTAATTTATTAATTATAGTAATACAGCAAAAATGTATGTGGCTGCTTTGCTTTTTTAGTTAGGGCTCTTATTACCTTTCTATTGTCTCCTGCGAGTTTCCACTCCTAGTCCTTCACATTACTATCTAGAAAAAAAGTGGGGAGATGACGTCAGAGTAATGGCAAGGTAGGAAGCGATTCCAATAAATCTCCCCCAAAACTCAACAAGATCTTCAACCAGAAACAGAAAAACCTATACTTGGAGCCTACAGATGCTTCGCAATACACCCAAAGGTATGGTCGAGTGAAAAATTGGCTAAATATATAACCAAATCCCGAAGGAAATAGGGAGTAAGAAATGCTCCGCCTTCCTCACTAACCTAAACAGGGCAGCTTTCTCTGGTAACTGTGAATATAGCAACTGAGGCGGGCAAAGGGGGTGAATAGATCCAGGCCGCGGCACAAACGGCCGAACCAGGCTGGGGCACGGAGATCCAAGCCGAGGAAAAACTGATCCTGTGGCAACCCGGGCAATACAAGCTAACACTTGCGCCAAACCCAAACAAAGAAAGACAAGCGGGGCGGCCATTTTACCCGGTCTCCTGGTCGGTGCGCAGTTAGTGGGCGAGAGATTTCTTCCTAGGCCCCGAGAGTGGGTGCCCGTGTTGCCCCACGGAGAGGCAGGGTCAGAGGCCTTTCTGTGGGCCAAGGGCAGAGTCTCTGGGCAGCCCCAGCGCCCTGGGAAAGCCACACACAGGGGGGAGTGAGAACTAATTCCAACGGTGGAGATTTTCCGTGCCGGAGGGGGTTTCACTCAGAAGGAAACGCGGCCGGCCTCATATCCTGATTTGCACGCGCAGATAGTGAATGAGAGATTCCTCCAAGTGCCTCGGCAGTGTGCGCCCGTGTTATCGCACAGAGGGGCAGAGTCAGGGGCCTTTGTGTGGGCCAAAGCGGAATCTCGGGCCGCCCCAGCGCCTTGCAAAAGCCGCGCACGGGGACTGAGCGAGACTCAATTCCAACGCTGCAACTTTTCCCTGCGGTTGGGGGTTTCACTCAGAGCGTGAGTCTGCTGGCCGGATATCCTGGTCTGCGCGCGCAGCCAGTGAGTGAGAGTTTCCTCCAAGCGCCCCAGAAGTGGGCGCCCACCTGTGTTACCGGACAGAGTGGCAGACAGAGCCAGAGGTCTTTGAGTGGGTGGAAAGTCCGCCTGATTATGCTAGCAGCTCTGACTGACTGAGCCTTACCCAGAGCCCTGTGCTGAGTGGAAATAGAGTGGGGAGCTGCCAGCTCTTTGAGCCTCTTATTATCCAGGCAGAGGCAGCAGCAACCCCATAGCTGGATTATCAGGCTACTAATTGAGGAAGGAAAGACTAGGAGAAAGGCTCCAGGAACACGGACTCTCTCATTGTCGGACCCTATAAATGCTAATGAGCCTCAACTGCCAACGAGACTAAAGCACAATACATGACATTGCCATAGAGACTTATCAACTGCAAACCTCTACCTGAGCATGCCAAAGGGGCAGAACCTGGGGTACAGAGTCACCAACCAGGAAGAGGGAGAGAAAAGAAAAAGCAAGAAGATAACCTCTCAAAATCAAGAATAATCTGCAGACATTATAACCTATCCCATTTTATTATATATGTTCGTTTGTTTCTCTTATCTTCATTCTTGATACTTTTTTTCCTGCTCCAATTTGGCCGATTAACTCTCTGCTGATCTTACTCTCTCCTCTCCTACACTACCCATAAGTGTTACATCTCCCATTATCTTTTCTCTTCTCTTCCTTTCTCTCTATGAGTGTTGCACTCCAAAACCCTTAACTCCTCTCTCTCTCTCTTTTCTTTTTTCTTCTTTTAGTGGTTCCCTCTTTTTTTCTCTCTCTTTCTTTTCTCCCTCTATATTAGTTTCTTCCTTTCTCCTTTACATCTCCTCTCATTCAAACCTCAATAACAAACAAATTATCTTATCTGGGACTCAAACTTATGTTTGTGGCATTTTGGGGGGTTTTTACTTCACCTTTTTAACTCACTAGCAGTGCTCCCATCCCTGGCTCTCCATTTTATCTAGTTCTTGTTCCACTAAATACAATAGTAATTTTTTAATTTGTCCCCCCATTTTCCCGTTTTCCTCTTATTCCTCTCATCATAACTTTTAGACAACCAACACCTAAAAGCAAATCAATTTATTCTTGACCCAAATTTTTTCCTTATTTGCTTTTTGTGGGTCCTTACGCTCTTTTTTTTTCTTTTTTTTTTTTTTTTTCGTTTTTCTATTTTTTTTTTTTTGCCCCTTTATTACTTTTCCCCAATTAAGGCCCTCCATCACAGGCATTGTGTGTTATAATTCACAGTTCACCACAAGATTTTCTCAAGAAAGAGGGGAGAGGAGAGGAGAGGAAAAAAGGAGGGGGGGAATAATTTCCTTTTTTTAAAATTTTTTATTTTATTTTATTTTTCTTTATTTCATTATTAATTTTTTTTAAAAAAAAAACAACTCTTTTCAATTTTTTTATTATTATTTTTAACTTTTTATTCTTTATTAAATCTCAGTAATACTATCAACAAAACCACCCTCAGATGCCATTAAGGAAGAGAAAATCAAATATCATGGATACAAAAGAAAGAGAGGTAACACAGCTAGATGAGGAAAAATCTATGGAGAAAAAATTTAATATATTGGAAACCTTGGAGCTAAATGACAGAGAATTCAAGAAAGAAATCCTAAAAATCCTCCGAGATATACAAGAAAACACAGAAAGGCAATATAGGGAGCTCAGAAAACAACTCAATGAACACAAAGAATATATGTCCAAGGAAATTGAAACTATAAAAACAAATCAAACAGAGATGAAAAACTCAATTCACGAGCTGAAAAATGAAGTAACAAGCTTAGCTAATAGAACAGATCAGATAGAAGAGAGGATTAGTGAAATAGAAGACAAGCAACTTGAGGCACAACAGAGAGAAGAAGAAAGAGACTCAAAAATTTTAAAAAATGAGATAGCCCTACAAGAATTATCTGACTCCATCAAAAAGAATAACATAAGAATAATAGGTATATCAGAGGGAGAAGAGAGAGAAAATGGAATGGAGAACATACTCAAACAAATAATAGATGAGAACTTCCCAAGCCTGTGGAAAGAACTACAGCCTCAAGTTCAAGAAGCAAACAGAACTCCGAGTTTTCTTAACCCCAACAAACCTACTCCAAGGCATATCATAATGAAATTGACACAAACCAACAGCAAAGAAAAAAAATTCTCAAGGCAGCCAGGGAAAAGAAGAATACAACATATAAAGGAAGGCCCATTAGATTATCATCAGATTTCTCAGCAGAAACTCTACAAGCTAGAAGAGAGTGGGCCCCAATATTTCAAGTCCTGAAAGAGAGGAACTTTCAGCCATGAATACTATACCCATCAAAGCTATCTTTCAAATATGAAGGAGAAATAAAAACATTCACAGATACAGAAAAGATGAGGGAATTTATCATCAGAAAACCCCCACTCCAGGAATTGCTAAAGGGGATTCTCCAATCAGATACAAAGAACAAAAAAAAAACAGAGCCACAAGTAAAAGCTCTAAGAAGAACATAATAAAACCAAATTTAAATTGTGACAACAACAAAAAGAGAGAGGGGGAGAAGATGGAGATTAACAGTAGCAAAGGACAATGGAGTGCAAAAGTACTCACAAAATAGTGCGCTACAATGAACAGGGTAGGGACCTTTTCCATTACTCAAAGGTAACCACCATTGAAAAAACCACCACAGAAGCACATGAGATAAAAAAGATAGCAACAGAGGAAAGATGTATGGAATACAACCAAATAAAAACAAAAGATAGAAAAACGAAAGAGAAGGATCAAACAAGATACAAAACTAACAGAAAGCAAGATATAAAATGGCAATAGGGAACTCACAAGTATCAATAATTACACTAAATGTAAACGGATTAAACTCACCAATAAAAAGGCACAGAGTAGCAGAATGGATTAAAAAAGAAAATCCAACTGTATGCTGCCTACAAGAAACTCATCTAAGTAACAAGGATAAAAACAAATTCAAAGTGAAAGGCTGGAAAACAATACTCCAAGCAAATAACATCCAAAAAAAAGCAGGTGTAGCAATACTCATATCTGACAATGCTGACTACAAGACAGGAAAAGTACTCAGAGACAAAAATGGCCATTTCATAATGGCTAAGGGGACACTGAATCAAGAAGACATAACAATTCTTAATATATATGCACCAAACCAAGGAGCACCAAAATATATATGACAGCTACTTATTGATCTTAAAACAAAAACTGACAAAAACACAATCATACTTGGAGACCTCAATACACCGCTGACGGCTCTAGATCGGTTATCCAAACAGAGAATCAACAAAAACATAGTGGCCTTAAACAAAACACTAGAGCACCAGGATATGATAGACATCTACAGGACATTTCATCCCAAAGTGACTGAGTATACATTTTTCTCCAGTGTACATGGATCATTCTCAAGAATTGACCATATGTTGGGCCACAAAAACAACATCAGCAAATTCAGAAAAATTGAAGTTGTACCAAGCATATTTTCTGATCATAAAGCCTTGATATTAGAATTCAACTGCAAAAAAGAGGAAAAAAATCACACAAAAATGTGGAAACTAAACAACATACTTTTAAAAAATGAATGGGTCAAAGAATAAATAAGCGCAGAGATCAAAAGATATATACAGACTAATGAAAATGATAATACGACATATCAGAATCTATGGAATGCAGCAAAAGCAGTAATAAGAGGGAAGTTCATATCACTTCAGGCATATATGAACAAACAAGAGAGAGCCCAAGTTAACCACTTAACTTCACACCTTAAGGAACTAGAAAAAGAAGAACAAAGACAACCCAAAACCAGCCGAAGAAAGGAGATAATGAAAATCAGAGCAGAAATAAATGAATTAGAGAACAGAAAAACTATAGAAAGAATTAATAGAACAAGGAGCTGGTTCTTTGAAAAGATCAACAAAATTGACAAACCCTTGGCAAGCCTTACCAAGGAAAAAAGAGAAAGAACTCATATAAATAAAATCCAAAATGAAAGAGGAGAAATCACCACGGACACCGTAGATATACAAAGAATTATTGTAGAATACTATGAAAAACTTTATGCCACTAAATTCAACAACCTAAAAGAAATGGATAAATTCCTAGAACAATACAACCTTCCTAGACTGAGTCAAGAAGAAGCAGAAAGCCTAAACAGACCTATCAGTAGAGAAGAAATAGAAAAAAACATTAAAAACCTCCCCCAAAATAAAAGTCCAGGCCCTGACGGCTATACAAGCGAATTTTATCAAACATTCAAAGAAGACTTGGTTCCTATTCTGCTCAAAGTCTTCCAAAAAATTGAAGAAGAAGCAATACTTCCAAACACATTTTATGAGGCCAACATAACCCTCATACCAAAACCAGGCAAGGAGGGCACAAAAAAAGAAAACTACAGACCAATATCTCTAATGAATACAGATGCTAAAATACTAAACAAAATACTAGCAAATCGAATACAACAACATATTAAAAAAATAATACATCATGATCAAGTGGGATTCATCCCAGAATCTCAAGGATGGTTCAACATAGTAAAACGGTTAACGTAATACACCATATCAACAAAACAAAGAACAAAAACCACACGATCTTATCAATAGACACAGAAAAGGCTTTCGATAAAATACAACACAATTTTATGTTTAAGACTCTCAACAAAATGGGTATAGAAAGAAAATATCTCAACATGATAAAGGCCATATATGATAAACCATCAGCTAACATCATATTAAATGGCACTAAACTGAAGGCTTTCCCCCTTAAATCAGGAACAAGACAGGGTTGTCCACTCTCTCCACTCTTATTTAATGTGGTACTAGACGTTCTAGCCAGAGCAATCAGACAAGACAAAGAAATAAAAGGCATCCATATCAGAAAAGAAGAAGTAAAGGTATCACTTTTTGCAGATGATATGATCCTATACATCGAAAACCCCAAAGAATCCACAAAAAGACTACTAGAAACAATAAGCCAATACAGTAAGGTCGCAGGATACAAAATTAACATACAGAAGTCAATAGCCTTTCTATATGCCAACAATGAAACAACTGAGAAGGAACTCAAAAGTATAATCCCCTTCACGATTGCAACAAAAAAAATAAAATACTTAGGAATAAACATAACAAAGAATGTAAAGGACTTATATAATGAAAAGTATAAACCATTGTTAAGGGAAATCGAAAAAGATATAATGAGATGGAAGAATGTACCTTGTTCTTGGCTAGGAAGAATAAATATAATCAAGATGGCTATATTACCCAAAGCAATATACAAATTTAATGCAATTCCCATCAAACTTCCAATGACTTTTTTTAAAGAAATAGAGCAGAAAATCATCAGATTTATATGGAACTATAAAAAACCCCGAATAGCCAAAGCAATCCTAAAGAAAAAGATTGAAGCTGGGGGCATTACAATACCTGACTTCAAACTATATTATAGGGCCACGACAATCAAAACAGCATGGAATTGGCAGAAAAATAGACACTCAGACCAATGGAACAGAATAGAAAGTCCAGAAATAAAATTACATATATATAGTCAAATAATTTTTGATAAAGGGGCCAACAACACAATGGAGAAAAGAAAACCTCTTCAACAAATGGTGCTGTGAAAACTGGAAAGCCATATGCAAAAGAATGAAACTCGACTACAGCCTGTCGCCTTGTACGAAAATTAATTCAAAATGGATCAAAGACCTAAATATAAGACCTGAAACAATAAAGTACATAGAAGAAGAAATAGGTACTAAACTCATGGACCTGGGTTTTAAAGAGCATTTTATGAATTTGACTACAAAGGCAAGAGAAGTGAAGACAAAAATAAATGAGTGGGACTACTTCAGACTAAATAGTTTTTGCTCAGCAAGAGAAACTGACAACAAATTAAACAGACAGCCAACTAAATGGGAAATGATATTTTCACACAACAGCTCAGATAAGGGCCTAATATCCAAAATTTACAAAGAACTTATAAAACTCAACAACAAACAAATAAACAATCCAATAAAAAAATGGGAAGAGGACATGAACAGACACTTCTCCCAGGAAGAAATACAAATGGCCAACAGATATATGAAGAGATGCTCATCTTCATTAGTTATTAGAGAAATGCAAATCAAAACTACAATGCGATACCACCTCAAACCTGTTAGATTAGCTATTATCAACAAGACGGGTAATAGCAAATGTTGGAGAGGCTGTGAAGAAAAAGGAACCCTCATTCACTGTTGGTGGGACTGTAAAGTAGTGCAACCATTATGAAAGAAAGTATGGTGGTTCCTCAAAAAACTGAAAATAGAACTACCTTATGACCCAGCAGTCCCTCTACTGGGTATATACCCCCAAAACTCAGAAACATTGATACGTAAAGACACATGTAGCCCCATGTTCATTGCAGCATTGTTCACAGTGGCCAAGACATGGAAACAACCAAAAAGCCCTTCAATAGATGACTGGATAAAAAAGATGTGGCACATATACACTATGGAATATTACTCAGCCATAAGAAATGATGACATCAGATCATTTACAACAAATTGGTGGGATCTTGATAACATTATACGGAGTGAAATTAGTAAATCAGAAAAAACCAAGAACTACATGATTCCATACATTGGTGTAATATAAAAATGAGACTAAGAGACATGGACAAGAGTGTGGTGGTTACCGGGGGTGGGGGGGAGGAGGGCACGGGAGGGAAGCAGGAGAGGGGGAGGGGGAGGGGTACAAAGAAAACTAGATAAAAGGTGACAGAGGACAATCTGACTTTGGGTGATAGGTATGCAACATAATTAAATGACAAGATAATCTGGACATGTTTTCTTTGAATATATGTACCCTGATTTATTGATGTCACCCCATTAACATTAATAAAAATTTATTAAAAAAAAAGAAATGCACATTCTTAGGTGTACCCCAAGTATATAAGAATTTACTAAATAGATCTTGAAAGTTTTCAAAGAAAATTTGGTTTCTGCATTTGATAGTAAACAGAATGAATAATGGGAATTGGAAGAGAGGATTTGGGAGAAAGACAAAACAAAAAGAAGTGTAAATTCTTGGAACATATACAAGCTAGACTGTGAACTGGCCTCATTCTGTCATTCAGCAATAAAAGGTTGACAAGGAGATCCAAAGTATGAAAATAGCTTCACCTGAGAAAATGCTTGGAGTCTAACCTCACCCTAAAAGACTTTGTCTTTTCCTCTAATCTTGAGGTTCCTCAGAGACAATCCCAGATCAAGATAGCAACAAGGTTGTTTCCATGTCTTGGCCACTGTGAACAGTGCTGCAATGAACATGGGGCTACATGTGTCTTCACGTATCAATGTTTCTGAGGTTTTGAGGTATATACCCAGTAGAGGGATTGCTGGGTCATAAGGTAGTTCTATTTTCAGTTTTTTGAGGAACCACCATACTTTCCTCCATAATGGTTGTACTACTTTGCAGTCCCACCAACAGTGAATGAGGGTTCCTTTTTCTCCACAACCTCTCCAACATTTGCTATTACCCGTCTTGTTGATAACAGCTAATCTAACAGGGGTGAGGTGGTATCTCACTGTAGTTTTGATTTGCATTTCTCTAATAACTAATGAATCTGAGCATCTTTTCATATATCTGTTGGCCATTTGTATCTCTTCCTGGGAGAAGTGTCTGTTCATGTCCTCTTCCCATTTTTTTATTGGATTGTTTGTTTGTTTGTTGTTGAGTTTTATGAGTTCTTTGTAAATTTTGGATATTAGGCCCTTATCTGAGCTGTTGTTTGAAAATATCATTTCCCATTTTGAAGACTGGATAAAGAAGACGTGGCACATATACACTATGGAATACTACTCAGCCATAAGAAATGATGGCATCAGATCATTTACAGCAAAATGGTGGGAACTTGATAACATTATACGGAGTGAAATAAGTAAATCAGAAAAAAACAAGAACTATATGATTCCATACATTGGTGGAACATAAAAACGAGACTAAGAGACATGGACAAGAGTGTGGTGGTTACCAGGGGTGGGGGGAGGGAGGATATGGGAGGGAGGGAGGGAGAGAGTTAGGGGGAGGGGGAGGGGCACAGAGAACTAGATAGAGGGTGGCGGAGGACAATCTGACTTTGGGTGAGGGGTATGCAACATAATTTAATGACAAAATAACCTAGACATGTTTTCTTTGAATATATGTACCCTGATTTATTAATCTCATCCCATTACCATTAATAAAAATTTATTTAAAAAAAAAAAAAAAGATAGCAACAAGGGAAGCTCTTGACTTTCCCTACTTCCACAGATGCACCAAATGTACAGCAATTCTCTCTGAGAGAAATCAAGAAACTAAGTGACATCTATGCATTGGACAAATGAGAAAATACCCACCTGAGACAGGAATAAGAGGCTAAGACACACTTTTACCGTGAACACCAACCCCACTTTAGCACCATACAATCTGATGGGCACATTCAATCCCCGGCTTCTTCCTGAGAAACAAAAAGTTTCAACCACAGCTCTAGTGCACTGACTTTTTTGTTTTTTGTTTGTTTATTTGTTTGTTTGTTTGTTTGTGACAGAGACAGAAAGAGTCACAGAGAGAAACAGATAGGGACAGAAAGACAAGAAGGGAGAGAGATGAGAAGCATCAGTTCTTCCTTGCATCACCTTAGTTGTTCATTGATTGCTTTCTCATATGTGCCTTGACCAGGGGGCTACAGCAGACTGAGTTACCCCTTGCTCTAAGCAGGGACCTTGGGCTAAAGCTGGTGGGCCTTGCTCAAACCAGATGAGCCTGCGCTCAAGCTGGTGACCTCAGGGTCCCAAATCTGGGTCCTCCCATCCCAGTCCAATGCTCTATCCAGTGCACCACCACCTGACCAGGCTCTAGTGCACTGACTTTTAAAGCCCCCAGCTGAGGTATAAGCCCCCAAGACACTTTGTTCTGAAAACCAATGAAGGTTGCATTCAAGAATCTCATTGAATTATAACTAAAAAGCAGGTCTTAAAGGGCACAAAAGCACTCTTGTCAGCTCTTCCCAAGAGCTTAGCACAGAGAAGACAGGCAAAGACATCTATCTCTTAGTCTTTCTCTGGAAGGGTCTGACTACATACATATCTTATAAGCTGCTGCTTAAGGATCCAGCTTCTAAATGGCACTCACATAGATGCTTACTGCAAAACTTAAAAGAATTTGTGGGCACTTTCCTTGCTTTCTTCCTTTGGATGCCTCCAAAAATAAAATTAAGTCACCACTTGATGGAAAGAAACTTGACTTGGAGGGGTGAATACTCAATACAGTGTACAGAAAATGTGTTGTAGAATTGTGCATCTGAAACCTGTATAATTCTTTTAACCAGTGTCACCCCAATAAAATTAATTTAAAAATTAAATTAAGTTACCACTATCAATCTGGAAGGAGTTTATTCACACAATTTAGGCCCCAACTTTTATGGTTGCCACCCAAGAGACATGATTCTAAATCATCTAGCTCTAACAGCCAGTGGGACTTGCATTAATGAGTTCCACAGGACTATAGCAAACAAATCAGTTTTGAAATAGGCACAGGAGACTCTTCAATAAATACTGTTGGGAAGACCAGATACCTACATGCAAAAGAATGGAACTGGACCACTTTCTTATACCATACACAAAAATTAATTGAAAATGGATTGAAGACTTGAACATGACTCCAAACCATAAAACTCCTAGAAGAAAATATGAGTGATGTAAGAAAAATGGCAACATGAGAGATATTCCCTATCTCTCCCTTTGAAATTTCAAAAAATTCAACAACTATAAGCAGAGAGAAAACCCCAGGAGCACCTGAAATATACACACATCATATAAAGGTATGATTGGGTGAGAAGGTGAGCCAAAGACAGAATCTGTTCACAAAGGGGAAAAGCCGGAGGATGGAATTTTTCTCTTTCCTCACTGATCTGAGGGAGGGAGGCACTTTTAGCATGGGTTTTGTTTCAGAGCTGGGAGGAGTAGAGAGAGACTGAGGGGCAGAGGGGAAGGAGCTTAATTAAGGCAGGTGCACAACCAAGAGCAGGAACACAGCTGGTTCGGTGTCTGCCTGTATTGCTGGGCTCCATTTCCAATCTCAGGCACTGGGCACACACATAGCCTGCAGCCCCATGAGTAGCCCAAGTAATTTGGCCTGCATGATGCAGACACACACTTGATCTGTGATCTGTGCCCCACTCACCCTGCTCTGGAAGCTCAGGCACTGGCTTGTGATGTGTAGCCCCTGCCCTGCCCAGGACCACACTTTCAGTGGTATTGGAGGAAGGACCTGGCTGTGTCCCCCCTAAACTCCAGAGTCCTGCATTGCTCCCTTTGCTGTGCAAACAGTGGTGGTAGCAGATCCCCCACGGCTGAGTCTCTGGGTTGCTCTCTCCTGTGAGAGGCAGAGGTGCCGGGCGTTTGATCCCCTGCTCTGTTGAAATATGGGGAGAGGAGCCTGGACACCTGAGACTGCCACTGCTAGAACTATAAAATTGCAAAGCCCTAACAACAAGCCCCTCCTACCTATGTGAATTGGGCCCTGTTTACGTCATTTCCACAGTGATGCCTCAGCAGAACTCTGCCAAAGAATCTCACAGAGGCAAAACCTGTAGTACAGCATCTCCTGCCAGAAAAAGGGAAAACTTGCCTCTCAAAATTGGAAAATACATCTTTTTTGCTTTTTCTCATTTTTTCTTTTTTCTTTTTTCTCTTTTTCTCATTTGAACTTTATTATCCTTTGTTGTTATATTTCTTATTCTTGCTTTTTGTGAAGATTTTGTTTCTGACACTTTCTCTTTTACTTCTTTTTTATCTCTTCCATTTTATTCTTCCTTTTTTTTTCTTTTTCTTTTTTCTTTTTTCCTCTCACCTGAACTTCATTTTTCATCAAATTATTATATTTTAGACTCATACTTTTTTGTGTGGAGTTTTGCTTGTTTTTTACTTCATTTTTTCTCTCTTTTTTATTTTTCCTCAGTTCCTGATCCTTGTTCTCTGTAGTTTTTGTTCCACTTATTATTTATAGAATTTTCATTTTTTCACTATATTTTTCAAATTTTATTTTATTTCCTTTTTAGTTATCTTTTGTTGGTATTATTATCAATACCACTCTATAATGCCATCAAGGTAAAAGAAATCAAATATCATGGATACACAAGACAGAGATGTACCTCAGATTGATGATGAAAAATCTCCAGAATAAAATCTCAGTTACATGGAAACCTTGGAGCTAAATGAAAGAGAACTCAAAATTATAGTTCTAAAAATACTCAATGAGATACAAGAA
Source organism: Saccopteryx leptura (assembly GCF_036850995.1). Lineage (NCBI taxonomy): Eukaryota > Metazoa > Chordata > Mammalia > Chiroptera > Emballonuridae > Saccopteryx > Saccopteryx leptura. The sequence continues at coordinate 10,754,175 of NC_089509.1, read as the reverse complement.
AACACTGAAAGAAAATTTAATGAGCTCAAAAAACAATTTAATGAACAAAAAGAGTACTCCACCAAGGAAATTGAAATTATAAAAAAAGAACAAAACAGAGATGAAAAACCCAATACATGAAATAAAAATAAGATAACAAGCTTAGCTAATAGAACACTCCAGATAGAGGAGAGAACTAGTGTCATTGAAGACAGGCAACCAGAGATACTACAGAGATAAAAAGAGAGAGACTCATGATTTTTAAAAAATGAGAAAGGCCTACAAAAATTGTTTGACTCCATCAGAAAGAGCAATATAAGAATATTGGGTATATCAGAAGAAGAGGAGAGGGAAAAGGGAATGAAAAATATATTCAAACAAATAATTGATGACAACTTCCCAAGCCTATGGAAAAAGTTAGAGCCTCAAATCCAAGAAGCAAACAGAACACTGAGTTACCTTAACCCAAACAGACCTACTCCAAGGCACATCATAATGAAATTATCACATATCATTAACAAAGAAAAAATATTAAAGGCAACTAGGGAAAAGAAGAATATAACATGTAAAAGAAGGCCCATTAAGCTATCATCAGATTTCTCAGCAGAAACTCTAGAAGATAGAAGAGAGTGGACCCCAACATTTAAAGTACTGAAAGAGAGGAACTACCAACCAAGAATGCTATATCCATCAAAACTATCCTTCAAATATGAAGGGGAAATAAAAACATTTACAGACATATAGAAGCTGAGAGAATTTATCACCAGAAAAGCCTCACTTCAGAAAATACTAAAGGAGGTTATTCAACCAGATACAAAGAACAAAACTACAAGTAAAATCTCCAACAAGATCACAATAAAAACAAGGATAATCTGTGATAACAATAACATAAAAAGGGAGAGGACAAAGATCAGCAGTAGCAAAGAGGATAGAGTGCAGAATTACTCATGAGATAATGGACTCTAATGAATATGATAATTTTTGTTTTAATAACCTAATGGTAACCACCTCTGAAAATGCCACTAGAAATGACAGAAAAACAAAAGAGAAGAACCAAAGAAGTCACAGAGCTATCAGAAAGCAATATGTAAAATGGCAATAGAAAACCCTCAAGATCAATAATTACATTAAATGTAAATGGATTGAACTCACCAATAAAGAGGCACAGAGTAGTAGATTGAATCAAAAAGCAAACTCCAACTGTATGCTGCCTGCAAGAGACATATCTAAGCTATGAGGATAAAAATAGATTCAAAGTGAAAGGTAGAAAAACAATTCTCCAAAGAAATAATATCCAAAGAAAAGCAGATGTAACCATACTCATATCTGACAATGCTGACTACAAGACAACAAAGGTAACCAGAGATAAAGATGGCCATTTCATAATGATAAAGGGGACATTGAATCAAGAAGACATAACACTTCTTAATATATATGCACCAAACCAGAGCACACTAAAATATATAAGTCATCTACTAACTGATCTAAAAATAGAAACTGACAAAAATACAATTATAGTTGGAGATCTCAATACACCACTGATGGTTCTAGATTGTTCATCCAAACATAAAATCAATACAGAAATATTGGCCTTAAATGATACACTAGAACAAGTGGATATAATAAACATCTATAGGACATTTCAATCCAGAATGTCAGAGTATACATTTTTCTCCAGTGTACATAGAACATTCTCAAGAATAGACTATATGTTGGGCCACAAAGCTAATATCAACAAATTCAGAAAGATTGCAATTATACCAAGCATATTCTCAGACCATAATGCTTTGAAACTAGAATTCAATTGCAAAAAAGAAGTAAACACACCCACAAAAATGTGGAAATTAAACAACATAGTTCTCAAAAATGACTGGGTCAAAGAAGAAATAAGAGCAAAGATCCAAAGATATACACAGACAAACAAAAATGACAACATGACATATCAGAATCTCTGAGATGAAGCAAAAGCAGTAATAAGAAGGAAGTTCATATCATTACAGGCTTATATCAAAAAACAAGAAAGAACCCAAGTAAACAACTTAACATCACATCTTAAGGAACTAGAAAAAGAAGAACAAAGGCAATCCAAAACCAGCAGAAGAAAAGAAATAAGAAAATATAAGTGATAAGCTTCTTAACATTGGTTTTGGCAATGATTTTTTGGATTTGACACCAAAAGCAAAGGTAACCAATGTAAAAAAAAAAGGGTGGGGGGACTACATCAAACTAAAATGCTTCTTCTCAGCAATTGATATTATCAATAAAATGAAAAGGCAACCTATAACATAGGAAAATACATTTGCAAACCACATATCCAATGAGGGGCTAATATCCAAAATATATAAGGAACTCATTTAACTCAATAACAAAAATTTTTAAATCCAATTTTAAAAATGTGCAAAGGTTTTGAATAGATACTTTTCCAAAGAAGTACAAATGGCCAATGGGTATATGAAAAAATGCTTAGGATCACTAATCAGAAAAAAGCAAATTAAAACCCCAACAAGCTATCCCTTCACACCTATTAAGATGTCTGCTATGAAAAAGACCAGAGATAAATGATGCTAAGGATGTAGAGTAAAGGGAACTCTTGTATGCTGTTGGTGGAAATATGTATATAAACTAATACAACCTCTATGGAAAACAGTATGGAAATAGTTCAAGAAATTAAAAATAAAACTACCATATGATCTAGCAATCCCTCTTCTAGGTATACAGTTGACCCTTGAACAATGCAAGGGTTAGGGGCACTGGGCCCCTCTGTCACGCAGTCAAAAAATACTCTATAACTTTTTTTCAATTCAGTGAAAGGAGGGGAGGAAGAGATAGACTCCTGAATGCACCCAGGCCGGGATCCACCCAGCAAACCCACTAGGGGGCAATGCTCTGCCTATCTGGGGCATTGCTCTGTTGCTCAGCAACTGAGCACTTCTTAGCACCTGAGGCAGCGGACATGAGGCCATCGTCAGTGCCCAGGGCCAACTTACTCTAATTGAGCCATGGCTGCAAAAAGGGAAGAGAGAGATAGAAGTGAGAGGGAGAGGAGTGAAGCAGATGGGCACTTCTCCTGTGTGCCCTGACCAGAAATCACACTCAGGACATTCACACACCAGGCCAATGCTCTACCACTAAGGCCAACTAGCCAGAGAAAAAATACTCTATAACTTTTAACTCTACATTTGCCCTTCACATCTGCAGATCAACTAACCACAGATGGAAAACAGTATTTGCAGTCCACAATTGAAAATCCACGGTTGGAAAACTGCAATTAGGAATTCAAATAATATGTTTTTGATCAGTGGTTGATTGAATCTGCAAATGAGAACCCCATGTATATGAAGGACCAATTCTATTTATTGAAAAAAAATCCACATGTATGTGACTCATATCATTCAAACCCATGTTGTTCAATGGTTAACTGTATAGCCAAAGGATATAAATCACTCTCTTAAAGAGACAGCTGTACTCCCATGTTAATACAGCATTATTACAATAGCCAAAGTATGAAAACAACCTAAATCTCCCTCAGTAAATGAATGAATAAGGAAAATGTAATGTTTATATATAATACATTGTATATTATATAGATATAGATATATATGGTGGATTATTATTCAGCCTTAGAAAAGAAGGAAATCCTTCCATTTGCAACAACATGATGAAACCAGAGGGCAGGATACTAAGTGCAATAGGCAGACAGATATGGCATCACATATATGTAGACTTTTAAAAAAATGTTAAACTCATGGAAACAGAAGGTAAAATGGTGGTTGCCAGGGGCTAAGGGGTGGGGAAAATAGTGAGAGACTGGTCAAAGGGTCCAGACTTTCAGTTATAGAATGATTAAGTTGTGAGGATCTAATGTAAAACATGGGAACTATAGTTGATAATCCTATATTGAACTTTGGTAAGAAAATAGAACTTAAGTGTTTTCACTATCTCACCAAAAAATAAAAGATTTAAAAAAACAAATATGTTCAGTGATGGATGTGTTAATTAACTTTATGGTGGTTATCCTTTCACAACGTGTATGTATATTAAATCATATTGTACACTTTAAATATATTAAAATTTTATTAGTCAATTAAACCTCAAAAAAGCTGAAAATAATAATGAAAAATTTTTAAATAAACTAGAAAGAGGAACAATTACACACACACATGAACCTTCCTGGTAATCAAAGAAGGAAGTCTGGCCATCTTCAAAAGGCTGGTCCACCTGATCCATGCTGACTAAACATAGCTCAGGTTTTATATCTTCTGGCCTCATGGACAGAAGTTTCAAGAATGCAGGTCAGGCTGTAGCATTATCCACAAGCTCATTCAACCTCAAGCTTACATCCAGCCAGACTATGTTAGGGCTGACAACATAGAGTACTAGGAAAGTGAGGAGATAAGTGTCTCTTCTCAGCATAGTCAAGAACTATATGACCCATTCCTGGCAGGTCACTTTACTCTATAGACCTCTCTTTCCTCCTCACTAGTTACATGAGAAGAATTCTGTGGGTCCACCACCTGTCTTAGCAAATAAAGTTCTGCTGGAATCACTGGAACACAGCCATGCTCATATACATTGTATATGGCTGCCTTCTAGCTACAATGGCACAGTTGAGTAGTTTCAACAAAAACGATATGGAGAGACAAGATGGCGCTGGAGTAGGCGGACATACCAGCATCTACCTCCCAGAACCAAAGTGGATTACAAACTAATTTTATAAACTATCATCTGGAAAAACCAACTTTGGACTAAACTAAGAGGACTCTTCAACCAAGGAACACTGAAGAAGCCACACTGAGACTAGTAAGAAAAGCGGAAACGCGGAGAGGGCTGCCCAGCTCCTCGGAGCGAATGGCAGCAGGGAGAGACTCGCGTGGCGGGAATTGAGTTTAGCAGAGGGGAAAGGGTCCTGAGCCCAGGAACAAAGCCCCAGCCTGCAGACCCAGAGCCCAGAAGAGGCATAAGGACAGTATTTAGCTGGAAACAAGTCAGGATACTGTTTGTGAGAGAGTCTGATTTCTCAGACCCAGGATCCTTCTTAAAGGGACCGCGCAGAACGTCTCTCTCAAAAACAATCACCTGGGGCTCCTGGGGGCGGGGGAGAGAAGAGAGGACCAGAGTAACTGGAAGAGAGTGTAATCTAGGTGGCATACGGAGAAATATTTTGGGAAATAGCCACCCTAACCCCTGGGACGAGTCACTCCCCAAAGCTGAAGTGAATATTTCCCCCAGAAAGAGCAATACCAGCAAAGGAAAGCAGGAGAGCAGCCAAACAAGCTCCCCCGCAGCATTCAGAGCAGAGTTGCATAGAAGGAGGGAGCTTTCGGGTCTAGAGTAGTGAGTCTTAGGGTCCAAGCTGCAACGCCCCCACCCACGTGGCTGAGGGCGCACCGGAGAGTGGGCAGCAGTGGGAGACAAAAGCGCGGTTCTACTTGCAGGGGTGGAAGCTGGCTGGCCACCACTGGGATCAGGTGTGAGCTCAATCTTGCCAGGATGAAGATAAGGGGGCAGGCAAAAGCGGTCAAGCTCAGCTGCCGGCAGCCTGCAATCCAGCCTCTGGGAGAAGGGCGGGAACCCCGGAAAGGGTGGAGACCAGCCCCGGATCAAGGGCAGAGGAGCACAGCACTGCCCTGCCCGTGCAACCCAGGCTTGCGGTCTGACTTGGTAGCCGGCTCCTCCCACGGGGGTGGAGCCAAAAGCCCAGAAGAGACGGAGATCCACTACAGAGCTGAGCTTGGGCACGCAGCCTTGCCCGGCAGTAGAGCCAAGGCTAGCAGCTGTTCATTGAGTGGGATCCTCCTGCAAGGGCAGGGTGAAAGCTCGGAAACAGGCGGAGACCCGCAGCTGAGCAAAGGTGCTCGCCACTGCCCTCAGGACCAAGCATAATGTCACACACGGGGGCGGGGCAAAGGTCAAGGCCACCAACCCTTGTGCACCCGAGCACATGATCACAGCCACTCCCGTGAAGAGAAAATGCCGAGGCAGAGAAATACAACACAAATAAACCAAGAGAAATCCCCAGAAAAGGACCTAAGTGAATCAGATATAACCAAATTACCAGATGCAGAGTTTATAATAATGATTGTTAGGATGCTCAAAGATATTAGAACAACCATTGATGGCCATTACGAAAACCTAAATAAAGAGATAACAAATATAAAAAAGGACATTGAAATAATAAAAAAGAATCAGTCAGAAATGACAAATACAATATCAGAAATGAAGAATACAATGGAAGGAATTAAAAGCAGGATGGATGAAGCAGAGAATCGAATCAGTGAGGTAGAGGACACAATAAATAAAGGCACAGAAGCAGAGCAGAAAAAAGAAAAGAGACTCAAAAAGTCGGAGGAAACTCTAAGAGAGCTCTGTGACAACATGAAGAGAAATATCATCCGCATCATAGGGGTTCCTGAAGAAGAAGAGAAAGAACAAGGGATAGAAACTTTGTTCAAACATATTATAGCAGAAAATTTCCCCCAATTAAGGGAGGAAAACATTTCACATGTTCAGGAAGCACAGAGAACTTCATTAAGGAGAAACCCAAAGAAACCAACACCAAGACACATCATAATTAAAATACCAAAGCTAAATGATAAAGAGAAAATATTAAAAGCTGCTAGAGAAAAAAAGATTATCACCTACAAAGGAGCCCCCATAAGGATGACTTCTGATTTCTCAACAGAAACACTTGAGGCCAGAAGGGAATGGCAAGAAATATTCAAAGTAATGCAGAACAAGAACCTACAACCAAGACTACTTTATCCAGCAACGCTATCATTTAAAATTGAAGGAGAAACAAAAAGCTTTACAGACAAAAAAAAAAACTCAAGGATTTCACTGCAACCAAACCAAGGCTGCAAGAAATGCTAAGGGACCTGTTGTAAGCAGATCAAAGGAAAAAAAGAATATAGCAAAAGAGAAATACAGTTTTAAAGAAAAACAAATGGCAATAAACCACTACATATCAGTAATAACCTTAAATGTTAATGAATTAAATGATCCGATCAAGAAACAAAGGGTAGCTGCATGGATAAGAACACAGGACCCATACATATGCTGTCTACAAGAGACACACTTTAAATCAAAAGATGCACACAGACTGAAGATAAAAGGATGGAAAAAAATATTTCACGCAAATGGAAATGAAAAAAAAGCTGGGGTAGCAATACTTATATCAGACAAAATGGACTTTAAAACAAAGACCATAATTAGAGATAAAGAAGGTCATTACATAATGATAAAGAGAGCAATCCAAAAGGAAGATATAACCATTATAAATATCTACGCACCTAATATAGGAGCACCTAAATATATAAAGCAGACTTTGATGGACTTAAAGGGTGAGATCAACAGCAATACTATAATAATAGGGGATTTCAATACCCCATTAACATCATTAGATAGATCCTCAAGAAAGAAAATTAACAAAGAAACAGAAGACTTAAAGGACATATTAGATCAACTCGATTTAATAGATATCTTCAGAACTTTTCACCCTAAAACAGCAGAATATACATTCTTTTCAAGCGCTCATGGTACATTCTCTAGAATAGACAACATGTTAGGGCACAAAAGCGGGCTAGACAAATTTAAGAAGATTGAAATCATATCGAGCACTTTCTCTGATCATAATGGCATTAAACTAGAAATCAACCACAATAGAAAAATTGAAAAACATTCAAACACTTGGAAACTAAATAGCACGTTATTAAACAATGAATGGGTTAACATTGAGATCAAAGAAGAAATTAAAAAATTCCTAGAAACAAACGATAATGAGCATACATCAACTCAAAATTTATGGTACACAGCAAAAGCACTCCTGAGAGGGAAGTTTATAGCATTACAAGCATACCTCAAGAAGCTAGAAAAAGCTCAAATAAACAACTTAACCCTGCATTTAAAAGAACTAGAAAAAGAACAGCAAGTAAAGCCCAGAGCTAGTAGAAGGAAGGAAATAATAAAGATCAGAGCAGAAATAAATGACATAGAGGCTAAAGAAACAATACAGAGGATCAATGAAACCAGGAGCTGGTTCTTTGAAAAGGTAAACAAGATCAATGAACCTTTAACAAGACTCACCAAGAAAAAAGAGAGAGGACTCAAATAAATAAAATTAGAAATGAGAGTGGAGAAATAACAACTGACACAACAGAAATACAAAATATTGTAAGAAAATACTATGAAGAACTGTATGCCAAAAAACTAGACAACCTAGATGAAATGGACAAATTCCTTGAATCATATAATCTTCCAAAAATCACTCGGGAAGAATCAGAAAACCTAAACAGACCAACTACAACAAATGAGATTGAAACAGTTATCAAAAAAAGTCCTGGGCCTGATGGCTTCACAATGGAATTCTACCAAATATTCAAAGAAGAACTAACTCCTATCCTTCTCAAGCTATTTCAAAATATTCAAGAGGAAGGAAGACTTCCAAGCTCCTTTTATGAGGCGAGCATAATTCTGATTCCAAAACCAGGCAAAGACAACACAAAAAAAGAAAATTATAGGCCAATATCCCTGATTAAATTAGATGCAAAAATCCTCAACAAAATATTAGCAAACCAGATCCAGCAATATATGGAAAAAATCATACATCATGATCAAGTAGGATTTATTCTTGGGAGGCAAGGCTGGTACAATATTCGCAAATCAATCAATGTGATTCATCACATAAAAAAAAGAAAGGAGAAAAACCACATGATAATTTCAATAGATGCAGAAAAAGCATTTGATAAATTCCAGCACCCATTCATGATCAAAACTCTCAGCAAAGTGGGAATACAGGGAACATACCTCAACATGATAAAGGCCATCTATGACAAACCCACAGCCAACATCATACTCAATGGGCAAAAATTAAAAGCAATCCCCTTAAGATCAGGAACAAGGCAGGGGTGCCCCCTTTCACCACTCTTATTCAACATAGTTCTGGAAGTCCTAGCCACAGCAATCAGACAAGAAAAAGAAATAAAAGGCATCCAGATTGGAAAAGAAGAAGTAAAACTATCATTATTTGCAGATGACATGATATTGTATACAGAAAACCCTAAAGTCTCAGTCAAAAAACTACTAGACCTGATAAATGAATTTGGCAAGGTGGCAGGATATAAAATCAATACTCAGAAATCAGAGGCATTTTTATACACTAATAATGAACTGTCAGAAAGAGAAATCAAGGAATCAATCCCCTTTACCATTGCAACCAAAAAAATAAAGTACCTAGGAATAAATCTAATCAAGGAGATTAAAGACTTGTACTCGGAAAATTATAAAACATTGATAAAAGAAATCAGGGAAGATATGAATAAGTGGAGGCATATACCGTGCTCATGGTTAGGAAGAATAAACATCATTAAAATGTCTATATTACCCAAAGCAATTTATAAATTCAATGCAATACCGATTAAAATACCAATGACTTACTTCAAAGACATAGAACACATATTCCAAAAATTTATATGGAACCAAAAGACAACACGAATAGCCTCAGCAATCTTGAAAAGGAAGTAAAAACGGGAGGTATCACACTTCCAGATATCAAGTTATATTATAAGGCCATTGTACTCAAAACAGCATGGTACTGGCATAAGAACAGGCACATAGATCAATGGAACAGAACAGAGAACCCAGAAATAAACCCACAGTTCTATGGACAACTGATATTTGACAAAGGAGGTAAGAAAATACAATGGAGTAAAGACAGCCTCTTCAACAAATGGTGTTGGGAAAACTGGACAGCTACCTGCAAAAAAATGAAACTAGACCACCAACTTACACCACTCACAAAAATAAACTCAAAATGGATAAAAGACTTGAATGTAAGTCGTGAAACCATAAGCATCTTAGAAGAAAACATAGGCAGTAAGCTCTCAGAGATCTCTCGCAGCAATATATTTGCTGATTTGTCTCCACAGGCAAGTGAAATAAAAGACAGGATAAACAAATGGGACTTTATCAAACTAAAAAGCTTCTGCACAGCTAAAGACAATAAGAACAGAATAAAAAGACAAACTACACAATGGGAGAATATATTTGACATAGCGTCTGATAAGGCGTTAATAACTAAAATTTATAAAGAACTTGTAAAACTTAATACCAGGAAGACAAACAATCCAATCAAAAAATGGGCAAAAGAAATGAATAGACACTTCTCCAAAGAGGACACACAGATGGCCAGCAGGCATATGAAAAAATGTTCAACATCACTAATGATTAGAGAAATGCAAATTAAAACCACAATGAGATATCACCTCACACCAGTCAGAATGGCGCTCATCAATAAAACAACACAGAATAAGTGCTGGCGAGGATGTGGAGAAAAGGGAACCCTCCTGCACTGCTGGTGGGAATGCAGACTGGTGCAGCCACTGTGGAAAACAGTATGGAGATTCCTCAAGAAATTAAAAATCAAATTGCCTTTGACCCAGCTATACCACTGTTAGGAATATACCCCAAGAACACCATAGCACTGTTTGAAAAGAAGAAATGCACCCCCATGTTTATGGCAGCATTGTTCACAATAGCAAATATTTGGAAACAGCCCAAGTGTCCATCAGAGGATGAGTGGATTAAAAAGCTTTGGTATATATATACTATGGAATACTACTCAGCCATAAGAAATGATGACATAGGATCTTTTACAACAACATGGATGGGCCTTGATAACATTATACTGAGTGAAAGAAGTAAATCAGAAAAAACTAAGAACTATATGATTCCATACATAGGTGGGACATAAAGATGAGACTCAGAGACATGAACAACAGTGTTGGGGTTACAGGGTGGGAGGAGGAGAGGGAGGAGGTTGGGGGAGGGGAGGGGTACAAAGACCATGGCTTTTCAGCATTTGCCATATTCCCCCCCTTAATCTATAGACAGACAGCAAATATTTACCTATGGTGTTTCCACTATAAAGTCTGCTGTCTTAGGTACAAATGCTGATAAACTATTTCAGCAGTTCCTCCTTCTTCAAAGACATATGTCAACATAGAGCTCCATGTTTCATAGGACATACTCAAGCTCACTCCATTTTCCCTGGAGCTTTAGCACAAGGGAATGCCCCCCCCTTTTTTGTTGTTGTTGTATTTTTTATTTATTTATTTATTTATTTATTTATTGTATTTTTCTGAGGATGGAGATTGGGAGGCAGTCAGACAGACTCCTGCATGCACCTGACTGGGATCCACCTGGCATGCCTACCAGGGGGGAATGCTCTGCTCATCTGGGGTGTTGCTCTGTTACAACCGGAGCCATTCTAGTGACTGGGGCAAAGGCCATGGGGCCATCCTTTGTGCCCGGGGTGGCTTTGCTCCGGTGGAGCCTTGGCTGTGGGCGGGAGGAGAGAGACGAAGAGGAAGGAGAGGGGGAGGGGTGGAAAAGGTAGATGGGTGCTTCTCCTGTATGCTCTGGCCAGGAATCGAACCCGGGAATCCTGCACACCCGGCCAATGACTCTGTCGGGTCTACCATATCATGCTTTTTACTTAAAAAAAAATTTACATTTCTTTTTAATGCTGATGAACAGGAGACACCAAATCTTTTTCACCTGCAAACTACTACCTTCTTTATTAGATCTAGCTAATAACACTGTTTTGTCTTTTTCCAAATAGCTCCAGATATATGGAAAATATTTATATAGGTGGATGGGGGTCCTCAAACCCCTCAGCGAGATCTTCTGAGAATGGCTTTTAAGATACCTAGAGGTAGAAAAAGCCCAATAGAGATCAGGGGAACTACCAACTTTTAGGATACACCCTTAAAGGCTCTAACGCCCCAAAGGGGTCTCATAGGATGCCATCTGGGTCCTGCTTCAATAGTGGAAAGGAAGGTCATTGAGCTAAAGCCTGCCAGGCTTACACACCTCTGCTGTGAGGAAACAGGGACACTGGAAGGTAGGCTTCCCCCTCGCTCCTCTAAGGGAGGGTTCAGTCTCTTCCAGCCCTGCTCCAGCCACCTATGACCTAACCTTGCCCAGAATGCTGGGGTTTGCCACTGAAGGCTGAAGGTGCCCAGGGCCGTCAGCCCCATCTACGACACTGTGGAAGAGCCTAGGGTATTTCTTCCAAGAAGCAGGTAAACTGATCTCATTTGCACAAGGGCCACTTAACTATGTTTTGCCTGAATAGTCAGGTTTTTTATTCTTCCCTCAAAGATCTCTGTTGTGGGTGTTGATAGTCCTATTTTCTGCTGCTTTGCTTAATATATAGTGTTTCCTTTATCCCTCCTACCTCAATGCCCCACTCATATTTCAGACCGGGACCTACTCCTAATTTAGAGCTCTCTTTCCTCCTTTTGCCAACTTGTATTATGAATTTACCTTTGCCACCCAGCTTAGTGTATCCCAAGGTTCTCTTTACCATGCCACAGTCACAGAGCTCCAGGGAAAACACCCTGGTCTCAACTCTCCATGCAGAGGAGAACAGAAGCTCCATATCCATGCATGCTGCAAATGGCTTTTTCCAGTCTACCTGAATCATTACTAGCTAGAAGCAGCGGTCATTGGGACTTGGACATGAGCTGCAAAGTATAGAATGGTGACAACAATTCCAGTGCCATGCGGACTTTTCCTGTGGGGAACTTTACTGGACTCCTGCTCCCTGTGACAGCTCCTAACAGACTGAACTGTGGTTGGGTTGCATGTCTCAGGGATTTGGCATGGTGATGGGGCCAACTTGGACTTGGGGAACATGTTAAGGACACTACTCTTTTAGGGATTCTTGCTGTATTGGCCAAGAGTTTGCTTAAAGGCTTTTAATCACTGTAAAAAAAAATAGAGGACTGGATGAAGAAGATGGCGCACATATACACCATGGTATACTATTCAGCTAGGAGAAATGATGACATCGGATCACTTACAGCGGAATGGTGGAGTCTTGGTAGCATTGTGCGGGGTGAAATAAGTGAATCAGAAAAAAACAGGAACTGCAGGATTCCATACATTGGTGGGACATAAAAGAGAGACTAAGAGGCATGGACAGGAGTGTGGTGGTTACGGGGGGTGAGGGGAGGAAAGGAGGGAGAGGGGGAGGGGGAGGGGTACAGAGAGAACTGGATGGAGGGTGGCGGAGGATGATCTCTCTTCGGGTGATGGGTATGCAACAGAACTAAATGACAAGATAACCTGGAAATGTTTTCTTTGAATGTATGTACCCTGATTTATTGATGTCACCCCATTAAAATAAAAATTTATTTATATAAAAAAAAAGATATGGCTGGCTCACAAAACCTAAAATATTTATTATCTGACTCTTTTTAAAAAAAAGGTTATATAAGCCTCTATAATTGCTTATATAAGTTGAAAGTTTATAGGTAAATTTAAGTTAATTTTGTGCCTGTTTCAGAACCCAGGTATCATTGTTTGAATATCTGTGTCTTCTATAAATTCATGTGTTGAGACTATGCCCCAAAGTGATCATATTTAGGGAGCAGGGGAGACCTTTAGAGGTGATTAGCATTAGAGGAGGTAATGAGGGTAAAGTCTTCATGAGTGGGATTAGTGCCCTTACAAGAGTCTCAAGAGAGTTTGCTTCCTCTCTACGGTCTGCCATGTCAAGATATTACGAGAAAATAATCAACCACAGTCAGGAAGCAGGCCCTCACCAGACATCAACTATGCCAGAGTCTTGATCTTGGACTTCCCAGCCTGCAGAGCTGTGAGAAATAAATATTGGCTGTTTAAGCCACCTAGTCTGTAGTAATTTGTTATAGCAACCTGAGCATACTAAGACACCATAGCATCCTAAGATACTGTTATTAGAAACCAGCTGTCAGTTCTACTTTCTCCTTAATGGCTTCATCCTCAAGAGTCTGAGTTTGGGCCCAGCATCTTATATTCCCATTAATATAATATAAAGTCCAGAAAGAGAGAAAGACTCTGTTTTCTGTAATACTGTACCCATAGTCTCTGAGCAAGGCCTTATTGGCTCTGATAAATCTGACTTGGGTTTGGGCCTGTTCTCAAACCAGTCATTAGAGCCAGGATGGTAGAGTGCATCCGCTGACTTGCTTACAGCAGGTGATGCACCCTGGAAATGGGAGTGAATTCATTTCCTCAAAGCACATTGGCTGAGAATGGAGGATCGCAGCACACTTGCCCCAAAAGGAAACAGTTGTGCTGGGCACAAAAGTCACACAGTGTCTCTGTAATAGTATAATATTCTTTCAAGCCAGCAGAAAGTTTCTTTAAAACATTTGGAATTGCATATAATGTTCACTGGGTAGTCACTGAGAAAAATTATTAGAAGGAACATAATTACCCAAGAAAGTAAAGAGTATGGAAAGGTAAAATAATGTCAGTAGCCACATACTAACATTTAAAGTTCATGATAAATTTTTTATGAGGGCTAATGGTAGGTCAAGGAAATGACAAAGCTTTTCTATTAACTTAATCACTTTGAGGTCAGGAGAGATTTGCGGAAAAAAATTATTGAAAAAAATTAGACATTGCATGATGTATGTATCTCCCTCATGTATTTCTTCTCAAGATGACTTGTTCCTGCTCTTTGCTGCTGAGAGAACTTGAGAGGTTTGAAAGACACAGATTCTAAGCAGGCTAAAAAGGAGCCCCCAGGGAGCAGGCAATATTTGGTCTGCTGGACTGTATCTAGGACCCAGCTGCTCCCGAGACCAGTTCCATATACCAGTCATGGACATAAGGTAAGCACCAGACCTCAGAGGTTCAGGGTACAGGTAAGTAGCCTACTGCTTCCTGATTAACCATGCTCAAGGCCAATTCTAAACACTGCTCACCTGATCAAAAGCTATCTGTTTCACTCAGCTTCCTTACAGGTGTACCAGTAAAAAAAAGTGTTGACATCTCCTTGCAGAGGAAGAATAAAACCTAGAAAGAAACAGTATGAAATCAGTAATTCCACTTTATTGGTTTGCATCTAGCTGTCCTTCATAAAATTATGACCTATTTCAAAACTATACTTTTCTAAGAAAATCTTCCTATACAGAAGAAAGGCAGGGGCAAGTAAGGGATTTACATTATTGGTTATTCATTCTGAAGCTTTACATATGTAGGGTCTTTGAATTCTCACAATAACCCCGAGATGTATATTGTACCCATTTTACCGATGAGGACAGTAACTTTTCACAGACTCAGCCAGCACTGAGCAGTGCTTTGAGCCCACGCCCATTTGATTTCAAAGTTCAGATTTCCCTTTAGTATATTACCTCCCGTGTTTCTTTCCTCTTTACAAATAACAAAAGAGAGCCATAGAAATTACTTTCTATCTTCTTGGCTTTTTTTTTCTTTTCCAAGAGAAATAGCTAACAGTCTTTGAGTCTGTTTCTTTCACTACCAACAAAAAAGGCTAAGCAGAAGGTCAAAAGTGCCCTTTCATAAAGGCTAGTGGAAAGGAACAGGTATTGCAACAGGGTTACAGATGGGGAACTGGAGCCACAAAGCCATGGGTTGGTTTCGTCCCTTTCTGGCTATGTGTCTTTGAGCAAGCTACTCATTTTCTGCACCTCACTTTCCCCATCTGTAAAATGGAGATAATAACAGTACCTACATCACAGGATTACTATGAAGAATAAATGAGTTATTGTGTAACAACTTTGATAACTTAGTAATTTCTCAGTAAATGTTAACTTCTGTTAACCCTCCTTTTTGGCCTCGTTTGGTATAATCCACAAGTCCTCAGCCTCTCTACAATAGCCAACACTTTAGAAAGACTGTGGTATTTTGCATGCATTAGTTACTGATTTCTTGGCATTCGTGGCCAGTGTTCTACACCCAGATATCTTTTAAGCCCATCTGTTAGCTCAGTAGTTCTCCAATTTGAGTGTACATCAGAATCAGCTGGAGGGTGTGTTAAATCACAGACTGCTGGCCCCCACCCCAGAGTCTGACTCAGTAGGTCTAGTGTGGGGCCTGAGAATTTGTATTTCTAACAACTTCCCAGATGGTACTTACTGATCCAGGAAGGATACTCAGATAACCACTGTAACAGTCACACCTTAGAACAGGGGTCCCCAAACTTTTTACACAGGGGACCAGTTCACTGTCCCTCAGACCATTGGAGGGCCAGACTATAAAAAAAAACTATGAACAAATCCCTATTCACACTGCACATATCTTATTTTAAAGTAAAAAAACAAAACGGGAACAAATACAATATTTAAAATAAAGAACAAGTAAATTTAAATCAACAAACTGACCAGTATTTCAATGGGAACTATGCTCCTCTCACTGACCACCAATGAAAGAGGTGCCTCTTCTGGAAGTGCGGCGGGGGCCGGATAAATGGCCTCAGGGGGCCACATGCAGCCCGTGGGCCGTAGTTTGGGGACCCCTGCCTTAGAACGTAAGTCTTCTTACCTAAACTACGTATGTAAGATGTCTGCTTGCCAGGCAACATTAGTAGTGCGCAGAGGAAATAACCAAAATCAAGACTGACTCCACAGGCATCTGTCTTCTGAGGAGAGTCCTGGGAGGAGTATCATAAACTACATTGATGCTGACTACAATCTCTCCATCACTTCTTTTTCCCTTTCAGCAGACACTGGTGAGGAGGAGGAGGAAAGACTGAGACCATTGTTCATAGTCCACTCAGCTACAGAACACCCCATGCACCCTTGGATATGCACAGGGACGAGGAGCTGAGCTGAGTGTGTTAGGCCTGTTGTCGGCATTATTCCTTGGTGGGAGGGGGGTAAGGGTAGAGGAAAGAAAGTCTAGATAATAGGATGAAAGAGGAGACCAGAGAAAGGAGGGAAGGGTACACCGTGTTGGGAAGTTGTAGCTCGGCTTAGTAAAAATAGTGAAGGGCTTACAAAAAATATTGTTCAATTTTAGGTTGTTTGAATTTTTATATCAGTTCCCTTTATCTGCCAAGTCTTCACTAAAGTCAATTGCCACATGAAAACCTTGAGGTGCAGGGAAGAGGTGGTAAAGCAAGGAAAGGAGCTAAGATCTGGGGAGGCATTTGGAACATGATGGAGTATGTGGGACAGCAACACACTGTAAACTGAATTACTCTGCAAAATGGGCTCAAAGGCAGAGGAAACCAGCAGAAATGTAAGCTACCTCCTCCCAAAATTCCTGGAGAGACTGGGAATGACTCAGACTTCCTACTGAATTTTTTGTTGCTTTTTTGGGGGTTGATATTTTTTCGAAGTTAGAAGCAGAGAGGCAGTCAGACAGGCTTCCACATGTGCCCGACCGAGATCCACCTGGCATGCACACCAGGGAGCGATGCTCTGCTTATCTGGGGCATTGCTCCTTTGCTGCCAAAGCTATTCTAGTGCCTGAGGCAGAGGCCACAGAGCTGTCCTCAACACCCGGCCAACTTTGCTCCAATGGAGCCTTGGCTGTGGGAGGGTAAGACAGAGATAGAGAGTAAGGAGAGAGGGAAGGGTGGAGAAGAAGATGGGTGCTTCTCCTGTGTGCCCTGACCGGGAATCAAACCCGGGACTTCACACACCAGGTTGATGCTCTACTACTAAGCCAACCAGCCAGGGCCTCCTACTGTATTTTGAATGGGATCAGAGACAACTGCATTTGAATCTCAGTGGTCAGGAGACCTCAACTGACATCTAGTTAATACAAAACTGCTTGGAGTAGTTCACAAGGCCAAGCAGAGCTCAGCTTTCTAGATTAGGAACCACCAGATTGTTGTCAGTGTAACCACGAGACCTCCTTTCTGCATCACCTTGCACAGGTGGCCAAAGAAATGGGGGAATCCCTGGCTCTATACACTTGTAGCATCCTTTAAGATTGTGAGTCATGCTCAAGAGTTTGAGAATTGTCATGCTTTGAGAAGGAATATCATTTACACCTTCTAAGTCTGGAGAAGAAAAATACAAGTTTCTAAGTAATGGGGACAGAGCAAAACCCTGTTTGAGAAAAGAACATTGACTGGTGCCATTTAAAAAATAATGAGTAGCCTGACCAGGTGGTGGTGCAGTGGATAGAGTGTTGGACTGGGATGCGGAGGACTCAAGTTCAAGACCCCGAGGTCGCCAGCTTGAGTGTGGGCTCATCTGGTTTGAGCAAAAGGTCGCTGGCTCAAGCAAGGGGTTACTTGGTCTGCTGAAGGCCTACGGTCAAGGCACATATGAGAAAGCAATCAATGAACAACTAAGGTGTCGCAACGAAAAACTGATGATTGATGCTTCTCATCTCTCTTTGTTCCTGTCTGTCCCTATCTATCCCTCTCTCTGACTCTCTCTCTGTCTCTGTAAAAAATAAATAAATAAATAAATTTTAAAAATTAAAAAAAAAAGTAATGAGTAATTTGTATTGACTTTCTGCTTTGATTTACACAATAATCTTTTTTTCTTCTCCACAATAAAATTCACAAACAACAGAAACATCTGTTTATTGGTTTCCTGTCTTTTATCCAAATTAATTAAGCATCTAGGGAGAGGGCACAAGAACTTCTAACTCATATACCTCTCCCCTGACCACATCTAATTTTCTAATTTCGGTGCCCTTGTTACACCCAGAGGGGCCCCTTACTAAGCTGTAACTAAAACCAATTTCCTTGGGTGGTTTGCAAGTACTAATGACATACCCCATTCGCAGATGGCATCATCCCGGTGGTGAATATAAAACCAATGCCTGAAAATACCCTCCAATGTCGGCCCTCTCTCTCCTGCTAAGTATGCACACTGAGGGATGTGGGGATGGGAGTTCAGTTAAGGCTTTTACACCTTATATCCAAGAGTATGAGGTCCCTAAGAATGGAAGAGTGCAAGGAGGGATTTTTTTATAACATGCCACAAAGTACAATCAAGTCTCATCAGATACACACAGGGAAAAGTAACTTCTCCTGATGGTTGCTGTCACCTCCCTTCACTCTGGATGTTTCAGTACAGTGCCTTATCAACCTACCTTAATGTCAAATTACTGAGACCATGAGTTCACAAAAGGACTATGTGGAGTCATGTTATTGAGCTGAAAATTTAAAAGGAAAAGCACTCAGCTGTATAGTACGGTAGAATATGTCTGGACCTTAAGTAGTTATCTGTACTGCTGGATATTTTTTCCTTTTTGAAAGTTTAATGGCATGGTTTTTACCCTCTGTCCAAAGATATGAAGTTTAGTTGCAGATCCCAGTAGCAAAAGCAGTTAATAACAATTGAGTTGCCACAACCTACTTGTCCCTTGCAGAACCTAGAGCCCTCTAGCCTACTTCCACCTCTTGTTAAACAACCTTCAGTCATTTTCTCTAGTGCAACCACAAGTGAAGTTGAAGAATGTCAAATTTCATGAGAGACAATCTCACTTGCAAAGTGAGAGCCACATGCAGGCTGGTAAATTTGGCCCAAAGAATAGGTTGCCTAAGACTTGGGTGGGGCCTCTTACCCAAAACAGGCCTCCCATCAGCCCTACCTAAAGGCCTGGATTGATGCCATCACTCACCTTGGTTTTAGCCAGTGAGGGGATGGTGCAGTTGAAGAAGTATGGTATTCAGAACCAAACGGGCCTCAGTCTCAAGTCTGACTCTTACAAGGTGAATAGTTAAAGGGTTTTGGTAAGTTAACTCAACCTCTCTGAGCCTCACTTTCTCTTTCTCTCTCTCTCTTTCTCTCTCTCCTTTTAATGGAAATCATTACACTTACCTCGTAGAGTCTATATGCAGTAAATATTCCATAGATTGTTTTTTTTTTCTTTTGTTGTCACTGTTGCTGCCGTTGTGAGAAACTGTTTCTTGAAAAATTGCATTCTTGGAAGTAAGAACAAGAGTCTTGCACAAAGGAAAGGAGACTGACCTGGTCTCAGACAGGCCAGACATCACACTCTGCCTTCAGACTTAAGAAATATCTTCAAATAGCCCTGAAAAGGCAGAAAAGCCCTTTTAATTCTTTCCAACCTGAAATTCCCCACTCATGCAAAAATGGGTGATGAATAATTAAAGGCTATCAAATGAGCCTAAAGGTCAATCAGAAATCTACCCTAATGGAATGCTCACCAGTCAGAGATTGTCTTAGGACTTCTTATTTTTGTTCTATAAAAGTTTTCCAGACCCTTCAAACCTCACTGAAAGGGAAGTGATGGCTTTCATGCAGCTGCAAGGTTAGGAATACCTTTGCTAATGGGCATTCCTATTAGTAATGTTTAATTTAGCAAGGTCTCTGGTTTGTTGTCCTTGATGGTAGGGTAACCTATGAATCCACCCTACGTCATTCAGGTGTCAGGCCCGATTTGTTACCAGAAGATCTGTTTAGAGGGTTGTGTCTCAGGGCACATATGCTTAGATGGGGTCAGGAGTGAAGCGGGGAGGATGGGGTGTCTCCTGCCAGAAGAGGGGCCTGGGCAGCAGCCATGCACCCAATGCATGCTGGCCTTCTGGGATGAAGCAGTGGGTAAATTTGAATAAGAGAAGGTCCTTTGTAAGAAAGAAACAAGATCTTAAAGACAGATTAGTACCTAAGTCACAGTTGCTTTTAGTGACTGGCACTGGAGATGTGTTTTGGAAACATTGCAATGCTGAGCTAAATGCATCATCTGTTTCCAGATGTAGAGCATATACATTTGTTCCATTGGATTTGAAATTACAAGAAACCTCACATTGCTTCACTTTTATATTAAATTTAACTTGGTGAGATGTTGAACATTATGTAAGTTTACACAGAAGTCCTTGGGAGGAAGAAACATCTTACACAGACCAGAAAATTTGAGGAAGGGGTCCATGTTCTGAATATCCCTATTTGGTTGCTGCTAGAATGCTCAGTGCTCAAGTTGTCAAGATCTGTTCAGACAGTGAAATGTCTCTGATCTGTACCAAGCTGGGCCTCAGAGACCTTTTGCCAAGATTTCCAAGCAGATCCTTTCTCCCTTGGTTCTGTGGAGTCACTATGCCATCCAGGGTGCTGTGAACAAGCAGGGCCTAGGAATCAACCTGTCTTGGAGACCAGCACCCACTTCCTGTCTCTCCTTGGTCATAAGAAATAAATTCTGAGCAACTAGAGGGCCCAGCCAGTGCTGCCTTCTCAGTTCCCATTAAAAGCCCCTCTCCCCATCTCCTCAGTGAGCTTCAACATCTAGGTAATACCTAGCTGGGTCCACACAGACACTTGGCTACTTCATATATTGAAGTGAGGCGAGGACCTCTCACGCTTTTAGGTTTCCTAACTTATCTGGGACCTTTATGCAAATTTGAGCAAGGTGCCCCCTCCTCAAGACACATTCCTACCACCTGTCAGACAGTGTTTCGTATTTGTTAGAGCAAGACACATTTGCCATCTGCCATATTTTTTGTGATAAGCACACAAAGCTGTGATGTAGACAATATAATGGAGCCCCTCCTTAGAGGAGGTCACTTTTTGTAGGGCACAGCCTACACAACTTAGAAGCCAGCTAACAACTGTACACAGAGGCTCTGAAAACAGGGAGCAAACAGCGGGATGTAAAATAAAACCCAGCACGAGCAGATGAAGATGTGAAGTGTTCCAACCTGCTTAGAGAACACGTGCATCTGCATGGATATATACTGCCTGTTCCCAAATTTGAAGTAGGCATCAGGCAGTCTCACAAAAAATACACTTATGTAGAATGTGGACCACAGGCTTTCAGTATGAATATGAAAAATAAAGAAGCACCACTGCTCTTAATCTTTAAAAGTATCCAGAACCTTCGTAAGTTATATAAATGTCTAATCACTGGGTTGTACACTCCAAGCTAATATACTATTGTATATCAACCATAATTGAAAAATAAAATGTTATGTTTTAAAAGGTATCCAGGACCTTGACCTTATGTGAAAACCCTAGAAGCTTGTCATCAACCCTCCAATTTTAGTTTTCCACTGAAGCCAGGGACAAAGCTGCCTTCATGATCCAGTAAGAGGAAAACACTCTGTCCATTGTGCTCAGACAATGGCTTCAATGTTGAATCAACACAGATCCAAAACCTTTGCATTTGGCTTCATTCACTGAGTCGCCTTTGGCAGAGTGTTGAGGAGCCACAGTCCAGGGACTAGGATGATGAGGCCAAGTATTATATATTCAATCATTCCAGTTTCCACAGAACTAGAAAAAGGAATGCAGGGAAGCAGGCAAGAAGAGCTCCCTCCTGTGAGCCAGTGTATTGCCCACACTCAGCACAGTTCACAAGGACCATTTCAGAACTGAGTGGCATGCGCCATCACCCTTAGACACTGCTTCCCGGCTCTCTGTGCATTTATTCTCAGGTGTGCCAAACCTGCTGCTCTCCATCCTCATCTTATTCTTTGAGCTTGACACTTTGCTTCTTTCTTCAGATATCACTTTGATTTCTCTAGACACTGACCTTCATAAGTCACCACTCAAGCTATTACTGCCTACCCTGCTCAGCCACCTGGATCTGGGACCCTGTTCCCTAGGTCATGCTCAGTCTTGACCAACACCAACTGGGATGCAGGCAGTCCACAACAGTAGGCAGATAGCTGAGAGCACTGTCCTCAAAGATCCTTTGATTCTTCAGTTCCAAGGGCTTTCTGGGAGAGATGAGTGGACTCAACTAATATTGAATTCTACTGTGTGAAAAATAAGGTTTCAGAACATTTCAGTATAAAAGGATCACTAATTATGTACTACAGCACACATGGCAATAGAAGAAATGGAAAATGGTAATGTACCTCATAGGGTATGAGTTACGCTTTCTCCTCCATTACTCTACCATATTTTTAAATAATATCAACAAGCAATAACTCATTTACCAGAATCACATCATCATTCGAGCAATCCTAGCTGCTTTACCCTTTAGCATTTACATCCTCTCTACCAGAATTAAAGGATACAGAGGTTTAAAATAAGGATTGGATGAGCCTGGCTTCAGTATCTATAGATACAATAGCAGAATCAGGATTTGAATGTGGATTTATCTGACTCGAAGGTCTATTTCTCTTTTTATTTCTCTTTTTTAATTAAATTTTTTCATTGATTTAAGAGGAAAAGAGAGAGAAAAAGGAAGAGAGAGACAGACAGATGCACACAGAGAGATATTCATTCCACTTAGCTTTTCCAATAAGTTGTGTATTCTTTGGTTGCTTTTTGTATGTGCCCTGACCAAAGATGGAAACTGTGACCTTGGCATGTTTAGACAATACTTTATCCACTGAGCCATCTGGCCAGGGCTCAAGGCCTATTCTTTTACTCTTTATTTCTATGAAGGTCTTATTTGAAACAAAGAACAAATAAACAACAACAAAAACTGTCGTCTGGCATGTGGTGGTACAGTGGATAAAGCATCAACTTGGAACATTGAGGTAGCCAGTTCAAATCCCTGGGCTTGCTGGGTCAAGGCACATACAGGAAGCAACTACTACAAGTAGATGCTTCCCACTTCTCCCTCCTCTTTCATACTCTCTCATTTTCTTTCCCTCCACTTTCCAAAAATCAATAAAAATAAAATCTAGTCTCAGTTCCTGAGATTAGCATTAGAGGAGAGAGCAAAGAGGAGAGCAGAGAAAGGCCACATGAAGGAGACCAGGAGAAGCAGCCAAGATGGTGGAGTGCTGAGTGAGAAGGCAGTTTGTGCAGAGTTTGTACAGGGAGAAGGAAGGAGATGGGGAACAGAGAAGAAGACAAGATGGCAATGGAGTAGGCGGACATACCAACTTCCACCTCCCAGAACCAAAGTGGACTACAAACTGATTTTAAGAACCATCATCTGGAAAAACCAACTTTGGACTAAACAAAGAGGACTCTTCAACCAAGGAACACTGAAGAAGCCAAAATGAGACCGGTAGGAAAAGCAGAAACATGGAGAGGGCTGCCCAGCTCCCCAGAGCGAACGGCAGCTGGGAGAGACTCGCACGGCGGGAAGTGAGTTTAGCAGAGAGGGGAGGGTCCTGAGTCCCAGGAAAAAAGCCCCAGCCTACAGCCCCAGAGCCTTGAAGAAGCGTATGGACAGTATTTAGCTAGAAACAAGAAAGGATAATGATTGTGAGAAAGAGACTAATTTCTCAGACCCAGGATTCTTTTTAAAGGGACTGCGCAGAAAACCTCTCTCACAACCACTCACCCAGGGCTCTGGGGGATGGGGAGAGAGGAGAGGACTGAAATAGCGGGAAGAGAGTGTCATCTAGGAGGCACAGGGAGAAACATTTTGAGAGACAGCCACTGTAACCCCTGGGACGAGTCATTCCCCAAATCTGAAGGGAATATTTCCCCTGGAGACAGCAATACCAGCAAAGGGAAGCAGGAAACCAGCCAAACAAGCTCTACTGTGGCACTCAGAGCAGAGTCACTTAGAAGGAGAGAGCTTTTGGGACTACAGTAGTGAGTCTTAGGGTCTGAGCTGCAGCGCCCCCACCCACAGGGCTGAGGGCTTGCCCGAGGCTGGGCGGCAACGGGACACAGAAGCGCGGTTCTGTCGACAAGGGTGGAAGCCAACCGACCACCACTGAGGCCCAGGTGTGAGCTCAGTATTGCCTGGATGGGGAGGAGGGGACGTGCAAAAGTGGTCAGGACCTGCCCATAATCCAGCCTGTGGGGGAAGGGCAGGAGCCCCAGAAAGGCCAGAGACCCACCTTTGAGCAAGGGCACAGAGCAGAGCCTTGCCCTGCCCACGGAACCAAGGCTTGTGGCCTAACTTGGCTCTCCCACAGGGGTAGAGCCAAAAGCGCAGAACAGGTGAAGTCCCACTACTGAACATGGGCACGCAGACCCACCCAGCCTGTGGAGCCAAGGCTTGCAGCCGTCACACAAGCAGGCTCCTCCTGCAGGAGCAGGGCGAAAGCCTGGAATCAAGCGGAGACCCGCAGCTGAGCAAAGGTGCTCACCCCTGCCCTCAGGGCCTAGCATAACGCCACCCACGGGAGCGGGATGAAGGCCAAGGCCATCAAGGCTTGTACATCCGAGTACATGATCACAGCCACTCCCATGAGGGAGAGGCAGAAAACACAGCAACAGCCCCAGTGGGCAGGCACTGACAACGCCCATACCCAAACACCCTAGGCAGCAACAGCAAAGGAGGTGGTGGGCCTGCAGACAGACCACACCTAGGGAACACAAAGGCCACACCCAGTGGACTCCAGTGGCCAAAAACTTCTTTTACACAGAAAAAATGAGAAGGCAGAGAAATGCAACACAAATGAATCAAAAGAAATCCCCAGAAAAGGACCTGAAAGAGTCAGATATAACCAAATTACCAGAGCAGATTTTAAAATAACAATTGTTAGGATGCTCAAAAATATTAGAACAACAATAGATGCTCATTATGAACACCTAAATAAAGAGATAGCAAATATTAAAAAGGACATTGAAAAAATAAAAAAGAATTAGTCAGAAATGACAAATACAATATCAGAAATGAAGAACACAATGAAGCAGGATAGATGAAGCTGAGAATCAAATCAGTGAGCTAGAGGACAAGATAAATGAAGGCACAGAAGCAGAGCAAAAAAAAGAAAAGAGAATCAAAAAGTCTGAGGAAACTCTAAGAGAGCTCTGTGACAACATGAAGAGAAATAACATCCGCATCATAGGTGTTCCTGAAGAAGAAGAGAAAAAACAAGGGATAGAGACTTTGTTCAAACATATCATAGCTGAAAACTTCCCTCAATTAAGGCAGGAAAATGTCTCACAAATTTAAGAAGCACAGAGAATGCCACTAAAGAGAAACCCAAAGAAATCTACACAGAGACACATCATTAAAATACCAAAGCTAAGTGATAAAGAGAAAATATTAAAAGCTGCTAGAGAAAAATAGACTATCACCTACAAAGGAGCCCCCATAAGGATGACTTCTGACTTCTCAACAGAAACACTTGAGGCCAGAAGGGAATGGCAAGAAATATGCAAAGTAATGCAGAACAAGAGCCTACAACCAAGACTATTTCATCCAGCAAGGCTATCAATTAAAATTGAAGGAGAAATAAAAAGTTTTCCAGATAAAAAAAACTCAAGAAATTCACTACAACCAAACCAATGCTGCACGAAATGCTAAGGGGCCTGTTGTAAACAGATCAAAGGAGAAAAAAATATAGAGCAAAAGAGGAATACACCTTTAAAGAATAAAATGGCAATAAACAACTACATATTAATAATAACCTTAAATGTAAATGGATTAAATGATCCGATGAAAAGACATAGAGTAGCTGCATGGATAAGAAAACAGGACTCATACATATGCTGTCTACAAAAGACACACCTTAAAACAAAAGATGCACAAAGACTGAAGATAAAAGGATGGAAAAAAAATATTTCACAAAAAAGGAAATGAAAAAAAAGCTGGTGTAGCAATACTTATATCAGACAAAATGAACTTTAAAACAAAGGCTATAGTAAGAGATAAAGAAGATCACTACATAATGATAAAGAGAGCAATCCAAAAGCAAGACATAACCATCATAAGTATCTACATACCTAATATACGAGCACCTAAATATATAAAGCAGACTTTGATGGATTTAAAGGGTGAGATCAACAGCAATACTATAATAATAGGGGTTTCAATACCCCACTAACATCACTAGATAGATCCTCAAGAAAGAAAATTAACAAAGAAAAAGCAGACTTAAAGGACATACTAGATCAACTCGATTTAATAGATATCTTCAAAACCTTTCACCCTAAAGCAGCAGAATATACATTTTTTTCAAGTGCTCATGGTACAGTCTCTAGGATAGACCACATGTTAGGGCACAAAAGCGGTCTCAACAAGTTTAAGAAGATTGAAATCATATCGAGCACTTTCTCTGATCACAATGGCATTAAACTAGAAATCAACCACAACAGAAAAACTCAAAATACTCAAGCACTTGGAAACTAAATAGCATGTTATTAAATAATGAATGGGTTAACAATGAGATCAAAGAAGAAATTTAAAAATTCCTAGGAACAAACGATAACAAGTATACACCAAATCAAAATTTATTGGACACAGCAAAAGCAGTCCTGAGAGGGAAGTTCATAGCATTACAGGCATACTTCAAGAAGCTAGAAAAAGCTCACATAAAAACTTGACCCTGCATATAGAAGAACTAGAAAGAGAATAGCAAATAAAGCCCAGAGGTAGTAGAAGTAGGGAAATAATAAAGATCAGAGCAGAAATAAATGACATAGAGGATAAAGAAACAATACAGAGGATCAATGAAACCAAGAGATGGTTCTTTGAAAACATAAACAAGATTGACAAACCTTTAAACAGATTCACCAAGAAAAAAAAAGAGAGAGGACTCTAATAAATAAAATTAGAAATGAGAGTGGAGAAATAACAACTGACACAACAGAAATACAAAATATTGTAAGAAAATACTATGAAGAACTGTACACCAAAAAACTAGACAACCTAGATGAAATGGAAAAATTTCTTGAAACATATAATCTTCCAAAAATTAATCTGGAAAAATCAGAAAACCTAAACAGACCAACTACAACAAATGAGATTGAAACAGTTATCAAAAAACTCCCAAAAAAGAAATGTCCTGGGCCTGATGGCTTCACAAATGAATTCTACCAAATATGCAAAGAACTAACTCCTACCCTTACTCCTACCCTTCTCAAGCTATTTCAAATAATTCAAGACGAAGGAAGGCTTCCAAGCTCCTTTTATGAGGTGAGCATAATTCTGATTCCAAAACCAGGCAAAACAACACAAATAAAAAAATTATAGGCCAGTATCTCTGATGAATCTAGATGCTAAAATCCTCAACAAAACATTAGCAAACCGGATCCAGCAATATATGAAAAAAATCATACACCATGATCAAGTGGGATTTATTCTGGAGAGGAAAGGCTGGTACAATATTTGCAAATCAATCAATGTGATTCATCACATAAACAAAAGGAAGGAGAAAAACCACATGATAATTTCAATAGATGCAGAAAAAGCATTTGATAAAGTCCAGCACCCATTCATGATCAAAACTCTCAGCAAAGTGGGAATACAGGGAACATACCTCAACAATCCCCTTAAGATCAGGAACAAGGCAGGAGTGCCCCCTTTCACCATTCTTATTCAATATAGTTCTAGAAGTCCTAGCCACAGCAATCAAAGAAAAAAAGAAATAAAAGGCATTCAAGTTGGAAAAGAAGAAGTAAAACTATCATTATTTGCAGATCATGTGATATTGTATATAGAAAACCCTAAAGTCTCAGTCAAAAAAATACTGGACCTGATAAATGAATTCAGCAAGGTGGCAGGATATAAAATTAATACTCAGAAATCAGAGGCATTTTTATACACTAACAATGAACTGTCAGAAAGAGAAATTAAGGAAACAATTTCCTTCACCATTGCAACCAAAAAAATAAAGTACCTAGGAATAAATTTAACCAGGAACATTAAAGATTTGTACTCAGAAAATTATAAAACTTTGATAAAAAAAATCAGGAAAGATACAAACAAGTGGAAGCATATATCATGCTCATGGTTAGGAAGAATAAACATCATTAAAATGTTTATACTACCCAAAGTAATTTATAAATTCAATGCAATACCGATTAAAATACCAATGACGTATTTCAAAGACATAGAACACATATTCCAAAAATTTATATGGAACCAAAAGAGAACACGAATAGCCTCAGAAATCTTGAAAAGGAAGAATAAAGTTGGAGGTATCACATTTTCAGATATCAAGTTATACTACAAGGCCATTGTACTCAAATCAGCCTGGTACTGGCATAAGAACAGGCATATAGATCAATGGAACAGAACAGAGAACCCAGAAGTAAACCCACACTTTTATGGACAACTGATATTTGACAAAGGAGGTAAGAGCATACATTGGAGTAAAGACAGCCTCTTCAACAAATGGTGTTGGGAAAATTAAAGAGCTACCTACAAAAAAAATGAAACTAGACCACCAACTTACACCATTCACAAAAATAAACTCAAAATGGATAAAAAACTTAAATGTAAGCCGCATAAGCATCTTAGAAGAAAACATAGACAGTAAGCTCTCTGACATCTCTCGCAGCAATATATTTGCCAATTTATCTCCATGGGCAAGTGAAATAAAAGACAGGATAAACAAATGGGACTATATCAAACTAAAAAGCTTTTGCACAGCTAAAGACAATGAGAACAGAATAAAAAGGCAAACTACACAATGGGAGAATGTATTTGACAATATGTCTGATAAGGGGTTAATAACCAAAATTTATAAAGAACTTGTAAAACTCAATACCAGGAAGACAAACAATCCAATCAAAAAATGGGTGAAAGAAATAAATAGACAGTTCTCCAAAGAAGACATACAGATGGCCAATAGGCATACAAAAAAAAATGCTCAACATCACTAATCATTAGAGAAATGCAAATTAAAACCACAATGAGATATCACCTCACACCAGTCAGAATGGCGCTCATCAACAAAACAACACAGAATAAGTGCTGGCGAGGATGTGGAGAAAAGGGAACCCTCCTGCACTGCTGGTGGGAATGCAGACTGGTGCAGCCACTGTGGAAAACAGTATGGAGATTCCTCAAAAAATTAAAAATGGAACTGCCTTTTGACCCAGCTATATCACTTTTAGGAATATACCTCAAGAACACCATAGCGTTGTTTGAAAAGAAGGAATGCACCCCCATGTTTATGGCAACATTTTTCACAATAGAGAAGATCTGGACACAGCCCAAGTATCCGTCAGTGGATGAGTGGATTAAAAAGCTTTGGTACATATATACTATGGAATACTACTTAGCCATAAGAAATGATGACATCGGATCATTTACAACATGGATGGACCTTGATAACATTATACTGAGCGAAATAATAAATCAGAAAAAACTAAGAACTATATAATTCCATATATAGGTGGGACATAAAAATGAGGCTCAGAGACATAGACAAGTGTGTGGGGGTTACGGGGTGGGGGGGAGAAGAGGGAGGGTGTTGGAAAGGGGAGGGGTACAAAGAAAACCAGTTAGAAGGTGATGGAAGACAATTGGACTCTGGGTGATGGGAATGCAACATAATCCAATGTCAAAATAACCTAGAGATGTTTTCTCTGAACATATGTACCCTGATTTATCAGTGTCACCCCATTAAAATTAATTTAAATACTTTTTAAAAATATATTCTTATGTTGAAGTTTAAATTATTTATTTTCAATATTTTTTGTGATAATCTTTTTGTACACTTAACAACAATTTGTGTTTGGTTATTTTTTTCTTCAAAGAAGTGAAAAATAATTTTTACTAAAGGTTTTTTTAAGGCATCTGTCCATGTTTTCATTTGTGCTAGCTTGCTTGTAGATTGTAAAGTTGAAATTTTCTCTTTGAATATGTCAAATACCTGCTGAATCATAATGATGGGAAATAAAATAGTAATTATTAAAAAAATTAAAAATAAAATCTAAACAAAACAAAACTGTCAACCAACACAACTTCAAAGGCCCTAAGTTGTTAGAGTAAAGTTGAGAAATGGACTGTTAAAACTGGCTAATTGAGCCTAACCAGGCAGTAGTGCAGTGGATAGAGCATCAGACTGGGATGCAGAGGACCAGGTTCAAAACCCTGAGATCATTGACTTGAGCGCAGGCTCATCTGGCTTGAACATGGACTCACCAGCTTCAGTGCAGAGTTGCTGGCTTGAGCATGGGATCATAGATTTAACCCCATGGTGGCTGGCTTGAGCCCAAATGTCACTGGCTGGCCCTGGCCGGTTGGCTCAGCGGTAGAGCGTCGGCCTAGCGTGCGGAGGACCCGGGTTCGATTCCCGGCCAGGGCACACAGGAGAAGCGCACATTTGCTTCTCCACCCCTCCGCCGCACTTTCCTCTCTGTCTCTCTCTTCCCCTCCCGCAGCCAAGGCTCCATTGGAGCAAAGATGGCCCGGGCGCTGGGGATGGCTCTGTGGCCTCTGCCCCAGGCGCTAGAGTGGCTCTGGTCGCAATATGGTGACGCCCAGGATGGGCAGAGCATCGCCCCCTGGTGGGCAGAGCGTCGCCCCATGGTGGGCGTGCCGGGTGGATCCCGGTCGGGCGCATGCGGGAGTCTGTCTGACTGTCTCTCCCCGTTTCCAGCTTCAGAAAAATGAAAAAAAAAAAAAAAAAAAAATGTCACTGGCTTGAGCAAGGGGTCACTTACTCTGCTGTAGCCCTCCCCCCAAGGCACATATGAGAAAGCAATCAGTGAACAACTAAGGAGACACAACGAAGAATTGATGCTTCTCATCTCTCTTCCTTTCTGTCTATCTGTCCCTATTTGTCCCTCTATCTGACTTTCTGTCTCTGTCACACAGACACACACACACACACACACACACACAGGCCAATTTAGAACATTCATAAAGAAGCAAGTGAGGATCTAGAATGAAAAAGGAACTGGGCCATTTAAGGAAACAAAAAAGAAGGAGTTGGGGTGGGGTGGCAAAGAGAAGAAGAAGAAGAAGAAGAGAGAGAGAGAAAAGGATATGGGAGAGAAAGGAGGGGAAGGAGGAAAGGAAGAAGAAAATATGAAAAGGTTTGGTTTAATATATAATTTCATTTGAAATTTACTCCATATAAATAGTAAAAGAATTCACAGTTTTCCAGAGAACTATGAAACAATTTGATAGTTTTCTATGGCTGAACACAAGTTTTCTTAAAGCTAATGCAAACTATGGACCAATACGTAAAAGATGTAGTTTTGGGAGGTTCCCTTTCAGCTAATTGATTCACCAAGGCTTTCTAGTCCTTTTAAACTCCACTGAACACTCGCCTCCCTTGCAGCAAACGCCAGGGTTGGCTCCCTTCTCATCTGGTTCCCTCGTCTGGTTCTGCGCTCTCAGACTTGCTCTGTGCCTAGAGAAAACACTAGACTAACTCCACCAGGTTGTTGGAAAGTGCCACTGACAACCCAAAATATACTAACATATGCTCTGAGAACACTGCTTCCTCAAGACAACAAAAGAGTGTACACAATAATTGCATATTGCAGAAAATACATGCTGAATAAATAAATAAATGTAAACAACTTTATTTACTAGAGAACATCCTAAACCTTAACTGTGTCTATTTACATTATCAATATCTAGTACGTGATAGTTATTGCCATGTCTCTCAGGCATATTTTTTTCAAGAACACTTAGGGGTTGCAGCTAGTCTTACACAAAAACCATTTCAGAGTCTCTGACTGGATCAGCTCTCCTTTCTAGACAATTTTGTTTTTTCGAACTACCCTGGTGGAAACTCTTACAATAGGCAATAGGGCAAGAGAATGAAGAAGTAATAATTCCTAAGCAAAGAAGTCATTTTCTCTAACCTCCCACTACTCTCCCCCAGTTAGAACACAGTAGGTGGAGCCAACCCCACCAGCGGTCAGTGTGGACACCTCCCTGGGCTGAGTGTTTATTTTTCCAAAGACATCCACAGAGAAGCCTTCATCTCCAACATCAACAGGAAATTCACATTCTTTATATTATTATCTTTTTTGTGGCAGAGACAGAGAGAGTCAGAGACAGACAGGAAGGGAGAGAGATAAGAAACATCAATTCTTTATTGTGGTTCCTTAGTTGTCCATTGATTGATTTCTCATATGTGCCTTGACCGGGGGGCTACAACAGACTGAGTGACCCCTTGCTCAAGCCAGCGATCTTGGGCTCAAGCTGATGAGCCTTGTTCAAACCCGATGAGCCCGCACTCAAGCTGGCAACCTTGGGGTCTTGAACCCGTGTCCTCCGCGTCCCAGTCCGACGCTCTAGTCACTGTGCCACCACCTGGTCAAGCAAATTCTTCATATTATTAACAAGACATAAGGACAGTGGGAAACCTGGCTCTTAAACATACTCCTAAATCGACAAGCATGCAACAGAATCTCTGTTGGCAGTGCATTGTGGAAGGGGGGGAAACAATAGGAATTGTCAACAACAAAAAAAAAACTTCCAAACCTGTAAGAATTTTTTATGAGTTTATTTGAGCCAAACTGTTGACAATTTCCAGGAAGCAAAGTCTCAAAAGATTGAGAAAATGCTCCAAAAAATGGCAGTTTCACCATTTATTTTACACATTAGAATGAAAGGGAAAGATGTTAATGGAGTTACGTGAAATTGATTGGTGACAGATTAGGGAGGTGGGAGAAAGCAAAGCAGGGAAATCTCTGGGATTGGGCAAAAGTGAAAATGTATACACTAAAACCACTCTTACATAGGGAGGCACAAAACAGGTTTAAGTTAATTAACATGATAATAACAATGAAAGGGCATGTTGGATCCTGCTCTGGTGGGTTGCCCGCCCTGAGGTGGCAGAAAAAGATGATCCCCACACCTCAAAGGCATATTATCAGGTACATTATTGCAGATGCCAAAGGTAACAGACAGGCTTCAAAGCAAACAGTGACCTTCTTTCAGATGGAGAATAACTCCCTAGGACATGACTATTCACCATAAACTGCTTTCAGTTTAAAAGTTTCAATTTCAGACTATCCTGTGTGATTACTTTAGGTCCCAGAGTCTGTTAGGACACCATGCAGGCTTTCCCTGAGCTTTTCAGGTTCAGCATGTGTCCCCTTTTTTGTACACAGAATTCAAAAGCCAAATTCCCAGTTGCAACCCACCCCACCATTCTCCTAACCTTGTTTCAGTAAATGATGACTTGTAAATTCACAGGTGGCTAAGGATAAACAGCCTGTTTGCTTAAAGGACTCTAGGAGCAACCTCAAAGGAAGCAGACGCCAGCCATCAGGCATTTACACACCAGGAGATATGCTGACTTTCCACCATAAAACCAGGATGACTAAAACGAGACCATCCGAGATGCTTATGGAAGCAGACTGCTCACCCTTAGCACCCTCAATGGGGTGCACACAATCCCCTCAGGCTCCCTTCATTGTCTTCCCCTTTCCCATTCATAAAAACCCTTGCCCACACTGAGACGTTAAGGTGGTCTTTTAGACATTAGCCACTCTTTTCTAAAGTTGCTGGCTCTTGAATAAACACTCTTTTCTTACCCCAGACTTCCTCTCTAGATTATTGGATTTCCAGCAGCAGGCAGCTGAGCCTGGATCCAAGATCACCATCATCCTGGAAAGCTCAAAAGGAGAATGATTTTCTGAAACAACAGAGTGTGTATAAAGGAGGGAACTAAAGTGTCTTGTCCCACAGGGGCCCTCCACTGACTTGTGAATGTTCCAACTTGAGAGTGTCTCTGTAAGGTATTTTTCCCCGCCGAGAAGGAAGGGAGGGTCTGGAGCCACAAAATGTGGAATAACAAAAGGCTTATTGAGTACAGAGCACGCATCCCGCCTGACGAGGTTCACTGGCCCCGAGGAAAGATGGAGGCTAGGTAAGTCGCAAGGAGTGACCCATGTGAGGGATATTTAAAGGGTCTCTAGGTGGTCGAGCTAATGTGACATGGTGAAATCTCACTGGCTGGCAGACGGTCGCTTTTTTCCAAAGGGCTCCTGGGAAGTTTCTTTTGGCGCGCTTGGTTGTGGGCGGTCCTAGCCAAAGTTCACGGGTCTGGGTTCCCCACGTGACTATCCCCCATTATCCACCGACCTTACATTCTGACCTTTTGTGTTAAATAGAAAAGGGGTGATGTTTATTCATCTGGCTACTTCCTGCTGATTAGGGGTGTCGTGGGGAGGGGGAGATCGGAAGGTGGTGGTTTTAAGGGGTTTCAGGAGGAACATCTGTTTGGCCATGAGTTGAGAAACTTTGCAGATGCGGTCTTGTAAGAATTTAAAAAAAAAAAAGAGGAGTAAAAGGGGGATTTGTAGGGTCCAGCCTTTTGGTGAGCTGGAGATGGATGGAGTCTAGTGGTTCCAACTACCAGTGGTCCTGTATGGAGGCAAGCTTGAGACAGAACTGCATGTCAGGAGTGGCGTAAAAAGGGGAAAGGAAGGGGTCCCATCCATTCCCATAACCGAGACCTGTGAGGGAATTAGAGGTCCAGAGTGTGATGGCAAAAAGAGAAGGTAGCCCCCGTGTCCACAAGAAATGAGATGGACTTACCCACTACTTGCAGCATACCCTGGGTTCTCTGAGTCCAGGCCATATCCTAGAAGTTTAAGTGATGCACCCACCTGGTTGGATTGGCCTCCCATTCGGGCGGCTCGTCCTCCATGTAGAGGCACTGAGGAAAAGCCAGTTGCCCAAAGGGGCAATTGCTCTGCAGTGACTGGGTTGCTTACAGTCAGGGCAGGGCTCAGTGGGCAGCTGCCAGCAGGGGCCCTGCCAGTACCAGTGATTCTGCTTGCCACACTTAAAGCAAGCTGCTGGTGGGATTTCTCTTTGTGTCTTGGACTTGGGTCAGGCTCTTCCTGTGCCTTGCCGCTGTTGCTCTGCTGGCCTCAGGGTTGCCACAAGAGTTTGGGTTTGGAGTGTTACGTTCTGCTGCATGCAGGCCTGGAAAACAGCCTTGGCCTGTTTCTACTAGTTGAGACTGTTAAAAACTTTAAATGCTGTGTTCACAGGTTCCGGATAGGGTTTTGGGGGTTGAGAATAAGAGGAGGGGGGCTTGTGGGGAGCCCTGCACCCAGATCCGGCAGGAAATGCTGGAGCCAGAGGCAGGACAGAGCCAGAACTTCCTGTAAGAAAATTGGGGTTGGGCCTTGGGGTGCTGCAAACTGGTGTAAGAGCCAATAGTAGGTGGAGAATGGCCTGGAGGAGGGACTTAAGAACACAGTGGAGAAGGGAGGGGCCCCTGGCCAGTAGGGGAGGAGAAAGAGAGTGGTAGTGGTGAATAAGAAACAGGATTTTGCAAAGGGAGGGGGCTTTTGGAGCGAAGAGGTCCACAGAGGGACAAGAGAAGTCCCGAGAGAGAGGCACCCCTGGGGGTCAGACAGGAGGGAAAGAGAGTTGGGAGTCCACGGAGAAGGAAAGATCAGGAGTGGA
Organism: Saccopteryx leptura; assembly: GCF_036850995.1. NCBI lineage: Eukaryota > Metazoa > Chordata > Mammalia > Chiroptera > Emballonuridae > Saccopteryx > Saccopteryx leptura. The sequence continues at coordinate 10,718,487 of NC_089509.1, read as the reverse complement.
GGTTTTAGGTGAGGTTTCTCTGGCCAGAAAAAGGCCTGTGTGGTGGAACAGGCAGCACAGAGATTAAGGACGGGTGCGTGAATAATTAGAAGCTGTGAATGTAAGAGATCTCCAATCAGTTCCTAGCTTTTTTGGTGATAGTTAAATTGGTGAGGGTTTTAAAACCGGAAGTCCCTTCAGGAGGCTAATTCAGTGGGTTCTGTGGCCTGGCCACAGCGGAGAAGAAGAACAGTTTCTTCTTCTTTAGGGAGGGAGATTCCTGTGCCCCCATGACCCCCCTCAGTCCTCGGAGTGGTCAGATTTGAGTATCAGCATCCTAAAACTCAAACTCTGGCCATGGATGGATAAGGTAAAGTGGATGTGCTTGGTACGTCTCCACAAGCACATGCACTCAGAACGGAAAGACTTCCCTGATGTAGCTACGGTTTCGGACAGGGAGTCTTGGTGGAAAGAACTGAGGGTATGGGAAGGGGGACTTACCGCACTGTGCGCTGAAGTGGGTGGAAGGTTGGAGATCCTGGTTCTTTCTCAGAGGGGACTGGAAGAGGAGTGGTCCTTGCGGACTTCAAACTCCTCCTGGTTTTCGGCACCAAAATGTAAGGTATTTTTCCTCACCGAGAAGGAAGGAAGGGGGCCAGAGCCATGAAGTGTGGAATAATAAAAGGCTTTATTGAGTACAGAGCACACATCCCGCCTGACGAGGTTCCCTGGCCCCGAGGAAAGATGGAGGCCAGGGAAGTTGCAAGGAGTGACCCGTGCGAGGGATATTTAAAGGGTCCCTAGGGTGGTCGAGCTAATATGACATGGTAAAATCTCACTGGCTGGCAGATGGTCGCTTTTTTCCAAAGGGCTCCTGGGAAGTTTCTTTTGGCACACTTGGTTGTGGGCAGTCCTAGCCAAAATTCACGGGTCTGACCTTTCCCATTATCCACTGACCTTATAGTCTCCTTTCAGGCTGAAGCAGTGGCCCTGCTCTCCCCAGAGGCCATGGTGGCCAACTCGCCCCAGAAGAGCTGACATTTTTTATAGACCCAAACAAATCTACAGGCCCTGTGGGCTCTTTCTGTTATTTGCTTTCAGGCAAAACTCATTAATTTACAAATGAAATGCCCACTTCCCACAAAGAACAGCTTCTGGAGGAGAACTGTCAAGGGAGAATTAAACCCTAAAATGTGCCAAGAACAGAAAGCATTCCTCTTTGTGTTAATAGATGAGAATATAAATGACAAAGAATGCCAGCAAGTAAGAAGCTACCAGCACCACCCTTGGGAGATAATCAACCCTACAGGTAGAATTGTGTGACTGGAAGGGGGCTAGAAGAGGGCTTCTCTGAACAGAAATTTCTGGGGCCTTGGGATCAGAGGCACAGATTGCAGAGGCTGGAAACAAAAGAACAATAGGAGACTCCAAGTGGGTGTCCAACCCTGATACCACCAAGAGCAGGACTGAGCTGTGGCCACAACGTCAGGATCCAGAATACAGGAGCAGGAAGAAAAAGAGCCTGGTACTTTTGTAAATTATTGAACATAGTTCTCTTATCAACCAGTCAAGGTTGTTGTTACTGGGCTCAGGACAAAAGTGACTTGCTAAATTAACATAGTTATGACGGGCAGAACCAGTGTTTGAGGAGGCCTCAGCCTTTTCCCTGTTAAAAAATAAATAAACTGAGACATATTAAAATTTCTAATATTTATTTGAGCAAAAATCAATCCTAATCAGGCAGTGACTCACCGGAAGTGGTTAGGATTACTCTGGGACAGGAGTCAAGGGAAAGACTTATATAAAGAAAGTGAGAAACAAAGAAATGATTTGATTAGTTACAGTTTAAAGCCTAGTTGGCTGTTTGTGCTGTTGTCAAGTATTGTACCTTAATTCCATGGGTTATGTAAAGACACCAAGTCAGGATACAGAAGAATTTTTAGGAGGAGATTTATTAATAAGCCATTGCATATGACTTACATGGGGCAAAACTGACCCAAATTATGTGTGTGCAAAATAGCTCTACAGGTTGATCACACACAGGTTGAGGGAAAAGGGAGGGGAAAATGACACAGTAATCAATCATTAACAAGCTTATAACATTCGTCTATACATATAGGATCTATAAAAAGCATTCCTACATATCAACACTTACAAGGTAACACAATAGTGATGTCACTTTATATATCAAAGACATTCACAAATCTTTTAGTGTCTGTAAGGTATTTTTCCCTGCCAAGGAAGAAGGAAGGGCATAGCCACAAGTGTGGATAAGCAAAAGCTTTACTCAGTACAGCGCATCCCTCTCGACGAGGTTCTCTGGTCCAGGGGACAGGGGCCAGGGAAGTTGCATGGAGGAAACCGCGTGGGGGAAATTTAAAGGGTTGTCTAGGGTGGTCGAGGTAATATGACATGGCGAAATTTTATTGGCTGACAGATGGTTGCTCTTTTCCAAAAGACTCCTGGAAAGTTTCTTTTGGCACACATGGGTGTGGGTGGTTCTAGCCAAAGTTCCCAGGTCTGGTTTCTCACGTGACCTACACCCATGGCCCACTGACCTCACATTCCAACCTTTTATGTTAGATAGGGGTGCCGCTATTCATCTAGCTACTTCCTGCTGGTTAGGGGCATTGTGGGGAGGGGAGGTTGGAAAGCGGTGGCTTTGAGGGGAATCGCGAAAAACATGTTTGACCGTGACTCGAGAAATTTTGCGGATGCAATCCTGTAAGAATTTTGAAAAAAGAGGAGTAAGTATGAGTAATATGCTGATAATTAGAGAGGATTTAGTATAGGAGCAGCCCAAGTGAGGATGGATGGGTGGCTGCCATTAGAAGTTAAGCGGGTTGTAGGAGAGATTCTTTGGCCACCGGATGGTTAGGTAGAGTGGGAGTGACCAGGATGCCTCCACGGGCACATATGCGCTCAGAACGGAAAAGAGGTTCCTGACACAGCTGTGATTACAGACAGGGAATCTTGGCAGAAAGAACTGAGGGGAGGTTGTAAGCAGATTTCTTGTGGACACAGGGGCTACCTTCTCTGTTTTGCCATCACACTCTAGACCTCTAGTTCCCTCACAGGTCTCAGTTATAGGAGTGGATGTGACCCCTTCTTTTCCCCTTTGCACACCACCCCTGACAAGCAGTTTAGACAGAATCCCATTTTCACACTCGTTCTTAGTTATGCCATCATGCCCTGTACCCCTTCTGGGTCGAGACATTCTACACAGTCTCGAAACCACTATCCAGCTGACAGCATCTCCCCACCTACTCCTACCACTCCTGACTGAAGGCTCTCCCACTACCACAGATCACCCTAACACAATCACACCTCCTATTCCACCAGATATTGTCAACCCTCAAGTCTGGGACACTTCTACCCCTGTGGTAGCAACCTACCACCCACCTGTACACATCTGCTTGAAGAACCCCTTCCTATCTGCCTCAAAAAGACACACCGCCACCCTTCTTAACTTCCTTGCCATGAAGGGATATCATGTCTTCTCTGTTAAGGCTCAACTTCACTCTCAGTTCATAGTCTATCTAGGCATTGCCTTAACTCCCACCACCCTAGATCAAATTCAAACCCTCTGCAATCTCCAACCACCTACCACTGCTGATCAGATTCTTTCTTTCCCTGGTCTAATAGGCTTCTTTAAACACTGGAATCCTAATTTTGCTCTCTTAGCCAAACCCCTCTACGAGGCTGCAAAAGAGACTCCTCCGGGACCTCTCACATCCCCCAACACCGTCAAAAGGGCTTTCTCTACCCTTTGAGACACCCTCATCTCCTCTCCCCCTCTCGCTTTACCTGACTCCAGATGCCCCTTCCATCTTTTCACTGATGAAAAGCACAGTAGTGCTGTTGGCATGTTAACTCAACCTGTGGGGCCTACATACAGCCCTGTGGCATATATCTCTAAACAATTAGACACCACCATCAAAAGCTGGGCAGCCCTGCCTTCAGGCACTGGGCGCGGCAGCTGAACTCACCAAGGAGGCTACTGAACTCACCCTTTCCCAACCCATCACTGTCTTTTCCTCCCACAGGCTCACTGACCTCTTTTCACATAAATCTCTTTCTGTTAAGTCCTTCCCGCCTACAAGAATTTCAGCTCCTGTTCATTGAAAACCCTTCAGTCACTCTTTACCCTCTCTCTGACTCAACCCAGCCACTCTATTGTCAGCTCCAATGAAACTTCTGGAACCCACCCACTCTTGTACAGAGCTAATAGATTTCCTCAACAGACCCTGAGATGGATTATCAGATTCTCCTTTAAAAGATGCAGATCTAATACTCTTTGTAAATGGAAGTTCTGTACAGGGACCCAACGGATGACAACGGTGGTCACCACCTCCTCCATCCTAGAAGCCAAAGGGCACCACCTCCCAGAAAACAGAGTGATTGCCCTCATGCGGGCACTCACTCTGGCCCAGGGAAAATGTGTAACTATATATACTGACTCTAAATATGCTTTTCTTGTCACCCACAGCCATTCTGCCCTTTGGAAGGAAAGGGGCTTCCTCACTACAAAGGGCTCCCCCATAATCAATGCTACCCTCATTTCTAAACTTTTGCAGGCATTACAGCTTCCTGCTGAGGTGGCTGTGGTACATTGTAAGGGCCATCAAACCTGTCAGGACCCAATGGCCTTGGGAAATGCTCGGGCAGATGCCTCGGCTTGAAACCTCACCCTGGGAGCCTCCCCCTCTCCTCTCATGTTTCTCCCCACCTCCTTGAAACCTTCCTACACTCTTAAGGAAGAACAGGCCCTCCTCAGAAAGGGTGGAGACGTGTGCAACCAGGGATGGATATTTCTCAAAAATAGAATTGCCTTACCAAAACGACAGGCTGAATCTCTCCTTTCTGATATCCACTGTTCCTTACACATAGAACCAAAAATTCTCTATCAATTCTTGCAACCACTCATTTTCTCCCCAGGCCTCCAACAGACTATCGAAAAGGTACATGCAGCATGTACTATCTGTTCCAAAGCCTCAACACAAGGGGGACTCCACCCCCGCTTCCCTACTCATCAACTGAGGGGCAATGTGCCAAGCCAGAATTGGCAAATTGACTTCACTCATATGCCCCCTCACAAAAAAACTCCATTATCTCTTACTTTTATTGATACTTTTTCAGGGTGGATAAAAGCCTTTCCCACCTCTTGAGAGACAGCAGACACCGTTGCCTCCATCCTCGTTGAACATATCATCCCGCAATTTGGACTGCCAACTACCATCCAGTCAGACAATGGCCCAGCCTTCACTGCCCAAATAGTCCAGCAGGTCGCCACCTCTCTCAACATTACCTGGAAACTCCACATACCCTATCACCCAATTGTAAGGTAAGGTGGTAAGGGAGTAATATTGTTACTCCCATGGCATCCTGAAGGGTCAGCTAACTAAACTTTCCATCGAGATCAGGTTCTCCTGGCCGAACCTCCTCCCCCTGGCACTCACTAGAATCAGAGCAACCCCATAAAACCCCACTGGACTTAGCCCCTTTGAGCTGGTTTATGGTAGACCATTATCAATCAATCACCACTTACCTGTCAACCCCCCTCCTCTTGCCACATACCTCCCCTTTTTGTCTTTATTCTACCATCTTATCAGGGAAACGCAGACCAGACCCTTCCTCCCATAGGGGGTCCAGATGAAGCACACCCAACGATCCCCCTCCAACCAGGAGACAGGGTTCTTCTGAGGGAGCTCCAGCCTGGCTCCCTACAGCCCAGATGGATGGGACCCAATATGCTTGCCCCCATGCAGGACCGCTGGCAGTCAGAACCAATGAGCCCCACCCATCTCCGGCTCACCAAAAGGTTGGGCCCTGCAGATCCTCCTGTTGCTCCTGTCCCTCCCACTGGGAACCTGCCACCAGAGTGAGCTGAAGCAGGGAGCAATGCTGTTCAATGAGACTGGCCTGATGTAAGAAAACATCAATCTCCCCAACCGTCTACAAGAGAAACTGAGCAAGAATCTCTCCTCCTACAACCCGCTTAACTCCTAATGGCAGCCACTCATCCTCACCTGGGCTGCCCCTATCCCAAATCCTCTTCTAATTATCAGCATATTACTCATACTTACTCCTCTTTTTTCAAAATTCTTACAGATTGCATCCGCGAAATTTCTCGAGTCACGGTCAAACAGATGTTCCTCCCGACTCCCCTCAAAGCCACCACCTTCTAATCTCTCCTCCCCACGATGCCCCTAACCAGCAGGAGTAGCCAGATGAATAGTGGTGCCCCTATCTAACATAAAAAGTTGGAATGTGAGGTCGGTGAGCAATGGGGGAAGGTTATGTGAGGAACCAGACCCAGGAACTTTGGCTAGAATCGCCCACACCCATGCACAGCAAAAGAAACTGCCCAGGAGTGCTTTGGAAAAGAGCAACTGTCTGTCAGCCAATGAAATTCTGCCATGTGATATTACCTCGACCACCCTAGACAACCCTTTAAATTTCCCCCACGCAGTTTCCTCCATGCGACTTCCCTGGCCCCGTCCCCCAGACCAGAGAACCTCATCGGGCGGGATGTGCTGTACTGAGTAAAGCTTTTGCTTATCCACACTTTGTGGCTATGCCCTTCCTTCTTCCTCGGTGGGGAAAAATACCTTACAGTGTCTATCTCCCATTTCTTTGTCTAGAGGTATATGTTACTCTCAGGATTCCAGGAAAGGAGGAAGAGTAAAAATCAGTGTAGGCTGTTGGTGGGAATGTAAAGTAGTACAACCATTATGGAAGAAAGTATGGCGGTTCCTCAAAAAACTGAAAATAGAACTACCTTATGACCCAGCAATCCCTCTACTGGGTATATATCCCAAAAACTCAGAAACATTGATACGTAAAGACACATGCAGCCCCATGTTTATTGCAGCATTGTTCACAGTGGCCAGGACATGGAAACAACCAAAAAGCCCATCAATAGATGACTGGATAAAGAAGATGTGGCACATATACACTATTGAATACTACTCAGCCATAAGAAATGATGACATCGGAACATTTACAGCAAAATGGTGGGATCTTGATAACATGATACGAAGCGAAATAAGTAAATCAGAAAAAACCAGGAACTGTATTATCCCATACGTAGGTGGGACATAATAGTGAAACTAAGAGACATTGATAAGAGTGTGGTGGTTCCAGGGGGGAGGGGGGAATGGGAGAGGGAAAGGGGGTGGGGAGGGGCACAAAGAAAACAAGACAGAAGGTGACAGAGGACAATCTGACTTTGGGTGGTGGGTATGCAACATAATTGAACGACAAGATAACCTGGACTTGTTATCTTTGAATATATGTATCCTGATTTATTGATGTCACCCCATTAAAAAAATAAAATTATTATAAAAAAAAAAAATCAGTGTAGGATATGTAAATATTGTCTCTTATTGAAAGGGAAAGGAAGTTCTTCAGATAACCTTTATCCTTTTAACGCCTGACTTTTCCTCTCTAAAATGGCGTTGCCACTACTAAGTTTTACAGTTCTTTCATACCTTACCACAGTGCTTGATTTTCCTTGGTGTTTTTGATTTTGTAATGTTGAGAAAATGTAAAGCCAGTAGCTGCAGCCACCATCACAGCCGCCTGGCCCATGCATGTTTGCATTCAGACAGACAATAATGAAACAATGGAGCCAAAAACTGGTGGGCTATCAGCTTTAATCTTAGCTTGTACCCGGCGGCAAGCAATACACACAGTGGGAAGACACTTCCCTTTCCATTCAGGGCTCCTAAAGCCACTGACTTATCCAAGTTTCCTAGAATCAAAGGTTTCTACCTCACCAGCCTTATTACCTCTGTTCCCCATCTCCTTCTCTCTACACAAACTGCACAAACTGGCTTCTCCTTCAGCACTCCACCATCTTGGCTGCTTCTCCTCTCTCCTCTCCTCTATGTGGCTTTACTCTGCTCTCCCCTAGAATGTAATCACTCTTCTCCAGGAACAACATGATCTTTCTTCCTTTTAAAACCTTTTGGCATGAAAGCCCTCCCCCAACACATATTAACATAATCACGTCTATCCCAAGCAATCACCTGCGTGACGGGCTTCCATGTGGGCAGCGCCATCTTTAAGAAAGTGAGCATAATATATTCTATCTGCCCAACAGACATTTACAAGCTTAAATCTTGGTTTGCTTACATAGGTCACCATGGCACTAGGTCTCCTTGTTGAATTCATTTTACACCCCCGTAGAACTGACTCCCTGTGGCCTAGAACTATTGCCAGAACAGTCATGTCTCACTGGCTTCTCTTTACTTTTAAAAATGTTGTGAGTGGAGGCTCTTCCTCATAAACAACGAAAATATAAGCAATAAATACTCTCAACTATTACCGCTAAGGTCCAGCTTCTCCTGAGCCATCACCCAACCCTGTCTTCTACAGCGACAACCACCACTGTCCAATGCCACCTCTCCTCCCAGAGCTTCTTGCATTTACGTTAGTATATGTGTGTTTTATTTATACAAAAATACAGCACTGCTTCCTGGGAAAAACTCTCACCTCAATGGCACCCGATATTTCCCTTCAGCTCCCTTCTTTCGTTTGATACCGTCTCTTAAGAGATGTTTCTCTGGTGAACACCTGTAGCTACCTCATTCACCATAACACAGCAATGTCAATCAAAACAAAAATGTTTTGGTTTGTTTTTCACATATCAGTCTTGCCATGGCATGTGGTGATGACCCAGGGGCATTTTTTAATTGATTTTATCAGTTTTACACTGGTTTACATAATTATAAAGGTTCCAGGGGCAACCCAGGCACATTTACAGATGCAAGAAGGGTGGACTTCGAAGAATTATCTGAGAAAGCATCTCTGAAGAGGCAGATCCAAAGCCTGTACCTCAAGCTAAGACTCTGAAAGTTCTGTCTGAAGATCCGTGATTCCTGCTTTTTCCCAGTGGACACAAGTGAAATATGTTGGAAACTGTGAAGTTACTGTGAAAGGAAGAGATTCATTTTCCAGTTTAAGGAGAAGATTGCAAATACAAACACATTTAAAAGTGGAGTTGAATCCTCCCTCCAATAGCCAAAGGAATTAGTCCTAAAAGACTGTTTCATGCATCCAAAATCCAAATGAACTTGAAATTAAAAGTTAGTCTTAATAAAGATGGGAATTTCAACTCTGCGAACCATACAAAGAGGATTTGAAATGCAGTCACTGCTACTCGTTTTATGTATTTATAATATTTTTCTTCTTTTTAAGCCAATGAGAAAATAGATTAGTTCTATATCTGACCCATAAAGGTACAGGGAGACATTGGCTAAGGAAATACATTGATGTGGACGAATGGAATCTACCATACCAGAAGGAGAGAAAATTAATTTTATTCACTATCCTTACCAATCCAGTTAATCCTGAATTGCATGAAGCCTCAAAAGATTACATTTTATTCTGCCTGGCTTGCCACCAGCTATGCCTGGGGAACTTCTCCCTCAGCACAGAATGGTTTCTGGCACTTAGCAGGTTCTCAGTAAAAATGTATTGACCTGTAGAACGTTAAAGAAAGAGAGTTCTCTCATCATTCAGTAATCTCCATAGGTTTATAAAAAATGAATATAAGGAGAAAGCAATAATTCTCTAACTCAATTTATCAGTACACTTGGTGCTACTTAAGGCACTAACTCTATGAAGTAAAGATTTTCTTTCCTTCTTAAATTCACGTAAGTTTCATAGTATCTTCAGAATCTGAGATTTTGCCTCACTGTACCATTATGGATCAGATATAGAACTAATCAATTTTCTTATTGGCTTTTGTATTAAGGATTCTTGGTTATTAAATGGTAGATTTTAGAATCGAAGAACACAACAAGGGGGTACAATTAATTACAATTGGAGAATCTAATACAGTATTTTCCACCTTTTTAATGCATGTTTCCTTTTGATAAATAAAGGCTCTCAGGTCCCACTCTTGGAGATAGTTGTGCCTTCTGTGGCTGGTGTCAGGAAATGCCCACACCTGGGTGAGAATCTCCTGGCTCTCAAGAGCTGAGCTGAGGTTCAGAAGACCAGAAAAGACTTCCAACATTTCCATTATAGAAGTTCGTGACCTTAGGTGTATTTATCAACACTTTTTGCCTCAATTTCCTTGTATACAAAATGGAAATAACAAACATATTCTGTTTATCTAATCTAGACTGTCAACTTCTAAAAGTATTGTAACAATGCCCAAACATCACTTCTGCTGTAGAGGCTTCCTTGACACTTCCCCTGCATTAATTCCATTAAGAAAACTATATATTGCCCTGGCCGGTTGGCTCAGCGGTAGAGCGTCAGCCTAGCGTGCGGAGGACCCGGGTTTGATTCCCGGCCAGGGCACACAGGAGAAGCGCACATTTGCTTCTCCACCCCTCCGCCGTGCTTTCCTCTCTGTCTCTCTCTTCCCCTCCCGCAGCCAAGGTTCCATTGGAGCAAAGATGGCCCGGGCGCTGGGGATGGCTCTGTGGCCTCTGCCCCAGGCGCTAGAGTGGCTCTGGTCGCAACATGGCGACGCCCAGGATGGGCAGAGCATCGCCCCCTGGTGGGCAGAGCATCGCCCCTTGGTGGGCGTGCCGGGTGGATCCCGGTCGGGCGCATGCGGGAGTCTGTCTGACTGTCTCTCCCTGTTTCCAGCTTCAGAAAAATGAAAAAAAAAGAAAAAAAAAGAAAACTATATATTACAGGCTGCAGTGGTGGACTGCATATTCTAAAAGTGACCACAGCAATATCTCTATTTCTACATGCTCTTCCAGTAAGTTGCCTCTCCCCCATAAAAATCTATTTCTCCTCCCCTTGACCTTGAGCAAGTCTATGTGACAGCTTCCACAAAGAGAAGGCAAGAAAGTCATGGTTCAGAAGATCTGAGGCTAGGGTATATATAACAGGTGACAATGGCTGTTTTGTGCCTTCTTCAAAGTCACACACTCTCTGAGCCTTGAGCCACCATGTAAGAATTCCATCTATCATGAAGCCACCACACAGGAAAGGGTATGTGGAGAAACCAAACGGAGATACAGGAAATGTCTGAAGGTCCCAGCTTCTCTAAATGCTCCAAGCCCCCAACCTTCTCAGCACAGGTGGCAGACATGTGAGTGTATAAGCCTTTGGGATGATCTCAGCCCTGGCCACCATCTGATTACCACTTCATAGAACTGTTCCTGAATTTCTGACCTGCAGAAACTGTGAGATAACAAATAACTCTTCTGTTTTAAGCCATTTTTAAGAAGTAGAGTTCACAGCCAGCTTCTTCCCACAACATATCAGTTACATAGTCAAGTTGGGGAGGTGGTGATTACTCTGAAAGTAATCACAAAACTCCTCTCAGAAAAAATTAAGTAAAACAAGCTTCATGGACAGATTTGATAAGGGCTTGAGACCCTGTAGGCATAGCCTGGAAGAACTTTAGCTACAGAGGGTTAACTTTTTTATATAAGAAATCAACAAGAAAGTAAAAAGTGTGGTAGGCAGAGGAAGGCAGAGGGAAAGGAGGGCCCAACAACATAGCACGAAGCTGAAACTGGAATAGAAAATACTGCCAGTGACAATTCACCCAGTGGTGGAAGCAGCTAAGGGGCTTCAAAGAACAGGATGTCTAACCATTCATAAAAATGTCATTAGTGATGATCATTCAATATCCCCTGTATTTCTCTTCCTGGGTACACAGTTGAGGTGGAATTCCCAAGCCCCTGCAAATGGGTGGAGCTACATGACTAGTTCTCCCTAAAAATAAGCGGGTGTCACTTCCAAACAGCATGCTTCATTGCCTTCAGAGTGTCTTCCTCTCTGCTGTGGTGATCCTAGATATTTTAGATATCTAGACCTCCAGTCTGATCCATGATGGAGCATAACATGAGATACAGTTGTGCCTTTTTCAACAGTCTATTATGGAAATTCTCAAACATTTAGAAATTGAAAAAAGTTTACAGTAAACATCTTTGTACAATTACATTATTTTTGTAGTATTTGCTTTATCACATATCTGTCTATGCTTTCATGCCTCTAGCCACTCATCAATCCATTTCATTTTTTGGATACATCTCACAGTAAGTTACAAACATCAGTATATATCATCCCTAAGTACTTCAGTGTGCATATTGCTAAGTGAGCCCAATATTTGTTTGCAGATTTTTGGGGGGAAAGGGTTGGCAAAATATTCATACAGTGAAGTTATGCCCATTTGAGGAGTTAGAGTTGTTGGTTTCAGCCACTGATATTTGGGGTAGTTTGTTACCACAGCATAACCTAGCCTTCCTAATTCATTTCATTATATGTTGCAGTGCCTTGTGATGTCACACCCCAGGTGCCCTGAAATCCTACCTTCAGTTTACTACACATGCAGTTTGGAGTTGGTGGGCTGTGGGGAGAGGATGGGCAGGGAGGGCTCCGGTACAGCGATGTGGTAGTAAGATGGAGAAGTACAAAGAGGAAGCCAAATGCAGAGTAGAGATTAAGAACTCCAAACAAGCAGAGCCTGGATTCAAAGGCAACTCGGAGAAATGCACCAGCTTTCCCACCTAAGACTACTGGGAGACATTGGAAAGAGACCCTGGCTACCCCACTGTACCTAGGAATAGTCATGTTACCAATTTGACTTGACTCGTTGGCACAGTTTTTTACTCTTTCCTCCTTAAACATTTTTCTCATTTGGCCTCCAAGGTCCCTCTCTCTCCTGCTTTTCCTCTTACTTCCCTCACTGCTCTTTCTCTGTCTCCAGTTTGTTCACATCTTTATTTAGATGAGACTCTAGGTTTCTTCTCTTTTCTTCTTTTTATTTATTTTTTGATGTCGGCTTTTATTTATTTGTTACTCTTAGAAAATCGGTTTTTAATTTTTTATTTATTTATTTATTTATTTTTAGAAAGAGCATAAAAAGAGAAAGAAAGGCTGGGGGAGGAGCAGGAAGCATTAGTCATAGTTGACCAGGCAAGCCCAGGGTTTCAAACTGGCAATCTCAGTGTTCCAGGTCAATGCTTAATCCACTGCGCCGCCACAGGGCTGGCAGAAAATCTCATTTTTGACAGGACTCTGACTTAGAAGCTCTCAGATAGGACAGCCTATTTCTCTAGGCAATCTGCTCCTGGCATTTTCCCTTGGCGTCTCTCATTCTCTTGCCTAAAAGTTTAGCATAGTCTGTGGGTTCTTCCTTACTTTTCTTGGTATGTTGTTTCTTCAAAGCAATGCACCAACATTTGTATTGCAGGATGTGTGGAGTAACACAATGCTGAATCTTGGGTGCTTTGGCCCTAGTTTCTTACCTTCTCTGTGTAGGGTCTTTCTCACAGTACACTGGTAGCCATCATCTCTTTAGAGAGATTGAAAAGTTTGTGGATTTTGCTAGCTCTTTTGGGCCCAAGACATAATAGCATCTTTCTCACCTTTTTTTACTATGACCAAGTTGAAAACACTGAGATTGGCATCCACAGTGCAACCCCAGACAGGTTTGCACTTTCTCTCCAGTCCTCCTTGATCTATAAACTGGAATGCCCCTTACTCAGCAGCAGCTGGAAACTGGCTTCATGAGGAATCTTTGTTTTTTGTTCCCACTACTGATTCAAACCACTTAACCTTTTCTATTCTTCTTCCAGATCATCAACAGTAACTACTGTAGCCAAACGCTTCTCATAAAGTGCAAAGTTTGGGCCCTGGCCGGTTGGCTCAGTGGTAGAGTGTCAGCCCGGTGTGTAGATGTCCCAGGTTCGATTCCCGGCCAGAACACACAAGAGAAGCGCTCATCTGCTTCTCCACCCTTCCCCTTCTCCTTTCTCTCTATCTCTCTCTTCCCCTCCCACAGCCAAGGCTCCATTGGAGCAAAGTTGGCCATGGCCTTGAGGATGGCTTCATGGCCTCCACCTCAGGTGCTAGAATGACTCTGGTTGCAATGGAGCAACACCCCAGATGGGCAGAGCATCACCCTTTAGTGGGGATGCCAGGTGGATACCAGTCAGGCACATATGGGAGTCTGTTTCTCTGCCTCCCTGCTTCTCACTTCAGAAAAAAAAATTTTTTTAAGTGCAAAGTTTGCATTTGCCTTCCACTTCAATGACTTTCTGGCAGCCAGTGGCTGGGAAAGAGATGTCCAGCTTCATCCTGAAACAGCAACCTGCTCTGATGACCCATGAAAAAGAACTCTTTTCTGTCTAGACTCATCCCCTTGCAAATTATATCCAGTTCCATAGATCTACAGATAATTAATATGATTTTTTTAATTCCCAAATTTATATATCTCTAGCACAGACTTCTCCCCTGAACTCCATATTTCAAGATCTGACAACCAACTTAACATTTATACTTATAATTCTAAGAGGCATCTCAAACATAATAAGTCCAGAAAAGAACTCCTGACCATCTCCCTGAAACTTTTCCTCCTGCAGTCTTCCCCATTAGTCCATGGCAACTTTATCTCTCTTGCTGCTCAGGCCAAAGCTCTTGCAATCATCTTAAATCAACCTGTGCATATGTGTGTGTATCTCTACTTGTATTATGTCCAGAAATGTTCTGGATGTGAGGGCAGTCTGGCTGTGACATCTGTCACCCCACTGATCACCACGGTGAATTCAGCTGATGTGGCTGGCTAAGAGGGTGTTCTCTCTCTCCCTTACTGCTCCATGTGCATTTCTCTTAAAGCTGCCCATTCAGCTGAAGTGCAACGACCTTCCCCAATAGAAGAGGACTGTTCTTTGATCAAGGATATACAAGTAGCTGCACTCCCTTACTAGAACCTCCAAACAAACTCTCAAGTCCCTTTGTAGAATGTAGGGTAGTCAAGCTTTCAAGACTCCATACACATCTAACTGAGGTGGCAGTATGCCTTTCTTGAGGAAAAAAGAGAGAGAAGCAGAGACAGACTTAGAGAGAAAAAATTCTTTACATGTAGAATGTGTCCAGAATCTGATGCATCCTCTCCACTTTACTATAACTACCCTGGTGTAAACTACCACCATTTTTTCCCTGGATTGTACAAGAATCCCAACAGGTGTCTCTGGTCTTAGCGTTGACCTCCCACAGTCTATTCTCAATATAGCAGCCAGAGTGATTCAGTTACACATAAGTCAGAACACATCATGCTTCTGCTCACAACTTTTTAATGTCTTCCCATTCACATAGTAAAAGCTAAAAGTCCTTAGCATGTTACACCATCTCACTTGCTTTTGTCTCCCCTTATTTCCTAACCTCATCTCCTTCTAAACTCTCTCCATGTACTGGTTTTCAATCACACTGGCCCCTTGTTTAATCTTGAAAACATCAGGTACCCTTCTGCCTGGTTTAAATCAAAGGAGAGCTCTGCTAACCTAAGGGGAAAATGTAGTCAGTCACAAGCTTGCTCAGAATATCAACATCATCAACAAGAATGAGTCTGATTCACTCTTTCCATTCTGCTGACTTCAATGCAATATAAGAAGAACAATATCCTTTTACAGTTCCTCAATTCAATATAAGAGGAACAATATCCTCTTACAGTCATAAGGTGAGCTGGCATATCTCTAAGCTTTGTGTTGTGCCATGACACAGTTCAAAGAGAAAGCAGAGGAGATGTTAGCAAAAGAGCTCTATCAGCAAGTGCTTCCCTTTTATCAGGGAGGGAAAACTTTTCCAAAGGGCACTGGCAAAGTTCCTCTAATATGTCAGAGTCCAGAGCATATCTGCTGGCAAAGGGGACCATGATTACTATAATGGTCACCACCCTGAAGCTGGACATATTATGAAAACAACAAAGTGGTGATTCTAGGAAATACTAGACACCGTTGACAGGCTACAAGATTCTAAAAGAGGAACACTGAACTCAACGTTTGCTCTGCCATTAACTTTGTGACATTTGTAAGTAATGCTCCATTCTAGAACAATTTTCTTATTTGCAAAATGAGGAGGTTGGGCTAGATGTTGCCTTCCAGCTCAATTCTTCTCTTATTCTCTGGATTTCCATGTATTACTGTAAAGATCTGAGCCTTCCTATGTGCCATTCCTCATATATGTACACATCTCCTAAAATAAGGGGAACACTGGAATGTCTTTGATCATCAATTTTAAAGAGAAGAAAGATTTTAATGAGAACATTTTGTACTGCTCATTCCCTGCTAACCAATCAAAATAAAGGATCTTTTCCCACCATTACTGACATTTAAAAAACAGCCTTTCATATTCAATAATTAGGTCTCAAAATCACTCAGCAAAAAGTGTGGCTCCCCAACAATTATTCTCATAGAAAAATTAGAATGACCTCTTATATATGTGTTGCTAACAGTAATTCCTAACAGTATTAGTTGATTTAAAAACATGAAAATGAAAACAATGCTCTGTTTGAACCCAGGACCTCTATCATTACCAGAACATAGAATTGAAGTCTTTATCTGACTGCATGAGATGGTTTGGCCCTCTGCTAATTTGAAGATCACTGTGGCTTAGAAGCTGGAAATCAAATGTTGAGTCTCAAAACCTCTGGTGGAAAGCACAGAAACATAGATCTATCTGTGTGAGATGAGAATGAAAAATATAGAGAGAGGGAACAAAACCATGTGCTTTTATTCTCCATTGGCGTGGCCAGTACCTAGCACATCTAGTGCTCAAAGGATAGATATTGAATGAAGGAAAGGGCAAGTAACTGCATTGTTTTGCCAGAAAGGTTCTTTTTGATGTAGCTTGGAATCAACACAAACCAGCCATCCTACTTCTCTACTCCCTCTGTCTTTGGCAACAGTTCACCTTGACTGTTATTATTTGTCAGCCCTTTCTTTGTTTTATTTTCATGTTCCTGAGACAGTAATTGCAAAACCACAATTCAGCCCTCTCCCCTTGCACACAGATATTCCTTCTTTCGGCTCACCTGCTTAACAGAATGAAAGGCACGTTGATTTGGTAAGCACCTTCTCAGCACCTGGGTTTTCATGGGGTATGTCAGGCTGACCACCAGCCACTGTCGGTTAGGCATCTGGTTCCACACTTCACTGATGACACAAAATGCACACATTGTGAACATTTGCAAGGAAGTGTAACATTGAACATTAAACATATCTCTGGGTATTTATCAAAAACTCAATTTAGAGGAAAAAAATTGTTTGGGAGAGTATGTGGAACCTGTCCTTTTCACCCTCCCATCCAGATATCTTAAAGTTTATTTCCGAATGAAGACAGACAAGCAAACATGTGTGAACTAAGACTGTTTTATTCCCTTTTCTTTTCTTTGCTCTCCTCCCATATAAATGCTTTCACTGACTTGGGCTATGGTGTGACGCCATCAGTCAACACTGAGAAATGCAGAAAGGGACACCCGAGTGGAACCCCAGTATCTGCATTGAAGGGGATGAGGATACTTTTGCATTGTGCATTAGGGAGGGTTCCAGAAGGAGTATTATTTTTGCCATATTTTTAAAATGACTTGTGTCTCGCCCTGGCCGGTTGGCTCAGCGGTAGAGCGTCGGCCTAGCGTGCGGAGGACCCGGGTTCGACTCCCGGCCAGGGCACACGGGAGAAGCACCCATTTGCTTCTCCACCCCTCCGCCGCGCTTTCCTCTCTGTCTCTCTCTTCCCCTCCCGCAGCCAAGGCTCCATTGGAGCAAAGATGGCCCGGGCGCTGGGGATGGCTCTGTGGCCTCTGCCTCAGGTGCTAGAGTGGCTCTGGTCGCAACATGGCGATGCCCAGGATGGGCAGAGCATCCCCCCCTGGTGGGCAGAGCGTCGCCCCTGGTGGGCGTGCCGGGTGGATCCCGGTCGGGCGCATGCGGGAGTCTGTCTGACTGTCTCTCCCTGTTTCCAGCTTCAGAAAAATGAAAAAAAATAAAAATAAAAAATAAAATTACTTGTGTCTCTCCGTAAAGACGGGTATGTTTTTAATCTCATGAACTCTGAACAGTATAAGCAATTAAATGTTACATTTTCTTTAGTTCTCAGAATACTCACAGAGCAATTTGAGGACAATCTGTTACAAGAAAAACAGGTGTATGTTCTGCATTTTTGCTTTGGCTTCATTCTTGGCTACTTTTTGTATCTCCACCAGCAGTTTTCTTCTTGTTTCTCACCTATTTCTCTTTGTGGTGTTTTGAAAAATTGTGCTTTAAGTCATTCATGGGCCAAGGAAGAGAGGCACAACTTTATTAATTCATTCAGGCAAATTGACCTAAAACTCAACCTTATCAAATTTCAACAGGCATCTGAAGTGTGATCCTTCTTTCAAAACCTTGGTGAGACATGGCCACACAGACAAGATGTTCTAGTGATTTCCCCCAGAAGTGGCAGCTAACAAGTTCTCCAACCCATGACAATTCAAAGGTCTGTAGGTGAGTCTGTGTTTAATAGCTGTGTAGGGGGACAACTAATGGCAGGAAGGGATGTCGTTAATGATTATCGATCTGGAACTAGAGGATGACTACTAAGGCAAATATTGTGTATTTAATACTTTTTGTCAAAGACCAGCCCCAGAAGGTGTGAAAACTTTAGAAGTCCAACTGAGGAAATGTTTGTGGAACAGAATGTCACACCAGGCCACAACGACCCCTTGGGATTCCCATGAGGATTCTAATACAACCCTGAACCAACACCCTGGTTGATTGGATCATTCCATTGTTGCCTACATAGATTAAGAAGCTTCACTTTTACCCAGAATGAAGAAAGTTTAAGGTCACAAATGAAAAATAAGAAGAGTTGATATCATATCAACTTCGGTAAAGACAAATATACCCTACAGATTTTTTAGAGACTAAAACCTTTAGCTCTCTAGACTATTAGGTGATTGGAGGGTAGATTCTATAACAAATATAATTCAATTATTGCATTATATGCTGCTAAAATGACATTGCCTGATATTAAAAGTTCTTATATAATAAAAAAAAAGTCTTCACAAACAGCATTGGAAATAAACCCAAGTCCTAAAAAGTGAAGATTGCTCCTTCTATCCCTACCTCATCTCAAATCAAAATGTGTATCTCTTTTATTCAAAAAATGATACACATGCTTATGAATAAAAGTCCAAAGCTGGGCATTTTTAAATGTGTATCGAACCTTCTGAAGCAAATAAGCTCATTTCCTTTGACATCTCTTCCCTCCTAGCAATGATCTGAGACTGGATTTTCAACCGATTCTGAATGGGAGAGGAGCCACTATTTCCCCTGGCTGAGTGTTGTGGGAACCCATGTGCATGTTTTCCTCGTTTCTGAAAGCCTACCTCTTAATGTGATTTTTATTAATTTCCTCAAGCAGATTTCCATGACCAGATGCATTTGTGCTACATCACAAAGGGCCTGCATTTCAGTGGTCACTGGCCATTGTATAAGTAAAGAGGGGAACATACTCTGTGCGATGCAATGATTTAATAATTATTAATGAAACATTGTGCCTTTGTACATTTCTGACAAATGATTAAGTGCACTATAAATGTTTACCATCACTCTCTGAGGTCTGGTAATGTGATGCCAGGTGCCCACTCATGCTTCACACAATCAGAAAAAGACAAATTAGATTACAGCAATATGGCAGCATTATTGATTCTTTTTGTAATATTTACAAACTGCAGGTAAAATGTAATATGAGAAAAAGCATGTGTGATGATGGCAAGTCCATTTACTTGAAAGTTTTTTCTGTCTATTCATTTGGAAGCACTTTATCTTGTGGGCAGTGGTGCTGATACAAGTCCTGGTCAACTTCATCAGCTGTGCTTCCCTCCATCAGGCCGGACACTGTGAGGAACCTCGTTCTCACCCTGAGACTCATGGCCCATTCTTGCTAATCCTTGGACACAGGAACTTTGGCCCAGAAATCTGTTTGCATGTTAGAATCTCCTAGAAGTTGTTAAAAACAGATTCTCTGGCCTCCCCTAATCTAATTAAACCAGAATGTCTTGAGATGGTCATAGCATTGTTATTTAATTTTTAACTTCAAAATATTTCTAAATATAGCTAGGGTTTGAGAAGTTCTGATTTATATGATTCATTAAATTGTGCCAGATTTAAAACTCAAAATTCTTTGATATATCTTCTGTCAAGAAATGGACTCTAGGACCTATCCTACTATCTGGGCTCATAACAACTTAATGGATAGATTTTCAAGACAAAAGTCAAACTATGCCAGTTTCCAGATCCAGTCCTTAACAACCATCAGATTCCACTTTCCTTCTGTCTCTTGGGACCTTGTTCTTAGAATCCAGCCACCATGCTGTGAGGAAGCCCAAGCAACCTGTAGGGAGACCCTGACCCAGAGCCTGGTTGGGCAACCAGACTCATCAGCCATGAATGAGCCATCTTGGAAGTAGGTCCTCCAGCCCCCAGTAGACCTTCCCAGCTCTCATCACATAGAACAGAGATGTGCTGTCCCTGCCAAGCCCTGGCCAGACTTCAGATTCATGAGCAAAACAAATAATCATGTTATTTTAATTCATTCAATTATATGGTTTGTTAGACAATAAATAATTGAAACATCTGCTCACCCAAATAGTGTCATGAAAAGAGATTTAGTCTTTTAAAAGTTGAATCACAAACATTCATGGGCTCAGTGTCTCAAAAAAATACAAGATTTCATCTTTTCTTTGGTCAAAATAATTCTTAACACGATGTAGTTGCTCCACAAAGACTTCCCAGTCTGTGTCAATTCTCTGTAACTTCTCTACTCATTTCAAAATTAATTAGTTTACAAAAGTAATTAGTCCCTTGGTCACATAAAATTATAAACTCAAAATATTGAATACCAATTTTCATTTGGAAGGTGGTTTGATTTGAAAATAATCATAGGCTTTAAAGAGCCAAATTCTGGAAAATAGAATAAAGGCTCGAGTGGAATTAATAAAAGTCAGGTTGAATGTGTAAGGAATACAATGATAGATGGAGGAATTGCAGTATGAAAGAGGGGAGAAGGAGGCTGTTTACACAGTGGGAAGCTAAGTGTCAGTGGTGGGCCTTTGAATATGTATTAGTCAGCTCAGGCCACCATAACAGAATAATACAGACTGGGTGCTTAGACAACAGAAATTCATTTTCTCACAGTTCTGACAGCTGGAAGTCCAATATCAAGGTACCTCAAAGTTGGTTTCTGATGAGACCTTTCTTCTTGGCTTAAAGGTAGCTGTTTTCTTGTTGTTTCCTAAAATATCCTTTCCCTTGTGTGAACATGGAGGAGAGACCTGTGGTGTCTCTTCTTATACGGACACCATTTCTATCATGTTAAGCCCTCATCCTTATGACCTCATTTAACCTTAATTACCTCCCTGAAGGCCTTATGTCCAAGTATAGGGAGGGTCATATACAGGGATTAAGGCTTCAACATATAAATTTTGGGGAAAACAATTTGGTCCAAAACAGAATGTAAAAGCCTTGGAACAAGTGGAGAAGTTCTAGATGAAATTCACCTGTCCTGCCTGCCCCAGGCAGGGCAATCATCTTGCCATTATTGTTACCATGACAGTAACAATGATAACAGTTTATTGAGCAAATACCTAGAGCTTAACATTTCACATTATCTCATTTGCTTCTCAAAAGAGTTCTACAAAATAGGTTATCTGATTTCTGTTTTTTATAGCTAATGAAACTAAGTGCAAAAAAAAAAAAAGTTCAATAGCTTATCCATGATTTTATAGCTGGTAAATATCAGAACAAGAATTTGAACACAGGTCTGTGGGCTTCAAAGGCCCTGTTTGCAATGCTAAACCAAGCTCTCTTTTTTCTTTTATTCCTCTGTCTTTTCACAAATTATTAATTGAGCACCTACTATGATTCAGGTCCTATGTTAGATCCTCAGTATGCAAAATCAAGCTAACCCTAGTCAAAGAAAAAATTAGTCTGACCCTCGTTAAGACAAGAGACTTTATTTGTCTGGTTTTGGGGTATTTAGCTTCCATTCTCTTTGCTAAAATTTTTCTAGTTAAATCATTATGCAAAAGGTAAAAGGGGTAAGCTTTGCTTTTTTTTTACTTTTAAATAGTTGTAGTTGAAGTTTTGCAATAAGAAAGAGGATGGGGCTCAACTCTAAATACAAGGATAAGTGTGGATTTATCGCCAAAGAGCAGTGTGAAGATCAGTGATGGGAAATTACTAAGAGGGAGCAGTAGAGGTAAGGGGGGGTTCTTGCTAGACAGACACAATAAGATTCTTTCTGTAGGCAAGCTGGGGAGATAAGATATTGGGGTGGGGGTAAGGAATTCGATTAGAGATACAGGGTAGGCCTGACTGGGCGGTGGTGCAGTGGATAGAGCATCGGACTGGGATGCGAGATACAGGGTAGGGGATTTTCACTAAACTGACCCAGCAGTATTCTTGCTTAGACTGGACTAAGTGGGCCAAAGACATGGCCCAAGGTCAGGAACTAGTCCAGAAGAGGGCACTGAGGAGCCCACATGAAGTTACTCCAGGAGATAGTCTTCATCTCTCTGCTTGCAAGGAGCTCACAGTTCAATGGAGAGAGACACCAGTCAGCAACCGCAGTGCAGCAGGACACGTCTGTGGGTTTTTTACACAAGTCTTTGTCTCTATATATTCTGATTTTGAACATGGCAGAGAAAGTGCAGAAAGAGCTATGGGCACTGTGGTAGAAGCCACGCCACGAAAGCCATGGCCAAGAGACAGTGCTTCAGAGAGTGCTGAGACTCTCGAGAGTGATCTGACCACACATCAGGCTCCGCTTATTTTTAGCATTCATAACTTTGCAAAATCGGATAGATCCTGCCCCCCACACACACACACACACACCACAGTCAGGCAGCTTATCCCTGGAGGCCTCCTTCACAGGTTTCCTCAAAGCAAATCACTCATTTCTTCAAAACACAGTCCTTTGGAGGTAAACCCTTTATCCTGACTAACAACAGAAACACCCTGGGGCTCACCCAGGCAAACAGGATACAAATGTCTGAAATCCTCTTCTTTCCACAGATGGGTCAATCAGAAAGTGAGTTTTCTTCTCAGGACAGAGGACTGAGAAGTAACTACGAAACTGTATAGTCAAATTGCTGAATTATTTTAACTAAGTAACACTTGCCAGTGGAAGCTGTAAATGTGTTTTGATTTTTCCAGTGACACAAATATACCATGATTAATCTAGTTCTGTTAAACTATATTAGAATTAATAAAAAAGGGGTCACATATTCAGTGACTTCCTGTTTTGTCATGGCCTAGAAAACATGGGGAGGTAGGAACTATGCAGAGCAGAGCTCTGTAATGTCACCGGAGGGTAGGAAGACCAAAAGAACGTACCAAATGGCCCCTCAGCCAGTCAGTTTAGACTTCCGTGACCCAGAAGTTCTAGAATGGTAGGCACACAAATTTCTATGGTAGGATAATTAATTTTATGTGTCCACCTGATGGGCCACAGGGTGCCCAGATGGTTGGTCAAACACCATTCGGGGGAGGGGGGGGTGTTTCAGGGTATTTCTGGAGGAGATTAACATCTGAATCAGTAGACTGAGTAATAAAGCAGGTGGTCCTCCCCAATGTAGGCAGGCCTCATCCAGTCTGTGAAGGCCTGAATAGAACAAGAAGGTTGAGTAAGGGAAAACTACTCTCTGCCTGTGTTTGAGCTCAGACATCATTTTCTTCCTGCCTTTGAACTTGGACCGAACGGGAAATTACAGTATCAGCTAGGACTTTTTTAGTTTTCATAATAATGTGATCCAACTTCTTATGATAAATCTTTTTCTATATAAGATGATGATGATAGATAGATAGATAGATAGATAGATAGATAGATAGATAGATAGATAGATAGATAGATAGACTTTCCCTGGAGAAACCCAACAAATACACTTGGTGTCCCTGGGTAGGAGTCAAGGGAAAGACAGACAGACACAGAGAGATGGAGAAAGACAGAAAATAAAAGATGCAGACAGACACACAGACAGAGGCAGATAGAAAAACACAGAATAAACAAGCCAGACAGAAAGAGAGCAGATATGCAGGCACACAGACACACAAACAGTGGCACAAAGTAGGAAAAAGGTGAGAAAAAGTATAGCATTTCATAATGTGCTCTTAGAATTGTTCATGCAGCTTATTTCTCAATCTCAGGCAGCACCTCTGAAGGGTGAACATGCCCCTGGGATTGTGACCACACCTCTGCCTGGTCAGAGTCTGCCTTCAGAGACACCCTCAGCAACCTACCTGAACACAGCTTCCAGGAGGAAAGGGGCAGCTCCACTCTTCAAGGATCCCAACATACTAACTAACCTGCAGCCACCGTCTCAGCCTGGTCTCACCTCATCTCAACATGGCTGCCCACCACAGCCACCTCAGACCTGACCCCACCTGGACCAATTAAATCACAATCTCTAAGGCTGGGTCATTGTTATTTTTTGCAAGTGCCTCAGGAGGAACCGGAAGCAAAGAGATCTGGCCACATGCCTGAGCTACAGAGTGATATTTGTCACTAGGACACACAACAGTTACCACTTACAACCCAGGAGGTCTATTTTCTATACCACTTTCAAAGCTCGAAAGATCATGAACTACCCACAATAGCACATCATCATCCTTTGGTGCCAGGCTAAGTGTTCTCTGGGTGTTGCCTCATTTAACTTCATATCTTGTGTCATGTAGATACTACCTTCATTTTCTCAGGTAATGAATCTCAAGTCAGAGAGATTACACAGTTTGCCAAGATCAAATAGCCAGGACATGGCAGAGGCAGGATCTGTGACCAGATCTTCCACTCTACGGCAGAGCAGACAACCAAGGGGAGGCTCTGGTGTTCCTCCCTCCCACCCCACGTGTTCTCACACACAGGTAGTTCTGAGGACGAAAACCAGCAGTGCCTTCTACACGAGCACTGACCACACACGGGACAGCACCAGGGCTTTCACCTCAAGGACATTATTCTGGCCGTGCCTACTATACATTCGTGTCACTTACTTCAACCTGATCTGAGAAAAAAACATAATTAGAGCAACAGCCCACCAGAAATAAGGGAGGATGAGAACATCAGCTTCTTCACTGAGTTTAATTAAGCTCACCAGAGAAGGACATCACAGGGATTCTGCAGAATTTTCTCTGGTTTTATTTATAATATTCTTAATTCCAATTTAACAGGAAAATATTTTCCTCAAACCTACTCCACCAGTTTAAGGACTTTATTATCTATTAAGAAACAGTGCCATCTACTGATGAAGCTTCACCTGTTCTTGTAAACCGTGAAAAGAATTACTGTTGCTTATGCCTTATTTATGAACACTTTCCAAGACATGGCCCGCCTTTCCAGATGTCTGTTCTGCACTTAACACCATCTATATTATTTTCTTTTACAGCCAAAAATGACAAAGTGGTTTGAAATCACTGTAAGACTTTCAAACATACCTTGAAAAATGGAGGATTTAAATCAGGACTCGATAAAGTGGGCAGCCGGGTGGCAGGTGCTTAGGTGTGGAGCCAGCAGGCCAAAGTGCCCTGCACAGCAGTGACCACAGCTGTTTACCTGAGCCCTTTTGGAAGCTATACAATCAACCCAGAAGGGCATGGATCCTATATTATTTAAATAAATCAAAGAATCTCTAAATAAATGTTAGGTTGTACTATGGATTAGGATTCGTATTCACAATGGGGGTGAACTCTCCTCCCAAAGGGGTAAAAATGGTTCTTGGGGAAAGAAAAAATTGTACTGTTTTTATGTGTAAGGCACAGATATACAGTATATCCATGGCATTAAAACTCCATGGGTGTAGGGAGAGATGAGCAGGGAAAGTCTAAAAAAATACTTATTAAGAGGAAATTTTGGGGGTGGAGCACAGCATTGGAAGATTCAAAATTATAAATGTGTCCCAAGCCAATTAATAGATTCAATGCACTTTTAATCAAAGTTCCAATAAGGTGCATGTCCATGTGGCTGTGCGTGTGTATGCGTGCACATGTGTGTGTGTATGTGTAAACTGACAACTGATTATAAATGTATACTGAAGGAAAAGAAAGGTATGAGGTTGGTGTACCATTGCTCAAGACTTGTGATAGTGATACAGTGATTAAGACAGTGTGGTACAAGCCCAGGGTAGACAAAGAGACCCATGGAATAGCCTGAAGAGCCCAGAAACAGATTTATGTGCATCTGGACACTTGGTTTTCAGAACAGTGGAGAAAAGATGGTCACGTCAACAAATGGTACCAGATACCCGTATTAGAGAGGTGAAAACTGACCCTCACTTCATAATATGTATTGAATTAGATACATAAATGTGAAAGGTAAACAAAGTTTCTGGATCAGTGACTCTTGAAACACAGTCCCCAGACTAGCAGTGTCAGCAACACCTGGGAACTTGTTAGAAATGCAAATTCTCCAGCCTCACCCAGACCTGCTGAGTCAGAAAGTCTGGCTGTGGAGCCCAGCAGTCTGCTCTGACAAGCCGTCCACATGATTCTGTTGCACACTAAAGCTTGAGAGATGCTAACTTAGGGGAATATTTGCGTGATCAAGGTAAGACAAGGTTTCCCAAACAAAAGATAACCATAAAGGACATTGACCATAAAGGACAATGTGGCTAAATAAACGGTAGCATTTCTGCTCATCAAATGATGCCATGAAGAAAGAAGATAGGCAAACCATACAATAGAAAAAGAAACTTGCAACACACAACTGTTAAAGTCTCATATCCAGAATATATAAAGAATTCGTACATATCAATGGAAAAAAATGCAGCCCAAAAGAAAAATGGGTACTCCTTAGAGGATGATATTCAAATGTTCAATAAACATGATGAGGTGTCCAATATCTTTAGAAATTAGAGAAAGATACATTAAAATTATACTGCAGTACAAATACAGACCCATCAGAATAAGCCAAATGAAAAAAGACTGGTTCCATCCAGGTAATGGTGAAACAAAAGAACAGGAGTTAGTAGACTTTTCCTATAAAGGGCCAGATAGTAAGTAAGTTCTTTAGGCTTAAGGTCAAAAAGCAAAACCAAGGATATTATGCATGCAAGAACTTTTATAACAAGAAGAAACTTTTGTTTCCCTTCCCTATCCCCTGCACCTCATCCTGCCATGTTTAACTGGAGTGGACCATACCAGGTGGTAGACAACCTTTGACTCCATCTGTGGTTGTCTGGAGACAAGCGTAAGGGGCCTGGTGGGCAGGGAGTTGGGGGTGGCCAACATGGTCAGTTTTTCTCTCTGACCGGAATCAGATCCTAACTCTCTTCTCTCTCCTCTTGGGGAGCCTGACTAATTAGGCTGGACAAAAGAGAGGCTGACTGAGATTTCACCTTCTGGTGCACCAGCAATTGGCAACAGCAGTGTCTCCAGGGTGTAGGTGGTGATCAGCCCAGCACTGGGCAACAGTGATGGATGGCTGTCAGCAGGGAGCAACGATGGTGGAGGGAAACAGTACAGCTCAGTCTCTGCCACTCCACACTTGACCATAGTTTGTTGACCCTTAATGTAGAACAATCAAAACCCTTATGTGGTGCAGGTAACAATATCAGTACAACTATTTTGGAAAATTGCTACCATTATCTATTAAAACACAAGTACAAGGCTTGATACTCAGCAATCTTCCTCCTAAATATATGCCCAACAAATATGCATGCACATGTACACCCAGGGACATGCATAAGAGCCAGCCAAATATAAAAATAACTATGAAATGTCCACCAGTGTTAGGATGGAAAAGTGAATATTAATATAGTTACATAATGAAATTCTTCTTTCCCATACTGAAAGTCTTTATAGCAATGAACAAATTACTACTTCTTGCACCAGCGATAAATCTGATAAAGAGAATGCTAATGGCCCTGGTCAGTTGGTTCAATGATAGAGCATCAGCCCAGTATGAAGAAGTCCTGGGTTTGATTCCCAGTCAGGGCACACAGGAAAAGCAACCATTTGCTTCCCCACCCCACCCCCATCTCTTCCCCTCCCACAGCCATGGCTCAAATGAACAAGTTGGCTTGGGGCACTGAGGATGGCCCCATGGCCTCACCTCAGGTGTTAAAATAGCTTTGTTGCCAAGCAATGGAGCAGTGGCCCCAGATGGGAAGAACATCAGTCCCAGATGTGGGTTGCTGGGGATCCTAGTTGGGGCGCATGTGGGAATCTGTCTCTTGGCTTCCCTGCCACTCACTTGATTTAAAAAAATAAAAGAAAAAGACTACTGGGAAAAAATATTGCATGACTTTATTAATGTATGTATATTTGCAGATAAAGCTATAAAGAAAAGCAAGAAATGTAATAGCATAAAAGTCAGGACAGGAGTAAGAGGGTAGGGATAGTGTTTGGGAGTGGACTAAATTGCTCCCAAAATGCAGGCAATATCATATTTCTAGTCCTGGGTGGTAGTAACTACTAGGGTTTGTATTGTAATAAATCAGGATTGGCAAACCACACCTGTGGCCCAAACCTGATATACCCCCCCCCATTTGTATAAATAAAGCTTTATTGAAACACAGACCCACTTTAGTTTATGTATTGTCTATGTCTGCTTTTACACTAACAATAGAAGACTTGAGTAGTTGTGAAAGAGACCATATGGCCCACTGAGCCTAATATATTTAACATCTGGCCTTTTTCACAAAAAGTTTGCTCACCCTTGTATTAAATCATTGAGTGGTACATTTCTATTTCAGATACACATATATGCATGTACTTATATGCATATTTGTGTTTTGTATCTACATATAATATGTTGTATTTACATACATATCTATTGTATTTTACAATTTTAACTAATATATAAATATATATAAAAAACTAGATTCCATGTTTAGCTCTGCCGCCTTGTTGACAATAGACATTCAATGCACAAAATAGCAATCAAATCAATTACCTTTAAGAAATAAGCACCTTTTCTTTAATTAAAGATATCAATTACATAGACAAAGTAAACTGCACTTGCCTTCAGAGCTGATTTTAATCTCAATTTCCACATTTGCAAGAGAATGGATAATCAACTTTCACTCTACATGCTTTGATAATGTTTCTTAAAGATGTTTTAAAGACTTTAGAATGGTACTTGAAGTCACTTTTGACAAGTGCCTTGCCAAATGTCACTTCTCTGTTTGAGTTCTTAGAAGATTGAAATCAGATACCCAAAAACACAACAAAATTCAACAAAGGAGATTTTTCAGTCATGCCTTGTTCACAAGAATAAGACACATTCTGTCACACCTTAGTTATTCAGTTATGTGATGAATGGCAACTTTTCTGATACAATGAGTTTCTCTTACAGTATTTAGTAATTCATCCGTTCACCAAATATTTACTTAGAACTTATCAGGCCAAAACTTTTATTTTCACCATTTTAATGAAAATATTTCTGAAATAGTTTATATCTTCCTTGCATTTTACACAAAGAATGCTGAACATAATTTAATCTTTTCTTTATGACTTAACCTTATTCTGGAATCAAACTATAAAATGTTAGCTTTTAAATATACATTTTAGCTGAGAAGCCCTTTCATAAATTCTAACATAAAAAATAAATAAAAGCCAGAGTTGAAGTGAGAGATAGAGGTGTGGCAGAGTCCCACCCACTTGGTATCCCTGGGACAGCACAAAAGCCTGAGTCCAAGAATCATCATTAGAAACCATCGGTGCCACACAGTAATACTCTCAACAGCTGCTGAGAGATAGAACACTGCTCCAATACTCAGTGATCTTAAATTATGATCAAAAATTGCTGTCATTTTTAGAATTTGAGTGTTTTATGGTGTCCTTCTCAATGTCAGCAATCACCTCAATGTGGTTCCCTGTTCTTGCTCTCTCTTTCACCCGCCCAGCCTCAATATCTTTGGTTTCTGTAGACTAGAAAATTAATCATCAGTGTTTATGAAAGTGTGGGTAAGTCAAAAGACCACAACTGTAGAACTCAGGAGGCTCTTCCTTGAATAAAGGACATGGATTCTACATTCTGGACCTTGTATGATTCATTTTGACAGTCAAATGTGTTTTTCTGCCTAATTTTAAAATTGCCAAATGTCTATTAGGAACAATGACCTTTCATAAGTAAGAAAATTCTCTACCATCAAGAGAGAATGAATCACCATAAATGGTGATTCACTTTCTCAATAGAGGAAACATTTCTAGACTCTCTCAGTCTAAGAACCGTTATCTACTAGTAACTTTCAAATGCAAATATTTGGATTGATTCCTAAATCTTTAAGTAGACTTTTATAAAATACATATCTATAAGTACTGGTGAAGAAAATATTCTTCACCCTACCCACATACATAAACACAAAATCTGTGCTCTTCATTGAACTCCAGCAGTCTTGGAGTTCACTAAGTGAAAGAAGTCTCCAAAAACAGACTGTTAAATCCATTCTAAGATTTGTTCACCCCTGACATTTAAAATCATACTAATAGCAGCCATCTTAGCAAGTTAACATCATTTGCTGATATTATGAGAACATTGGATGAAAGTATGCATTAAATGCATTATTAGAAAACACTTAAGACACGCACATAGGCATAGCATAAGCAAATAGTAAAGGCACGTGGGCTCAGTTATATCTAATGACCAGTTATAGAAACAAAGTCAGTTTAACAACTTAATCTTAACTAGATATTTCCCCAGGAGCTGCAAGAAGTTTTCAAATTAAATTTCAAGTTTATTTCACATTACAAAAGCATTTGTCTGTAAAGAAACTGGAAGTTGGAGAAATTACAGTTTTAATGGAACTGAATGCAGTGTCTGATTTTACATCTGTATAAGACCTGAAATGCGGGCAGGATCTTAAAGGACCTTTCTATTCATCAGATTTATGATGCTTGGATCTCTCCAGCCAATCCCTGCCAAGTGGTTACAGAACTTTCTGGACTAATTCTATACTTTTTCAATCCTTACTAGAATATATTCATACCTTATTAAATATTTGCATTTGGTACAACTCTAATTTTGAATTCAATGTAGGTTTTAGTAAAACTATAAAATTATTCTTAATACTTGTAAGTAATCACATTTCAGATAAGTAATGTTAAATCTACGGAAGTCAGAAGTCAATTTAATATATAAGCAGAATAAACAGATATTTTTCACTTCTTCAAAATAACAAAGCCTTACTGCCTATATCTCATTTTAAATAGTGTGAGTCCCTCTTCCCCAAAAAAGATCATATAAATAAAAATGACAATTATTTCACACTATAGTCAGATTTTGTATAATCTGACTATTAGTATCTATGTGAATTTGGTAATATTTTTCTAAAAATTTAAATGAATTGCTCAGATTAATAAATAATATGTTATGGCCACAAATCATATCCCATTAAAAAATTAACAGTTGCCTTGTAAGTACCACAATTAATTATTCACTTGAAATGATCTAGGGTTCTTGAAATAAAAAATCTAAAGGAAAATTCAGGACTAATCTAATACAAAGAATGTAAGAGAAAACTACCACACTACGCACAGATCTTGCAAATCTCTGGTTATTCTATTTCAGTGAAAAGGGAAAGAAACAAAGTTAAAACTCTTTTTTTGCCTTAAATTTAGAAGAAATTAATCCTTGTTTAAACTGCAATGAATATCAAATTTACATAAAACCTTAGCTCATCAAAAAATTTAAAAAAAAAAAAGATCTGGAAACAGCCCAAGTGTCCGTCAGTGGACGAGTGGATTAAAAGGCTTTGGTACAAAAAAAAAAAAAAGCTTTGGTACATGTATATATACTATGGAATACTACTCAGCCATAAGAAATGATGACATCAGATCATTTACAACAACATGGATGGACCTTGATAACATTATACTGAGAGAAATAAGTAAATCAGAAAAAAACTAAGAACTATATGAATCCATACATAAGTGGGACATAAAATGAGACTCAAAGACATGGACAAGAGTGTGGGAGTTACAGGGTGGCGGGGAGGAGAGGGGGGAGTTGGGGGAGGGGAGGGGCACAAAGAAAACCAGTTAGAAGGTGACAGAAGACAATTGGACTTTGGGTGATGAGAATACAGCTTAATCAAATGTCAAAATAACCTAGAGATGTTTTCTCTGAACATATGTATCCTGATTTATCAATGTCACCCCATTAAAATTAATTTTTAAAAAATTAAAAATAAACCCAACCCAGCCAGGCATCAAAGCTTGTCAACATTGCAGTAAAACTGGTAAACCTGAGCACACCGAAGCCATTGCAGCAGCTGCTGTCATATTCTGGTGAAAATGCCCATGGAGAAAACCAAACTCTAAAAAGGAACCAAGGCACCCCCCCAGTTTGCACTGGTTATTTTATCTGCTGTGCTCAATGAAAAAAGGAAGACTGCAGTCCTTGAAATCTGAGAGAAATGTTTTCAGGCCCCCTGGTGGTGATTTATACACCTTGGATGTCAGATAAAAATAACCATGAATCAAATAAGCTACAGCAGCCAAGGCCAAGACCAGGTTCTAAAAACTAATATCTCCTCTATGTGACTCTTATCTATCTCAACCACAGTTGACTTGATTTCTCTATATATAGTCTCCTAAAAAAGAAGTAATTTTTTCTTACCTCTCAATTTGTTGCAACATTAAAAAAAAGAAAATTTAGTATCTTGCCATCCTCCTCTCTGTCTCTCTCTTCAGATAACTTTAACCAAAAAACATATCGTACAACACTGTGGTTAGTATTGTACAATACAAATCATAAACATGCATGGGATCTGTTGACTTATTCTTAGCACTGGCAAAGAATTACTGTTGGCTTAAATCTTTTTAATGTCAATATGTTGTTTAGAATGGTGGATTTAACTGGATAGAAAAGAGTAGAGTCATTGTCAGTATCCATGGGGCAATTGACTCCAGGACCCCCTCTATGGATGCTAAAATCCACGAATGCTCAAGTCCCTTATATAAAATGGTCAATGTGTACAGTCAGCCCTCCACATCTGCAGATTACCAACCACAGGTCAAAAATACTATTTTTGATCTGCTGTTTGTTGAATCTTTGTGTATGAAATCTGAGACTACAAGGCAGAGGACAGGGGGTGAGGAGGACAACTGTATGTGACTGATTTTCATCAGGAACTACAAACCAAAAAAGCAGCTTCTCAATAACCTATTAAATTTAGAATACTCTACCTAGTCTGGTGAAATTGATCTAATAAACTACTGCTCTAAATCTACCTGACAGTTAGATGGTGCCATTAGTAGAAAATGAATCCACCAAAGAACCTGCTCTAAGGTACTCAACCCTTGGTTAAACATTATAATCAACTGGGAAGTATTTTTTAAATGAAAAAGCCAGCTTATTTCCATAGTTAATTGGCCTGGAGTGATTCCTGGCCATCAGTACTTTGTAAAAACTCCCCGGGACATTCTTAAGGCTAACCAAGGTTGATAACCACTGCACCTCCCAGGGCCACTGAGCAAAGCAGTGCTCCCATGGCCATTTGTGTCTGAGTTCAGGCTACAAAGAGTCATATTCTGTACCTGCATTTCCCCATTTCTTCCATTTCTCCCTCTTTGGGATTAGGTGCAAGATTGTAGCATAGCCAATAATAAACTGCACCCATTATTTAATACGTTTGGTTATAGCCAATTGTACATTTTGAAATTTCATGCTCACAGACATTATGAAAGCTGAACTGCACAGAGAAACTTTTTGAAATTATAAAGTTGATGAGTTAAAGTTTTTTGTATGTTGCTGAACCATCAGGTACCAAAATGCTGATAGACTTCTCAGCTACATTTTCCTATGGACTAATGCCTGCTTGAAACCTATTTTCTCCTTTTCTGTGATATCATATTCTCTTTTTCCCCTCCAACTTCTCTGGCTGCTCCCTCCTGTTCTTATACAGCAGGTCCTTGAATGACATTATGTTGTTCAATGTCATTTTGTTACAATGTTGATGAGATGCTGTATTAATTCATGTTAATATAAAACATTTGCCCAGTGGTTTTTCAACCACTGGTCCATGGAATGATCCACCAGAAATTTTATGCCATCTATGAAAGAGTTAACCACTTTGATGTTGTATAAAGTTTATGAACCCAAGGATCCTAGTTGAAATCACTTATGCTCAGGGTGATTTCTGCCATAGCGGTCTCTGAAATAATTATCTTATTTTTACCAGTCCTCAAGTGTAAAAAGGTTGAAAACCACTGAAGCAGCCTATGGTAAATTGGGCTTTTTTTATACATCTTTTGCCACAGTTCCAAAAACCTATTTACAGTGTTAAGGGAAGACTTACTGTACCAATTGATCTTGTACTCTAAGGAGCATCAGGACAAGCTGAAGATTTTGCTAAAACATGGATAGCTTGGCCCCTGCCCAAGTATTTCTCATTTAGTAGGTCTGGAGTGGAAACCCAGAGTTTGTATTTCTAACGAGTTTCCCAGTGATGCTGCTGCCACCAGCCTGGGGACCACACATTAGGAATCACTATTATTATGATATGTGTTAAAGTTCCTCACTGCTCCATCCTGGGTTCCTCTCATCTTACTCTACACAAGACCACCTCAAAAATTATACAAATGGCCCAAGTTTATATTTCTGGCCAGACTTCTTGTAAGCTTCTAATCTCCATTGCCAACTCAATATCTTCACTTCATGTTCTCAGTGGCACTGCCATCTCAGTATCCCAAGGCCAGACTTACAATCTACTCAAACAATCTACTCATATTTCAGTATGGCTTCACCAACCAATTGCATAAGTCAAATTTCTATGATTCATCATTGACACTGCACTCTCCCTTCTACCCATAATCAATAGGCAATATGTTCTGAAGTCTATCGGATTTGCCTCTTAAATGTTTCTCATAACCACAACCTGCACCCTAATCCAGACCATAGTCATCTCTCATCTGGACTCCTGTTACTCACCTTCACCCTGCATCCTATCCTCTCTTTTTTTTCTTCATACCACAGGCAATTATATTTTAAAATGAAATTCTGATTATATCACTCTCTGTCCTTCAGTGGCTTTCCTTTGACTTTACAAATCTACTTTAACTTGGTTCACAAGTGCTGAAAAGCACCAGCTTCTCCCTACCTCACCAGCCTCACCTGCTGCTATTCTGTGCCTTGCTCTCTGAGTGCCAGCCATACAAGCTCTTTCTCAGTTGCTTGGACTCTCTTGGCTCCACCACCCAC
Source organism: Saccopteryx leptura (assembly GCF_036850995.1). NCBI lineage: Eukaryota > Metazoa > Chordata > Mammalia > Chiroptera > Emballonuridae > Saccopteryx > Saccopteryx leptura. Next base: position 10,683,573 of record NC_089509.1, on the reverse strand, counting down.
AAACACCTGGCCTCTACTGTCTGTCCCTGCACAGCACCCCCATCCCTCCATGCACCCTCTGCCTGGTCAGCTTCAGCTTCTCACTCAGCCATCAGTAAGGTGCCACTTGTTCTAAGTTACACACTGGTGCTTCTCAATCCTATAAGACCCAACACTTTTTTTTTTATAACATATCTTTTAAAATGTCGCCTTTCCTGTCCTAAAATTCAATTTATAGACCATATAATTTTCCTGTACATATAATTGAAAAAAAAATCAATGTAGCACCTAAATTGTAATATAAAGCAGAAATGAAAGTAATTTATACTAAAAAGTAATATGTGTTTTAATATATAAATGATTAGTTATAACCACATGAAAAATATCCAAGAAAGTAATCACATGCTTGCATGTGATTTTATATATAAAATCACTGCTAGTGAATGAGACTCACATGCAGACCAATACAAATTTGTTGTATTGTGATTTAAATGCTATCAGCAGCTTTGCCATTAGTGACATAATTTTCCAACGTGATGAATAACTCTCATTAAAGTTGTAAACAAAATAAAATACAATCTCTCCTCAACTGACAGTGAGGTTACATTCTTAGAAAATTCTATGTTTATTAGAATCCTGCAAACACATTTTGTATTTCTATGTAAATGGAGTTCAGCTCCAATCCCAAGGAATGAAACACATGAGTATCCAGAAGAATGTTTGAAAGGCACGTGTAAAGTGAAACAGAACTTCGTGTAGAAGACTGTGCTGTGAGCTGTGGGATGTCTCATGCTCTGTTCCTCTCCCACTACATGCCTCTATTATTTGTGGGGGCAAACAAAATGCTCCCACAGATTTCCAAAGTTTCTCCTATGTGGCAGTACTGCCCCCATGAGAGGCAGTTAACAGCAGACTTTGTCCTTGGTCCTTACACATTCCATGCTCTCATAGGACCCTGATTTTGCTGTGTAATGATACATCTCATGTGTAAATATTCAGTTAATGTCTGATGCCTTCATAGACTCAGAGCACAGGAAAGCAATCACTACACCTAAATTTTTCTGATCATTGCACTCCAAGTGCTTTCCATGGTGCCAGCACAGTAGGCATTCAATGGATTTTGCTGAAAGGATAATTGGACATGCTTCTCCTAGTGCTGGATGCTGGAAAAGCAGACCGCTCCATGCTTGGCTCTGCATTTGTACCAGAAAATGCACTAACAGGAATCCAGGACAGCTAATGGAAATATTGATTGCTTTGGTTGAGTTCATGTGTATCTTTTCTATTGTCTTTTAGGTTGTTCAGGTTGCCCTAACAAAATTCCATACACTGGCTTATAAACAGAGGAATTTTATTTTTCATAATTCTAGAGGCTAGGCATCCAAGATTGGGGTACCAACATAGTAAGGGCCCTCTTTTAGTTACAGGCAACCCAGTTTTCATTGTATACTCATGTGGCAGAGAGAAGAGAGGAGAAGCAAATTTAGAAAGTTATAAAGGCACTAATTCCTTTCATGAGGCTCCAGCCTCATGATCTCATTTAATCCCAACTACTTACCAAAGGTCTCAATCCTAATACCAACAAACACATTAGAGTAGAATTTCAAAATATGAATTTGGGGAGTACACAAACATTCAGCCCTTATGATCTATTAAATTTAATTCATTTTCTTTTTCCTTAAGAACTTCCAAGTTAAGCTTGTACTTTCACTTATGACCATGCTAAAATGAGAGCTAAACCACACAGTTTGTAATAGACCCTCAAATATAGTGAAAGGATCAGATACAAGTTTATTACAAAAACTGATCTAGAAGAGATAGCAAAAGAGCTCCAGTTCAGTTTACTGCCTTCAGATGATTCACAAGTAATACAAGTGTCAAGGACAATTAGGTATTAGGTAAACAGAAATATATTCAGATCACTATTGCTTTATCTCATGTATGATTATTATTAGGACCAGAAAGAATGACCGGGTTACTTCATGTTACAAAACCCATTGAAACTAGCCAAAATCATGCTGGATTTGTGATGCGCTAGGAGAGAGCTTATTCCAACACACACCACGTATAAGAAGAAAGATAAATACTTTTTGGTATCAGATCTTAGGAGTTTCCTCATTATAGTCATATGTGTTTAAATCTCTCCTCTGAACATACTTCTTATGATTTAGAAGCCTATATAAGCCATATAAATCTGCCCAAATTTATTGATAATTTTAGCATCAGGCAACAGGTCCAAAGAGCAAATAGATGAGATTGAAGCAAGAAGGTGGACTTCCAAAGGAAGGGCTCTGGGTAAAAGGACAAATTCATTGTTATGAAATGTCCATGATATTGCAGTATGTTTTAAAATGTTAATAATGTGGGTAATAAATTATTTAAGTAAAAACAAGACAATTAAAATGTCAGAAAGATAAGCTTGTATACTTCCATCATGAATAATATTAATATGTATATAATGAGGTAAGCATTAATTAATAATTAAGAACAGTAACAATTAGAAAGGATTAAGGAGAGACCTTATTTAAGAGAGGGAAAGACTCCAATCATTATGGAAAGTTGAAAAGCCAAAAATTTTTAAATTAAGATATAGCAATAAGTAAATCATTGAGAAATACAGTACCTACCAGAAGAAAGCTTAGAAAGTTAAAAGAATTTGCCACGGATTAACAGTAGAGTGGGAGAATTATTTTTCATTGTAAGTGTAACAGTACTGTTTTTATTATATAAAACTGTTATGATAACTTTTTAACACTTACTGTTCTGAGAAGGTCCATAATAAAAGACTATGAACCACACAAATATTTAAATGACATATTAATCCCCCCTTATGAATCCTATTAAAAATAGTGTGGTTTAATATATTGTTTCACAAAAATCCAAATTCATAAGACCTTATATACTCTGCAGAACTTGAGCAATGGCTGTGTCTTGTCAGACATTGGTTTAGGAGCAAACTGTGAATTAAAAGCTATCTGCAGATAGCTGCTGCTTGTGCTGGACTTGAAGGTGCTCAAGAGAAGCCAAGCTGTGAACCAAGGCCTGCTGCCTTGGGGCCACTTAGCAGGAGAGACAGGGTACACAGAGGCCAGATGCTGCTTGTTTCAGAGATTTTAGGAAAGTCTGAAGCATGAAGAAAGAGAAGCCATTTGTATGGAAAAGCTACCACAAATGGCTTTGGTGGGCTTGTAAGTTGGGTGGGGCAGGGTCTTAGGGAATCACCAGGGCAGGGTGAACAGGGTGAGCCAGGTTGATGGAGATTCAGACGATGCCTGCTTACCATTTGTGTGGGGGTGTGGGGGGCGGTGGGAGGAAGACGTCTCAGAAAAGGAACAATGGCCTCTGCCAGCACTTTTTTTTTGGCAGAAAGCTGCCTTCCAGACCTTGTGCTGATGCCAGACAACTCAGTTCTTCTCTGTATATCCTTGGTTCCCTTCAAGATGCTGTCCCAGCACTTAAGTTCAGAAGAAGTGAGTCTGAGTAATTCTGTGCATGAGCCCTTTAAGAAGAGTTGCCTGGGACTCCAGCAGCTCTCTGTCTCACTCAGCCACAGTCCCTGCTGGGTTTTACAGCCAGACCCTAGAAGACTTGGGAATGTCTTTGCTGGATGTAAAGCCAGTAGCCACGGCCACCATCACAGCTGCCTGGCCCATGCAGGTTCACATTTGATTCAGACAGACAGTAATGAAACAACGGAGCCAAGAACTGGTGGGCCATTACCTTCAACCCTAGCTTGCACCTGGTGGGCAAGAAATACACACAGTGGGAAAACACTTCCCTTTCATTCAGGGCTCCCAAAGCCACTGACTCATCTGAGTATTCCTAGAATCAAAGGTTTCTACCTCACCAGCCTTATTCACCTCTGGTCCCCATCTCCTTCTCTCTGCACAAACTCTGCACAAACTGGCTTCTCCTTCAGCACTCCACCATCTTGGCTGCCTCTCCTTGCAATGCTAATTTCAAGAACTGAGAGAGAGTGAGCCCCAGGTCTGCCCCATTTTATAGTGTAGATACCAAAACCTTTAAGCCAATATACAAATAAGGAAGTCTCTGATACAAAGCCACTAATCTGAGGCATAATTGGGATTCCTCATGAGAGTGCACCACCCTACATCATGCAACAGTCAAGGGTGTGGGGAAAAGCTTAGTTTTGAAAAGATCTTAGTATGAAAAGAATGGGAAAGGCTTAGTCTTAGCACTAAGCCTTAGGCTATAAGGATCCTGCCTGCTTGCAGCCTGTCCCCCACACCCAATGCAAACTATAAGCGAGAAAACATATACATCATATTTGCAAACTTATTTGACCCACAGCAGTCTTGGAGGAAATTAGAGAAAAGGCACAGGAGAAGGACCACAAGCTGAGAATGACAAATGTGAGAGTGAATGGACCAATAAATGGTAATAACCAAGACATCCAGTTTGTGCAGAGCCACTGATCTCAAGACTCGGATTATGTTGATATTCGGGGTGAGATAGACTAGGGTACAGGTTCCCGTCCAATTAGTTGGGAGGCACATATAGGGGTTGGTCCCACACATATAGAAAGCCCCTGACCGGGTGAGACAGGCTGAGAGGTGAATAGAGAATGGATGGACAAGGGGTCAGTTTCGTCTGTCCGTCTTTGAACTCCAGACGTTCAAGGTGATGGAAAGTGCAGCCCCAACTTGGGGGGGGGGAGGAAGACATGGTCAGAGGCCTGCTTTCAGCATTGCAACCGTGTGGAAGGGGTAGTGAGCCAGGGATAGAGTCCTGTGGTGGGATAGGAGCATCTATGTTGTGAAGCTGTAAGAGTAGGGGGTCCTGTGAATCGATCAGGGTTAGAAAATAATCCGTGTACTTCTGGAGAGACTTGATAGTTAACTCGATGGTTCTGATGGTCTTTGGGAAATTGAATAGTTATTGTGGTGTTGCAGAGGTGACCAACTGGGTGGCCCTGAGCCCTGAAGCATAGGGGAGCAGGTGAAAGGAGACGGGTATTTAAAGTGACTGGTCCTTAAGCAGGAGGGGTTCGGGGTTTTAATTTTTCAACCTGGGAATAATAGGTTTAGTATAGCTTGTTTGCTCAGTTTGCAGCTGAGGTGTTGTTGGTCAAACAAGTTTTTAACTATGATATATGTTTGCTCACTTATAGTTTGCATTGGGTGTGGGGAACAGGCTGTAAGCTGGCAGGGTGGTTATAGCCTAAGGCTTAGTTTTAAGACTAAGCTTTACCCCACACCCGTGACTGATTGCATGATGTGGGGTGGTGCACTCTCATGAGGAATCCCATTATGCCTCAGATAAGTGACTTTGTATCAGAGACTTCCTTGTTTGTATATTAGATTAAAGGTTTTGATTTCTATACTATAAAGTGGGGCAGACCAGGAGCTTGCTCTCTCTTGGTTCCTGAGATTAACATTAGAGAGGAGAGCAGAGAAAGGCCGTGTGGAGGTGACCAGGAAAAGCAGCCAAGATAGTGGAGTGCTGAGTGAGAAGCCAGTTTGTGCAGTTTGTGCAGGGAGAAGGAAAGAGATGGGGAACAGAGGTGAATAAAGTCTGGTGAGCTAGAAACCATTGATTCTAGGAAACTTGGATAAGTCAGTAGCTTTGTGAGCACTGAATGAGTGAGTTTTGGAGCCCAGTGTGTGTTTTTACTTGCCTGCCAGGTACGAGCTAGGATTAAAGCTAATGGCCCACCAGATTTTGGCTTTGTTGTTTCTTTACTGACTGTCTGAATCCAATGCAAACCTGCATGGGCTGGGCGGCTGTTATGGTGGCCATGGCAACTGGCTTTACATTTGGTGTAATCAGCAGGATTCGATACAGATTGGCAAGGAGCCACCACCACCTTTGAGTGGTGGAGTAGAGGACTGGCTGCTATTATGGTTCCCCATGGCTGTCCTTTTGGGGGCCATAGGCTGGCTGACTTTTACAGCCATCGTGAGGAAACCAAGAGTTCTGTGGAAGAGGCTGCCCAGGACCTGCAAACAGCAGTAAAAGGAGCTGGAGCAAATGCAGGAGAAACAGATGCTGACCCTGGAGCTGGAGAGGCTGACCAGGTTTGCGAGATTTGCCTGGAAATGGAGCAGCTACTGGAGGAGGAATCACAGGTTCGTGAGTTGCAGATTGCCCTGGACATAGTGGAGAGCCAGCAGCTGCAGGAGGCCGGGGCTGAAACCAGAGCTGGGGCAGCAAAGCAGAAGACGGCGGCACCCTGTGGCTGGAGCCTGGCAGCGGGAGCTGATGTTTTCAGTTCCTCTTTGGAGGATGAGGAGAATCGGGCTGGAGTTGCGATCTGCAGTCTCCAGAAGGTGAGAGCCCAGCAGCAAGGAGTACTTGCTATGTCCCTGGTAGGTCTGCGATTTTGGAACATAAGGATGAATGCCATCATGCTCTGTGGAGCAGAGATGGAAATGCTGACTGCCATTGCCATGTCCTCCTCTTTGGGACAGTGTAAGACCTGCCAGGACAGCAGGAATGAGGGGGGTGGCTGAGGCCTCAGGTGCTTGGACTGATTCCTGGACTATGACCAGAGTGAGCACTGGCTCCTTTGTTGGATGGACTTACGGATTTTGGACAATGTGAAATACCCTGATGGGGGTGGGGGATGGCTTTGCTGGAAGCACACTCCTGCCCTGGGAAGCTTTTCCCATGGCTAGAAAGAAGGCCAAAGACATTTTGTGCTTTTGGCAAAGTGCTCAGAGACTGGTGAAATGTATCTTTGTAATTGTTGAAATTGTATGATTTGTTATGTTGTAATTTGTGTAATGTGCCTAATTTCCTTGTGCATGAATACCTGTGCTTTAGACTGTGAAGTGAGCAAAAGGGGTGAAATGTTGGTCAAATAAGTTGATATATATGTTTACTCGCTTATAGTTTGCATTGGGTGTGGGGGACAGACTGTAAGCCGGCAGGGTAGTTATAGCCTAAGGCAGGGGTCTCCAATCTATGGCCCACGGGCCACATGCAGCCCCCTAAGGCCATTCATCTGGCCCCCGCCACACTTCCAAAAAGGGCACCTCTTTCATTGGTGGTCCGTGAGAAGAGCATAGTTCCCATTGAAATACTGGTCAGTTTGTTAATTTAAATGTACTTGTTCTTTATTTTAAATATTATATTTGTTCCTGTTTTGTTTTGTTTTTTTACTTTAAAATAAGATATGTGCAGTATGCATATGAATTTCTTCATATTGAATAGTTTTTTTATAATCTGGCCCTCCAACGGTCTGAGGGACAGTGAACTGGCTCCCTGTGTAAAAAGTTTGGGGACCCCTGGCCTAAGGCTTAGTTTTAAGACTAAGCTTTACCCCACACTCATGACTGATTGCATGATGTGGAGTGGTGCACTCTCATGAGGAATCCCATTATGCCTCAGATATGTGACTTTGTATCAGAGACTTCCTTGTTTGTATATTGGGTTAAAGGTTTTGATTTCTATGCTATAAAGTGGGGCAGACTGGGAGCTTGCTCTCTCTTGGTTCCTGAGATTAACATTAGAGAGGAGAGCAGAGAAAAGCTACATGGAGGAGGCCAGGAAAAGCAGCCAAGATGTTTTGGGTAGTAAAGGTAAATTTGTAACAGAAGTGGGCAAATCTGGCTGGCTGAGAAGTAGTAACAGGGCTGATTAGAGGACGGGAAGTGAAAGGAGAGAGAGGCTCTGAGTTTGGAGAGTAGATCTCAGCCTAAAATAGGCATAGGGCATCGAGGTAGGAGGAGAAAAGAATGTGCAAAGGAGATACCATGTGTTAGACAAGGCAGTGGATCCATGGCAAATGGGGAGGAAATAAGACCATCAACACTCACAACAGAGATCTTCCAGGGATGAGTAGGGCCTGAATATTTGGGCAATGCAGAGTAAGTGGCCCCTGTGTCTATAAGAAATGAGATCAGCTTACCCACCACTTGGATGGCTACCCTAGGCTCATCCATGGTGACATGAAAAAGGGTCAGCGGCCCTGGACACTGTTGGTCAAGTAAGTTTGTAAATATGATATATATGTTTGCTCACTTATAGTTTGCATTGGGTGTGGGGGACAGGCTGTAAGCAGGCAGGGTTGTTATAGCCTAAGGCTTAGTTTTAAAGCTAAGCTTTTCCCCACACCCTTGACTGATTGCATGATGTGGGGTGGTGCACTCTCATGAGGAATCCCATTATGCCTCAGATAAGTGACTTTGTATCAGAGACTTCCTTGTTTGTATATTGGATTAAAGGTTTTGATTTATATATTATAAAATGGGGCAGAGGAGCCCATGCAGGAGGAGAGCAGAGAAAGGCCACATGGAGGAGAGGAGAAGCATCCAAGATGGTGGAGTGCTGAAAGAGAAACCAGTTCATGCACAGTTTGTGCAGAGAAAAGGAGATGGGGAACAGAGGTGAATAAGGCTGGTGAGCTAGAAACCTTTGATTCTAGGAAACTCGGATAAGTCAGTGGCTTTGGGAGCCCTGAATGGAAAGGAAAGTGTTTTCCTACTGTGTGTATTTCTTGCTCGCCAGGTGCAAGTTAGGATTAAAGGTGATGGCCCACCAGTTTTTGGCTCTGTTGTTTTATTACTATCTGTCCAAATCAAATGTGAGCCTGCATGGGCCAGGCAACTGTGATGGTGGCCGTGGCTACTGGCTTTACAGGCACCTTCAGTCTTCAGTAGCAAGTCCAGTAGACTGGGCAAGGTTAGGTTGCAGGCAGTCGGTAGGGGTGGAAGAGACTGAACCCTCCCTTGGAGGAGCAAGGGGGCAATGTACCTTCCAGTGTCCTTTTCCCACAGTGAGGGCAAGGCCTTGATGGTGGTGCTGAGGAGCCAGGCAGGCTTTTTGCCCAATGACCTTCTTTTCCACACTTGAAGCAGGGCCCCAATGAAGTCTGATGAGGCCCCTTAGGAGAATTGGAGCCTTTAAGGGTGGCCACCAAGAGCTTGTATTTTGCCTAATCTCTTTGGGCTCTGTCTGCCTTCTCCTGCTCCTCTCGGTCATTATAAACCCTAAAATGCATGCTCAGGAGATCTCATTGAGGGGTTTGAGGGCTCTCCTCTGCCTTTTTAAGCTTTTTCCATATATTGGAGACTGATTGGGAGATGAAATGAGTGTTAAGAACTATGGCCCCCTCGACTAAACTGGGGTCAATTATAGTATATTTTTGGAGTGCCCCCATTAGACAGGACAGGAATTGGGCCATATTTTCATCTACTTGTTGTGTAGTTTCTCAAAGTTTTTCATAATTAACTGCCTTTTGAGTGGCCTTTTGGAGTCCACTATTAAGCAGGCAACCATACAGTTATGAAGATTTCTGCCAGGTTTGCCGATTTGATAGTCCCAATTAGGGTCTTCCCTGGCAACAGCTGCCGCTCCTGTGGGTTTCTGATTGTTCTATGGAGGTCGTCAGTGTGTGCCTATGCGGCCAACCAGACTCACTCCTCCTCGGGTAGTAAAGTGGAGGAGAGGATGATATAGAGGTCATGCCAGGTCAGATCATAAGACTGGGTTAGGTATTTAAATTCCTTTACATAGGTGTCTGGGTCTGTGGAGAAGGAGCCTAGTCTCTTTTCTGTTTGGGAAAGGTCCGAGAGGGAGAATGGGACATGGATTCTCACAATTCCCTCAGCACCTGCTACCTCCTGGAGGGGGAGGAGGGGGATCATCAGTGTCTGACTCTGAGTTTGTATGATCTCCAGATGGCAGGCAGTTGTCAGCATAGAGGAGAGGAAGAGAGGAAGCAGATGGACAGACAGTGTGAACAGCTGGATGGAAAGAAGGAGGGTCGGAATCTGCAGGAGGAGGAGGAAGAAGAGGAGGAGGAGACTGAGGTGCTGGTGGTGGTGCCATGTGGTCAGAGGGGTCAAAAAGATCAGAGCTTAGAGGAGAGTTGGAGGAGGATTGGAAAGAAGGGGTTCTTGCTAAAAGTATTTGGTAGGTCGAGCAAGAGGAACAGAGGGAGGGTCGAGATCAGGGAAAGAAGAAAGCCTGTACATAGGGAATTTCTGAGGCCTTCCCTGTCCAGTGGCAAAAATTATTGAGATTTTTTAGTGTATTGTAATCGAAAGTAGTTTCTATTGGGGCCACGTGGTAGGTCCCCATGATAGGTAAAGGAGGTAGACGGGAGTTGGGGAGGAAGCAGGAGCATCCCCCTTCTTCCTTTCCAACTGTAGAGTAAGGAAGGGGAAGAATTGTCGGGGTCGTCACCCCCGAGAGTTTAGTCCCAGTGAGTAGGAGCAGGAGGTTTCTTGCCCAGGCACTTGGGCTTCCAAAACCTACCTCCCCAGATTTTTAGGGTGAAAAATTTGGAAGAGCACCTACTGGAAGAAGGGAAGGTGAAGAAGGATCACTAATCCTGGTCCGGCAGGGGCTCAGAACAGGGTCACGGAGCCAGCCAATCTACCCCCACTCCCAGAACCAAGCAGAATCAGGGAGTAAGCCCGGAACGAGCTGCCGCTGTCCACAGCTTCCCTGGTAGTAAGCTTGGGTGAGAGCTGGGGGATCATACAAGCAACCGGAGCCCCATCCTGGTTTTGGCACCAAATGAAAGAATCTATCGGAATCTGAAAGACCAGTGTAACAGGCTTTTTTGAGAGAATACCTGCCCGACTGTCTCATAAGGGAGAGCAGCCCCCAGTTCTCTAACAGGTAGAGTTAAATAGGGGATTTGAGGGTGGGGGCTGGTAGTGATTGAGGGAAAAGGTCTCTTTCAGCGATTTATGTAAGATTAACCGTAAATAAGCTAGGGAACCTTCCACACCCGGGTTAGTCACCAGATGCCCAGGGGGTAGTGTCCTGAAACATCTAGTTTGTCAATGTCCCTTCATCCACTTAAGGGAGAAGGGGGTCATGGCCCCCACTTGCAACCTTATCAATAATAAAATACAAAAAGAAAAACCTTTACATGAGTTTTAAATTCTATTTTAAACAGAAGAAACAAATCTATCATTGGTGCAGGGAGCAAGGACAAGACTTCCTAGCCCAGTCCCATGCACAGACTCGCTGGGGCTTCCACTGGTGTCCCTCCTGGCGTTGTAGGCGTCCTGCTGCGCGTCCAGCTCCTCTGCAGAGATCTGGAGCTTCAACCTGGCGGTGTCCCTGCTTCTGCCCGGCTGCCTCCGGAGTGCAGCCACCTCGGGTCTCCAGAAGCCCGGCATGCAGCCCTCCCGCCCTTTCCCCACTCTGTGCTGGCCCGTGCTGAGTGGCAGTCCTGCAGCGACCAATGGAGGGGACGTGGGCAGCTGTCCAGGGCCCCATGGTACTGTTTGCCAGCTTTCCGTGCGTCTGCAGCCGGGCAACCGTTTGCAGACCGCCTTGTTCCCGAGTCAGAAGGGTCCTATGTGTCAGCATCAGTCCTCCTGGGGCTCACCGTGCTGCTTTTCTGGCTTCCGCTCAGCAGGAGACGTCGCCCAGAGTCAGGTCCGTTCTGTGGATGGCGGGCGCCGCATTTTTGGTGAGCTCACATTTTTGGTGAGCTCTGCGGCTGGCTGCTTTCACCTTGCCTGAGGCCTTCTTTACAGATACAAGATAACATGCAGAGGAAAATCTTACTGACATTAGCCAACGTTTATCAAGTTCTTCCTACGTGAGAGGACCGTTCTAAGCCTTTGGTGTATGATTATTCATTTTATTCTCTTGAGAATCGTACAAGGTAATGTAATGTCATCCCCATTTTACAGATAAGGAAACAAAATCCAAAACTTTAAGTAATTGGACTCCAAGGTGTTGAAGGTATGGGGGAATGCCAGCTGATTACCTCTCTCCTGCAGACATTAGCAAACAAATGAAAAGGTAGAGGAGAATAAAGAGACATTCTTGTTTCATAGTCACAGAAAAGAATTCCCCACGATGAAGAAAAGAAACACCACCAATACCGATTACTAGATATGCACTGAACTAACATACTGGGTTCATAGTTCAGGTCTTCCTTTGTCTACACCTATACTTTTGCTCCAGGAAGTCTTATGTTGTGAATTCATAAAGAGCTACTTGCAAAATAAGGCCATGATAATGAAGCATTAAGTATTAATATTAAACTTATTGTCAGGTTGAACAGAAAAGACAAAGAGGCAAAAGAAAATAACTAACCTCACATTCTTCGTGTTTCCTAGTACTTTTAGCTCCACTGCAATGCCTTAGCTAAGAAACTCAGCGGAGGAGAGCTCCAAGATGGCAGCGGAGTAGGCGGACGCAAAGACGCCCAGCTCTCAACACCAAACTGGAATACAAATCAGTTTAGGAAAAATCAGCAAGAAAAACCAACTCTGAACTGCAAGAACAGCTCTCAAAAACCAAGGAGCAAAGAGGAAGCCACAATAATCCTGGTAAGGAGTGCCTGAATCTCCTCTGCTTACTGGAACGGAGGGGGGGGGGTGAGGCTGAGAGCCCAGAGAGGATTTCACAGAGGAAAAAGAGCAGAAACTACTGCTCACAGCCACTTACCTGGCGACCAGGGAGCAAGGTGGGTTGAAAAGACCAGCTTATCTCCCAAGTGGAAAGGACAAGGAGAGGGACAGACTGTGAGGGGCTAAGGAATGCAAGAAACAAAATAAAAAAGCTGACTCATTCATGCTGGAGGCGGCCATAGCTGGGGGAGGGACTGAACCTTTCACAAAACAGAGCTGAAGTGCTTCCAGATCAGAGATCTCCGGACATCTATCCAGCTCCAATCAGCACAACAAGACACAGCTGAAAACAAGAAGTGGGGAGGAGGGGCAGTAACTCAGGTCTCCATGGAGATCTGAGATACACCTCCCCCTACTGAAGCTGAGAAAAAACTCTGCCCCCAGTGAGATTAGTTGGTGGAAGAGACCTTCAGAGTCTCAGGTTACACCCACAGCATTCCTGGATACAGTTTCAAGGAAGCCCCCTGCTGAGATCAGTTAACAAAACTATCACCTGTTAAGAAAACAAACAAATCAAGACTTCAAAGCTGCCCAAATCCGAAAGTGGATTACAAATAATAGCTGATACCAACCCAAGAAGACCTAGAAATAACACAACTGAAAATTGGAGGCAGACAACACCAAGCCTAGACTCAACCAATTCTACAAATAAAACAACATGATGAGAAGACAAAGGAGTGCAATCCAAATGAAACCACAAGAGACACCTTTGAGAGATGAACTGAGTGATATGGAAATAATCAAACTTCCAGATGCAGAGTTCAAAATAATGATTGTAAGGATGCTTAGGGATCTTAGAACAACAATGGATGGTCATTATGAAAACCTAAATAAAGAAATAGCAAGTATAAAAAAGAATCAGTCGGAGATGACAAATACAATATCAGAAATAAAGACCACAATGGAAGGAATTAAAAACAGGATAGATAGAGCAGAGGATCGAATCAGCGAGTTAGAGGACAACTGGAATGAAGGCATGAAAGCAGAGAAGAAAAGAGAAAAGAGACTCAAAAAGTCAGAGGAAACTCTTAGAGAGCTCTGTGACAACATGAAGAGAAATAACATCCGCACCATAGGGGTTCCTGAAGAAGAAGAAAAGGAACAAGGAATAGAGATGTTGTTCAATCATATCATAGCTGAAAATTTCCCTAAATTAATGCAAGAGAAACTCTCACAAGTCCAAGAAGCACACAGGACTCCATTAAAGAGAAACCCAAAGAAACCTACACCAAGACACATTATAATTAAAATACCAAAGCTAAGCGATAAAAAGAAAATATTAAAAGCTGCAAGAGAAAAAAAAGTTATCACCTACAAAGGAGCCCCCATAAGGATGACATCCAACTTCTCAACAGAAACACTTGAGGCCAGAAGGGAATGGCAAGAAATATACAAAGTAATGCAGAACAAGAACCTACAACCAAGACTACTTTATCCAGCAAGGCTATCGTTTAAAATCAAAGGAGAAATAAAAAGTTTCCCAGACAAAAAACAACTCAAGGAATTCATTACAACCAAACCAATGCTGCAGGAAATGTTAAGGGGCCTGTTGTAAACAGATCAAAGTGGGAAAAGAATATAGCAAAAAAAAAGGAATACACCTTTAAAGAAGAAAATGGCAATAAACAACTACATATCAATAATGACCTTAAATGTAAATGGATTAAATGATCCAATCAAAAGACATAGGGTAGCTGCATAGATAAGAAAACAGGACCCATACATATGTTGTCTACAAAGACACACCTTAGAACAAAAGACACACATAGATTGAAGGTAAAAGGATGGAAAAAAACATTTCATGCAAACGGAAATGAAAAAAAAACTGGGGTAGCAATACTTATATCAGACAAATTGGACTTTAAAACAAAGGATATAGTAAGAGATAAAGAAGGCCACTACATAATGAGAAAGGGAGTAATCCAACAGGAAGATATAACTATTATAAATATCTATGCACCTAATATAGGAGCACCCAAATATATAAAGCAGACTTTGATGGATTTAAAGGGCGAGATCAACAGCAATACTATAATAGTAGGGGATTTCAATACCCCACTAACATCACTAGATAGATCCTCAAGAAAGAAAATTAACAAAGAAACAGCAGACTTATTGGAAACACTAGATCAACTCGATTTAATAGATATCTTCAGAACCTTTCACCCTAAAACAGCAGAATATACATTCTTTTCAAGTGCTCATGGTACATTCTCTAGGATAGACCACATGTTAGGGCACAAAAGTGCTCTCAACAAATTTAAGAAGACTGAAATCATATCAAGCACTTTCTCCAATCACAACGGCATGAAACTAGAAATGAATCACAACAGAAAAGCTCAAAAATTCTCAAACACATGGAAACTAAATAGCAGGGTGTTAAATAATGAATGGATTAAGAATGAGATCAAAGAAGAAATAAAAAAATTCCTAGAAACGAATGACAATGAGCATACAACAACTAAAAATTTATGGGACACAGCGAAAGCAGTGCTGAGAGGGAAGTTCATAGCACTACAGGCACACTTTCAGAAGCTAGAAAAAGCTCAAATAAACAACTTAACCCTGCATCTAAAAGAATTAGAAAAAGAACAGCAAGTAAAGCCCAAATGTAGTAGAAGGAAGGAAATAATAAAGATCAGACCAGAAATAAATGACATAGAGGCTAAAGAAACAATACAGAGGATCAATGAAACTAGGAGCTGGTTCTTTGAAAAGGTAAACAAGATTGATGAACCTTTAAGTAGACTAACCAAGAAAAAGAGAGAGAGGACTCAAATAAATAAAATTAGAAATGAGAGAGGAGAAATAACAACTGACACAACAGAAATACAAAATATTGTAAGAAAATACTATGAAGAACTGTATGCCAAAAAACTAGACAACCTAGATGAAATGGAAAAATTCCTTGAAACATATAATCTTCCAAAAATCAATCTGGAAGAATCAGAAAACCTAAACAGACCGATTACAACAAATGAGATCAAAACAGTTATCAAAAAACTCCCAACAAAGAAAAGTCCGGGGCCCGATGGCTTCACAATGGAATTCTACCAAATATTCAAAGAAGAACTAACTCCTATCCTTCTCAAACTATTTCAAAAAATTCAAGAGGAAGGAAGACTTCCAATCTCCTTTTATGAGGCGAGCATAATTCTGATTCCAAAACCAGGCAAAGACAACACAAAAAAAGAAAATTATATGCCAATATCTCTGATGAATATAGATGCCAAAATCCTCAACAAAATCTTAGCAAACCGGATCCAACAATATATGGAAAAAATCATACACCATGGTCAAGTGGGATTTATTCTGGGGAGGCAAGGCTGGTACAATATTCGTAAATCAATCAATGTGATTCATCACATAAACAAAAAGAAGGAGAAAAACCATATGATAATTTCAATAGATGCAGAAAAAGCGTTTGATAAAATCCAGCACCCATTCATGATCAAAACTCTCAGCAAAGTGGGAATACAGGGAACATACCTCAACATGATAAAAGCCATCTATGACAAACCCACAGCCAACATCATACTCAATGGGCAAAAATTAAAAGCAATCCCCTTAAGATCAGGAACAAGGCAGGGGTGCCCCCTTTCACCACTCTTATTTAACATGGTCCTGGAAGTCTTAGCCACAGCAATCAGACAAGAAGAAGAAATAAAAGGCATTCAAGTTGGAAAAGAAGAAATAAAACTATCATTATTTGCAGATGATATGATATTGTATATAGAAAACCCTAAAGTCTCAGTCAAAAAACTACTGGACCTGATAAATAAATTCAGCAAGGTGGCAGGATATAAAATCAATACTCAAAAATCAGAGGCATTTTTATACACCAACAATGAACAGTCAGAAAGAGAAATTAAGGAAACAATCCCCTTCACAATTACAACCAAAAAAATAAAGTATCTAGGAGTAAACTTAACCAAGGAGACTAAAGACTTGTACTCGGAAAATTACAAAGCATTGATAAAAGAAATCAAGGAAGATACAAACAAGTGGAAGCATATACCGTGCTCATGGTTAGGAAGAATAAACATCATTAAAATGTCTATATTACCCAAAGCAATCTATAAATTCAATGCAATACCAATTAAAATACCAATGACATACTTCAAAGATATAGAACACATATTCCAAAAATTTATATGGAACCAAAAGAGAACACGAATAGCCTCAGCAATCTTAAAAAAGAAGAATAGAGTGAGAGGTATCACACTTCCTGATATCAAGTTATAGTTCAAGGCCGTTGTACTCAAAACAGCCTGGTACTGGCATAAGAACAGGCATATAGATCAATGGATCAGAACAGAGAACCCAGAAATAAACCCACAGTTCTATGGACAACTGATATTTGACAAAGGAGGTAAGGAAATACAATGGAGTAAAGACAGCCTCTTTAACAAATGGTGTTGGGAAAATTGGACAGCTACCTGCAAAAAAATGAAACTAGATCACCAGCTTACACCACTCACAAAAATAAACTCAAAATGGATAAAAGACTTAAATGTAGGCCGTGAAACCATAAGCATCTTAGAAGAAAACATAGGCAGTAAGCTCTCGGACATCTCTCGGAGCAATATATTTGCAGATTTATCTCCACGGGGAAGTGAAATAAAAGATAGGATAAACAAATGGGACTATATCAAACTAAAAAGCTTTTGCACAGCTAAAGACAACAAGAACAGAATAGAAAGACAAACTACACAATGGGAGAACATATTTGACAATACGTCTGATAAGGGGTTAATAACCAAAATTTATAAAGAACTTGTAAAACTCAACACCAGGAAGACAAACAACCCAATCCAAAAATGGGCAAAAGAGATGAATAGACACTTCTCCAAAGAGGACATACAGATGGCCAATAGGCATATGAAAAAATGCTCAACATCACTAATCATTAGAGAAATGCAAATTAAAACCACAATGAGATATCACCTCACACCAGTCAGAATGGCGCTTATCAACAAAACAACACAGAATAAGTGCTGGCGAGGATATGGAGAAAACATAACCCTCCTGCACTGCTGGTGGGAATGCAGACTGGTGCGGCCACTGTGGAAAACAGTATGGAGATTCCTCAAAAAACTGAAAATCAAACTGCCTTTTGACCCAGCTATCCCACTTTTAGGAATATACCCCAAGGACACCATAGAACGGCTCGAAAAGGAGAAATGCACCCGCATGTTTGTGGCAGCATTGTTCACAATAGCGAAGATCTGGAAACAGCCCAAGTGTCCGTCAGAGGACGAGTGGATTAAAAAGCTTTGGTACATATATACTATGGAATACTACTCAGCCATAAGAAATGATGACATCGGATCATTTACAATAACATGGATGGACCTTGACAACATTATACGGAGTGAAATGAGTAAATCAGAAAAAAAACTAAGATGAATCCATACATAGAAGGAACATAAAAATGAGACTCAGAGACATGAACAAGAATGTGATGGCAACAGGGGTGGGGGGAGGGGAATGGGGTGAAGAAGGAGAGAGGGGTTAGGGGAGGGGAGGGGCACAAAGAAAACCAGATAGAAGGTGACAGAAGACAATTTAACTTTGGGGGAGGGGTATACAGCACAATCAAATGTCAAAATAATCTAGAGATATTTTCTCTCAACATATGTACCCTGATTTATCAATGTCACTGCATTAAATTTAATAAATAAATTAAAAAAAAAAAAAGAAACTCGGCGGAAGCTAAACCATTGTAGGAGAGGTCAACAAAATGTAGACGACACTGATGCTGCAGACATGTGGGAGGCATCTACAGCGTGGTGTGTGAGGTGTGTGCATGAAGGATGACACTGAGGCTGCCACCTGGGGGAACTAGAAGACACAGGGGAATCATAGAAGGACCACCAATGCCAATGGGACCTCTTTAGAATTGAGTTGCTCATTCCTGGAACCTGCCGGGGCCTCCCTGTGTCCACGTCTTCAGGTACAGAGAGACATGAGGGGTGGTGACTAGCAAACAGGGAGAGTGACCTCCCCACCACCAATGTGTGGTTATTTGACTAAAAAGAAAGCACTTCCAACCAACACGAAAAGGAGAACCAATTCACCATTGAAAAATAAAGAAATTAAATAACTCTACATGTTTTCCCTCCCCTCACCTCATTGCAATGCCCAAGGGACAGACACAAGAAAGAGGAAGGAGGAAAAAAGCAAATGCCTCATTTCTCCCCTTGAATTCTTTGGAGAGGAACATCTCAGCTGCCCTAAAGAAAACGGAAGATTTGAATTAAATGTGAGACTGATATGTTCAATAGGCTAAATTTTGTAATAATTAAAGATAAAAAAATTATAGAATTGGCTGAAATATATTTAAGGGAGCCCACAGCACAGCAGGTACAGGGTTCTGACAGTGCAGGGTAAAGATTAAAATGTCAACCTACACTATTTGCACACCAGTGAGTCTCAGTCAAACCAGTTAAAAGCTAACTTGGCATGTGAGGAGGAAAAGTCATCAATTTGGAAATAATCTCAAGCTGTATATTAAACTATCCCAGTATAAGAAATGAGACACTTTCGTGAAATTCTAAGATAAATAATTCAAGGTTGAGGCTAACTCAGTGGCTAATTATAAATGTTCTAATACTGTTAATAATACTTGATATAAAGCACACAATTTATTAATATGAATAATAAATGCATGATATAAAATATGTCTATGTACTAGACAGAGATGAGCAATTAGTGCCTATGTGACAGATGAGATTGCAATAAATACCATGATTTCAAAGGGGAAAAAAATGATTTGGATTTGGATTTCTGCCTGAATCCTGGACCAGACTTGCCACTGAGCCATAATTAGTATTTATTTCTTTTGGAATATCCAAGTTCATATTTTTCATTAAAGTGATTAAAAAATAATTTTTAAGGACAAATGACTAAAACCAGGTATGTGATACCTATTTATTTCACTGCCTCCTTCCAATGTGTGTAGAGCATATAAGACCATATATTCTAGTTTTCCTGCGATCAGCAAGCCTGATGTTTGTATCAGAGGGCACCCACCTGCTGCATCTTCTCCATGCCCATCCCCAGGAGAACAGCCTTCAGAGTTCCCCCCAAAGCTTTACTCTGGGGTGGTAACACAGCAGGATTCCTTCCAGCCCTGGAATCCCATGAATCCTGGACACAGTACCTCTGCCTTTCCTGACCTTCAGACCCCTGTTTAGGAATACAAGTCAGACATTCTGGCAAATAGGATGAGTTAGTCTCTGCACATCCTTACATAAACCCAAGCAAGGAAATCTTTGGAACTTTGCAATAGATTATTCTCTGTCATTGACTAGAGACTCAAGCAAGCTACTCATAAATTTTATGTTTACAGTATAATGCTCAGTTAAGGTACATGAAGATACTCCTATTGGCTTTTGATAACCATATATTTTTCTTGTCTTACAGAAATGGATATACAGCATCAGTTTTCATCATGAGGTGTTAATAATTATAACCCCAGATCATGGGCTAAAATACTCTCTTTCCATTGATACATAAAGGTGACTCTCACCTGGACATATTCTTCCCAATTAGACACATGAATGTGCTTAGTATTTCAGCCCAATTTTCCTGTATAAAATACAGAAATTCTTTAATGAGGTGTTTTGATAGGTGCTATTTAATTAAACTTACTTAGCCTGACCTGTGGTGACACAGTGGCTAAAGCATCAATCTGGAATGCTGAGGTCGCTGGTTCTAAACCTGGGGTTTACCTGGTTGAGGCACATACAGAAGTTGATGTTCTTGCTCCTCCCACCTTTTCTCCCTCTCCTTTTTCTAAAATGAATAAATTTAAGAAATTAAAAATAAAATAAAAAATAATTAAACTTAATCAAAAGTGATTACATGAATGTATGAGAGATCCATTTCCCTTGTCCTCCATTCATTTACCTTGAAATTCCAGTCCCCAGCTTTTCTCTGTTGCTATTGGTTTTAGCTGGCTGTCCCTATTCCTAACTAACTCTCTTTTAATTCTGCTCCATGTGCATGAATAATAATGACAGCTGTCATTTAATAAAAACTAAGCATTGAGCTAAATGTGCTTAACATGTGAAAAAAATTGAATCCTGACACAATTTCATGAGATAATTATTAATGATTATAGTCCTTGTACCAAAAAAGAAATTGAGGCTAAAAAAAAAGGTAACTATCTGCCCACAGTAACATAGCCAGTAAATGGCAGAGCTGGGATTCAAGCTTACATCTATCTGTCTTACTCCACACCTAAGCCCTTAAACACTGAATTTAATTTTTCTCTTGGAATCCAAACATTTTGCATTTTTTAGTTTCAAAACTAAATGTATGTGTGTAAAGGGTATATATGTGTGTAAAAGATAAAGAAATATATTGAATATATAATTTATCCACATATAAAATTTTATATATTTGTTAATTATATATTTATGTAGACTATATAATATTGTATGTTATTTAAGCATATATAATATATTTGTACATATATTATGCTGTTCCAGACCAAATTCATTATTCCCAAAAAGCGCACCACCCCCCACTGTACCCTCAATGAACACATCAATTCTATGACAGCTCTTCTTTCTTTAATTCTACTAATAAGCAAATCTTACCATTTTTATCCTTCTTTAAATATACCCTTGATTCATTCTTTTCTTTCCATTTTCCCTGTCATTAGTTTATTGAAATCAATTTACTGAGTGCCTACTTTGTGTTAGGCAGAGTTCTAAAACCCAAGTATAATATCTCTTTCCTTAAGTAGCTCATAGTGTTCTAGAAAAAAAAATATTTAAGAGAAGACAGTATCATCCAGTGTGGATCAGAGCATCAGTAGAAATCATACCCATCACACAGGTCACCCCGAGAAGGTGTAAGCAGCCCTGCCCTGGGGGGTTGGGAGCTCCCCAGAGTGGGCAGCATTGAAGCTGAGGCTTGAAGGATAATGAGCTCCTAGGAGGCTGACAGGTAGGCAAGACTGAGTGGAAACAGGGCAGGAGGGGAGGATATGCCATGCACAGAAGAACACACTGCAGTGTGGAACAAGTACCGTGAAGTCTCATCACATTCGTCCTAGATTGCTGAAATAGCCACCAGCTGTTCTCAATTCTCTCCCTTATCTAAGAGCACATGACCACTGCTGATGAATCCTCCAAAACCATAACTTTGATTACTCCCTTCTGCCCTTTGCAAGAGTCTGTATCATCATATGCTATCAAATAATGTCCAGAATGAAGCCTCTTATATAAGGATGTTATGCATAATCTGTTTCCATATTTCCTTATCTTTGCTATTACTTACCCAACTCCCCTCAAAAACTTCTGAGTGTACTTAGTTACTGACAGGAGGTTCAACCTTACACCTTCATTACACCATTCCCCAACCAAATCTACCATGCTTCAGACCCCATTCATGTGACATATATTTTTGGCATTCCCTTACCTGCTTCAGCTGCCAAAACTGCTAGGAAACTGGCATCACAAACTCAGAATTTTACACAGAAAAACCCTTAGTTCCATTTAGTCCATCATTCCCATCTGTTCATAGTTTCTCCAGTAGTGATCCATTCCTATCTTTACTCATTCAAGACAGATTTGTGAGTCATCGAATTCTTCTCAAACTAAATGTTTCCTACTAAACCCATTTTTTCTTTCCTTTTCCTCCTCCCCACCACCATCTCTTTTTCCTGTTCCTATATTCTATACAACACATCTGAAGCTGGAAATTTCAGAAGCACCCTTTACTCTTCTCTCTTTCTCTCTCAGATCTTACATCCAATTTGTTACCCAGCTATGTTCATTCTTTCCCAAAAATTACATTTAACTCACTGTTCTAGTTCACCATAACCTGCATAATGTGTCCACTAAACCATTGCAACAGCCACCTGATTGGTCATCTCACCTCCATTCTCTTCCCTAATGGTAGAGGGGTCTCATCAAAACAGGGTATCGCCTGACCTGTGGTGGCACAGTGGATAAAGCGTTGACCTGGAAATGCTGAGGTCACCAGTTCGAAACCCTGGGCTTGCCTGGTCAAGGCACATAATGGAGTTGATGCTTCCAGCTCCTCCCCCTTCTCTCTCTCTTCTCTCTCCCTCTCTGTCTCTCTCTCTCTCTCTCCTCTCTAAAAATTAATAAATAAATAAATAAATTAAAAAATTAAAAAAAATAATAATTACTTACCAAGTACTTTAAAAAAAAAACAAAAAACAGGGTATCAAGCATTTATTGAGAGACAACTTAAATACTTAACTCCAGGTACCGCACTGGGCATGGGGAGTCTAAAGAGCAAGAAAGATGTCTTTGACCTTCACCACAAGCGTGAGCATTTGAGGTGGGCATTTTGGCTTATTTCACTTGCTATCACCAGCACTTCGACAATTACCTGGTACAACAGCATTGATTAATCAATACTAGCTTGAAAGAATCAGTGAATGAATGGAAATTTTAAGTGTGGGTGGTCTTGAAAGATCAATGAAATAATATTCCTTTCTTCAAGAAGGCAACACTAGCTGAGAAGTGAACTATCGTACAGGTAGATGGTTTGATAAATTGCATAAAATGAGTTGGTGAAGGGTCAGTCTTCCCATACTTTTCACTACAGTAAAATATCTAGTAAAGGGTTGAGGTGTCTCAGCTGCCAAACTCATTCTCCAAAAGCAGTACATTTTCAGAAACTTTTTTAAAAAATAAGTTGACGTGGTGTTTGTTAAAACATTATGAAAGGATTATAATGTGAACCCCAACACTAACTACCCTGGAAACGGATGAGGTAAGTAAGCATGATGGGGTAGGGGGTGGGGAAAGAGGGGAGATCTAAGGATGTACTTGTGTAAAATTTTAAAAATCAGTAAAAACAACATGTTAAAATCTAAGATGTGAAAATTACCACCCTCTGGTTGGTAGTCATTTCCCTTATTTGTGCCTTCATACAGATTGCTTAGGAAATGGCAAAAATCATAATTCAAGTAATTCCCTGCATGTAATGTAGCATCTTGGATAGGATCCTGGGAAAGAAAAAGGACATTATTAGAAAATCTGATGAAATCTGAATGAAGTCTGTAGCTTGGTGAATAGTAATTTATCTATGTTAAGGTCTTAATTTTGACAAATGTCTATAGCTACATGAGTTGTTCATGTAACATTAGGGGAAACTGGGAGAAGTGTACTATCTTTGCAATGGTTTTATAAATCTGAGATCATGCCAAATAAAAAATATATTAAAAATAAATCCCAATTCTGAACTCTAATTTCCACAACATGCTGGATAAACAAAGGTCAGTCTGTGATTTAATCATCAGTGGTCAGACTGGATGACTCAGAGAGAAGACCATCAATGGAAGTCGTCTTTTTGAAGTTCTCACCCTCCACCAAACCCCTACCAATATTCAAGCCTCACTCCCCAAGCCCAGCCCAGTACCTAGCCTCTCTCCCCAGCACAGCTGCTCCTGTGGTTCTGTTACTATTTAATGACATTTTGGGCTTGTCTTTGCCAGTCCTTTCTCTGACCTCGGTTCTTTGCATAGCTGACTGTGTCTCCACAAAAATACTTCCCACCCACTCTGAGTAGCATCTTGCCCTGCCCTACTACTCTCTCTGTGATATTACATCATCTTGTTTAAACATTTCCTCAGCATTCAGCTCTATATAAAGTTACCTTGCTCACTCACTTATTGACCTGATTAATAACTGTCTCTCCCTCTCTAGACAGTAAGCTCCCTGGAAACAAGGATCTTGCTTGTCTTGTTCACTGCTGATCCTTAGGGCCCAAAACAGTCCCTGGCACAGAATAGATATTTTTTTAAAGTAACAAATGAATACACTTCTTAAGAGATTTCTGTTCTGTACTTACAGACCCTCTCTAGCTCTGAAAACTGCTGCAATAATGATGACTCAGAGAATTGTAGCAATGCTCCCTACAATGATGTCTCATTCTCACATCCAGTTCATTGAAGAAGGCATTTCTTAAGCACCTGCCATCTGCTTGGAACAATGCGGAACTACAGAGAACCAGCATCCGGTCCCAGAAAGTCAAGTCACAGGAAGGGAATAATACTTGACTTGTTTACAGTAACATAGCACTTTTAAGTTCCTATACACTATAGAGTGGTTAGCCTCATAGAAAATAGCATTTTAAAGTTCCCAAAAAATCACTTCAAGAATCCGAAGGCAGTGATTAAACAGTCTTATTTCTTCCTCAAATTCTAAGGGGTTTGTGAAATAGATCAGTGTATTTTCCCAGTGAAGTGAGGGTTTTTATTTTTAATGGAAAGAATCTACTCACAAATCTGTTTTTTGTTTTACCAACACTGGTCAGGTACTGCATGGATGGCAAGTAAAAGGCAGCATGTCCACCCCCTGCTCTGCCTGCCCATAGCTCAGTCTCTGTGCACAGTGGGCATCGGATGAAAGACTTTATCCTATCCTCATCTATTCTCACACTAGGGTGTTGCCAGGTCATGTGCTTCCTTTATCACTGCATATTTTACTATAATTGTTTAAATATCTATTGTCTCCCTATAAGGTCTGTAAGCCCCATGAAGGTGAGCTGTGTAGATAATATCCACCATTCTATTCCCAGCACTTAGCACGCACCTATCACATACTGGTGGCATAAATAAGCTCAAAGTATAATTTCCACATGAGTGAGTAATTGACAAATGAATGTAGTCTGGAGCAGGAGACATCTGGAATAGAGAGTTCATGCAAGAAGTTACAAAAACCTAAACATATACTGAATAGATAGCAAGATGGGCTCCAACAGCGAGGGACCACAGGATTTTCAGAGACACCTGATTAATTACAACCTCCTCAAACCTCACAGATATTCTCTAAAATATAATTTAATAATATCCATTTGATTATTTTGAGAGTTGATCATTCCTCTCCTAAAAGTCCAGAAAAACTGACATTAGTAGCTTCATATATGACTTTTGAAAGGTGATCAATTCCTAAAATAAATCATTTCTATGCACCTTAAGAGACCAGTTTTCCCAGTCTATACCTCTTGAATATACCCAAGCTCTGGGTTCTATGGTCTTATGGAAATGATTCTTCCAAACCTCAATACTAGCTAGAAAAGGTCACACTCTAGAGAAAAGGGACAACCTTTCATTATACTACCAAAGCATTCTCAGACTCACAAATTTAAGTTACAACAGAAAATAAATAATAAATTTAAGCATTTCCTATATGGAAGACATGCTAGCTATTGCACCTAAAAGTAGAGGATGTGAATTTCTAAGTCCCAGACTCAATACTCAGGTGTGTAATCACATGATTATATACGTACATATATAAAGAGATAGAAGTAGATGTAAGTATTGTGTATTCTTTGCTCTTTTGTGTGATATTAAATCTAGTGTGGCCACAAGAGGAGACACAGGAAAACAAAGATTACTATACTCATAGGTAGTAAAACAGAAGGCACATCATGCCATGGGAAAGCACCAACATCTTTTAGGAGGCAGAAGGAACAGGATCAAGGGGAGAGCAAAGGCCATGGCCTTTACTGAAGTTACATCAGGAAATGCAAGCAGAGCAGGGTAAATATTTTAAATTAGATTGGTTCATTTAAATAACTTAGGTGAACTCTAAACTATTGGAGTGGTCCCTAGTTACCTAATACCTGGTCCTGCAATAATTAAGGCAGAGGAATATTGCCTCTTGGGCGCACCAGCCAGATAAAGAAAGTATGGTCCTGAATTGGTATTGGTTCCAAACCTCAAGAACTCCATGGGGTGAAATCAAGACTGGCCCAGACAGAGGGCAAGGAGAGACCAAAGAAAGAACCAGACCACTCCAGATTGGTAGATGGCAGGTTTATTAAGCAAGGGAACTTACTTATGGGCTTGTCTTAGGTGGCTTAAAAGTGAGATCTCTGCACCCACCCACCAGAATCTTAAAAGTTTATATAGTGCCTTAATGGGTTTCAATCACTGACACCATCCTGATGGTCTCACAACCCATTGTTCCCTCAGGACTTTGCCTTTGAAAATGGCTTTCACTGTAGAAATGTTTGTTAGCTCACACATTCCAAGGGCAGTGGAGGAGGTGAGGAGCCTCCAATTGCTTGGGTCTGGCTCCAGGGTCAATGTGTGGGTCAAGTCCTCTTAATGACCTCCTCCAACAATTTGTTAATTTGCATATCAAAGGCATGTTCCTAGGTGAGTCTTTCCTTATAGCTAAGAATTGGCTAGTCCTTGGAGGAAAAATTCTTCCCTGATGAAAACTTTTTTATTTTTATTGACAAAGTATCGTAATATACCAAAAATTAAAAACATAATACAATTGTCTATACTGTATACATATGTGTTTAAACTAATATCTAGCAAACGGAGATGTGTGTGTATATGTATGTGCAACTGTGTTTAAATTTATGACTCATCTTTTAGCCTGCCTGATCATCAGCAATCTAGAAACCTCATGATTTGTTTGTCTTGATTTTTTGGCCCAATTCAATGTGATTGCTCAGTCAATTAGTTCATATTCTATTTCAATTGACCCCAAGTTTCTCCCTCTTCCTTCTTCCCAAAGATCATGTTTAACCCCCATCAGCTCTTGCCTTGCCTTTCCAAGTAAACAAATTAATGCAGGTTTCATTGACTTTTCTCTTATTATCTAGCCCAAACTGGTTCGTTACTGCCAAGGGAAACTGGGGCACTTTTTTAAAGAAAAATATTCATTTTTATATGAACTGTTCCAATTTTTAACTGTGTTAAATGCTTTTTTTTAGTTAAACACTCTGTGCACTGCCCCCCCACCCACCACCAAAAGTAGATAAATAAAATAAGAGGCCTACTGGCTAATCAAACTGTAACTTCTGTTCTGGACTCCTGGAGGGTCCATGGGTGAGCTTTGGGTATTTATAAACCTGTTCTTCAAACTGCAACTAACGTATTAATACTGCAGTGAAATCAATTTAAAGGCTTAATGTGAATTTTCAATGTCTCAATAGAATAATTTACGATGGAATGAAGAGAATGGGAAGGAAAATATGAGTGAAACACAAGAGGAAGGGAAATGTTGTATTTATGTAACTGTGTGTACCAAGTCAAATGAAGAGTATATTTCTAAGGAGAGTGGACAAACAAGTTTGGAAACACACACACACACACACACACACACACACACACACACACACACGAAACTTAGGTTTTATTCAATTTCCCAAATTGTCCAAGGTCCAAACAGAGCAAGAACATAAAACTGAAGACTCTCCAAGGCCCTACACTGGGTTTTGTTTCTTCTGTCTCCCCTCGTGTTATTCAAACTCTTACCAAGACTCCCAGTCGCTTATATGCCCTGCCGGCTCTGGCCCTAGCGTGAATCCGGCGCAAGCGCGGGCCTCCACACCTGCAGGGGCCGCTGCAAAGAATCCGGTCACCACGGCTTGCACGGCCCATGCACCGGA
Organism: Saccopteryx leptura; assembly: GCF_036850995.1. Taxonomy (NCBI): domain Eukaryota; kingdom Metazoa; phylum Chordata; class Mammalia; order Chiroptera; family Emballonuridae; genus Saccopteryx; species Saccopteryx leptura. The sequence continues at coordinate 10,655,839 of NC_089509.1, read as the reverse complement.
AGCATTTCCACCCGGAACACATTTTTTTGGTCTACAGACACAAGCGTTTCCTGTGACGCTATTTCCTGTTGACTGAGCCGCACATGTGCTTCCCGAGAAAGTGAAGTCCGGCAGGAGTGTGGAGAAGCCGGGCTGTGGTGCCGCCCTGAAGGCGTTTCATCAACATGTCCCATCTGCCGATGAAACTCCTGCGCAAGAAGATCGAGAAGCGGAACCTCAAATTGCGGCAGCGGAACCTAAAGCTGCTGGGTGAGATGCGCCACGCTTCGCGGCGCCTCGGTAGCTGTGGGAGCTCACGCGTGGGCCGCGGCGCTCTCCCGAGTGTCACCGCGGCTCCGGTGTGGCGCAGACAGCGTCCCATGGAGCGCGAGTGCTTGTTGGGGCAGCCTCGAGTCGGATCCCGAGCGGTGCCGACTCGCCCGTGGCCTCGCTCTGCTCGGTCCTCCTGCCTGTTCCATTTGTACTTGGCATTCTACCTCCCTCACCACCTTCACGTTCCACCTCGTCCCCCTCGCACCCATTTCCGATCGGACACGTGAAACTTAATCTCCAGGCACCTTGCTTTAGCATCATCTCTTGAATGTCTGTATTTCTTCAAGAGAAGCTCATTGTCACCCTTTTCACAAAGCTTTCCTGATACCGTTGCTTACCCCTATTTCTCTCTCTCTGTAGTACTTCCACATTTACAACTCTAAAACTTTCTCAAAGCCTCTCGCCAGCTCTGTCTTCCTATCACTTCCCACTTTGGTTTATAAAGTTCTTAAGAGCATCACGTATTTGTTGTGTCTTTCGCAAGGACACTTGAAAAGGATTTTACCTGAATGCCCTCATTTGCAGTCCTAACTTTCTGACGGTCTTGGAAGTTGTACAGATTAAGCTTTTTAGGTCCTGTATAATAAGAGATAAACCCATGAGGACAACTTTTGACGCTTAATACTTTACCCCAATTGGTTTTCAACAGAGATTCGTTTCTTGAAAGAAATCCTGGAGGAGAGCGAAGGTTTGTGGGTTTTAGAAATAATGTTTTTGAAGTTCCCTTGTATTTCCAAATACTTATAGACTAATACAGCATTACTAGCCACTTTTTGGTAGTTAAAGATAACGATTAAAATAAAGGATAGTAATATCTTTTTCTATAAACATGGGAACTTTTTTTGTTGTTGTTCACCATTACCAGTGAATGGTTTCTGTCCTCATGGTTGTCTTCTTTTTTTTAATTTAATTTAATTAATTGTGTTTACACAGATTCTAGGGTCACCTCAAATGCATCCCCCTCCCCCAAAACATGGAAACTTTTTTAAAGACATTCTCAGATATTTATATATTAGAATAGGGACCAATGAGTGGTTAGCCCACAGTTTTCAATTCATTAAGATTTAGGAAAGTTGAGGGTGAATGTTTTGAAGTTGTATTTATATGAAAAGCAATAGTTGTGTGAATAAGATGTAAGTTTTTGATATATCTGTTAGCCATATATTTATCTACTATAATTTCACCCCAGCTGTTTAAATATTTAACTTCATGAAGTTTTCCTGTCCTGGACTTTTTAACTCTTAAGGACAGAGATGACGGTATTCTGAAGTTAATTGCAGCTTTTCTTTTTCCAGCATTTTTCCTTAAAAGGAAACTTACTTGTCCTGTAATGCAACACCACAAAATTGCAAGTGGTTTTAATAATGTATGGCAAGCCTTGCCAGGCAGTGGCGCAGTAGATAGAGCGTCGGAGTGGGATGTGGAAGACCCAGGTTCTAAACCCAAGGTCGCCAGCTTGAGCGCAAGCTCATCCGGCTTAAGCATCTGCTCCCCAGCTTGAGCAGGTCGCTGGCTTGAGTGTGTGGGATCATAGACATAACCCCATGGTCGCTGACTTGAAACGCAAGGTCGCTGGCTTGAACCCAAGGTCGCTGGCTTGAGCAAGGAGTCACTTGCTCTGCTGTAGCCTGCGCCCCCCCCCCCCATCCCCGTCAAGGCATGAGAAAGCAATCATTGAACAACTAAGGAGCTGCTGCAACGAAGAATTAATGTTTCTCATTTCTCTTTCTTCCTGTCTGTCTCTGTCAAAAAAATAATAATGTACAGTCCTCAAATAACATCATTTTGTTCACTGTCATCCGTTGTAACGTAAGGAGGAGTTAATATTTATTAGCCTGTGGTCAAGTTGATTTCATTATATGTGGTTTCCTGCAGTTCCAGGAACCTATCAGTGACATTAAGTAAGGATTTACTGAATATGAAAGGGAAGTACACATTATGTCATTTCAGTTCTGAAAGCCCTGGAATTTCTCATTAGGGATTCCAGTGTTTCTAAGTAAACTTGTCCTTTGTTACAATGTATTCTGTTTTTAAACAGGAGCCTTGGATGTGAGCCTATCAAAAATTCAAACTGGAGATATGTCTGAAGAAACAGTAAATCGAAAAGTTAAAAAATTCCTCAAGCAGTCTACTAATGTAGGCTTGTCAGAAGCCCAAAATGGAGATATATATAAAGAAACAGTGGGAAGTCGAGAAGTTAAAAAATCCCTAAAGCAGTTTATGAATAAGGGCGTAACAGAAGCCCAAAATGGAGGTACAGCTAAAGAAAAAATGGAAAGTGTAAAAATTAAAAAATCCCCCAAGGAATCTGCCATATTAACGAATGGGGAGGCAGCACTGCAGTCTCCCAGTTCAGACTCGAAGAAGAAGAAGAAAAAGAGAAAGAGAAAAATGGTGGATGATGCTGGGCCAGGTAAGTACTTTATTTTCTTTTAATTTAAGCCATTTAAACTTTTTCAGTTATCATTCTTCCTTCCTTTCTTTATTATTGTGTCCAAATGACATGCAGGAACCTGCTGTACTCACTAGTAGACCAAAAACTAGCCTGGTAGCTAAAGAAAACGTGGGGGAGGGGAGCATTTTATTTTTCTCAAAATACTGAGCAATGCGTCCTGCCATTACATTCCCTAACAACTTTGAATAAAAGCTCACACTTTAAAGGGAATCTCCTTACATGGCTAGAAATTTGCTCTTTTGTTAGCTGGGTTTTTTATGATGAATGGAACATACTGTGGTACTCAGAATACAGTGTGTCTGTAAAGTCATGGTGCACTTTTAACCGGTCACAGGAAAGCAACAAAAGATGATAGAAATGTGAAATCTGCACCAAGTAAAAGGAAAACCTCCCAGTTTCTGTAGGATGATGTGCAGCATGTGCGCATGTGCAGATGATGACATAACACTGTGTATACAACAGAGCAGCCCACGGCCATGCCTGTCAAGATATGGACAGTACAGAGGAAAGTTCAGTGTGTTCTGTGGCTCGCTAAATTCAAATCCGTGACCAAAGTGCAACGTGAATATCAGCGCGTTTATAACGAAGCGCCACCACATAGGAATAACATTACTCAGTGGGATAAGCAGTTGAAGGAAACTGGCAGTTTGGTGGAGAAGCCCCGTTCTATTAGGCCATCAGTCAGTGACGAGTCTGTAGAGGCTATACGGGATAGCTACCTAAGGAGCCCTAAAGAATCTGTGCGTGAGTCCACATCAAACTGCACTTAATAGGTATGAAACTGGGAGGGTTTTCCTTTTATTTGGTGCAGATTTCACATTTCTATCGTCTTTTGCTTTCCTGTGACTGGTCAAAAGTGCACCATGTCTTTACGGACACACTGTATTTTGAGTTTACTCTTTTGCAGACAGAACTGTGGAATTATTGATACTAAAATCCACGCTGGTAGTACAATCCACCTTCTCGGGCCTTTACGTATTCGGGAACTTTGCATTAATGATACTTTTCACTTACCTCTTCTTTGTCCCAATTCTTTCTTCTACCATGAATTCCTTCCTTTTGAAAGGTTTGTTAATGATCATCTACATCTGGGGTAGTCAGTCCTTTTATACCTATCACCCACTTTTGTATCTGTTAGTAGTAAAATTTTCTAACCGCCCACTGGTTCCACAGTAATGGTGATTTATAAAGTAGGGAAGTAACTTTACTTATAAAATTTATAAAGCAGAGTTATAGCAAGTTAAATCATATAATAATTATTACTTACCAAGTACTTTATGTCAGATTTTGGCTGTTCGGCAGAATAAATCTTTATAAAACAACTTACTATACTTAAATCTATCTTTTTATTTATACTTTGGTTGCTCCCCTACCGCCCACCATGAAAGCTGGAACACCCACTAGTGGATGGTAGGGACCAGGTTGACTACCACTGATTTACATAGATATACAAAGTATATAAAATAGCAGTTAGGAAACTTCTGAATAAATAGAACATTAATTTCCAAGTGAGTATAATGGCAGGATAATATTGAGGGGGAAGCGAAGTTTTCTTTTGGAAGATGATTAGATTTAAATAAGCTTACGTGAGAGAATAGGCACTTTGAGATGTGAGCAAGCAGAGATTTCAAGGGAGGATAGAACAGGTGTCCGCAAACTGTTCAGCCTTCCAGCAGCTTTTGTCAGGGAGGCTTTACTAGAAATACTGCAGTGCCCATTTGTTTACTTCATCTTTATGGTGACAGAGTTCATAGCCTGCAAAACCTGAAATCTTTACTATCTGGCCCTTTAAGAAAAAGTTTTGCCAGCACCTGTGTTAGAATTTTATTTACCTGTCTTATCTGAAATAAAGCTTCCATTTAAATAAGAGCTTTGAACCTTTCCAAACATGCATGGCTGTCTTCATCTGCCTGCAGACCCAGTACATTTGTAGGTTATGAGAAATTGTTTAAACAAAAGGTGAAAAGAGAAAGAGAAGCATGGAGATAAGACACTACAGTTTTTATTTAAAGTGATTGTAATTCTGTTCTAACATTATCGGTAGTTTTAGGATTCTTTCCTAGTATGCGTAAGAAAGTGATTCATTTCTATTCTCAAGCACTGAATGGCAGGGCTGGAATTTTTGACCCTACTGGTAGACTTTAAGGAAAAGAGAAGTAATAAATGATGAAGACCAGCTATGAGATCCATGGCTTTTGAACATGTGGGTCCTGCAGAGTTGAGTGTTTCCCAGAAGGGTGGTAGTCAAGTCTAAAGAAGAAGCCAGCCCTGGGCTAAGAGTCCTGAGTTCTGGTCTGGGTCAGTTCTGTTCAGACTAGCATCACTAACTACCCTAGATTGAGAAAACCCAGTACAATTGTTAATCCATTTGACCCAGAGAAACATTGCAGAGCATGACAAAAGTTGTGAATATAGAAGTACAAGACCAGAAAACCTTACCTTTCTCCCGTCCCTACTTACATTCCAGGAACAAGCCAGTTTCTGCCGCCCAGCTGAGTGGATAGTTGCCCCTCCTTTGTAGTCTATCTTTACTAACATGAAGAGCCTTGGCCATTTCGTTCATCTTTCTTTAAAACAAAATTAGCTTTTATGGCAAACTTACATTTAATGGCATGAGAGGAAAATCATTGCTGGTTATGAGTTTTTAACCCTTTAAGTAGTATGAATGTTCATGTATGTCCTCGTGCCTCTTGACCATCCAGAGTATGATCGATTTATTTTAAAAATGTGTAGGCCTTGGCCGGTTGGCCCAGCGGTAGAGCGTTGGCCCTACGTGTGGAAGTCCCAGGTTCGATTCCCAGCCAGGGCACATAGGAGAAGTGCCTGTCTGCTTCTCCACCCTTCCCCCTCTCCTTTCTCTCTCTCTCTTCCCCTCCCACAGCCAAGGCTCCATTGGAGCAAAGTTGGCCCAGGCGCTGAGGATGGCTCCGTAGTCTCCATCTCAGGCGCTAGAATGGCTCCAGTTGCAGCAGAGCAATGCCCTAGATGGGCAGAGCATCGCCCCCTGGTGGGCATGCCTGGTGGATCCTGGTCAGGTGCATGCGGGAGTCTGTCTCTCTGCCTCCATGCCCCCCCCCCCACTTCGGAAAAATACCAGAAAAAATGTGTAAGGCAACATTAAAAAACGGCAAATGTATGTTCTTGTTTCCATAAATTGGTTATCAAACAAACATAATTTTAAGTTAATAAAACTGTAAATGGAACTCATTTTATTTTTTGAAAGAAAACTCACTCCTAGAGGTCTGTGAGCATTAAAAAAACTCACTACCTAAAGGTTATTAAAAATCATTAGTGACACCCCCTAACTTTAACTTTATTTACATTTTGTTATGCTTTTGATTAGTTAAACAGTAATTGTGAGCAAAAAAATATTAAATTTAAAGTAAATAAAATAAAAAAACATTAATGATAAGCCATATTTTTCCTCAGTAAAGTGTAATTAGAATACTTAGTTTAGTTAGACTTCTAAAAACTGGGTTACTTGAGATGGTATAATACATTAAAAATCCTGAAAAGTATTTTGGTAAATGTGCAGTCCGCCGGGTTTTTTAATGTAGCCAAATATTTAATTATGAAAGAGACATTCTTAGCAAATTAGAACTATAAATGTGTTAAGCTTTTGAAAATATACCTCTTTGCATCACAGATCACAAATATTTTCTCTTGTGATTTCCTTTGGTATTTTTATTTGAAGAAAAAAACTGAAATATGGGGGGTTTGTTCTTTCAAACCAAAGATATAAAAAAAGCAAAAACTGAAGACAAAGGGGAATCTGACAAAGTTGGCCAGCCTTCTGCAGAACCAGAAAACAATGTGGACCAGCCCGATGACGGAGAGGACGACAGTGACGTGCCCAGCCTGCCCCTGGGACTGACCGGTAACTTCCAGCTTTCCAGATAGTTCTTAAAAATGCCATACCTCCCTGGATTACAAGATTTGAAGTTTTGATTGTGACTTTAGCCTGGGAAAAATAAGATTGACAAAAATGTTTTGTTTCTTATGTGCTGCTTTTTACCTTCCATATTGTGTGCCCTAGTTTTTGTTTTGTTTGTTTTTGTACTGATTTTTGTGTGTGTTTTTTTTCACGATAGAGAGAGGGATAGACAGAAAGGGAGAGAGATGAGAAGCATCAACTCAATAATTATGGCACCTTAGTAGTTCATTGATTGCTTTCTCATATGTGTCTTGACGAAGGGTTGTAGGGGGTCTCCAGCTGAGCCAGCGACCTTGGGCTCAAGACAGCGACCATGGGGTCATGTCTATGATCCCACACTCAAGGTGGTGACCTCGGTGGTTTTGAACCTGGGACCTCAGTGTCCCAGGCCAACACTGTACTACGCCATCACCTGGTCAGGCGTGCCCTAGTGTTTGTTTCTTTCTCTAGTTTCTCTTCATTACTAACAGTATTTTAATAGTGAACACAGTTTCTGTGGTCCTTTGTTCTTTGGTTTATCATTTTCTATAGCTCATTCCATGTTGTAATAGGAAAGTCATTGGCCCAAAAGTCTGGAGACCAGAGGATAATACTGGCTTACTTACTAAGGGAAGGGGAGAAGAGAATTAACATGGAAGAACTCGTTATCCTCCTTTGGTCCTTGTTTCTTTATCTGTAAAGTTAAGAGTTTAGACTAGAATTAGTTGCTCTTAACCAAAAATGTCTAGGAGTTACTTGAGTTATTTGGTTATGGCTTTTTGTTAAAATATTGAGGCCCAACCAGACCTGCATAATCAGAATCGTAAAGGTTTTGGCAGTAGCTCTCAACCAAGGCAACTTTGTCTCCCAGGTAGGGTGACCAGCTCATCTTGATCCTCCAGAACTTGATCAGTTTTAGCCTTGAAAGTCAGTATCTCATAAACCGCTGTCCCGGGCAAATCATGAGAGTTGGCCACCATCATTTTTGGTTGTCAGAACTGGACATGGGCTACTGGCATCTGGTGGGGAGAGGTCAGGATGCTGCAGAACATCCTGTAGGGTACCGGACAGCCTCTCACAACAAAGAACTGTTTAACCCAAGGGGTCAGTAGTGCCCAGGTTGACAGTACCCAGGGTGTATAGCCAGGTATGCTGGAATAGGGAGCTTCTGGGGGGTGATGCTTCTCCCGCTGAAGAACTGCACACCTGATATGTAGGTTCCATCTGTTCCTGCTAAATAAGACTCAGTTGTCTTTTGGGAATGAGGTTTACTACTCTTTTGATTGACTTTACACTTGGTTTTTATTATACTAAATATCACTTTTTATTTCAGATTTCTTAAACATATTGTTTCTTTCTGAACTGTTACATCTCCACCCCCACCCTTGGCATTTTCATTTCATGAGTCCCTTGATTGTACCTCCTCTCTCTCCCTTATTGTTTTGTTACAGTACACAGCCATCAGCAGTGGAGAAATTTTGAAAGTATAGGGTCTTTGTCATAATATTCATAGAAATGGTAGTCTTAGTGGAAGAAGCTCTTCTAAGCTTGACTCCAACCCAGTAATGCTTCCAATCAGCAAAACTAATTTAGGCAACGCTAGCTGTATTAACTAGTGAAAATGATACATTTACTCATAATAAACTGTCTCCCATTCAGGAGCTTTTGAGGATACTTCATTTACTTCTCTATCCAGTCTTGTCCATGAGAACACTCTGAAGGCAGTGAAAGAAATGGGCTTTACAAACATGACTGAAATCCAACATAAAAGTATCAGACCACTTCTGGAAGGCAGGTATGATGAACACAAATTTGGTCATTAGTGGCTATTTTTAGTGCTAGTAATTTGAAAAGAAAATTCTGGTTTGTTCTGTTGATTTTGTTCTGCGTTGGTTTACATATTCAACCTGCATTAAGGCTTTAAATCATTTACTGATAGTTGAAGAAAACTGTTCACTTGTGTTTCATAGCACGATTCTTATTTCTGAGTAGGTATTTACCCAGTTTGTTGAGTTCAGTGATAGAGAAGGTGAGAATTTTGTCTTTCGTGATCCTGTTCTTAGATCCTGATGGTAGCTGTTCAGTAGGTACTTGCTGAATGAGTATACTAACTCTCTCTTTCTCTTCCTTCCCCTTTTTTATATTTAGGGATCTTCTAGCAGCTGCAAAAACAGGCAGTGGCAAAACACTGGCATTTCTCATCCCTGCAGTTGAGCTCATTGTTAAGTTAAAGTTTATGCCCAGGAACGGTAAGCCTTTGATCCATTTGTTTCTGCTGTTGTCTCACTAGAAGTTAACTGTAGCTGTTGTGAACTCATGGTGATAATTACAGTCTGACTTTTACCACATAGTATTTTTTGCTTTTTAGGAACAGGAGTTCTTATTCTCTCACCTACTAGGGAGCTGGCCATGCAGACCTTTGGCGTTCTTAAAGAGCTAATGACCCACCATGTTCACACATATGGATTAATAATGGGTGGTAGTAATCGAGCTGCTGAAGCACAGAAACTTGCTAATGGGATCAACATCATTGTGGCTACCCCAGGCCGTCTCCTGGACCATATGCAGGTAAGAGGACACTGTTAAGGAATACCTGTCTCCTTGGCTGTGTGAAACAAACTTGACAGCTAACAGTGTTTCTTTGTCCTTTGTCTCATTAGAATACTCCAGGATTTATGTATAAAAACCTGCAATGTCTGGTTATTGATGAGGCTGATCGTATCTTGGATGTTGGGTTTGAAGAGGAATTAAAGCAAATTATTAAACTTCTGCCAAGTAAGTGGATAGCATCTGCATATGGTTTGCAAAGTAGTTCGAAGCAGTTCAGGTTGTTCCTGTATACCAGAATTGAGCATAGCCAATGCAGTAGCTGTACCAGTTAACCTTAGAGTTAGTTTGCAATATAAGCATCAAACTTACTGGTGGCTTAATAGAGTGCTTCCACCGTTTTAGAGGTTCAGTGAAGGTTAAACAGTCCAAACGTACATCACATTTCCGTTCCCCACCACCACCCCATCTTCTTTTCTCTTTAACATTTCCCAGGTAGCCATAGTGCGCTGTCTTGTGTGTGATATTTGAGTCATACATACTTGGTTATAGTACTTGTAGCATTATAAACTGCTTATATCTGTAATAAGGTCATTTTATCCAGTATACAAGTTGATGTTTTGTTTGTTTTTAGCAGGAGACACTTTACTTGTTCATTGATTGCTTTTTATATGTGCCTTGACCAGAGGGGGCAAAGGGGGCTCCAACCAAGCCACCTCTAGGAGCTGCCCCAGCAGACTCTTCATGTTCTTAAAATGCTAATGACCCACTATGTTCACACATATGGATTAATAACGGGTGTCAGTAACAGATCTGCTGAACATGTCGATGATCCCATGCCCAAGCCAGTGACCTCAGGGTTCTGAATCTAGATCCTCAGTGTCCCTGGTCAATGCTCTGTCCCCACTGCATAACCACCAATCAGGCTACAATTTGTTTGTTTGTTTTTGTTTTTTGTGGCAGAGAGAGAGGGACAGATAGGGACAAACAGACAGGAAGGGAAAAACATGAGAAACATCAATTCTTTGTTGCAGTTTCTTAGTTGTTCATTGATTGCTTTCTCATATGTGCCTTGACCGGAGGGCTACAGCAGACTGAGTAACCCCTTGCTCGAGCCAGTGACCTTGGGTCCAAGCTGGTGAGCTTTGCTCAAACCAGATGAGCCCACGCTCAAGCTGGAGACCTCGGGGTCTCGAACCTGGGTCCTCAGCATCCCAGTCCAACACTTTATCCACTATGCCACTGCCTGGTCAGGCTACAATTTGTTTTTGAATGCTTCACTGAGATAAAATTGACATAATATGTACATATTTTAAGTACAGAAGTTGATCACTTTTGACATTGTGCCTGTGAAAATATCATCACATCAGTATAGTGAACGTCTCCATAACCCTCAAGTGTTTCCGCGCACCATTGTGATCCCTCTCAGCCTCAGTAGGAGCAACCCTCACCTACGTCCACCAGCTGCTCATATGCATCTCTCTCTCCCAGGCAAATGTTGATCTGCTTTCTGTCACTGTAGATGAGTTTTCATTTGCTAGAGATTTATGAAGTTGCTATGAACATTCATCTACAGCTCTTTTTCTATGGGCACACACCTTCTGTAGTAACTACTGAGGAGTGGAGTGGCCAGTATTTACCTTGTTCCCTTTTACATCCCCATCAGCAGTGTACAGGAACCCCAGATCTGCCTATTAAGTCTGGAAACTGACTCCTAACTTGGTTATTTTTCAGAATTGCTATGGTTGTTGTCCTTTGCATATCCATATAAGTTTTAGAATCAGTTTGTCAGTTTCTACTCCCTAAAAAAATTGGTTGATTGGGATTATATTGAATATAGGTCATTGGTGGAAGACAATCTTGAGTCAGTTCAATCCATGAATAAGGTATACCTCTGTTTATTAGCTCCTTATTTCTGTCAACAGTGTTTGAGTTTTCAGAGTAGAGGGGTTTTTTTTCATGTCTCTTGTCAGATTTATCCCTGTTTCACTAAAATTTTAATTTCAAATTATTCATTGTATGTACATACACAGTGGATTTCTGTGTGTCCATCCTATGTCTGGGAAGGTAATAATTTCTGTGTTCAACTGGATCGTTCAGTATGAACCTTCAGATGAAGCTAGCCAGCAGATTTTCTGCATAGGCAATCATGGCATCTAAAAAGAGAAAAAGCTAACTCCTCACTGAATACACTTCTTGCATGATTGCACTGGTGAGAACCTCTAATACAAGACAGAATGAAGTGGAGACAAAACATCTCTGTCTTGTTCCTTGGAGGGGAAGCGTTCAGTCTTCCACTGGAAAGCATGACATTACCTGTAGGTTTTTCTTGTAGATGCCCCTCATCAGATTGAGGTTTGTCCCTTTTCCTAGTTTGCTGAGATTTTTAAAGTCAGAAATAGATGTTAAATATTATCAAAAGCACTCTGGCCTTTTGGCTCAATGATAGAATGTCGACCCAGCGTGTGGATGTCCCGGGTTCGATTCCTGGTCAGGGCACACAGGAGAAGTGCCCATCTGCTTCTCCACCCCTGTCCTCACCCTCTTGCTTTTCTCTTGCGCACGTGCGCGCGCGCTCTCTCTCTCTCTCTCTCTCTCTCTCTCTCTCTCTCTTCTCTCTTGCAGCCATGGCTTGATTGGAGCAAGTTGGCCGCAGGCATTGAGGATGGCTCCGTGTCCTCCACCTCTGGCACTAAGAAGAGCTTGGTTGCTGAGCAAAGGAGCAATGCCTCAGATGGGCAATGCCCTAGTGGGCTTGCCAGCTGGATCCTGTTCGGGGCACGTGTGGGAGTCTGTCTCAGCCTCCCTTCCTCTCACTGAATTAAAAAAGATAACTGTCAAAAGCATTTTTTGCCTGTTGAAATGATCAGATTATTATTCTTTAGTTTATTAATATGGTAAATTATTTTGGTTAATTTTTAAATGTTAAAGCAGTCAACCCTGCATTCATGGAATAAACCCTACATGGCCACATGTTTTCCTTTTTATAATTATATATTGCTGGATTCAGTTTTCTAAAGTTTTGTTTAGATATTTTGCATCTATGCTCATGAGTCATTGTTGGGTTTCAGTATCAGGGTAATGGCTGGCTTCAAAGAATAAGTTGGAAAGGAAATTCTCTTTAGTGTCCTGGAGAGTTAGTGAAGAATCAGTAATATTTCTTCTTTAAATAGTTGATAAACCTCACTACTGGAGACTATTGGGACTGGAGTTTTCTTTACATAAAGATTTTTTTTTTTTTTTTGTATTTTTTTGAAGCTGTAAAGGAGGAGGCAGACAGACTCCTGCATGCGCCTGACCGGGATTCACCCGGCACGCCCACCAGGGGGCGATGCTCTGCCCATCTGGGGCGTTGCTCTGTTGCAACCAGAGCCATTCTAGCACCTGAGGCAGAGGCCACAGAGCCATCCTCAGTGCCTGGGCCAACATTGCTCCAGGGGAGCCTCGGCTGCGGGAGGGGAAGAGAGAGACAGAGAGGAAGGAGAGGGGGAGGGGTGGAGAAGCAGATGGGCGCTTCTCCTGTGTGCCCTGGCCAGGAATCGAACCCAGGACTCCTGCATGCCAGGCCGACGCTCTACCACTGAGCCAACCGGCCAGGGCCTACATAAAGATTTTAAGTACAGTTTTTTTAATAAATACAAAACCGTTCTTCTGTTTCTTGTGTGAGCTTTTGCAGTTTCTCTTTCAAGAAAGTTGTCCATTTGCCTGAATGGTGGTGGCACAGTGGATGGAGCGTCGACCTGGGAAGCTGAGATCCCATATGCAAAACTCTGAGGTCTCCGGTGTGAGCACACAGTTGCCGGCTTGAACGTGGGATCCTAGACATGACCCCACGGTCGCTGGCTTGAGTAAGGGGTCACTGTCTCCGCTGGAGCCCCCTGGTCAAGGCACATAGGAGAAGCAATCAGTAAACAACTAGAGTGATGCAACGACAAGTTGCTGCTTCTCATCTCTCTCCCTGTCTCTCGCTCGCTAAAAAAAATTGTCCATTTCATCTAAGTTGTCAAATTTATGAATATAAAATTATTTCTGAGGTATCCTTAGTATCTGTAGTGACATCATGTCTCCCCTCCTGGTGGTTCTAATTAGGAGGAGCGTTTGTGGCTATGAAGCAGTTCTCAGGACTCCCTGAAAGACTCTGGTTATTCCATGTGTGTCTGTTTCAGCACGCAGGCAGACTATGCTCTTTTCCGCCACGCAAACTCGGAAAGTTGAAGACCTGGCAAGGATTTCTCTGAAAAAGGAGCCGTTGTATGTCGGTGTCGATGACGATAAAGCTAATGCAACAGTGGATGGGCTTGAGCAGGTGCCTGTGGTCAACATCTTAAGTTTTAAGGCTTTTTTGTTTTGTTTATTGTGGGGGGTTCTTATAATTGTTTCCCACAAAACAAGTGGGTTACTGAACTGGGTATAGAGAGAAGTTGGTTGGCTGTTGGGTCTCTGGTTTGCCTGGTGTAAAGTATCCTGAACTCGGAATAATTAAATCAGCTCTCTGTGCTGTCTCTTTAACATCACTTACCACGTAGGAAGCGTTATTACCTACTACCAGTAATGTAGTTGTGGAAAATTGGAAGTGACAAAGGTCCAAACTAGGTTGATTAAATATAGAACTTTAGGATCAACTCTTTTAATGAATAAAATATTTTCTGTACCAATTTAGCTTTAAAACATTTCATTGATATTTTAATTTTTTTTTTAATTTATTGTAGAGAGAGATACATTGATTTGTTGTTCCACTTATTTATGCATTTATTGGTTGATTTTTTTATGTGCCCTGACTAGGGATCGAACTCACAGCCTTGGCATGTTAGGACAGTGCTCCTGCCAACTGAGCTACCTAGCCAGGCCCCTTTCATTGGTTTTTAATTTTTTAAAATATATTCATTTACCCAGCTTTGTTATCTTGTTTACGACTGTGCACTTAAGCTGAGGTTATTTGAGATCTTGCTATTAAAGACCTTTCAAAAAATAAGTGATATATTTTGAGAGTTCCAGTTAGTAGGGGTGTTGATACATTCCAGCTGCAAGAACTGTTGCAGTAATATGTAATAGGAGAAGCATTTCGTGTCCAGTGATTACAGCTTGTTAAAGGAATCAAAAGTGCCTAAATTAACCTTACTTTAGGTGTGTTTATTGTGATGGCAGTAACTTTACTATGCATGTGTGGTGTTTGTGGTCTTCATCAGATTATTGGCTCCTGCAGCTGAAAATGTTTGTGTTCTTATTGTGTATCTTTTCATTTAAACTACTTCTAGGGGTATGTTGTTTGTCCTTCCGAAAAGAGATTCCTCCTGCTCTTTACATTCCTTAAGAAGAACCGGAAGAAGAAACTAATGGTCTTCTTTTCATCTTGTATGTCCGTGAAGTACCACTATGAATTGTTGAACTACATCGATTTGCCTGTCTTGGCCATTCATGTAAGTCGACTATGAAAAGTTTATTTAAAACAGGTTGTGCTTAGCAGTTACATGGATTGTGAGGTTTGGGGTACTGCTCTCTAAACGTAGGTGCGTCTGCACTGGGTACCTGATCCTGTGTGAGGGAGCGTGCCAGGTGTGGAGGACTGAGAACCACACCGGGAGAAGAGACGCCGTCTGCCTGGGTAAAGAGGACAGGCCAGGAAGGGAACCTGTCATGAGGCAGGCGTACAGCTCTGTGGTTCGGGGTTCTGCACCTCGACCTCCCAGAAGCAGCCTCGTTCCCAGCTCTAATGATGTTTTGATTTGATTCTAGGGAAGGCAGAAGCAAAATAAGCGTACAACCACATTCTTCCAGTTCTGCAATGCAGATACGGGGATCTTGTTGTGCACGGATGTGGCAGCCAGAGGGCTGGATATTCCTGAAGTCGACTGGATTGTGCAGTATGACCCTCCGGATGACCCCAAGGTAACTGGCATCCTCGGGCTTTCTAAGAACGGCTCTACGTTAAGGAGCACACTCTCCCGGTTCCCTGAGAAATAGTACATTTACGTCCATAGGTTTATTTCTTAGTTATGCGATTTTTTATTGTACAGTTACGTAGTATTTCTGTGGTGCTGTTAGTATTTAGGGCTTTTGCAGGACCCAAAGACGATATGTAAGAAGGTTTGAGAGGCATCAGTGGGACTTCAGTTAGGAATGTTACATACTTGGAATGATTCGTTAAGGGCATGGGTCTCAGAGGGAATAAAATTTGCTTACAGAGACATGACTGTACTGTGTGTAGTAAGAGTAAGTTTATTAAGTATTTTCAACAAATCAGAGGTTGTATAAATTGTCGGCTGGCATTTAAACATGTTTCAAAAAGCCATTTTGAGGACGAAGCACACGTGCTGGTTGGTCACTTATTAGCTCATAGAGTTAATGTGAATATCGTGTCCAGCTTTCCTTGGCCTCGGACCTCGGCCACTGCCCTGTTCTCTCTGGGGATGGTGCCTGCAGAGGGAGCAGTGGGCTCGCTTTGGGGAATCCCCTCCGGGAAGGGCACCACCTCCTAAGGATCCGCTGCCTTGCTTCTGCCCATGACCACGCGGCGCCTGCAGGTTCCTGTGGAGGTCCGTCAGTCAGCTCAGGCTTTCTCCCTCCACCACAGGAGTATATTCACCGTGTGGGAAGAACTGCCCGAGGCCTGGACGGCAGGGGGCATGCCTTGCTCATTTTGCGCCCTGAAGAGTTGGGTTTCCTTCGTTACTTGAAACAGTCCAAGGTAAAGGTTTTTGATTGGGAAATCTTAACTTGGGAAAGGATTCCTTTTGGTAGGGACTGTTGACCATTGCAGATGGCCATAGCACTGTTCCTAGAAGTGTCCAGGAAGTCGTGAGTCACTGCAGTGCTTCAGAACCCTTGTGACAGAGGTTAAGCAAGTGAGATTTCATGTGGGCTGGCCCAGGAAATGTGAACAGAAAAAGCTACCCATATGGCTTAGCCCTTGAGCTCTGTCGGTCAGCAGTGTATCTTGTGTGCTCAGTTCCCTCTCCTATTTTGGCAGCCTTTGGAAACAACCTCCACTCCTTTCAAGCTCCTCACACCTGACCATTCCCACCTCCCATTGCCTTTCCTGCAGCCTTCTCTGCATTAGTTCTGTCTCTCTCTCTCAGCTCACCCAAAGCAATGGGATCCTCATTCACTCCTGCCGCTGCCACCACCTCCTCCTTCTCCTCCCCCTCCCCTCCTCTTCTCCGTCTTCCTCTTCCTCCTCCCTCTCCTCTTCCTCCCTCCCCCTCCTCTTCTCCCTCTTCCTCCTCCCTCCTCTTCTCCCTCTTCCTCTTCTCCCTCTTCCTCTTCCTCCTCCCCTCCTTTTCCTCCTCCCTCCCCCTCCTCTTCTCCCTCTTCCTCTTCCTCCTCCCCTCCTCTCCCTCCTCCCTCCCCCTCCTCTTCTCCCTCTTCCTCTTCCTCTCTCTCCTCCCCCTCATCATTTCCTCTTCCTCTTCCTCTTCCCCCTACTCCTCCTTCTTCCACCCCCACCCCCCATTGGTCATCTGGTTTACCTTCCATCTCTCCCTTGCAGTTGGTTCTTTACCATTCCAGGTCTTTCACTATGAAAACTCACTTCAGCCTAAACATTCTGCTGCCACCACTTCAGCATGGCAGCTGCCTGTTCCCCATCTTCGGTCTGCCACTTTGAAAAGTGGTTTCTCCTTTCTCCATTTGTCTCCACCGTGCTGCTGTCCAGCCCACCTGATCTGACGGGCTCGTTCCTGCCCACCCAGTCTGCTGCGTTAGGATTGTAAGCGGTCTCTGTCACTAGTCTGAGTGCTGATCAGACCGTCTCTCCCTGATGTCCCTCCCTTCTGGCTTCCCCACACAGCCTTGCCGGCTGGTTTCTTCCGTTCAACAACTCGCTGCAGACTGTGCCCTTTTCCTCTGGAACACCCTGTCCCTGGTTCTCTTGTGGCAGCCCTGCTGTCCCTTGGGGCAGCCTCACTGACCTCCCTTCCTTCCGTGCCCACAGTGTGCTCACTGGGTTGTCTCTTCAGTGACCTGTCTCCCCATGAGACGGCACTCTCTCGGAGAGCAGGGCTCTGGCCTGGCGGCTGCCCCCCAGCCCCTAGGAAGTGATGGCTGGGAAGACGTCCTGGGGGTCCATGCTGCTCGTGCTCCCTGGTGTCAGGCTCTAGTCAGAGGGTGCTGTTGTGTCCGGGCAGCTCGCCCACATGGAGAGACGAGTTAGTGGTCCTCACCTGAGCTTCAGGCTGCTCAGTCACCGAGCAGACCCCTTCCGTAGAGAAAAGGGTTTCACTGACTATCCTGTGCAGCTGCTGCCTTTGCACAGCTGTTGTGTCAGCTGTTCACCACTTATAAGTCATCTAAACATCTGAACTTCAGTCCATCCTAGTTGACGCATCTTCACACTTCCGTTTTCTAGGTTCCATTGAGTGAATTTGAGTTTTCCTGGTCCAAAATTTCTGACATTCAGTCTCAGGTATGATGTTTTTTGTTTGTTTTGTTTTTTTGAGTGTGGGTTTTTTGTTTGCAGCCTCAGTCTCCTTCCAGCATTGATCGCTTCTGTCCTGTTCCGTCTTCCTTTTATTAATGGGAAGTGTGGGCTTGTGACCTGCCAGGTGTCTTGCTGGGCCAGCCCCCACGTTTCTGTGCTCTGTGTTGTTTTTGGCCACAACGCACAGGAAGTTTGTGGTGATTCTTACTGCGGCAGGATTTAGCAAAGCTTGGAATGAATGTATGGAGACAATGTTTTTGTAGGATGGTTTTTCTAATATATATATGAAACCTGTTTTATTAAGACCATGTTCTTTCCATTTCAGCTTGAGAAATTGATTGAAAAGAACTACTTTCTTCATAAGTCAGCCCAGGAAGCATATAAATCGTATATTCGAGCATACGACTCCCATTCTCTGAAACAGATCTTTAATGTTAATAACTTAAATCTGCCTCAGGTCGCTCTGTCGTTTGGTTTCAAGGTGCCTCCTTTTGTGGACCTGAGTATCCTTTTCTTGTTAGGAATGCTTGCAGGAATGAGGGACAGAAGCACGGCAGGTGTGCGGGCCCTGCTCTGGGTGCGCTCTGGCTAGGAACCAGCCAGGTGCGGGCCCTGCTCTGGGCTGGGTGCGCTCTGTCTAGGAAGCAGCCAGGTGCGGGCCCTGCTCTGGGTTGGGTGCGCTCTGGCTAGGAACCAGCCAGGTGCGGGCCCTGCTCTGGGTGCGCTTGTCTAGGAACCAGCCAGGTGCGGGCCCTGCTCTGGGCTGGGGTGTGCTCTGGCTAGGAACCAGCCAGGTGCAGGCCCTGCTCTGGGCTGGGTGCGCTCTGGCTAGGAACCAGCCAGGTGCGGGCCCTGCTCTGGGCTGGGTGCGCTCTGGCTAGGAACCAGCCAGGTGCGGGCCCTGCTCTGGGCTGGGTGCGCTCTGTCTAGGAAGCAGCCAGGTGTGGGCCCTGCTCTGGGTTGGGTGTGCTCTGGCTAGGAACCAGCCAGGTGCAGGCCTTGCTCTGGGCTGGGTGCGCTCTGTCTAGGAAGCAGCCAGGTGCGGGCCCTGCTCTGGGCTGGGTGTGCTCTGTCTAGGAACCAGCCAGGTGCGGGCCCTGCTCTGGGTTGGGTGCGCTCTGGCTAGGAACCAGCCAGGTGCGGGCCCTGCTCTGGGCTGGGGTGCGCTCTGGCTAGGAACCAGCCAGGTGCGGGCCCTGCTCTGGGTTGGGTGTGCTCTGTCTAGGAACCAGCCAGGTGCGGGCCCTGCTCTGGGTTGGGTGTGCTCTGGCTAGGAAGCAGCCAGGTGCGGGCCCTGCTCTGGGCTGGGTGCGCTCTGTCTAGGAACCAGCCAGGTGCGGGCCCTGCTCTGGGTTGGGTGCGCTCTGTCTAGGAACCAGCCAGGTGCGGGCCCTGCTCTGGGTTGGGTGTGCTCTGTCTAGGAACCAGCCAGGTGCGGGCCCTGCTCTGGGTTGGGTGCGCTCTGTCTAGGAACCAGCCAGGTGCGGGCCCTGCTCTGGGTTGGGTGCGCTCTGTCTAGGAACCAGCCAGGTGCGGGCCCTGCTCTGGGTTGGGTGTGCTCTGGCTAGGAACCAGCCAGGTGCGGGCCCTGCTCTGGGTTGGGTGTGCTCTGTCTAGGAACCAGCCAGGTGCGGGCCCTGCTCTGGGTTGGGTGTGCTCTGGCTAGGAAGCAGCCAGGTGCGGGCCCTGCTCTGGGCTGGGTGCGCTCTGTCTAGGAACCAGCCAGGTGCGGGCCCTGCTCTGGGTTGGGTGCGCTCTGTCTAGGAACCAGCCAGGTGCGGGCCCTGCTCTGGGTTGGGTGTGCTCTGGCTAGGAAGCAGCCAGGTGCGGGCCCTGGGCTGGGGTGCGCTCTGGCTAGGAAGCAGCCAGGTGTGCAGCCTGGTGACTGCTTGTCAGTAGGCAGGGGTTGGTTACGGGAGTCAGGAGTACAGAAAGACAGTGTAGGACTTGGGCCTTGGAAAAGACAGAAGGCGGACTGGCAGCCAGAGCCAGAGCGAGCTGTGCTGTGTGGAGAGCAGCACAGGGAAATCGCAGGCTCCAGCTGTGGTAAGGCTGCACTGTACTGGGTCTGTGGGAGCAGGACACCCTGAAGCCGGAGAGAGGAGACAGAACAACCTCTTACACAGCTTTCACCCTCAGAGCCTAGAGGATTTCAGGCGAGGACGTTGCAAGGTCAGCCAGAGAAAACTCAAGATAAAAGGTAAAGGGAGTAGCTGCAGCTGCGCTGTTGCAGGTTATCACGTGAGCTTTATTACGGTCACAGTTTCCACAGAGGAGACCGAAGCAGCTGACGTGAGGCCTGTCCCCTAGTGCCATGGCATTACCTCCCCAGGGAGAAACCCCGGTTTGGTTTGGCTTCAGCCCCATTGTGAATGCTGAGTCATGCTACGTGCTGACTCATGAAAAGAAGCGTTCCTGGATCAGCCCCAGGGAGAGGTGAAAGTCACTTGTTTTGACATAGGGGGGAGTATTCTCTGTGTCTCTATAAACTTGCTCTATTGCCCCTTAACTTTTTATAAGTCATTGTCTTGAGTTGCACTGTGTGGAGACAATAATTAATGACTATGACACTGGATTTAAAATCATGCCTGTTACTTTTCATCCACAGTCATGTGAACACCTCACTTTCTGGCAGTGTGTTGCTTGGGCTAATGTTCCCATGTTTCTGTGGTCCGGGCAGGGCTCATGGGGGACGGGAGCGCATGCTGCTTGGTTTCCTTAACGTGCGTCCTCAGACGTGAACAGCAATGACGGCAAGGTTAGAAAGAGAGGAGGCGGCGGCGGATTCGGCTACCAGAAAGCCAAGAAAGTCGAGAAGTCCAAAATCTTCAAACATATTAGCAAGAAGCCTTCCGACAGCAGACAGTTCTCTCACTGAGGACACGCCTGCCTTTCATGTTCAAGAGCTTTTTGAAGTCAGTCCTTTTCCTTTTTCTAACAAAGGAGCTTTTTACTTCAGGATTGGACTAATCTAACAAGAGTGTAAATTGACTTGGTTTGCAAGCACGGAGCACTATATTTCCAGCAAGTCTCTCTTAATTGGAGGCTATTAAACAGTTCCGTTTTTCTTGGAATTTCCCAAGGACAAAGCAGAGATCTTTTCAGTCTTTGTTGTTATTATAGAATTTTTTTTGTTTCTTTTTCCTCATTTGTCATTGTTTAACTTCATCTTGTACCTTTTCTTCGTGGCATTTGAAGGTTTTTGTGGCATAGATTGCTATAACAATCTGCTGTAAAAGGCAGTGACCTAGCCTGACCTGTGGTGGCGCAGTGGATAAAGCGTCGACCTGGAAATGCTGAGGTCGCCGGTTCGAAACCCTGGGCTTCCCTGGTCAAGGCACATATGGGAGTTGATGCTTCCTGCTCCTCCCCCTTTCTCCCTCTCCCTCTCCCTCTCCCTCTCCCTCTCCTCTCTTAAAAATGAATAAATAAAAATAAAAAAATTAAAAAAAAAAAGGCAGTGACCTAGTAGTACACTGGACTGGAGGTGGTGACAGTGCAGGAAATTATGTTTATTTTTTTAAATATTTTTGTTTTTTGGACCTTAATGCTAGTTCTTGATCCCTCCTGAAAATGCTGCCGTGTGAAAGGGCAGAGAGTTTTTGGGAATAACTCAGAAGCACCTTCAGTTAAAGGTGGCATCGACTTTTATATATGCCACATTTTAAAATAAAGAGCCTTTCCCAGTTTTACTGTTTTAAGAGCAAGAAATATGAGTTGTGATTTGAATAAAACGCCCCTAAGCAGTTCTGTTGGGAGGCAGGGCTGAAATTTCTGAGCCTTTACACCAACTTCAGTGTAGGGGTCTGCTGTTCTCCATGTGGTCATTCAGCAAAGACCTTTAAACAAGAAAAAATAGGGACAGAGCGGTGAGTCATTCAGAGTTGTTTCAGGTGGTTTGAACTTTAGTGAGCCCTTCCGACACTGCAGACAACTTAGAAAGCAAAGCATCTTTTTGAGAAAAAAACTGCCTTGTCCAGGTCCATGAAGCAAAAATTTATAGTGAAAGTGAAAATGCAAATTGAGGGAGAGGCCAGAAAGAGCAGGGCTTGGTGAGGTTGTTTTTGTTGTAGGAGCTCTTAACTTGCATTTTATGTGTTTTATTTTTTATTTCTAGTGTGTTTCATAACTACAAAATGCTTGTTACATTTTGTAGCAATTTAAAACCAAAGTTGCTAGTATCGTTTTGCTGTTGTGTCAGTTAATATTTATGGACTCTTGTTAAGGAAGTGCACCGAGAACATCAGATGTAGAGAAAGCAGTCTGCCGAGGAGCGCTCCAGAAGGGAGGGGCAGCGATGGTCTCCCGCAGCCGCATGTCCTGGGTTTCAGACCCCGACTGCTAGGTTCCTGACACTTCATAACTGTTGATCTAGTAACTTGCTTTTTTTATTTTTATTTTGTTTCAGAAATAATCATGTTTCAAAAAATACACAAAGGTAGCCCTGGCCGTTTGGCTCAGTGGTAGAGCGTCAGCCTGGCATGCAGAAGTCCCGGGTTCGATTCCCGGCCAGGGCACACAGGAGAAGCGCCCATCTGCTTCTCCACCCCACCCCCTCTCCTTCCTCTCTGTCTCTCTCTTCCCCTCCCGCAGCCAGGGCTCCATTGGAGCAAAGTTGGCCCGGGCGCTGGGGATGGCTCCATGGCCTCTGCCTCAGGCGCTAGAATGGCTCTGGTTGCAACAGAGCGATGCCCCAGATGGGCAGAGCATCGCCCCCTATTGGGCATGCCGGGTGGATCCCGGTCGGGTGCATGCGGGAGTCTGTCTGACTGCCTCCCCGTTTCCAACTTCAGAAAAATACAAAAAAAAAAAAAAAAAAATACACAAAGGCAAAAGGAAAAAAATTTAATCACTGTACAGAAGTAGAGATATATTTTGGGGTATAACTTTCCAGTGTTTTATATACATACTTTAAATCTTTTTATCAAAAGTGAAATCCTCTACCCACTATTTGTGACCAGCTTGTTTTATAACATGTTATTTTCCTGTATTAAGGGAATACATCAGTTTTGTGTGTCATGTATTGATCTACTTTATTAACCTTACTTGGTCTGCCTGGGTGTGGGTTCTAGATACCTGTTTGCCCCTGAGAGAAGGTGGAGAGGTTGTTCCTGCTGTGATCACAGCTTATTTCAGGTACTTGCTGAGAGTACTGTGTGATTCTCTTGGCAGGATGGTCCAGCCTGGGGATACCCAGACGTCCTGCCAGGTTCTGGTGTGACAAAGCCAGTGCTAGAACCAGGCGTGGGTCAGGACCACAGTCTACAGGGCTTCGTCATACAGGGAGGAGGCTGAGAGCACAGCTGCTGGTGGCACAGGCGGGGCTGCTGACGCAGTGGGAGGCAGTGGCTTTAGGCAGCAGGGGCAGGGAGCCAGGCAGATCACTACCTGCAGAAGGAGCCTTGGACCCTCTGGGCTGCAAACAGTCATTGCTACATCTAAATCTTGTTTGGGGCTTAACAGGCTGGTTGACTATAAGCAAAGCTGAATTCAAGAAGCCCAAAAGGAGCTTATTTACTTCACTATGTGTTACGGTGAAGTGAGTGCTCAGGAACCAGAACGCCTGGATTCTGGGTCCAGCTGTGCTTCCTGCTTTTCTGGGTTTGTGAAACGCACAAGACAAAGGAATAAAACCTACTTTAGAAGGTGTGTGCAAATTGACTGAGCTAACATATGAAGTGCTGAGGACAAGAGCTGACACAAAGTACCCTACCTGGGAACTGTTTTTATTACTATATACATCCTACATAAAAAGTTTACTGCCCACCAGTATCAGGTGCGGGCACGCTTCAGAAGTCCTGAGCCAGCCCTGGCCAGATAGCTGGGTTGGTTAGAACGTCATCCCAGAGCACAGGTTCCTCAATTCAGTCCTCGGTCAGGGCAGGACTGGTGGTCACCGGGCCTTCCTGGGCAGCTGTGGCCAGTCAGAGCTACTGTGAATCCTGGTTCCGCCACTTACTGTGAGGTTCTAAACAAGCCGTTTCCCTCTCTCTGCCTTGGTTTCCTCATCTATAAAAGGAGCAGGAGTAATGGGGCCTGTAGGATTAAATGCACTGGTGCCCTGGAAACAGCATCGAGTTGGGAAGTGAGCTCTCAGAACAACTAATGCTACTATCACTGTGCATGTCAGAGAAGTAGGGCAGGCTGTCAAAACTAGGCTATGGCTTACCTGCTGTCTGCCACCTTTCCTCACCAAATTGTCAAAGTTTCAGGTGCTTTATAAAGGCCAAAAAGAATCTCTGGAGGAATCTCACTTTCTGCGATTCCTGAATCTCCCAGCAGAGGGCCTTCCGCCAGGGCTGAAGTCCACTTTGGATCCTGGCAGGCGGAGCTGAGAGGGTGACTGGTGTTCATTTGGTTGGCAGAGGAAGGCTCAGGGGACTCCTTTACCCAGCTGGAGGAAAGAGAGGACCCTCGAGGAGGGCAAGAGCAGGAACAACACAGGCCCCACCATGCTCAGAAGAACATGGGCCGAGGATAGAATGCATCTGACCCGGAGAGGCTAGGCTCCAAGCTCAATACTTTCCAAATGTGAACTTGAAGCCTCCCAGCAGTGCTGGGGAGGACAGGTAGTCTGACATTACAAAGAGGGAAGAGAAGCTCATCGGGTCAGTAATAGCTCCTAAGTGAAGGCCTGGCCCTAAAACTAGGGCACGTTCCCGTTTGCAAGCCACTCCAAGGCGGCTGCGACAGGCTTTCCTCCATTCCCCAAGAGGCAATGCTGGTGTCCTCAGGTGCAGACTGGGGTGGGGGTGGGGGGGTGCAAGCGAGCGCCTGGGAACCTGAGCTCTAATATGGTGCTGGCTGCACTGGGCGAGGGCACAGAAGGCTGGCTTGCCGCCCTGACACTCGAGTAAGTATGGCTTCCCGGCAGCTTTGCAGAGACAGTGAGTGGGATAGACAGGGACAGACAGACAGGAACAGAAAGATGAGAAGCATCAATCATTAGTTTTTCATTGCGCATTGCAACACCTTAGTTGTTCATTGATTGCTTTCTCACATGTGCCTTGACCGCGGGCCTTCAGCAGACCAAGTAACCCCTTGCTCGAGCCAGTGTTCTTGGGTTCAAGCTGGTGGGCTTTTTGCTCAAACCAGATGAGCCTGCGCTCAAGCTGGCAACCTTGGGGTCTCGAACTTGGGTCCTCTGCATCCCAGTCCGACGCTCTATCCACTGCGCCACCACCTGGTCAGGTGCTTCCCGGCAGCTTTGACTAAGGAAAATAAACTCCCTGTGAGCAGTGGCCTCAACTTTGTTCGGATAACATCTTTGAGCGTCTTCTAAGAGTAGATGCTAGAGGTGCAGGGAGTGGCTCCAGTTCTATTCTAGAAGCTTACTGTGAGAGGGATATGAGATAAATATGGGGAACAAGGTACTGAAAGGAGAAAAGAACCATCACAAGGGCTGGGTGTAAGAGAACAGCTTTGGAAAGGCATGCTGCCAGCTGAGTCATGCAGGATGATTTAACAAGCCAAGGGCTGAAGGAAGGGAGACAAGGTTCAGGCCATGAGCATGAGCGAAAGCAAAGAAGCAGCTTGGGGTCACTTCTGAAATGAGACTACCATCGAGCTCACTGGTTGCTGGGAGGGTTCCATGATCCAGTGTAATTCACACTTCCGAAACAGTAGCTGCTGTCCTCAGAGCATGATACTTACTTTGGAAGGCAGCGAGAACTCAGAGATGGGGCTAGCAAGCCAAGCCACAAGTCTGAATTTGGTTTGCAATGGACGGAAAGGGGATGTGATATCCGATTTGCATTCAGACTCTGGTTAACATTTACGGTGGAGAGGGTCAGAGTAGAACTGGAAGTGGGGAAAACGGAATCAGAAAAGGAAAGTAGGGACAAATGTGAGACATTGTAGCACAACAGTCCTCCAGACATGAGCATGAGGGGAAAGCTGAGGTGGTCCAAGAGTGATGACGATAAAGATGGGGTGGAGAGAAAAGTGGTTCTATTCACAGATACAGAGAAACTGATGTGTAGCCTTGAGCGTGGAACTTTCACTCACTAGCTCACTTTCCTCCTCTAATATAAAATAATCCCTACCAGCAAGATTACTGTAAGAATGAAACAAATCAACAAATATGAAGCAACTTTTGCATAGCCAGGATGAAACATGCGTGAGCCGCTTTGTCTCCCATTATGGAGAGTGCTGGCTTACCTTGTCTTAATTATCTCATGTGGCTAAGCGTTAGCTTATTAGCCAGTTCATCATTGTAGATACAAGTATTTTCAAAGTCTCCCGATTTAAGTTCCTTACAGTAGGTTTTTGTTCTGTGTGCTTACTGTATACCTAGCTATCTCATGTTGAAACTTTGTTTCTTTGTGTCTATCTAGAGCAGTAGTTCTCAACTGAGGTCGATTTTGTCTCACAAGGGACATTTGGCAATGTCTGGAGACATTCTGGGTTGTCACAATTGGGGGTCAAGGCCAGGGATGTTGCTAACCGTCAATTGTGTACAGAACGGGCCTCGCCCACAACAAAGAATAATCTGGCCCAAATGTCAGCAGGATCAAGAACAGAAACCTTGATCTGGACAATCCTAGAGTGTACGGATAAGGAAAAGCTAGACCAAAGAGACTTTCTTAAACACAATTTGAAATTTCTGGAGTCACAATATAATTACTGGAAAAAAAAATGGAAGTTCTTTAATTTTAGCATCTTTGTCCCAATGATATTGTCAAATATTTTTGCTTCCCAAACCCTCAGAGCTGCCTGGTCTCTGATTTCACTAAGCCACATTCTCAAGCCTTCCCTTTCCTTAGGTTGGCCACTTTCTGTTACTTAGAAAGACTTCCATAGGCCTGTATCATTTCACCCTCAGTAAAAAACACTATGACCTGACCAGGTGGTGGCACAGTGGATAGCAGGCATCCCCAAACTACGGCCCACAGGCCGCATGCGGCCCCCTGAGGCCATTTATCCGGCCCCTTCCACACTTCTGGAAGGGGCACCTCTTTCAGTGGTGGTCAGTGAGAGGAACACTGTATGCAGCGGCCCTCCAATGGTCTGAGGGACAGTGAACTGCCCCCCTGTGTAAAAAGTTTGGAGACCCCTGGGATAGAGCATCAGACTGTAACACAGAGGACCCAGGTTCGAAACCCCAAGGTCGCTGGCTTGAGCGTGGGCTTACCTGGTTTGAGCAAGGCTACCCAGCTTGAGCCCAAGGTCGCTGGCTTGAGCAAGGGGTCACTCGGTCTGCTGTAACCCTATGGTCAAGGCACATAGGAGAAAGCAGTCAATGAACAACTAGGGTGCCACAGTGAAGAGTTGATGCTTCTCTCGCCTGACCAGGTGGTGGCGCAGTGGAAAGAGCGTTGGACTGGCATGCAGAGGACCCAGCTTCGAGACCCCGAGGTCGCCAGCTTGAGCATGGGCTCATCTGGTTTGAGCAAAAGCCCACCAGCTTGGACCCAAGGTTGCTGGGTCCAACAAGGGGCTACTCGGTCTGCTGAAGGCCCGCAGTCAAGGCACAATAGAGAAAGCAATCAATGAACAACTAAGGTGTTGCAATGCGCAATGAAAAACTAATAATTGATGCTTCTCATTTCTCTCTCCATTCCTGTCTGTCTGTCCCTGTCTATCCCTCTCTCTGACGCACTCTCTGTCTCTGTAAAAAAAAAAAAAAAATGATGCTTCTCATCTCTCTCCCTTCCTGTATGTCTGTCTCTATTCCTCTCTCTATCTCTCTCTCTCTCTCTCTGTTCAAAGAAACAAAATACTATGGCTTGACCAGGCATTGGCGAAATGGATTGAGTGTCGGACTGGGATGCAGAGGACCCAGGTTTGAACCCCCGAGGTTACCGGCTTGAGTGCAGGCTCACCTGGCTTATGCACGGACTCACCAGCTTGAGCACAGGGTTGCTGGCTTGAGTGTGGGATCATAAACATGACCCCATGGTTGCTGGCTTGAATCCTAAGGTCTCTGGCTTGAGCCCAAGGTTGCTGTCTTGAGAAAGGGGTCACTCGGTCTGCTGTACCCCCCAACCCCCATCAAGGCACATATGAGAAAGCAATCAATGAACAACTAAGGTGCCATAACAAAGAATTGATGCTTCTCATCTCTCTCTTTTCCTGCTTGTCTGTCCCTATATGTCCGTCTCTCTGACTCTGTCAAGATAAAACAAAAACAAAACTATGATTCTGAGAATTCATATCTTATCAACAGAATATAAGACAATATCTAGTGGCTCTTTTTAAAATTATTTTTATTTTTTTACTGATGGATTTTAGAGGAGGGAGTGAGAGAGACAGAGAGAAGCAGGCATTTGTTGTTCCACTTAGTCTTGCATCCATTGGTTGTGTCCTATATGTGCCCTTACCCAGGATCAAGCCCACAACCTTGGTGTTTTGGAATGACATTGTAATTAACTGAGCAAACAAACCAAAGCCTCTAGCATCTGACTAAATGAATTCAACTGTCAAATTGCTAAAGAAACAGAAAAACCTCCACTGGACCACATAGGCATAATAAGAGACTTGAAAAAGAAAGAACAGGAAAGCAAGATCATGTGGGAAGTGAAACGCCATCCAAACTGAGAGCTTCTTAAACCAAACTGGGAGCTATAAAGCAGCTTAAATCCAGTTGTTATTTTTTTATTTGTTTCTCTGTGTATGATTTATATTTTATTTCCAAAAAGCATTTAAATAAAAACAATAAGATCATAAACAAAAGAAATAGAGCCAGTTTATTAAAAGGAAGTAAAAAAATATATACAAAAATAATTTCTTCAATTAAAAAATTAAATATGAACCACAATGAGATAGCTAGTCATACCTACTAGATGTCTATAGTTTTTAAAATGAAAAATAACACATTGATGAACGTATGGAGAAATTGTAGCTCTCACACTGTGCTGGTAGAATATAAAATGGCTCAGCTGCCATGGAGACCAGTTGGGCAGTTTCTCAGTGAGTTAAACATAGAGTTACCACATGGCCCAGCAATTCCTCCTCTAAGAAAACAGTCACTTGCATGTCTATATTCATAGCAGCATATTCATAGTAGCCAATGAGTAGAAACAACCCAAGGGTCTGTCTTATCAACAGAAAAATAGCACAACAAATGTACTACATACATTTCAATGAAATACTATCCAGCTATGAAAAGGAATGAGATTTGTTACATGCACTGCTCCCACCTGTGTTCAAGCACCCTTCACTCTCCTTTGCAGAGGCGCAATTGCCACCCAACTAATGTTCTTCCTCCAGTTGAGTCCCAGTGCTCACCCATCCTATCAACTGCTGGTGAAATAATACTCCCAAACTCACAAAACTGGTGGCGGCACAGGTCTTGGTTCCTTCTCCCAAGCTCCCATAATACTGTGCCAAGCCCAGGAGGGGAAAGTGCAGCTAAAATAGACAGTCAAAGGTCAAGAAACGGCGAGCACCACATGTGGTGAAACTTGGGTGACTTCTATTTTACAACAAAATAAAAAAATAGTGAGTTTTTGTTAAAATCAGTAGTCGTTTTCAGTTATTGGCATCAAGTATTATTATGAAGTCTCTGCCTACTGGCCCCAACTATTAATTAGGGTTACACAGATGCTTCACTGTGTCCCTCTTCTGCTTCAGTGTGCCTGGTTTTCCTTTACCGTTTGTGGGTGTTGGATGTCTCAGCCTGGCTTATCTAACAGACTAGCTTATCCAAACCATATCTCTAACCTCCCTCCCACCTTGCAACAGTGCCTGCTTTGTGCACATAAAACTCCTATTTCATAAATTAGGGATGTTCATTCTCAAATCACTTGAGCGATCACTTCTAAAGTGCCCTGTGTTTTGTGTTGTTTCCCCTCAAATTCTATCAACAACTCCTAGCTCTTCTGCCTCTTCCAGGCCATTACTACTCTTGTCCCATTGATTTTTTTTCTGTGAATGTGCACATTAAAATTTAACAAAAGCACACGCCTCTCCTTTGCTATAAACTACTATTATTGGTCCTCGGCCATCCAGAGATTGGGTTCTAGCAGGGGTTGACGATGGCGTCTTTCTCCCCTGCACACATGGGATCTGGGCTTCATGTTGGCCCCAGGCTCCCCACTGCGATGGCTTTGCTGTAGAATGAATGTGGGAGGAAATAATTTTTCCAGATAAGCAATGGGCTTGTCTCCAACCCACCATCAAGTAATGTTAATGTTCAGATGGTGGTGAAGAATATGAAACATGGCCACGAAAACACCAAGGCCTAACTGGTGTTTGTTTTCCAGTGTGGGTATTGTAGCTGATCTGTTTGCAGGAATGTGGGAGAAAGAATGCCTTTGGGCAATTGTTCCCCCTCCTACTCTTGGAGTTTTAATTAGCAAATGGGCTCCCCCCCTCCCCAGCTGTTTTCTTATGGACCCGAAGGTGTTTTTTTCCTCTGCATTCAAACCTCAACCCTTAACTATCTCTTTCTCATTAAAACAAAGATCTTCAGCAATGAACCTTGTTTAGAGCTGGAAGTTCTCCAAAGTCAGCGATAACAAAAACCACCCAATAGCCACCAAGCCACTGCACAAACAGGTCACACCCCAGGTGACCCCCAGTGGGTGCCTGAGGACTCTGCCTAGTTCAGTGTTCTCACCTTCCTGGTCTGTTTCTGCCCTAGACTTACCCCCTTCAGCCATCTGTGGGGCCAGGGGACAGACCAGAAGAAGCTGGGGTAGGGGTCACGTTAAAGAGGACACATCTCCGCGAGCCTTCTCTGCATTCTAAGCCTTTCAGAGAAGGCAGATTGGGGGAAGGAAGGGTGTCGTGAGGCCTGGACTCATCCAGTTTCCCTGTGCTTATTGACACCCTGCACCCTGTTATAAGCTGCTATGACGGATGACTTTAGCCCTAGATCCTATAAGCTAAACCTGCTCTCACAGGCAAATAGGATTTAGAGCTTACCTAGCTATGTAATGTTAGTAGCATCATTTTATTTCTCTTTTTGTAATGATAAAAGATTGATTTTGGTGAGATTGTCAGGCTTGTTTATCCAAAGCCAGGGCCAAGAGAACAGTGGATCCATCAAATCTGTCTGGGGTACAGTTTGGAAATATGTAAAAGGAATAATCACATTGTTCCTATATTTTAATTCAGTTATTAAATTTGGGAGAATATGCATCAGGAAATCATCCAAAAAGGGAAAAAGAATTCTGATAGTTGGAATGTTAAAAATCAGAAAACTGGCCCTGGCCAGATAACTCAGTTGGTTAGAGCATCATCCCAAAGTGCAGAGGTGGCTGGTTCAATCAGGGCACATACAGGGGCAACTCGACGTTCCTGGCTCTTTCTCTTTCTCCCTCTCGTTAAAATGAATATTTTTTTAATAAGCAAATTGAATGCTTGTTGAGTACGTGCAGGATCTGGGATTTTACCCTACTTGCAAACTACTGATAACAAGCTGCCCTGTTACCTGTCTCAGAGATCCTATAAAAAGACATGATACTCCTAGATCAGACACAAAGGACTTTATTCCCCTGGGCAAAAGCTGTAGCAAGCACTCCATGTTTGTATAAGTCCCATGGAGGTAACAGAAAGGGCCAGTGATGCCCTGCATAGGCAGTGGGCTGTGTTACAGGAGGGGAACCTTGTGTATGAGAGTCACTTCTATAGTAAGTGGAAGCAAGCTTGCCCTTGGCCCAGGGGAGAGGTTACCTATCCTTCAAGGTAGCTTGCTACAAACACAACTTTGAGAAATTGCCTGGGTAATGAACAGTTAGGGCCTTGTATTCTTGGCATGCCATACATGAACGTGCAGGGGCTCTCAAGGCCCATATGGGGCTCACCTCTCCCAACAATGCCTCAGTTATTCATTCAACAAACCCATTCAGATGTATTGGCACCTTCTATGTGCCTGGCAGAGAACTAGATGTAAGGATGCAGACAGCACTGAACAAACCCCCTGCCTGAGAAGAGCTTACATTTGAATGGGGAAGGCAGGTAACAAAAAGGAATGAAATAGCATGATGCCACTTCCGTGAAATGTGAGGGTGAATAGAGCAGAACAGTGGGTAGACAGTGCCTTTAGATAGCGTGATTGATTGTAGACCCAATGGTCAGGGCAGACCTGAGATGGTGACACTGGAGGAGGGCCCAGGATGAAGTAAGTGAATGGGCCAGGTCTCTCTGAGGGATGAGAGACCGCACACACCAACGCCCTGAGAATGCCATGTGCTTGCCCTGTTCAGGGAGCGGGAGACCAGGGCAGCTACAGTGTGGGAAGCAGGGTAGTCTGAATGAGAGTAGGGAAAGCCAAGAAGACTTATAATTGGGACAATATAGTATTCTAAAATGACACACACATACATTTTATGTAAAGCAACTTCTATAAAAGAGTTAAGTGAAAATAATCAGACTGAACCCCTAGTGCAGAGTGTGGAGAGCAGCTTGGGGCATGAACAAATGGAGACAGAAGGCCAGAATGCTGAGTCCCATGTGTCAGTACTAACGCAAGTCAATAACTTGATATCTGTTTGGCTTGGCAAACCATGTCAACACAATCAATTTAAAAATACAAAACAAACAAACGAGGCAAGTCAACCAATCTCTTGTTTCTGCATCTGCAAATGGGAATGATGCCTAAAAATGGTGTGGATAAGACCAAGGGAATAAAAAGTATGAAAGTGTTTTCTTGTCACAAATAGTTGAGAGATTAAAACTTACAATCTACATCAAAAGATCACAAGAGAACTAAATCTAATGTTTCAACTAGAAGTTCAAAATAGTAGCAATAGTCATCATTTATTGAACACTACTCAACCCTGTTTTATAACCATCTCCTGACAGATATAATTGTCATTTTTACAATGAGGAAACTGGGTCTCAAAAACCCTAAGTTGTTCAAAGTCTTTCACTTCATAAACAGTACAATATAAAAACTGTACATATGAAGAGACTTTATAGCAACATAAAAACTATTAAGAGAAATTAGCAAAATAAAAAATTGATTTTAGGCGTGAAAAATGTATACCGGTAGAAGCAAAGACCGGAAAATAAAAGTGTGTCTTGCATCTGGTGCAATGTGAATGCTTTTACAGTTTTGTATTATTAGCTCTTGTTATAATGTTTGTTCAGTCAAAAAAGGAGAAATTATTGTGAAACTATTTCAATGTCCAGTCATCATATTTCCCTCTAAAGAGTTCTCTTCATTATGTCAATTTACTCAAAATCATCCAAAATCTAGCTTTGCCCATGACCAAGTCCGAACCCTGCCCCTTGGCCTCTACCCTCTGCATGCTGGTCTCTGCAGCCATTCTGAGCCCAGCCATTCACTCTTCTGCCAGGTCCAGCCCCCCCATGCATCTTGTCCAGGGTCTGTATTCCTCCCTACACCCAGTGAATGCAAGAGCGCCTCTGACCACAACTTCCCCCATCTCTGGGATCCCCGAATGGCTCGCTATTTCTGATATTTTTATCCATTATTTGACATTTACACCAGTATTTTTATTTTGACTTCTTTGCACGTTGCTTTTTATGCTTCCATCATGAGTGTGCTATCAAGTCTGTGTGTGTAAGAACTGCCCCACACAGTACGCAGAAAGCAGAAAGTACCTCCCTGCTCATGGATGAGGGAGGGAGAGGACAGGAGGACATTCTTGGAGTGTCCTTTCCGCAGGATCCAGATCCCCAAAGACTGCCCCACGGGCCAGAGATGGGGCTGCTTAGGTGAAGAAAGCCCCCCCCCCCCACGTGCTGCAGCCTCGGGGCCTTTTCGACAAATCTCCGTGTCTGAAAGCTGACTCTCAGAGTGCAGGGACCAAGTGGCTTTCCAGTACTCTACTGAGCCCGAGGCTTTCTTAAGCAGCCAATGGATGACCGCCTTAACAAGAGAAGGGGGACAGTTCCAGCTGTGTTCTCTATGCTCTCATTCTACACCAGGTACAGAAGTAATGCAGCTTCAGGTTGATTTAATTATGATTGAATTATTTTTTTAAAGTTCTAATTGGCTTCTACCCTTGCCTAAGGGTCAACAACAACAAAATAATAACGCCGGCCTTAACCAGGAGATGAGGACCTGGAAAGCATATTCAATAGTCAGGAATGTTGTTAGCCACCGCAAAGTGGGAGGGGTGGGAAGTGCGGGCAGGGCTATTATGCCGCAGGGCGAGCAACAGCGAACAGGCTGCAAGCCCTCCTCCGCCAGGCCTCTGCGAAACTGCTCGGAGGTCGCCTCCTTTCTGCACGGATCTCGAGGGTGAACTACTCAAGGCACCAGAAAGCCCTCGCCAGGCAGAAGTGCTCCCAAGTGCAGCGGCAGGATGGAGCCCGGCTTGGGAGCTTCCAGTGTTTATCTACCCGGATACCTGCGCCTCTTTTGTCAGGGTTACACAGGATCCCGATTCCTGGACAGAATAACCAATCCGCCTGGGAGGGGACCGGCTCTTCTGTTTCCTGAGGTCCAACCGTGCCACCAGGCCGGTCCGAGGGTTCCGTGAAGGTAGCGGCTACAGAGTTCCTATTCAATTGTGAACCTGCCCCGGAGACAACCGAAGTTAGGGTGTCCTGCGCGCACGGCGGAGGAGGAGAGACCCGTGGGACAGCGTCTAGTCCTGGCTTCTGTTGGCAGCTTCTCCAGAACACCCGCGACCCCGCCATCCTGGTGCAGCCCTGCTCCAGCTGCCCCCGGGGTGGGGCTGAGGGCAT
Organism: Saccopteryx leptura; assembly: GCF_036850995.1. Taxonomy (NCBI): domain Eukaryota; kingdom Metazoa; phylum Chordata; class Mammalia; order Chiroptera; family Emballonuridae; genus Saccopteryx; species Saccopteryx leptura. The sequence continues at coordinate 10,621,588 of NC_089509.1, read as the reverse complement.
CTCTCCAAGCCTGCCCTGCGTGCGGACACGCGGCTGCGCTCCGGGATTCCCTGCCCAAGGACAACGCATTGCCCCGGGGACGCGAAGGAGAGGTGGGAGGGACTGGAGGGCCGAGAGGAGCTGGACTCCCGAGGGTCCTATTGGTTTCTCTCCACTGGAAAAGAGGGCTCCAAGCAGAGGCACGTAAGTGGGGCTGCGGCACAAGGAGGGACCAGGGCAGAGAAATCTAGACTTCTCTCTGAGGCCCCTTCCACGCCCCCGCCCGCCCAATCCTTGCCGAGCACCGCGGCCGCGCGAGCGTCCCCCGCAGAAGGTACGGAGATTCGGGGCGCCGCGCGCCATGGAAGCAGCTAACCTCTCCGTGGCCGCTGCCGGCGTCTCCCTCTCCCTGGGATCCGAAGCCTGCAGCAGCAGCCCAAGCCCCGGCAGAGCCGTCGGGTCGACCGCAGGCGGCGCCGCCCTGCTGGGCCGAGAATCACCCTTCTCCGTCTTCACGGTGCTGGTGGTGACGCTGGTGGTGCTGCTAATTGCGGCCACTTTTCTGTGGAACCTGTTGGTTCTGGTCACCGTCCTGCACGTCCCCGCCTTTCACCGTGTGCCGCATAACTTGGTGGCTTCGACGGCCGTGTCGGACGTGCTAGTGGCAGCGCTGGTGATGCCGCTAAGCCTGGAGAGCGAGCTGTCGGATGGGCGACGTTGGCAGCTGGGCTGGAGCCTGTGCCACGTGTGGGTCTCCTTCGATGTGCTGTGCTGCACCGCCAGCATCTGGAACGTGGCGGCCATCGCCCTGGACCGCTACTGGAGGATTACGCGCCACCTGCAGTACACGCTGCGCACCCGCCGCCGCGCTCATGATCGCGCTCACCTGAGCGCTGTCGGCACTCATCGCCCTGGCGCCCCTGCTCTTTGGCTGGGGCGAGTCCTACGACGCTGGGCTCCAGCGCTGCCAGGTGAGTCAGGAACCCTCCTACGCCGTCTTCTCAACCTGCGGTGCCTTCTACCTGCCGCTTGGAGTGGTGCTGTTTGTCTACTGGAAGATCTACAAGGCCGCCAAGTTTCGCTTTGGCGGCCGCCGCAGAGCTGTGCTGCCGCTGCCCGCTGCGGTTCAGGTGAGGGGCGGGCTGCGCAGTGGGGGTTGGGCCAAGAATCGCTGAGGAAAGAGGAAGCTTGACGAAAGGGACAGTTGGTGGGGAACAGCGCGCATAAAGATTGGCTACCAGCACACTTAATTTGCCATTTGTTCGCATGAAGTGTACATGGAGCGGGGTTCATCATCTGCACCCGGTGGGCACGTGCCTCGTGAAGGGGCTTCAGCACCTGCACGCCAGAGCTGTTGCTGGCACCGCCGAACCATGCGGCAGAAGGGGGCTTGCAAAGGCGGCCTTCCCAAGTGCCTGGGTGTGAACCCGTGTCATCCAGATGCGCCCTTTACTGCTTTTCCCTTGGAGAGAGCGATTGTGTCTGCGTGAATCCTGCTGCCGCCAAATCCCTGATACCGGCTGGACTAACCGCACTGCTGGGGGCTGGGAATTCGACTCGCAAATGAGTGAATTCTTGTGACCGTTCACCCCTTATTCTCTGTCCCCACCAAATCTTAGTCGACCTCCTGCAACCCCGAGACTATACTCCACAACTCCGTTGGCCAGCTTCCTGCCAAGGCGAGGAGGATAAAAGCTAATGCAGGCCTTACTTCCTTCACCATCCCAACCTCAGAGCTCTCCTCTGGGGACTTTGGCACCAACTAGTACCCGGCGTTCAAATCTCAGCTGGGGACACTGGGCAGTTGCTTCCTCTCTATGGGCCTTGTTTCCTCGTCTTGACACAAATTCCTAGTCCTAGCCCCCAGCCCACTCCATGGGTGCTGCATGGGTGAATGCCTGGGCCAGGGGTTGTGCTAGGCACCTAGCCCACATCCCCCGTTCACCTCCATGACAGCCTTCAGGCGAGGGGAGCGGACTCTGGTCACCTAGCTTCACAGAGAGGGAAATAAGTCTGTGGAGCTGGGTGCAAGCCCTGGTGCCCTTGCTCTTAACTGCCTTCCTCCCTTTTAATACACAATATTACTTGACATTGTGGGGACAGCCACTCACTTCCTGAAGAACCTCCAGACCTTATTTTAAACTCTACGTTCAGGAACCTTTTCACCTAACATTTTTTGGTGGTTTATGGTCAAATACGGCTTGAGTGAGGCTGCAAGGGAGGTGGTGGCCAAGACCAGAGTAGCCTCATGTCACTGTATTCACCCAGGGTTAGGTTTTTTAATTCCACATTTCCTCTGTTCCAGGTGAAGGAGGCCCCTCCGGAAGTTGAGATGGTGTTCACAGTGCGTCGCCTAACCGTGGCCTCTCAGGCCAGTGGTGACTTGTGGCGGGAGCAGAAGCGGGTGGCCCTGATGGTGGGCATGCTCACAGGCGTGTTTGTGCTGTGCTGGACCCCCTTCTTCCTGACGGAGCTCATCAGCCCTCTCTGTGCCTGCAGCCTACCCCCATTGGAAAAGCATACTTCTGTGGCTAGGCTATTCCAATTCTTTCTTCAACACCCCGATTTACACAGCATTTAACAAGAACTACAACAATGCCTTCAAAAGCCTCTTCACCAAGCAGAGATGAACTCGGTGCCTGGAGAGATGTGTGTGGGGCTGTGGGGAGGGAACTTGTGTCTCCTGGAGCGTCCCCCATGGCTGAGAGCATCGCACTGGGCCTGGGCTGTAAGAGCAGCTGGGCCAGAGGCAGCTGAGAAAGCTCAAAGCGTGGCACGTGTGCAGTTCAGCCATTCCTCGTAAGTGGCAGACACTGCTAATTGAACACGGCGCATTTCCCCACTGCCAGGTGCTGCTTCAGAATCCTTTCCAGGCAGCACTTTCGGCAGTTGCTGTTTAGAACTGACACGGTATTTGCTTTTCCTTTGTCTAATACTATATTTCTCAAAGAGGGTCTCCTAGCACAGAGCCGCAGGGGCTGTTCTGTGGCCCACTCAGAACACTGTCTCCTTTACAAGACAGCCTTTCCCCACTCTGTCTACTCCAGTCAACTCACCTTCCCTAACTCCCAAGGCTGGACATCCAGTTTGCGAGATGAGGATCACCCTAAGTTCTGTTATTAAAAAAAGTGTTCCGTGAAACCCGTATCTACCAAATGAGACTTTCAAAGGAGAGGTCTGGTGATGTATCTAAATTCTCTAGAGACTTTGTCAGTGAGAGGCTGCTGCATGTTTAGATTGCTCTTTAGACCAGTGGTTTCCAACCACCAGTCAGTGAAAGAGTTAACCATCCTGATGTTGTATGACGATTATAGTCTATAATCACTGGGTGAAAACCACTGATTTAGACCAAACAAATGGCATTTCTGGGTGGGGTGGGGGTGAGACCTGTGTAGCAGTGCTTTATAAGGCTCCTCAGGTGACTCGTGTGCAGCCAGCGTCGAGGGCACTGGTCAGGCCTTCTCTCTGCTTCTGTACCACAAGGAGGGCAGCAGGGAGAAGTCCCATGGTTTCACCATAATGAATTGTGTGTATAATAAAAATAGTTTTGAAATATTCATATCTAGGTTTAGAATCACTCATATGTGTATATATATGCATGTAAACCTACCTACCTATTAAACACACACACAAACACAATCATAGAGATGGGGCAAGTGTCTGTTGTGGAACTCAGAAACAAATACCACCAGCAAAACTTCCATGGTGCATCTTGGTCTTCCTGGTTTGATTAAATATAAGTATGTATGTAAGAATCCAAGGGTTTGGACAAGGGGACACCTGTACTAAATCATCCTGGCCACAGTCTAGCTGATTTTGTAGGTGGGCTGAATGCCTACTAATTAGGCTTTTTTTTTTTTTTTTAAGAAGTGACTACTTTAATTTTATTTATTTATTTTTTACAGAGACAGAGAGTGAGTCAGAGAGAGGGATAGACAGGGACAGACAGACAGGAACGGAGAGAGATGAGAAGCATCAATCATTAGTTTTTCGTTGCGCGCTGCAACACCTTAGTTGTTCATTGATTGCTTTCTCATATGTGCCTTGACCGTGGGCCTTCAGCAGACCGAGTAACCCCTTGCTGGAGCCAGCGACCTTGGGTTCAAGCTGGTGGGCTTTTGCTCAAACCAGATGAGCCCGCGCTCAAGCTGGCAACCTCGGGGTCTCGAACCTGGGTCCTCTGCATCCCAGTCCGACGCTCTATCCACTGCGCCACCACCTGGTCAGGCTAATTAGGCTTTTTAATTTACACAAGACAGTCCTCTCCACCACTGGCTTGCCTTATGGCGATGGCTGAGGTAGGAGACATTCCTCCAGCTGACTGACAACCTGGAGGAAGGGGGCAGGCAGATATGTAATTCTTAGACAAATGACCTTCTTAGTCATCCATCATGGCTGTGTCTCAAGGGCTATCTATAGCTAAAGCTTGGGCTAATGAGGATTTCCCCATCTTCGCTGAAAGACACCAGGGGGTGTTAATGATCTTCTCCCCTACACCTCCTTCCCTAAAACACACAGTCAGGAATAAATTGTAAGAGGACTGTTTTTCGACCACCATGTGGAGCTGTTACACCAGGTACCAACCGGCGTCAGTGGGTTAGATACCCATGTGTAAACCAGCATCTGGCAAGGCAAATAGGATTCCTATGACTAATATAGACCAGCTGTCACAAGTCCTTTCCTGGGTGGGACAGTGTCGGAGTTCTGCTGGGAAGGGCCACCCACAGCAGGCCCCGTGCAGGACAGTGTGGCTTCTGGAGAATGTCAGCACCTCCCCCTTAGACTGTGGCTCAGAGGCGCCACCTCTACTTTTTGAACCCCAAACCAGAAGAACAGGGGCTGTGCTATGATCCTCAAGAGACAGAGGCCACCCTGCAGCAGCCTTCGCCTGTTCACAGGGCTTCACCCCCGTCCCCTCCCCATCACCCCAACATGCTCCCGCAATCAGAGCTAGTGCTTTCTCTCCCTGAAGCTGCTCACCAGAAGAGGACAGCCCCCTTTCATGTCCCTGTTTCCTGTAAGACTCGGGAAAAGGAGAGTTTAAATACTTTTGACTCAAGGGCTTTATACTACTAAGAAAGGCAGATTTACTAAATGAGAATCTTCTGTCTTATTTCTATTTTCTAAAAAGCAAGCCAAATTAAAATTTTAAAACTTGATTTTTTTGAGTAGATAATAAATGTACATGGTATAAAATTCAAAATATACAAAAGGTAAACAGTGAAAAGTACTTCCCACCCCTCTTCCCAGAGGTAACCAAGACCACCAGATTCCTGTGTATCCTCCCAGAAATATACTAGACATAGGCACACAGGTGTGTTTGATATATATTTGTGTCTGTGACTACAGATACACCTACAGACACATATTTTTCTTCATCTCCTTCCTCTTTTTATATGCAAAAACTAGTGCACCATGACCCCTCCCCCCACTTAACCACGCATCCTGGGGATCACTCCAGGGCAGTACATAGAGTGGCTCTGTCCTAATATCCCACTGTGTGGATTCACCGTGATGTCTTCACCCAGTGCCCTATCACAGCGATAGAGTCCACCTTTTTGCTATTACAAACAACGCTGCAGTGGAAATCCTTGTACACAGGAAACATTCTTGGAAGCCTCACTGCTGGCTGGAGAGGTCTGTGCAGCTGCACTTCTGAGGGAGTCTCCACTGGCCCTGCAGAGGCGGTCAATTCATACTTCCGCCTGCACCACACCCAGTGCAGCTTCAGCCTCTTGGTCCTCTTGGTTTCATGTGGCTGAGTCACTTCAACTGGTCAAGTTACCTTTAGATTCAGACATTCTTTGAGCCAGAACACACTCAATACCTAATCTGACATTGGTGTGCTCCCCTTCTTGCTCCCCCCACCTACAAGGGGAGAAAAAATCTGTAAAAGATAAATTTGAAATCTCTGACACTTTTCATCCCAACCTTAAAGGTGAGAGGATAACAAATACACTCCATGAGTCTCTAAAGCTGCTCAATAAGTTGCCTATCTATTATCAAGCTAAACATGAATTAGAAGGTTAAAATCTAAACTTTGCTAAAACAGAGATGCAAAGTTGCAATTTGAAGAAGCTATTTTATCCAATGCAATGTCCCGATTGTGCAGGCAGCCAGATGCTGGGGAGACTGCAGGGAACAATGCAGGAGGTCCCTGCCTGTGTGGCCCAGAGCCCCAGAAGGCAGGGCAGGCAGCAGCCCTCACAAGGACTACCTCTCACACAGTGCCAGCAAGTGCCTTCAGCCAGGCAGGGAGAGGCAGAATGAGCCAGGCCTGCGAGATGACACTGAATCGATTTGCACAAGTATTAGGCGGTCAGGCTCAGCCACTGTCCACGACCTTGGAGAGCAGTCCAGGCATGGTAACAGCAAGAGAATTGGCCACAGAGAGGTGTGAGCTGCGCTTGTTTGAGAAACTGATGTAGGCTGGCATAGAGAACGCATAGAATTCCCCTGTTGTCCAACAGGCTGCAGACCAGCTACTAAACCCCTCCCAATGTTTACAGACATTTATTGTGAGGACAGACATGGTAACATTGCATTTTTAGCCTATCATCACGTGCTATACAAAGGAATGCTCTCAACTGGGGGATGCTGAAGAAGCGTCACACAAGGCAGGGCACCTGGTGAGTGTCCAGCCCCACGGACAGACAGCATTGCCTCATCCGACTGGACTCTCCACAGAACTGCTCTGTAATAAGATGTGCCTTTACCTTGAGGTCAGCTCTGGCCATGACCAAATCATAAAGCATGTATGTTCTTGAAGTGTACTTCCTCAGACCATGTTTCAAGCCAACTATCTACATCTCAGACTCAGCCAAAGTAACTGTCAGGACTTATTGCTAGTGCAAGAAGGTGGGCAGGTGGGGGTGGGCACGGACTGCTCACCAACAAGCCAATCAACCAACAAACGACACGGACAGATGCCCAGGCTGCTGGGTCCAAAAATGGTGGAGGCTGTAGTAACATGGGGGCGGAGAGACTCTATGAGGACTTTTTAGCAACTTTTACTATTTAGTATCCAAGTTGGACAAGAGACTTCCTTTTGTCCTTTCACTTTAGCTTTGGAGCAATCACCAACCTGGAAATATATGGAAAAAAAGGAGATCTACAAAGACTTCTGAAAGTAGCAATCTAGTGGATGAGTTTTGAAGCAGACATTTTAAGGAGGATTTGAGCAAACCTGGCAATGATACCTCATGGCCTATATCAGACAATGAAGATCTTAATTTTGATACCAAGAATGTCATGAAACCAAGCATAGCAAAGCTGACCACAATTCAGCAATCGAAGAAAAATACAGAAGCAAAAAATGCCATTGTGAGACCAGAAAATAGGTGACTCCCTGAGACCCCGCCCCACCTAACCTATGGGCCCACCCAAGTCTTTTCCAGTGGCTTTACCATTCAAATGGCCTCTCTTGCCTCATGCTTTAGACTTTCCTAAAATCTCTGAAACATGGAGCGTCCAGCCTCTCTGTGCCCTGTACCTCCTGCTAAGTGGTCCCAGGCCTGGCAGTAGTGGCAGCTGGCCCTAGTTCACAGCTTGGCTTCTCCTGAGAGCCTCAAAGCCCAGCACAAGCAGCAGCCCTCGCATATCGCTCTGTAGCTCCTGCAAGGTAGCCCCAGGCAGGGCACCGAAGGTAGCTGATCCTGAATTTCCTGGGAGGCCCTGAGCCGGTGCCCCAGCTTCAGACCACACTGGATTGCAATCCTACCACCTTCATGAGCAACACACTCAAGGGGCGGACCTGGGAAGCGCACCAGAGCCCCACTGAAGCAAGTCCTGCTCCCTAGGGTTGACTCCTCCACTGCAGTTGCAGCAGGTCCTCATAGCCAATCTGCCTGGGGGGCAATACCTCCTAGTGACGCCAACAGAAACCCAGGTTCAACTATAGTGCACACAGCCCACATAGGAGTGCACCTGAAGCGTCCAGCTTCGGTGAGTGGGGAGGCTGCACACTGGGCCCTACAGGACACCTGCTCCAAAGGCCACTCTACCAAGCCTGGAGGACACAGCAGCTCTACTTAATACACAGAAACAAACACAGGGAAGCATCCCAAACGCAGAGACAAAGAAACATGTCAAAGTGAAAAAACAGGAGAAATCTCCAGTAAAAGAACTAAATAAAATGGAGGCAAGCAAACTATGAGATAAAAGTTCAAAACAGGCCCTGGCCGGTTGGCTCAGTGGTAGAGCATTGGCCTGGCGTGCAGGAGTCCCAGGTTCGATTCCTGGCCAGGGCACACAGGAGAAGTGCCCATCTGCTTCTCCACCCCTCCCCCTCTCCTTCCTCTCTGTCTCTCTCTTCCCCTCCCGCAGCCAAGGCTCCATTGAAGCAAAATGGACCGGGCGCTGGGAATGGCTCTGTGGCCTCTGCCTCAGGCACTGGGATGGCTCTGGATGCAACAAAGCGACACCCCAGATGGGCAGAGCATTGCCCCCTGGTGGACACACTGGGTGGATCCCAGTTGGGCGCATGCGGGAGTCTAACTCTGCCTCCCCGTTTCCAGCTTTGGAAAAATGCAAAAAAAAAAAAAAGTTTAAAACAGGCCCTGGTTGATTGGATTAGCAGTAGTGTCAGCCAGGAGTATGGAAGTCCTGGGTTCAATTTCTGGTCAGGGTATACAGAAGCAATATCTGCCCCCCTATTTCTTTTTCTCTCTCTCTTCCCCTCCATCGCCATGGCTCGAATGGTTCAAGCAAAGTTGGCCCTGGGTGCTGAGGTTGGCTTCATGGCCTCAGTCTCAGGCATTAAAATAGCTTGGTTGTCAAGCAATGGAGCAGTGTCCCCAGATGAGCACAGCACTGCCTAGTAAGAGCCTTGCCAGGTGGACTGGGGTCGGGGTACATGCGGGAGTCTGTCTCTGCCTCCATTCCTCTCAGTTGATTAAAAAAAAAAAAGAGTTCAAAACAATGGTTATAAGGATGCTCAAGAAACTTAGTAAGAACACAGAAACCATAAAAAGGAATCAGTCAGAAGTGAAGAATACACTAACTGAAATGAAGAATAATTTATAGGGAATCCACAGTAGAACAGAGGAAGTTGAAAACTGAATTAGTGATTTGGAATATAAAGAAGCAAAAAACACCCAATCAGAACAGCAAAAAGAAAAAAGAACCCAAAAGAATAAAGATAGTGTAAAGAACCCCTGGGACAACTTAAAGTGTACCAACATTTGCATCATTGAGGTGCCAGAAGGAGAAGACAGAGAGCAAGAACTTGAAAACCTCTTTCAAAAAATAATGACAGAAAAGGTCTCTAACCTGGTGAAGAACATATAAGTCCAGGAAGTGCAGAGTCCCAAACAAAATGAACCTCAAGAGGCCCACACCAAGACACATCATAATTAAAATGTAAAAGGTTAAAAACAAAGAGAGAATCTTAAAACCAGCAAGATAAAAGCATCAGTTAGTTGCCTACAAGGGAGTTCCCATAAGACTGTCAGTGGAGCCTGACCAGGCGGTGGCGCAGTGGATAGAGCATCGGACTGGGATGAGGAAGGACCGAGGTTCAAGACCCCGAGGTCGCCAGCTTGAGCGCAGATTCAGCTGGTTTGAGCAAAGCTCACCAGCTTGGACCCAAGGTCGCTGGCTCCAGCAAGGGGTTCCTCGGTCTGCTGAAGGCCCATGGTCAAGGCACATATGAGAAAGCAATCAGTGAACAACTAAGGTGTCGCAACGAAAAACTAATGATTGATGCTTCTCATCTCTCTCCATTCCTGTCTATTCCTATCTATCCCTCTCTCTGACTCTCTCTCTGTCTCTGTAAAAAAAAAAGAGAGAGAGAGAAGACTGTCAGTGGATTTCTCAACAGAAACTGTGCAGGCCAGAAGGGAGTGGCAAGAAATACTCAAGGTGATGAAGAGCAAGACCTACAACCCAAATTACTCTACCCAGCAAAGCTGTCATTGAGAAGCAAAGGACATATAAAGAGTTTCCCTGACAAGAAAAAGCTAAAAGAGTTAGTTCATCACCACCAAACCAGTATTACATGAAATGTTAAAGGATCTTCTTTAAAAAAAAAAAGGAAGAAAAAAAAGATAAAATATATGAATAATAAAATGGCAATAAATACACATTTAACAACTGAATCTAAACAAAATAAACAAAGAAGCAGAACAGAAATAGACTTACCGATAGAAAGAACATTTTGATGGTTGCCAGAATGAAGGGGTTGGGAGATGGGTTAAAAAAGTAAAAAAGGGATTAAGAAGTACAAATGTCATAATTACAGAATAGTCATGGGATGTAAAATACAGCCCAGAGAAGATAATTATATTGTAACAACTAGGGAGGGTGTCGGGTGGGTGTGAGACATATCAGGATGATCACTTCGTTATATGTCTCATTACTGGGTTGTACAGCTGAAACGTATATAATACTGTATGTCAACTATAACTGAAAAATAAAAAATGATTCAAAAAATAGGCAAAAAAGTAGAATTCAAGGTCAGATTTTTCATTATACTCTATGTATAATAAGTTGTGGTGAACATGGGAAAAAAAAGAAACAAGAAAAATCTAAAAGACACAATCTAACCTTACACCTAAAGGAATGAGAAAAAGAAAAAAAGCCAACAAAACTTAAAGAGAGTAGAAGAAAAGAAATCATAAAGATCAGAGTGGAAATAAAATGGTGTCTAGAAAAGCAATACAAAAGATCAGTGAACCAAGAGCTTGTTCTTTGAAAAGATAAACAAGATTAATAAACCTTTACTAGACTCATCAAGAAAAAAGAGAACCCAGATAAATAAGAAATGAAAGAGAAGTAACAACTAACACCAAAGAAATAAAGGATTATAAAAAATATTATGAAGAAATGTATGTCAACAAATTGGACAACCTGATAGAAATGAATACATTCCTAGAAACATAACAATCTTCCAAACTGAATCAAGACTAAACAGAAAATCTGAGCAGACTGAATACAACTAATGAAATAGAAGTAGTAAGGAAACAACTCCCAACAAATGGAAGTCCTGGACTTGATGACTTCACTGGTAAATTTTACCAAACATTCAAAGAACACATTTATTTCTCAAACTATTTCAAAATATTCAAGAGGCAAGAAGGCTCCTAACTCATTTTATGAGATCAGCATTATCCTAATTCTAAAACCAGATAAAGATACAGCAAAGAAAGAAAATTATACTCCAAAAATAGATGCAAAAATCCTCAACAGAATATTAGCAAACCAAATTCAGTAATACATTGAAAAGATCATACAACATGATCAAGTGGGATTTATTCCTGGGATGCAAGGTTGGTACCATATATACAAAGCAATTAATGTGATATACCACATAACAAAATGAAGGATAAAAAACATACGGATCATTTCAATAGATGCAGAAAAAGCATTTGACAAAATCCAGCACACATTTATGATAAAAACTCTCAGTAAAGTGGGAATAGAGGGAACATATCATATTTCAACATAATAAAGGCCACATACGACAATCCCACAAGACAAAGATGTCCACTCTTACCACTGTTACTCAACATAGTATTGAAAATCCTAGGCACAACAATCAGACTAAAACAAGGATTAGAAGGTATCCAGACTGCAAAGGAAGAAGTAAAACTGTCATTATTTCTCCATGACATGATGCTGTGATACTGTATATAGAAATTCCAAAAGATTCCCCCAAAAAACTACTAGAACTGATAAATGAATTCAGTAATGTGGCAATATACGTAATAAATACAGTGTGTCTGTAAAGTCATGGTGCACTTTTGACCGGTCACAGGAAAGCAACAAGACGATAGAAATGTGAAATCTGCACCAAAAGGAAAACTCTCCCAGTTTCATACCTATTCAGTGCAGTTTGATGTGGGCTCACGCACAGATTTTTTTAGGGCTCCTTAGGTAGCTATCCCGTAGAGCCTCTACAGACTCGTCACTGACTGATGGCCTAACAGAACGGGGCTTCTCCACCAAACTGCTGGTTTCCTTCAACTGCTTATCCCACCGAGTAATGTTATTCCTATGTGGTGGCGCTTTGTTATAAACACACCGATATTCACGTTGCACTTTGGTCACGGATTCGAATTTAGCGAGCCACAGAACACACTGAACTTTCCTCTGTACTGTCCACATATCGACTGGCATGGCCATGGGCTGCTCTACTGTATACACGGTGTTACGTCATCATCTGTGCATGCGCACATGCTGCCACAACATCCTACAGAAACTGGGAGGGTTTTCCTTTTATTTGGTGCAGATTTCACATTTCTATCGTCTTTTGTTGCTTTCCTGTGACCGGTCAAAAGCGCACCATGACTTTACGGACACACTGTATTTATAAATTTGTTTCATTTTTATATACCAATAATGATCTGTCAAAAGGGGAAACTAAGAAAGCAATCCCATTTACAATTGCATCAAAAATTAAAATATCTATTCTGACCAGTGGTGGCACAGTGGATAAAGTGACCTGGGATGCTGAGGTATCCGGTTTGAAATTGCAAGGTCGCAGGCTTCAACGTGGGTTTGACGGCTTGAGCACAGGGTTGCTGGCTTGGGTGCGGAACATCAACATGATCTCAAGGTCACTGGCTCGGCTTGAGGCCTCCCCCCCCCCCCCCCCGGTCAAGGCACATATGAGAAGCAATCACTAGACAACTAAAATTAAGCAACTACAAGTTGATATTTTTCACTCTCTCTCTCTCAAAAAAATCTAGGAATAAATCTAATCGAAGAGATAAAAGACCTATCCTCAACATATATATAACTCAGTGAAACAGAATAGAGAGCCCAGAAATAAACTCATACTTATGTGGTCAATTAATATATGACAAAAAAGCCAAGAACAGAAATGGGGTAAAGGCAACCTATTCAATAAGTGGTGTTGGGAAAACAGAGACAACTCATGAAAAAAACCCAAAAAAACAGACACCAACAACATAAAAACTAGACCATTTTCTTACACCATGTATAAGAATAAACTCAAAATGGATTAAAGACTTAAATGTAATACCCAAAACCACAAAACACCTACAAGAAAACCCAGGCAGTAAAATCTCTGATATTTCTCTTAGCAATATTTTTTCTATCTTCTTGAGTAATGGGAACAAGGAAAAAAAATAAACAAATAAAACTACAGCAAACTAAAAATATTTTGCATCAACAAAATGAAAAGGCCACCTACTAAATGGAAGAGAGAATTTGCCAGTGATACATCTGATAAGAAGTTAATATCCAAAATTTAAAAAAACTCATACAACTCAACATCAAAAAAACTAAACAATTCAATTAAAAAATGGGCAGAGGACCTGAATAGGCACTTTTTCAAAGAAGATACACAGATGGCCATTAGACGTATGAAAAAATGCTTGTCACTAATCATCAGAGAAGTGCAAATTAAAACCACAATGAGATATCACCTCACAGCCTGGCCTGTGGGTGGTTCAGTGGATTAAACATCGACCTGGAATGCTGAGGTCACTGGTTCAAAACCCCGGACTTGCCCAGTCAGGGCTCATACAAGAAGCAACTACTACTAGTTGATGCTTCCCGCTACCCACCCCAACACCTTCTTTTCTCTAAAATTAATAAAAATAAAAAAAATACACTGTATCACCTCACACATGTCAAAACGGCAATAAATCAACAAACAAGCACTGGCAAAAATGTGGAGAAAAGGGAACTGTCATGCACTATTGGGACTGCAGATTGGTGCAGCCACAATGGAACAGTGTGGCACTTCCTCAAAACACTAAAAATGGAAGTGCCTTATGACCCAGCAATTCCACTCCTGTGTATATAGCTAAAGAAATCCAAAACACTTAATTTGAAATATATGCACCCCTACATTCACTGCAGCGCTATTTACAATACCCAAGATGTGCCCATGAGTAGATGAATGAATAAAAAGCTGTAGTACATATAAAACAAAAAAAAAGAAATTTTACCATTTTCGACATCATGGATAGACCTAGAGGGCATTATGCTAAGTGAAATATGTCAGTCAGAGAAAAACAAATAACATGATTTCACTTAAACATGGAATATAAAAAACAAAATGAACAAACACAAAATTGAAACAGACTCAATAAAGAACAGACTGACAGTTGTCAGAGGGGAGTGGAATGGAAAAACTGGGTGAAAAAGGTGAAGAGATTAAAAAGGTCAAATTGGTAGTTACATAGTAGTCACAGGGGTGAAAAGTATAGCATAGGAAAAATAGTCAATTATATTATAAAAACTATGTGTGGGGTCAGGTGGGTAGTGGTAATCTTGGCCTACATTATGTGACTGTCTAACCACTATGCTGTCCACCTGAAACGTCCTCAGCCTGGGAAAGGCCCCGTATCTGGACCAGCCTCCCCTGCCTTCCGGGTCTGCTTTGAGACTGAGTAGATGCTGGCAGGACGTGGGTACCCACAGAACACAGGGCACAAACCAGAGCCCAGCTGCAACCATACACTCCAGATGCTAAGAGCTCAGTTCTGACAAACGCGGAGTCTATGCTCTCTATAAAAAAGGGAAGCAGACCTCTGCTGTGTGACTGTGGCAGCTGTTCTCTAACACTTGGCACCACTCTCGAGTGCTATTAGCTGACCCCAGTGAGCCATGAGACTGAACCAAGGACAATAAGAACCCAAGGACAATAAGAAATATGCCCCAAGTGTCTCCCCAGATGCCTCTTCTAGTCTGTCCTGCTCACAGCAGCTCCGACTCTGGTTTACATCAAAGCAGGTCCCTGTGTACCATGAGATGCACGTGGATGTAGGGAGCTCCCAGCCCAGAGGCGGGCGGAGAGCCCTAGGGCACAGGTGTCCAGGCACAGGAAGTCTGCCCTGTCAGCACACTCACTGCTGGACCACGGCGTGCTCGCTGCGGAAACCTTCCTCTGGATGCAGTTTGTAAGTCACTTAAGGATGTTTGCCCCTCCTATCTTAACTCTGGGAAACTGGGCTTGGCAGAACACCCAGCCATACTCTGTCTGGTGCACAGAAGGACATGGGCCTGGGAGGAACCTCCTCCTCCTGCTGGCTTCTGAGATGACTGGGCTTGGGGCATCACCTGAGCCTGTAAGGCCCGACTGTGCAACACACTAATGTCCTATTGCTCAGAGGAGGATTAAGGTTGGTTGAGGCCCTGGGTGAAGAAAATATTGGACCCCTTAAAAAAAGAGGGAAAATAAAAATACATGTTAACCATATTTTTAAATAAATAAATAATATTATGTACTACTAATGTTAATATTGCACATATGAAACCAAACTTGGTGTCATTAGAAAAAAGTGTGAAGAAGGGGTTTTGTGGGCCCTTCAGAGTCGGGGCCCTGGGTGCGCGTCTGGTGTGCCCGCCGTTAAATCTGCCTCTGCTATTACTCATGAAGGCACCATCTACTCTGTAGGTCATCTGTAGCAAACATGGAATTCTCCAGACTGGCTTCTGCTAATTCAAAATGTGTTCAAGGAATGGGAACTAATTCGTTACTTGTATTAGGCCTGTGGATGACAAAAAGGAAAAAGGTATCTATTGAGACCTTCCTGCACCAAAATGTAACCAAGTAAAACACTTGAGAAACATAGCCCACATACTATAGATGCCCCTACTTGAAAAAAATGATGGGTTTCTTTGCATTAGTCATGCCGTACCTTCCCCAATACTCAGAGATGTGGCCTGCAGTAACCCCAGAATGTCACCCACTCTGCCCTACCACCTTTGGACAAATATCTAAATAATCTCTGAAATCCTCAGAAATTTATCAACTAGGGAATAGGTCTATGAGCTTATCAACAAGATAATGGAGGTGTTTCCCTAAACCTGAAATAATTTATAGTTAAACTACTGTTTCCCTCCTCTGCCCTCCAGGTGTCACCTGCTCTTTGGCAACTTCTTATTTTAACTTAACCAGCCCTTTCAAAATCTACAAATAACTATGGTCCAGGGACCAGCCTGAAGGGAAATGCCATGGTTCAGCACATGGGGTATCATTTCAAATGCTGCTGCTTCCACCAGCTCCGGAAGTAGCCGCCTGTCACGCAGGCCTCACCGGCCCGGCACAGACCAATGGCTGCTGCCAGCCCAGCATGAGTTTCTTTGTAAGTCTGCACATCAGCCCTGCTTAGTTACATACACGAAGGGGTTAAACTAATGTGCCTTTCCTTGAGACTGCACTGAATGACCTATTTGCCTAATATGTTTAAGCTTTTATGCTTTATGGGCCAAATCTACTGACTGGTATGTGTGCAAAGTTTATACAAATAAAGTGCAAACTTCACACTGGGGCTTCCTGAACTTGACTCTGAGTTGCCAGATCCCTGGGGGCCAAGGTAGGAGCTCCGTGCTTGGTTTGAACTGCTCGTTTTCAGAGGATAAAGTTAAGTCTCAGCCTCCTAACAAGCGTGCCTTGTAGTCTCTCAAACCCTCTTGAATTTTTAGTCATAGTTGTAATTTTGGCAAAATGGCCCTCCCATCTACCTGTGCCCATTAAAATGCTATCATACCTTCAGATCTACCCCAAATTCTGCCTCTTCTGCAAAGTCTCCTGGATTTCTGTACATCTCACTGCTTTCTCCTGACACTCCTGACACTTGCTCACCATCCGTCACTCTGAGAGGTACCACATACTGCCCCGGATTGCAGTGCATGGTGTCTCATCTCTGTGCTTAGACCATGACCAGTCCAGGGTGTAAGGCACGTGGAGTGAGGGGGATGGACAAGACCACCCACACGTTGGCTATCACTGACATAAGAACCAGAGCATGATAAGGTGTCATTCTCATTTAAGTCCTCACCATGAGGCTCCTGTTTTCAGTTTCTGGTAAAATGAACTTAGTAGTACGTGAGGACTGAACCAAGAGCAGACACTTGGGATTTCTTTCTTGTTGTATGTTATAAAGTCCCAAGGAGACACCAGAATCCCAATTCCAGAATTTGAGAGGAGTTTATTCAAGCTAATCTGAAACTGCTGGGGTTGAAGTCCCAAATCAGCAGCATCAAGGAGCAAGAATCTCGAGTTTTTATATGAAAACCACAGCCTGGTGCAAAAAACTGTTTCACAGAAGCAGAAACTAGCAGTTACTTACTATGTCAGTTCATCTCTACTTTGCAAGTCTTGTCACACCTTTCACCTACAGTACATCTTCTAGTCTCTAGCTTAGTTTGCAAGTCTGCACAGAAACCATAAAAATTTTCCATGTGGGAATTACGGAGAGCATACAAAATACAAGGAATGGCATTTACTTTTGCTACAGTTTTATAATGTCCTGGCACCTTGTCACAGAGACACATGAAACCTGCAGGCTGGTGCCTTGAGGACCAGGAACAAAAGGCGCCACAGGCAAATGAAGGGCCCAAGTGACCAATACTCACGCGGGATGGTCATTCCGCTGTAAACCTGTGTTTACTGAACAAGCTCCGGGGTCAGGTGGGCTGTATCCTCTCCCTGGCCCCCTTGCAGGGTGCCCCATTGCAGGGATTGTGTTTGATATTTCTATCTCTCTCAATGCTTACTTGTCAATAGTTGTTCAATTAGTATTTGCTGAACAAACAAATTCCTCTTTATTCTGAGTCCATACAAACACAGGTACCTTCATAACTGTTACAGGAGAAATAAAATGGACCCAGAGAACACACACTGCCCACACTGCTGCAGAAGGTGATGGGTGTTTTGTAAGCCACGCTGTTTACCCGTCCGATTCCATCAACGACAATCAGCACAGAGATGGGATGGAAGCCAACAAGAGAGGAAACGTCTGGGGTTTGGAAATCACTAAGCTGCATCTCTCCACTGTAGCATTCAGAACCATTTCAAGACCTTGTAGTTGACGTGTGGCGTTTCAAAAACCAATGACATAAATGACGGCAGGCGTTTTCAGGAGGCCTTGGCCTTCATGTTGGACAGCAGCACCTCGTTCCTGCGGCCTTCCTGGAAGGAAAGAGAGTGTGTATAGAGAGCTGGTGGCTACATCAGCACCCAGCGAGGCGCAGGTGGTCTCCCTGTCCTTTCTCCAGCCCATGGGAGACAACTTCTGACCAACTACACCAGCCTCCTCGCAGGTTGCCACCCACGTGGTGAAACTTGCTGACACTGTCCGCACTGTCAGACTAAACACAGGACAGGCGGATTAGGAATTGTCACTCTAAGACTTCACGAAGCCTCTAAACCTTCAAGGGGACAGAAGCTGAAAACAGACACTTACGTGCCAATCTGGGATTCCTATGGGGAGGGAGGAGATGGGGGAAGGTCCTTGGAGACAGACAAAGGAGCACAGCAGGCGAAGCAGTAGGAAAGTTCTTACTCTAACACCAGTGAAGCTTAAGAATATCCTTAACCTGAAGAAACACAGCAACTCACAGTAGACATAATGAGAAATAGGCATCAAGAGACATCCCCACACTCTCCCTAAGAATGAGCTGTGTGAGATCTATTACTGTACATGCTTAGGAAAGTGACTAAGGAAGGTCACCGCCCCAGCCCCTGCCTATGGAACTGATGTCCAGTGGTGCATTTTATATATTCTCTTCTTCAGACATCTTCAAAGGCTTCTCACTGTGTGTCCTCCAGCCCTTGTTCCCAGCAGCCTCGACAGCCCAGGATATGCCTCCATCTGCTAGCAAAAACCTGCCCCCTTCCCGGCTGTGTCACAGGGAGACCTATTTAAAATGAGAGGTGAGGCCCTGGCCGGTTGGCTCAGCAGTAGAGCAACGGCCTGGTGTGCGGGGGAACCAGGTTTGATTCCCGGCCAGGGCACATAGGAGAAGCGCCCATTTGCTTCTCCACCCCCCCCCCTTCCTCTCTGTCTCTCTCTTCCCCTCCCGCAGCCAAGGCTCCATTGGAGCAAAGATGGCCCAGGCGCTAAGGATGGCTCCTTGGCCTCTGCCCCAGGCGCTAGAGTGGCTCTGGTCGTGGCAGAGCGACCCCCCTCCCCCCGGAGGGGCAGAGCATCGCCCCCTGGTGGGCAGAGCGTCACCCCTGGTGGGCGTGCCGGGTGGATCCCGGTCAGGCACATGCGGGAGTCTGTCTGACTGTCTCTCCCTGTTGCCAGCTTCAGAAAAATACAAAAATAAATAAATAAATAAAATAAAATGAGAGGTGAACATGGTATTGGGAAGAACCTGGAGAGGTTGAGCTGGAGGGCCCAGGCCTCCAGTAGCCAGGTTCCCTGGAGACCTATTTCGTGTGGAAGAAAAACTTTGTTTCACCCTTGAACCCTCTGCATCCAAGACCCCCAAAGTCAACATTGCCATCTCTCTGGGCCTAAGTGCTCCCAGCTTTCTAAAGGCCCTTTGCTCCTTCTAGCAGCATCATGGCTCCTGGCTGCAATGCCCTGGATTTGCTAAGACATGCCAGTTCACCTATAAGGTATATACTTATCTTTCCCTCAGAGCCAGGGAATAGCCAGACTCTTGGGCTGGGGTAAGGCTGAATTCTATCACCAAGCAAGGTACCCTGACAATCTGTATGCACATGGTTTTGAAGGGGAAGGCAGTTAATTTTTCCTGGGTGTGGGAAGAGAAAAAAGGTAAAGTTGAGTAAATTTGTTCTATTAGAAAAATTAAGAAGAAAGTTTTCCTTTTAAAAATGAGTTATTGAGATTTGATTGGAAGAAAAAACTTCCAGCCCCCCACCCCTCAAAGTGGGAAGGGGTAGAGATAGAACAAGAACAGGTAGTCATTGTTATAGCACTTGTTCTGCTCCTGCGTAGTTTAAAACTCCCCCCCAAAAGATGTAACATTAAAATAATAAATTAGCTTAACTGTCACCCACCTCACCCTTCAAATGAAGCAGAAACAGCCCAGAAGCATCAATGCCCGGGTGGTAAAAGAGTCCCCACCTTAGTGGGGTAATTCTATAGGCCACATCGCACCGAGGTGACGCGTTTCTTCAGTAAAGATATCTAGGGTGTCACCTGGTGTGTGTGAGCACTGATTAAATTCCAAGCAATCCACTAGAAACCTTTTGGGAGACTACAGAATGATATTATTTGCTCAAAATGAACACAGAAAGGGTCCTTTAGGCATTTTTTTTCCAGAAAAAAAGGGAAAATGTCTCCTTGCCTCCATTTCTTTCCAGCTTAAAGCCACAGGGGCCTGCTACATGCCAGGCACAGCAAGATTATGGATGCAAAGCCAGCTCATTCATCAGTGCTAGGCTAGAGGCTAAATCTTGGTTTGGTGACCTTGTGAGAGACTGTGGTTTAGAGACACAATAATTGATGTAATACTGTGATTAAGGTGATTTCAGAGTATGTATTGTTTCCTGGCAGACCTGTTGTTAACAAACTCTCCCAGGGTGAGCCAGCCAATGGCATTTTAGAGATAACCCGTGTCTCAGTCAGGCTGATAGCAGAGGAGGCTGGCGGTCAGGGTGAGGCATGACTGCCGACATGGAGCCCCCGGGGGCTTCCCTGGTGACCAATTAGTGTGGAGCAAATCACACGCAATAAAGGGAACTACTAACGTGGTCAAAGACGCTGTCTGGACAATCATATTGTGCCCTGCATGGGAATAATTATTGCCCCACACAAGTGCTAGGGGCCAGGATGCGGTGGAAGTTCAAACCTGAGGAGTGGAAGAGCAAGCATGGGCAGAGGCAGGGCAGAGGCAGGGCAGAGAGGGCTCCGGGAGAGAATTCCACCCTGGGGGAAAATCCAACTTTTCAAACCGCTTTACTATCACAAAAGAGATCTTTTTATTTTTTTATTTACTGATTGTAGAGACAGGAAGGGAGGGAGAGGGAGAGGGAGAGAGAGAGAAAGAGAAACATCGTTTCTGTTCCTGGGTGTGCCCTGACCAGGGATCGAACCCACAATCTCTGTATATTGGGAATATGCTCTAACCAATCGAGCGATCCAGCCAGGGCCACAAATGAGATCTTATCTGGAATTGCAACATGTACAATATGAGAATTGCTCTGGCTGACGGTATGGGGAGGAGTGGGTGCACAAGCAAGCACCACGGCCCCCTGCCCTCAACACCCGTGGTGACCCAAATTACTTTAGAGGAGCTTGTGA
Organism: Saccopteryx leptura; assembly: GCF_036850995.1. Lineage (NCBI taxonomy): Eukaryota > Metazoa > Chordata > Mammalia > Chiroptera > Emballonuridae > Saccopteryx > Saccopteryx leptura. The sequence goes on along the minus strand of NC_089509.1, from coordinate 10,600,631 downwards.
AACAAAGTTTAAGGTTTTGAAATACTGACATATGGTTGCTAATTTAAAATTTTTGCCAAGTAAAATGTTAACAACAACAAAGAATTATGTGTTATTGTCATTATTTTATAAGAGGAAGACAATTTCAACAAAAAAAGAACAGGACATGCTATTTTTTTTTTAAAGGTGAGGCCTTTACATAAAACTATTTAGCTGTCTGAAGAACACATCCTGTTTCCCCTCCCCCTTTTTCTAACTCACTCTAGAGCAGGGGTCTCAAACTCAACTCAGCATGTGGGCCGCAGAGCAAGATCACAGCCATTTGGCGGGCCGCACTAGGTCTACAAAAGGCAACTGTTATGCAACACTTTTCTCACTGCAGTTGAAAACAAAAAAAAATCAGTACAACAAGCACAATCGTACATGCAGTTTACTCAGTGTCACAAAACGACCAGAAACTAGTTCGCATCACAACTGCTGTTAACTAAGCTAATATCTAGCTAGGATGCTAGAGAAATGAAAAATACAAGTAGGCCCCTAGGCTTACTTAATTTTATCCAAAATATTTTGAACTTCGTGGATTAGTCTGTGGGCCGCACAAAATTGTTCGGCGGGCCGCGAGTTTGAGACCCCTGTTCTAGAGTCTAGACTAAGAGCACCGGCAGCACCTGTCCCGGGGTCTTCCCGGGGTCTCTGCTGTGAGAGGAGCTGGGTCTGAGGCGGCAGGAACCAGAAATCTCAATGCTTACTAATCTGAAGGGACTGTTCCTCTTGCAGGTCATCCTAAGCTTTCAGCCCTGAGAGGCTGTGGAGCAAGAATGGGCTTTTCCATTTCGCTTTTCCTTGCTCTGATTCTGACAACACAGGCTTGTCCTCCCCAGCTTGTTGGTTTTTGGTTTCTGCTGTGCAAGAGCAGTGCTGGCGGAGCCAAGCAACATTTAAAATGTAATTCTTCTCCTCTGGGCCTTATCTCTTTGTCAGTTACTTGAAGTAAAGGACAAAATGAGCCTCTGTTTGTCCCCTGCCAGCTCTCCCACTGGTCCTTCCGCAACCTCAGCTCCAGCTCCTGCAGCTCTAACACCTTGTGTGGTCATTTGGCCATGCCCCCCAGCCTCAGGCCTTCACCCAGCTGCTCCTGGCTGGGACTCCTGTTCTGCCCACGGCCGTGCCCCCCAGCCTCAGGCCTTCACCCAGCTGCTCCTGGCTGGGGACTCCTGTTCTGTCCATGGCCGAGTCCTTCCAGCCTCAGGCCTTCACCCAGCTGCTCCTGGCTGGGGACTCCTGTTCTGTCCATGGCCGAGTCCTTCCAGCCTCAGGCCTTCACCCAGCTGCTCCTGGCTGGGGACTCCTGTTCTGTCCATGGCCGAGTCCTTCCAGCCTCAGGCCTTCACCCAGCTGCTCCTGGCTGGGGACTCCTGTTCTGTCCATGGCCGAGTCCTTCCAGCCTCAGGCCTTCACCCAGCTGCTCCTGGCTGGGGACTCCTGTTCTGTCCATGGCCGAGTCCTTCCAGCCTCAGGCCTTCACCCAGCTGCTCCTGGCTGGGGACTCCTGTTCTGTCCATGGCCGAGTCCTTCCAGCCTCAGGCCTTCACCCAGCTGCTCCTGGCTGGGACTCCTGTTCTGTCCATGGCCGTGCCCCCCAGCCTCAGGCCTTCACCCAGCTGCTCCTGGCTGGGACTCCTGTTCTGTCCATGGCCGTGCCCCCCAGCCTCAGGCCTTCACCCAGCTGCTCCTGGCTGGGACTCCTGTTCTGCCCATGGCCGTGCCCCCCAGCCTCAGGCCTTCACCCAGCTGCTCCTGGCTGGGACTCCTGTTCTGTCCATGGCCAGTCCTTCCAGACTGAGAGAGGCCTTCCTTCACCCCCACGGACACTAGTTCCCTGGGGCATGACTGGGATCACTTACTTGTTATCACTAGTTTATTAGGGTTTGTTTCCTTGCTTGTTCCCTGCCTCCCCCATCACAATATAAGCTTCTTGACATAGGGACTGACTGAGTCTATATTACAACCCGATAGATCCCTAGGGACATGGTTGGAGCTACAAGAATATTAATTGAAAAGATGGAAGATTTTGAAATGTCCATGGGCTATGTGTCCCAAAAGTTAAATTACAAAAAAGGGAAGGAGAAGCAGAGAATGTAAAGATGGGTAGATGGGAAAGAAAGAAAGGATAAAACAAAAGTGGAAAGGAAGAAAGTAAAGTAGAAAGGAAGAAAAGAGGGTCTTAAAAATACACAAGAACAAAATTAATGGTATGGAAAAATGTTTCTTTTTTCTTTTTCTGTAGACCAAACACCAGCCTACAACTTCCCCTGAGTGCCTTTGTATTTTCGGCAATCTCTAAATTCACTAAAACCACATAGATTTAGGCTAGAATGGGGAAAGAAATTCTCGGAAGCTGCTGAGATCCTGGGAAGCGACAGTGTCTTTCCTGGAAAATCTCTCAAGGGCTAACACTCTTCTTTCCGGTACAATGGAGAGTGACTCGCCCAAATGTAGGGAAGAAAAGACAGGGACAGATGAACTGCAGTGGCTATTGGGTATTACAGGTGCAGACACACTGCTAGATGTGTTCATCTCTCATCTGACCTAACAGAACCCACCAACATAAGACGGAGGCTTGGAGGGACTAGGTCACTGTCCCACTGCAGCTGGAAAGCGGTAAAGGTAGGATTCCAGCCCAAGCCTAGCACACTTCAAAGCTCACTCTCTTCCTACCCGGCTTCTCAGGGGTCCTCCCCATTCTAAGACTGAGAAGAGGGAAAGCTCTAAATCTGAATCTATAACAAACATTTCTAGGCGGCTCCTGAGATGGGCTGATGATGCCATTTTACAGATTTAATGTGTGATTAAGTGCTAGTAAAATGAAAATAAAGATGTGATGTCGCTTGAAAATTCAATTACAGCCCCATGGTGGCCTCATAGAGGCCATCTGACTCAGCCAGTGCCACACTGCCGTCAGATCACACAGCAACATGCTGTGTCCCGTCACAGTCTGGGGACGCCAGTGAAGTGCTCTGGTCTTTAAAGGCTCATCCAGAAGTGAACATAAATCTCCCCTGGCTTTAAATGCCAGGCCCAACCTCCCTCTTACCTCCTTGAACTCCTTCACGGTCTTAAAGTAGAGCCTCTGCTTCTCCAACAATTCTAAGTACTGGTCATTCAGCTGGTCTCTTCTCATTTTGTTCTCTTGCTTCTTCTTCTCCATCTGTAGACACATTTTGGGAAATGATAATGAAAAGGCATGTTCTGACCAAGCGCTGCCAGAAACATCCAAAAGGCAACTATTACTAATATTTTCCTAGATTTCCTTCCAGGGTTTTCCTTCTTTATAACATTTCTGAGGCTGCTTTATTTATTTGCATGATATTGCATAGACTACTGAGTCAGCATTTCTTCTATCACTGGGCATTAACTGGTCCTTTTTTTTTTATTGAGATAACTAAAAATAATTCACAATCAATAGGTTGGTGATTCTCAACCAAGTGCTACTCTGCACCCAGAGGACATCGGGCAATGTCTGGAGGCAGTTCAGATTGCCACAGCTGTGAGGAAGGGGTGCTACTGGCATCGATGGGCAGAGGCCAGGGAGGCTGCTAAGCATCTTATACTGCCTAGACAACAAGAACTCCCCAGCACTGAGGGACAGAATGAGAGTCAGATATTGCCTTCCCCAGGAAGGCATCTCCCAGTACACAAGGAAAAGCAAAAGGAAGAAACTCCAGTGAGCTCCTATTGTTTTCTACTCTTGGCAAGAGCAGCTCCCCAAGGAGGAGCATGGCAGAGAGGAAAGGCCCACCACAAGGAGACAGTCAGAGGTCTGCTTAGCTACAGACGAAAGGGCCCACACCTAAGGAGCCACAGAGGCCCTATGCTGTTCCGGCCAGGACGACTCTCTACGGAGCTACCTCTGGGGCTCCCACACCCCTCTCAGGTCCCCTATTTTCTATTCTGACTTCTGAGGCATTCAATATCCTCCTGAATTCTACTTTAGTAATTATTTGCATTTTTTACAGGAGGTTCCTGAAAACTACAACGGTCTCAAGATCCAAAGGCAGTGGTTCTAAAACTTTTTGAAGTCAAAGCGCATTTTAAATCCTACAAATAATTGTAGGCGCACTATATACAAATTTCTGAGAAATATGTTATAATAATTAAGTCAAATATTAAAGAAAACAATATAAAGTTCAAGCATGCTTTTATGGTAATTAAACAATAAATACAATAAAATTAAATTTATTCTGACAATAAAAAACATTGTTACATTTTTTGAGTTATGCTTTTTAGAATTCGTAAAAAAGGGGCTAAAAAATAAAAAAATGACAGAAAAGTTATCTTTTTATATATATAGACACATTCTTAGTAAGATTTAGTAAATTCAGCAGGTCCTAGTACGAATGTGTTAAGTTTTTTCATTCTTGTGTTTATGAGAAACATGAGCCTGATGTGTCCTAGTGATTTCTTCAATGTTTGGGCATATATTTGAAAGGCAAACTCTCATTTCCTCGTCAATACATTGAAGAATTCCTCTCTTTTTACTCTTAATTGTGTTGAGGTAGAAAATCCTAATTCACATAAATAGGATGTTGAAAATTGTAGTAAAATGTTCAAAGCTTTTTTAGATATTGCCACATATTCTTCTTTTATAGAAATCCAAAAGGCTTCAAGAGATAATTCCTTATGTTTAATCATCAATCCAAAACCTCAACCATAAATATCATCGTAACTTTACACCAAACAAAGGATAGAAGAAACCTGCCTCCAGTCTTTCTGGGGAACATGGGGGGTAGTGTAAACAATCCAACACCACAGCTTAACAGCCTTTTGCAACCTAATCAGGCAAGTGAGGTGGGGGGTTGGGCAGACTGTCAGCTTACAGCCAATTCCCCACACCTCTGTCCCCCAAAAATCTAAACTCCAAAAACCCTGTTGGTTTTTTGGTCCCCAACAGGCACATATTTCTCTGGAATACCATAGGGCGCACCTGGAAATCTTCTAGGGTGCACCAGTGCGCCTTGGTGCACACTTTGAGAACCACTGTCCTAAGGAGTCAAATCTCTAGTGGTAGAATGTCAGGAACCAAAGATCCAGTGAGGAAAGCTGCTTCCTCATCTGTAAAATGGGTATAGCACCGCTCACTGAAGAGGGCTTTAGGATCAGCACAGTGGGAGCTATTGCTCAGAGCCCCGTTCGCAGCACCAGAGCAGGAAGCCCTGGGAGCCGAAGCGGGCCCTGCCCACTGCAGGGACCCAGAAGGTGTGTCTTCAGGAGTAAGAGCACAATACTGAGAACAAGGCCCTGCTCTTCCCAGGACCTTCTCCATCACCAGCATAAAACCCGCACCATGCAAAAGAGGACATCTAACCTTCATTCTACTTTGCTTAATTCCTTCTACGATCTGTTCCATCTGACGTAAAAACTGGTCCCGGGCAGCAGGGGAAGCCATGGCTCTGAAAGAAAAACCAGTGGAGGTCTGAGCAGCATGCAGGACTCTGAGTGAGTCGGCCCTGCGCCCAGGTACCCCACGGCCCTGGCAGGGAGGACTGACAGCCTGACAGTACTTACTGTGGGAAGTTCTCATGAATGGAGTTCAGCAGGCTAATCTGAGGAAGAAAGAAAAAGAAAATACTGAGCAAAAGATGAAAAGATTGCTGTGCCGCCTTACCTGAAAGCCTGTCCTCTCTGGACAGCACTTCTGAACAAGCACACCTTGTTTGTGGGGGTGAAAGTAACATGGAAACAAACCAACCAGCAGTTTTTTAGCCCCACAGTTTTCCCCAGAGACTCTACCTGACACCCCATGGCCACAGGGATGTAGGAAGAGGCCTCCTTGAAGGGACCTCAACTCCCATAGAAAAGATGTTAACATCAGGGCTCTTTGCCAGCTGCTCACTGCCTTTTTGATCTTGCCAGCACTGCACTTTATTTTGAGGACTTTTAGCTAAGCACAGGGTTAGTCAGGGTGGGCAGTGAGAACACTGCGTCTATCCTATTCCCCGATGTGGTCAGCTGCTGGGAAGCTCTGAGAGGCTCTGTGAAATGCATTTTTCAAGGCCTCCATTCCCATGGAAACTGCCCTCCCTGCACAGTATACCAGGCTCTGAGTCCAGAGAAACTAGAAACCTAGTTCCTCCTTCTGGGTGAGTCACTAACTCAACTTGTGGGCTCAGGACTAAGCATTTACTACACTTGGACCTCAGGTTCACAGTCTGACATGGAAATGATATTCTTGTCCTTAGGACTCCACGAGGATGTCTGAAAACTAAAATATTACAGGCAGAAAGAGATTTGGAATAAAACACAATTTATTCAAATGCAAAATTCTGTGTTAATACGGCTTAGAATTAAAAAAAGCCCCCACTCCCCTGTATACTCCCAGTTTTTAAAAGAATGCAACAACTTCAGACACTGCTAATGAAGGCAGGTCAATGAGGTTAAGGCTTTTTCAGAAGGGGCTACCCTGTCCTTTGGTAAAGATTGGCAAGTCTTTCCCAGGCCAGGTAAGACCCCCAAGGCCAGGACGTGGAGCAGAGATATCTCACCAAAGGCAAACAACTCACCTATCTGAACACTCATCAAATGTCCCTTATGTGCCTCATCAATGTGTAGGTCCTGGATGTAGAGAAAATGAGAGCTAAGCACTCCTTACAGAGTGCTCCTCTAGGAGAGATTGATCCCATCTGATTAACAACAGGCAAAAAAAGGCAACAATTACAGATGCCTCCATGTGGGTGTAGGTAAACGATACATCTATAATACTCTTCTTATCAAAGTGACAACAGCACAGGTTGCAAAGTGATAAAATGAAAACAAACCCTGTCGACCTCAAGGTGAGAGGTACTCAAGAACTAATATATACCGAGAACCAACAGGGGTGGTTTTTTCTCATTCTGTCCCCATCATAACCATCTGCAGCAGGTGTGTCCCCATGTTCCTGGTGAGCAGAACAAGGCCAGGCTACCACACAAACCTGGCTCCAAAGTCATGGTCTCTCCACCACACGGTGCTATACTGTGAAGACCAGTCCTGTTTTCTCCTAAATGTAGTTGCATATGCCACCCCAATCTTTCGTCATCCAGTTGGGGAGCCCTGAATCATGAACGAACTTAACCTGAGAGTCAGAGTAATGTGGAGGGGCTGTCAGTGCTATGGGAACCCCTTTCCACTCATGCTTTTTATGATCCTTTAGTACATGCCTCTGTCTGCCACTGACAATGAGACAGACATTTCTCCATGTAAACATGACAAGCCTACCATCCCCATCTCCTTTAGCTGCTTCCTTCCCTTTATAAACACATTTTATTTATTGACTTTTTAAGAGAGAGGGGAGAGAGAGAGAGAGAGAGAGAGAGACAGAAAGGGGCTGGGGAGGAGCAGGAAGCATCAACTCCCTTATGTGCCTTAACCAGGCAGGCTGGGGGTCTTGAACCAGTGACCTCAGCGTTCCAGGTTGACACTTGATCCACTGCGCTACCACAGGAGAGGTAGCTGGTTACTTCCTTTAAAATTCAAACTTAAGATTCCCCAACTCCAGGACCCCATCCATAGGCATCTCCTGAATGCCACTATGTTTCTCTTAATGATGGCCTGTCTCCCATGCACTATGAGACAGGTGGCCACCAGCCTCACTGCACTGCAGACAGCACGAGTTCCCATGGAACCCTGGCCTTTCTGACTCTGCACCCCAGCCCTGGGCACACAACAGACACCCCTGCTCAGGCTGAATGCACCCCAGCCCTGGGCACACAACAGACACCCCTGCTCAGGCTGAATGCACCCCAGCCCTGGGCACACAACAGACACCCCTGCTCAGGCTGAATGCACCCCAGCCCTGGGCACACAACAGGCACCCCTGCTCAGGCTGAATGCACCCCAGCACTGGGCACACAACAGACACCCCTGCTCAGGCTGAATGCACCCCAGCCCGGGGCACACAACAGGCACCCCTGCTCAGGCTGAATGCACCCCATCCCTGGGCACACAACAGGCACCCCTGCTCAGGCTGAATGCACCCCAGCACTGGGCACACAACAGACACCCCTGCTCAGGCTGAATGCACCCCAGCCCTGGGCACACAACAGGCACCCCTGCTCAGGCTGAATGCACCCCAGCCCTGGGCACACAACAGACACCCCTGCTCAGGCTGAATGCACCCTAGCCCTGGGCACACAACAGGCACCCCTGCTCAGGCTGAATGCACCCCAGCCCTGGGCACACAACAGGCACCCCTGCTCAGGCCGAATGCACCCCAGCCCTGGGCACACAACAGGCACCCCTGCTCAGGCTGAATGCACCCCAGACACCAAGTTCATCTGAACCTCCTGGGGTCAACAGCACTGGTAGCTGCTCATCTGATTAAGTATTTTCTTTTTATAAAGATTCTTACCTCTTTTTCCAAATAAACCTTTTTGTCGTCCAGGGTATTATATAAGGTGAAGAACTGCTTGGTTTCTTTGTGCACTGCTGAAACTGTAAACGCAGAGAAATCAGCACATGAATGAGAAACTGGATCAAAACGACTCTAGGCATCCTCACCCACTGAAGCACTGTCTCAAGAGTCAGACTGTCAAGCTGGCACCCTCGACCTGCCTTCGGGGCAGATCCCCACAGGGCACCGAAGCCTGAGAGCAGCTGCAGGCTGACGGCAGGTTGCCAGTTATAACTGGTGCAGCCAAGGGAGGGGGCTTGAAGAGTTTCCCTGTCAGATGTGGGTTTCTCAGAATTCCTACACGTGACGAGTCATGGGAGAAAGGTGGCAAGGATGAAGCCACCATGCCACCTCTTCATGTTTGTGCAGCTTCCTCCTTTCCCATATCCAAGAGCAGGAGCACCATTCACTTCTGTAACTCCACGGTTAGCACAGGCCTCTTTAGAAGACCCTCTAAAATACTTCCTAGAAGAATGCCATTCCCATCCCAGAGCGGAACACCTGCCTAAAAACTGAATTCTCTTCCCATCCCTGAGCATAAAACTGCGGGGGCACTTATCACCAGGGCTCCCAGTGTCTTTACCTTTGAAATCACTCTGCATTTCTGTCCAATGCCCCTTCTTCACTTCTCCACAGGACAGTGAGTGTGTCATGTTCACCAGAGACTGAGGTCACTGACATGAAGGTTTCCTGCTCAAACTGACCCCCTCTATTCAGGCTGGGCAACACCACGTAGCTCTGCGCCTATGTGACCTACTTACTGCCCCAAGTTCCCAGAATACACAGCTGCCCAGAAAGAGATAAAATCCCAAGACCTGGGTTCACATGCAGGCTTTGAGCCTGAGCTGAGCATGGCAATGGAGCTGTAGCCGAAGGCCTTGAGGCCTGATGGCTACCAGGCCAGCCCATGCCCAGGGGGCTCTGTATCCCTGAAAGCAGGCCCTTCTGGAGCAGCACAACCAGGGGAGGGGACAAGCACAGCAGGCCTAGAAAAATTTGGTTTCCTTGGGCAACTGCCATTAACATTTAAATCTGATTCTTTAAACCAGTCAGCTTTTAACTTTTATATCCAGTAATAGCTGTTTCCCTCCAGCAGTGCAGCTCAAAGACAGATGAAGGTCAGGAAAACTTACTGAACATACTCAGAAACAGAAGTAAATAATCTGAGCCCTGGCCGGTTGGCTCAGTGGTAGAGCATCGGCCTGGCGTGCAGAAGTCCCAGGTTCGATTCCCGGCCAGGGCACACAGGAGAAGCGCCCATCTGCTTCTCCACCCCTCCCCCTCTCCTTCCTCTCTGTCTCTCTCTTCCCCTCCTGCAGCCGAGGCTCCATTGGAGCAAAGATGGCCGGGGCGCTGGGGATGGCTCCTTGGCCTCTGCCCCAGGCGCTGGAGTGGCTCTGGTCGCGGCAGAACGACACCCCGGAGGGGCAGAGCATCGCCCCCTGGTGGGCAGAGAATCGCCCCCTGGTGGGCGTGCCGGGTGGATCCTGGTCGGGCGCATGCAGGAGTCTGTCTGACTGTCTCTCTCCGTTTCCAGCTCCGGAAAAATACAAAAAAAAAAAAAAAAAAATCTGATACAGGTATTTTGATGCCACATTAAAATATCTAATTTGTATGAAAATCACATAATGAATTACCCAATATAAAGTATATAGTATTATTACTGCTTAAAGCTTTAGAATAGCGGTACTAAATCCTGCCTAAAAAAGGGAATCACCAAGAGCTTTTAAAGAACATGAGCAATTCCAGAAGACTTCCAGGGGTGCAGCCAGGTGACTATAGTGGGTGGCCGCAGTTGAAGATCACTGCTGTAAATAAACCAGCCGCTGTTAGCTTTACTGCTCAGGAAGTAGCCAACATCCTCAACCCATCCAGCCCAAGGACTGGTTTGGGATGCAGGTATTTAATGGTAATTAAAAAAAAAAAATGTATATATCCCACTAAAACTGATTAAAATGGTGTAAAAATGTCTTTTTTTTTTTTTTTTCTGAAGCTGGAAATGGGGAGAGACAGTCAGACAGACACCCGCATGCGCCCGACCGGGATCCACCCAGCACGCCCACCAGGGGGCGACGCTCTGCCCACCAGGGGGCGATCCTCTGCCCCTCTGGGGGGTCGCTCTGTTGCGACCAGAGCCACTCTAGCGCCTGGGGCAGAGGCCAAGAAGCCATCCCCAGCGCTCGGGCCATCTTTGCTCCAATGGAGCCTCGGCTGCGGGAGGGGAAGAGAGAGACAGAGAGGAAGGAGAAGGGGAGGGGTGGAGAAGCAGATGGGCACTTCTCCTGTGTGCCCTGGCCGGAAATCGAACCCGGGACTTCCGCACGGCAGGCCAACGCTCTACCACTGAGCCAACCGGCCAGGGCCTAAAAATGTCTTTTAACATGTGAATTTTACCCTGTGAAATATACAGGTACAAGTTACTTATTATCGTTAAAAGCTTTAAAGTAGACAGGGTAGAAAATTAAGGGAAAAGCTTTAACTTAAAGGCAGAAACCATTTTCTGCTGAGAAATTGCCATTGTTGATCCCTGCACCAGAGCACCAGAACCCACTGTGAAGACTAATCCTCAGGACGGCAGGACGGAACATGTAAAAGCAAGCATGGTTCTGGGCTCAAGAAAAAACAGTGTTCTAGACCAGTGGTCCCCAACCTTTTTTGGGCCACGGACTGGTTTAATGTCAGAAAATATTTTCACAGACCGGCCTTTAGGGTAGGACGGATAAATGTATCACGTGACCGAGACAAGCATCAAGAGTGAGTCTTAGACGGACGTAACAGAGGGAATCTGGTCATCTTTTAAAAATAAAACATCGTTCAGACTTAAATATAAATAAAACGGAAATAATGTTATTTATTCTTTCTCTGCGGACTGGTACCAAATGGCCCACGGACCACTGCTGGTCTGTGGCCTGGGAACCACAACTCTAGACTGAACCAGAAAGATGCTTGAGAGGTCAAGATCTTAAGGCAAAATCTGAGGTGAATTTTCAAGAAGAGTAAAAGTCTGCCAAGGGAAAACTGCAGGGCAATGGCAACTGGACTTGGGGACCAGCTGGTAGGCCAAGACTCAGATACCCTCCTGAGAGGGGTGAGGAACCAAATGACTACAGGGGAAGCCAGCTGGTGACTCTGGCCCGGACGATGCAGGACTTCAACACTGCATTTAGGATCCTGAAGAATCATCCAACAAGCTGTGGAGAGTTATTAAATATTAGAGCTCTCAGAATAAGATTATAAATGATAAAGTTTATGTTTGAGAAGGATTTTCCAGGCAAGAGTGCAGAGAAGGAGTCAGACTCCAGGCAGTGATAAAGAAATAGACTTTCCTATTACGCAGAACTTTTAACAGGCACAGTGGTATGAGTCAGAGTGGATTAATGGGGGCCCAGCTTGGCTAGACAGCGATCCCAGTGACCAAGAGAAAAAACAGATAGGAAGGCTGAATTCAGTTTTGTAGTTGTAGAGTCAGAGGTGTCCAGGGGACATGTAAAAGTGGAATGCTAGAGGAACCTGTTTACAGAGGATATTTGAGCTGGGTACTGAAGGATTTTGTCAGATAGAGGAGAAAAGGTCCCAGACACAGCTAATAGGAGGGGTAGAAGCCTCATGTGTCAAAGTGCATAGTGTGTTCAGAGGCAGTGAATGGACTGGTGAGGCCAGAGTTTGGACTTACAAGAAAGGAAGGGGCCCCCAGGCAGCCACTGGGATTGGGGAGGATCCTGGAAAAATGAGAGGCCTATTTAGAAGGCCTTGGGGAGCTCCTGAAGGTTTCTCAGCAGAGGGAGCAGTGACACAATCAGATGTGTGAGTAAGAGACTTGCAGAAGGGGCTGCAGACCAGCTGATGGTCAGTCAGCTGAGCTGTGATACAAGTAAGAACAGATACGGCAGTAGCCATGGGAACAGAAAGGCACTGACAGCTTTGAGGGCCACTCTGGCCTGATAGGAGGTGGAGGGAGCCAGTCCTGGATTCCTGGGTGAATACAGTACCGGTAAAAGCTAGGGCCACACAAGCCAGAAAGTTTGTAGAGGAGGACAATGAGTGGAAACTGATCTAGAGAAGACAATGGTGTCACGATGTTCTGTATAATGCTGGGAGGTGGGTTGGGAGCTCAGTGGAGCACATGGCTGATTGGGGTGAAGGCTGGTTTGGAAATTATAAGAGCTCAACTGGAGTCAACTGTTCACGGAGAAGGCGGTAAGAGCACTTGGTGCTGTCCCCAGGATTATGAGTTACCCACCAGGGCTCTGTGGGATGAGTGCTGAGTTGGCCCGACAGTGAAACAAAGCCCTTTCCAGCGGGAGCTTTCACCCCTGTGCTAGGTAGGGTGCATGCTCCACGCCACTAGCATGGGGAAACCCCTTTGCCTCCTGTCCCCCCCAGGACCAGGCTTGATAGCTCATTTGTGGTCGATGCACCTACTCTGCCGGTAGAGTTCAATAAATCTCTTTTGATACTGTATTAGCTCGGCTCGGCTGGGTACTTCATCAATCTTGCGATGCAAAATTGCTATTTCTCGATTTCTTCGAGCCTAAATGCAAAAGGGAGGAGAAGACAACACTCTTTAGTAAAAGTCTTTGGTGTTCTCTGGAGAGCCCAAACATTGCTCTCCACCACACAGAGCACAGCCACATGCCCTGGAGTGCCGGCCCAAAACTCCACTGTTGGCTTGAGGTTCCGTCTCAGATTCTAATCTTACAATACATGGGGCCGGTGTGGCTGCGGATTGGAACCACAGTGGGCATCAAAGTAATGGATAAGGAAAGAGTATTCTGAAGGGGATGGGCTGTGTGGCCAGAGAGCCTGGCCAGCCCACCAGGCCCCCAAATACTCTAGAGTAGCCAATTTCACTAGTGCCAGGTGACAAGGAACTGATGTCACGTTGCTGCCTCTGTATAAATTCCAACTCCCTTTGCCAGGTTGAAAAGCTCCTGCAATTGACCCCTAAAGTTCCTCTGCAGTATTTTCTCCACTGGAGATGGGGGTCTAGTGGCCACAGTGCCTCCCAGACTGTATCTGGAGAGGCAGCACAGTGCGGTTTAGCACAGGGAGAGGGCGGGCTCCCGGGGCAGCAGCTGCCAGAGGATACGGCTCAGCTCCCAGCACACACTGCCAGTCTCAGGACGGAGCAGCGCTTGGCGCGGCCTCTCCCTGTGCCTCCTAGTCCCGGCCCCCCAGTCCTGCTTCACTCACAACAGCAGGTGTGGATCTCTAAGTCACTGGGGAACAGGAGGCTCCAAACAGAAACCCACCACCCATTCTGGTAGGAGGGAAACACGCATCGCTCCTTTTGGCCAAGGCTACACTCCCATGGGTGCTCAGGCTCTGACTCCTGTTTCTATTTTAGCAATCAAAAGATACAATTATTCATTCTTTTTACTGTATCTCTAACCTCTTCCTTTCTCAGTAGAGAGGAGAACTACTCCTTCTCATCAGTACTCTCACTCCTTTAAAAAAGCCCTTCCTTAAACCCTGGTCGCCCAGCCTGTCTTCTCCTTCGAACAGCCAGACTTCCTGAGACCACACCCTCTGCTCCTCTAACTCCCCATGCCCTCCAGTCATTGTCACCCTGCACTATTTCTGGCGTCTCCCAACACCCCACTGAAACTGTTCTGCCACTGTCACCACACAGCTTTTCTGGGACACATCTAATGGGCAATTCTTAGCTTCCAGCAACCCTGACCATTCTCCCTACTGGGCGCTCTGCTCAGCTCCCACGAGAACGCTGGCTCCTGTTTCCTTGCCTTCAGCTGCCCACGTGCTCTCAACCCTCATTCGCGGTTCCTCTGCTCCCTGGGTCTCCTCTTGGCCTACAAGTTCACAAACTCGATTATCACCTCCACAGTGCTGACACCTAACCCCCAACCCAGACTCAATACCTATTACCTCCCTGACATTTCTACATAGTTGAGTACCCCAACCTTTAAAAGCCCCTAACGTATCTCATTAACATTTAATCACACTCCCAAACCCTTCAGCCCTATTCTTTCTCCTTTATGGCTTTTTCTCAATGAATAACACCCTACTCTCCAAGTCAGAAATCAAAGCACCACCCTTGACTCCTCTTTATCTCTTGCCCATCAATCAGTTCCAGCAGACACGGCTTCTCCATCTCTCCCCTGCCAGTTCATTTCCATCTCCACCAATCCTGCCCTGGCTTAGGTCCTTGTGAATTCACTGCAGCTTCCCTCTAGCTTGTCTGAAGCTATACACAGTTGGCCATTCGCATATAAGCTCCCTTGCACTTTGATGTATATGGATGTAGCTTGGTACTTATCTTGGTCCTCAAAGAGCCAGCCAGATCCCAAAAAATGGGCAACCCCACTTACTATTCCTGGGACTTAAGGCAACACTAAATATACAGTAGTCACACAGTCATAAACACACAGTTGTACTGTCCTGATTTTATTTTATTTAGTTCCATGTCTCTTTAAAGATTAGTACAGCATCCTTGTATCAAGGACAAATTTAACTCACCTGAATTTAACCAAACAGTTCAGCAAAATAAGCAAGAGCTGGAGATAGAAAGAACAGGGTCCCAGTGGCCTCTGCAGCCCTTTGGCCACTTCTGCCAAACCCGGCTTTCCCTTCCCAGAGTACAACACAAGTTAACTCTTGGCTTTGAGCTACTGTGAGCCAGATCCCAGCAATGTAAGAGGTTTTTGCAATGTGATTTTAACTCTGTGAATTTGGCTTTACAGCCAAATTTAAAACCTAAATCCCCCATAACCGATGTCCTCACAAACCTCCAAGGTTATCAACTAAGACAGTTAAAGTGGGCACTCAATTTTAGAGAAAAAGTATCAGACAAGAACACTGGGACCTGAATGTTGGCTCTGGCACTTACCAGGTGCTTGATCTTGGTCAAGTACTTACAGTTCTGACTCAATTTCTTCATATAGAAAATGAGGCTAATACCTACTCTCTAACCAGAGTGACAAATCAAACAAGATGAGAGTGAAAGGTGTACTATCAGCATCTTAAAAACCACGAGTTACCCCCGAGAGAAGGGCAGCAAGCAGCAGCCTTAGAACGAGTCTCTAGTTCTGAGACCAAAACTCCCCATTCTGTGTGGACAGTCACACCCAGCTAGATACATTCACGTATTTCTGTGCTCTTATGTTTTACTCACCTGTAGTAAACGGATCTTATAAAGTTTTTCTTTCTCCATATTATATCGTCTGTCTAAGTCATCCTAAAAATTGGAAAAAGACAATTATCTGGGAATAGGAAGCTTTCATTGTTTGATGAAGTCTTGAAGTTGAATGCTTTTTACCTTTTCTCCCCCATTCTAAGGTCCCAAATTTCTCTTCTCAAATGGCCAAGTTTAGGGTCTGGGTCCTATGTCATGTGAGGCCTTCAACACCCTTTAACATCTTTTTCTTTCTTTTTTTTTGGCAGAGACAGAGAGAGTCAGAGAGAGGGATAAAGAGGGACAGACAGACAGGAATGGAGAGAGATGAGAAGCATCAATTCTTCTCTGCGGTTGCTTAGTTGTTCATTGATTTCTCATATGTGCCTTGACCAGGGGGCTACAGCAGACCGAGTGACCCCTTGCTCAAGTCAGCGACCTTGGGTTCAAGCTGGTGAGCCTTGCTCAAACCTGATGAGCCCGCACTCAAGCTGGTGACCTCGGGGTCTCGAACCTGGGTCTTCCACGTCCCAGTCCAACGCTCTATCCACTGCACCACCACCTGGTTAGGCATTAAAATCCCTTTATAACAATTCTTCCTTCTTCTGGGTTCCAGGCTTAATCCAGTGCTCTTGAGTAAAGTATCCCCCAAATCTATGTGCCCTTACCCCCCCCCACCCAAAACAAACTATGAGGAGGAAGAGACCATAGTGACCCAAAGAACCCACTGTCCTATGCCTCTGTTTGGAGACGATGCTGGTTTGCCATCTGTGTTTAGAGCTATACCGTCTTAATACGATAACCACTAGCCACATGTGGCTAAGTAAATTTATATCAACTAAAAGAAAAATCAGTTTCTCAATTGCAGTGGCCACATTTCAAGGCTCAGTAACCACATGTAGCTAGAGGCTACCGTATTGGACAGTGCAGATATAGGACATTCCTACAACTGTAGAAAGTTCTTTTGGACAGCATTGAATTAAGAGAGAAACTAGCTGGCTCACCGGACCCAATGTGGTAAGAGACATGGCCAGGTGGTTTGTTGAGTAAGAGAAAGCTATAATGGTGTCAGAAGTGCCCCCTTCCCAAACACACACATATGCACACGCATGCATGCACACACACCACACGTGTGCGCGCACACACACACAGAAAGGGAGAGGGAGAGAGAAACAACACACAGTCTCCTCCCCAGGGCTCAGCTGTAGGCAAACCCTACAGACTTCACTACAGGAGTCCTGAAGTTCATTTTCTACAAGTTCTAGGCAGAAAGGGAGGAGAAACCCTAACGAAGGGAAACGTTTAGAGGCTGTCCTGCTCCTCTTTTCCTCTCCTCTCCCTTTTCTCTTTCTCCTGGAGGTTTGCTGGAGCTCTGGAGTCCTGGGAGCACTCTAACCCAGGACAGGGATCAGCAAGCTATGGCCCCAAGAAGTCCTACAGTTCTTGGGCCAAGTTCAACTCTCTATTTCTGTAAAGTTTCATTGGGCCACAGCCACGTCCTTGATTTACATATTGGCTATGACCTCTATAGCAGACTTACTGTCTGGCCCTTCACAGCTTGCTGACCCTGGACGGTAGCAGCATAGAGAGGAGTCCCTTCCCTGGGCACTACTACCCGCACCCCTCACAGCCTATGTGGCCTCGCTCCTTGTCAGCACAGATGCCTGAGGACAGACAGAACACCTGCACAAGGTGCAAGGACCCCACCTCCGAAATGGTGGCATTCGGGCCGTCCCTGCTGAGATCCTGCCTCCATCGGGGGGGCCAGCTGTGTAAAATGGGGCAATGCTCCTAACAGCCCACAGATAGGAGCTGGCCAGAGAGAAAACTAAAGCAGGCATGAGAAACTATCATGGGAGAGAAAGGCCGGCCGCCACACCCACAGAGGACACCAGCGGCCCGACAATGGTCAGGTACTTACATTATGAGTCATTGCAGGGGCGGGGGCACTGTTCGGCTCCCCACTGGAGGGGTTCTGAAATGATCAATAGTAAGAAACAGCTTCTGAGTAAGGTGCATGGGATAAGAGCTGAGGGTGCAGATGTTGGAAGGAGTGGAATGAAGCCCAGTTGATCAGGAAACAGAATTTGAACAGTTGTGTATGGTCCCAGATTTTAAATTATTCTTAAATCTGTTTCACACGAATAAGCTCACCTTATCTTTGAATGTAACAATCCCCCTAACGAGATGCGAATGCTGAGGAGAGAAATGGGATCAGAGAAATCTGGGCTGTGTGCGAACTCAGAAGCTGACTGAGCTGACTGACAATGGGAGCCTCCAAGGTTCAGCGTTTTAGAAACTGAAAAGGCAGGATGCGTGACGATGGCCGCAGGACCCCAGTGCACTGCACAGCCAGGTCCTGCCGTCCCCCTTCTCCCTGGCGGAATGAGTGGTGCAGCCTGGCTGAAAGTGCACAAGCCATCACGCCCAGAGACCACGGCGTCCCTCCCAGCCCCTAAGCCACGGGGCAGGGCGCACTCCTGCCGGCTGGATGGCACAAGGCCCTTTCCTTTCCTAAGCCTCAAGTCCCACATTACCACAGGGAGATGGTGCCATCGGTGAGTATGTGAGACGGGAAAAAAAACACAGCAATTCTTAAAATATCACTTGGGAGGGAAACACCTCTTTCCTGTCCTTGTGTTACAACGTAACACCTGATGGAAATCCCCACCAGCTCCCCAGGAGAGCCAGCCTTTGCTCAGAGAGCCAGACATGCTCCTCAGGTCCCGAAAGCCACCGCACTGCGGGAGCGCTAGCACAAGGCCAGCCCTGCTCCACTGTTCCCTGCTCACTGCTGCCTTGTAAGGGGGCATGTCCATGGGCAGGAGTGAAGGGGGAAAGGAGGAAGCTGGGACCAAATGTAGAGAAGGACAGGGTGAGTAGGAAAGAGAGCGCAGACGGTTCCTGAAAACACCCATTCCCTAAAGGGAGAAGAGCAGAGACTTGTAATCTGGTAACTGGTCTGGGCTAGCTGCCGTCCACACTGCTGCTGCCTCTTCCCGCCAGAAGAAAGAAAAGGGGAGGAAGGGGTGCCTATGAACATCATGTGATGAGACCAGTTGAGAAAGGCACATGCAGGGGGCCAGGTTAGGGGTTCGTCCTTCCTGGGGTTAGTACTTTAGAAACCTCTCCACAGTCTGTTGTCAGAGCAGCGCCTATTGGTGTGAGGACTGCCAGGTCTTACCTTTTCTTCCCCACCTGGTGCGCGCTCAGCTTTCAAGTTCTCGATTTCCTGCTGCAGCCGCGCCATCTCTTCCTGTAAGAGTGACACAGATAGTTACAAAACTTGGACATGCCTGACCAGGCGGTGGCACAGTGGACAGAGTGCCAGATTGGGATGCGAAAGACCCAGGTTCAAAACCCCGACATTGCCAGCTTAAGCGTGGGCTCATCCGGCTTGAGCACGGGCACACCAGCTTGAGCACGGGGTGACTGGCTTGAGCGTGGGATCATAGACATGACCCATGGTCACTGGCTTGAAGCCCAAAGGTCACTGGCTTGAAGTCCAAGGTCACTGGCTTGAGCAAGGGGTCACTCGCTCTGCTGTAGTCCCCTGGTCACAGCACATATGAGAAAGCAATCAATGAATAACTAAGAAGCTGCAATGAATTGATGTTTCTCATCTCTCTCTCTTCCTGTCTGTCCCTGTCTCTCTCTTTGTCTCTGTCAAAAACAAAAAAAACAAAAAACTTGGACAAGCTAGAAATTGGATGCATTTTTTAAAACTTGACCCAGAATCTTATTTTCATATTTTGTGAGTTTATGCTAAGACAAGTCCATTAGGAACTAGCTGCCCTTATCTCCACTTTTCAACCTGGGAAAGCTTTTGTCAGGAGGCGTCAGGCAGTTCTCCGGTCAGAAGGGCCTTCTCTGTAAAGGGCAGCAGCGCTAGGGCATGAAATGAATGGGTGGCTTGATGCCCACTTTCAATCGGCCTTCACTGTCTCCCCTCCTCCACAGCCTGTCCACTTTCCTGGTCCCCTCCAACTTGCAGCCCTACCTCACCGAGCCCCTCCCCTCCGCCTGCCATCCTCACCTGCCCTTAAGTAAGATCCAGTTCCGGATGGCGCCTGAGCCAGATGGGCCTCTCCTCTCACACAGAGCTCACTGGGCCCCATTCCGGCCTCTGCTGTGCTCACAGGCACCGGCGCCCCCATCACCCCCACTACCAGATGAGCTCCCAGACGGCAGAAACGAGGGCTTACACACACACAGACGCCCCAGGTTCTCAGGACATCCCTGGCTCTATACAATGTTATCCTTTAATATTTGATAGGACTTCTTTTAAATACATTTGTAAATTAGAAAACATTGTTTGTAAGACTGTGCTCTCAATTTTGGGTTTTGGCACTCACAGTTACTAATCTAACTCACCCCTGGTGACCTTGGAGAGTGCCTACCACAGTGCTCTACTCCTCTCACACAACTGACCCCTAACTGCTGGATGAACCCACTTTTCTGACTGCACCTGGACCGGATGGCACCCAGGACAAGGGGAGGCAAAGCAAGACATACATTTTACAAGACTTCTGGTTGAATGTCTGTTGACACCAAACAACACTTACTCGACAATGTGCTTTAAACTCCTGTTCCTGGCTTTTCAGGTTCTCATTCATGGCTACGAGTGCTCTCAAGTTCTGTAGGATACTGATGAGAAAAAAACCAAAAAAATGACATATAGCAAGTCATTATGATTGTATGAGTCACAGCTAAAAACAGGCCCCTGGCTAAGAAAGAATTTCCTTTTTAATTTTCTTTGTCTCTCTCTAGTGTCCAATGGGTTCTTCACAAACGATGAAGACTACCATTATGTAACTGACATCATTATTCATTTACGTGCTAGAGTCCATCTGGCTACCCCCAAACAAACATCACAGAATGCAGAATTAAAATTCCAACTGCAGAAATAGCAAGGAGTTTCAGAGTACTGGGTATACTTAGTGATACCAATTTCCAAACAGTACTCAAACCACAGACAGAATGAAAATCATTTTTAATATCCATTCTGAAAAAGATATTACAGTCATTAAACACACTAATTTGAAAATAAAAATGTCAAGTGTCTAATAGTACTTTTGCTCCATATCATCACAGAAGGGTTTCTAATTATAAAGCCATGTAAGCTGTGAGTACTTCTTTGCTAAAAATGTCTATCAAACCCAGAACTGCCAAATCTGTGCCTGAAGCCTTTCATGATTTCATAATCTCATTCAAGTGAGTGACACTTAAGAGATTTTACCACCCAAACAAATTGGTGACAAAAATGTGAAATGTAAGTACTTCTTTGATATAACTTAAATTGTGTAGAGACAATTCATTTAAAATAAAACAAACAAACAAAAAAACCCAACAATGCAGCAGCTGTTCTTGGCAGAAAAGACTGCACCTTAACTCCCAAGGAGACATGGCCAGAATGAGAGCTGTTAAGAACTGGTAACTATGGTCAACTCCAGGGAGAACTGGGTGTCTGAGGGATGGGGTGGGCGACTCTTCACCACATGCTATTTTGTACTGTGAATGTATTACTTAGTATTTAAAAACAGAAAAATGAAAAAACATTAAAACCCCAAAACATAGTGCTTCTGATCCCCAGGGCAACTGGAAGGAACACACAGGCCAAGCTGACCTCAGCGTGTGCTGGAGCAGCGGCACCCTCTGGACAGCACGTGAAAAGCTCTACCTGTATGAGGACAAATGCATGACCCCCGGCTCCTTAGTCTGTGTTCCAACCAATGAAGCCACTAGGTTCTGGCAAAGTTACTTTCCTCAGAGAGAAACTGGGCACATGCTGAGACTTCCTACCTTGGGTCAGCTTTGGATTCTATCTTCTCGAGGGCAGCCTGTTCCCTGTCCAGTTTCTCACTGTAACTCTTCAACTGCAAGAGAGAATGGAGGCACTGTGGCTAGAGCTGAGGGAGTACAGACAGTGGCCCTCTATCCTCGGTCCCCTCAGTTCCACCTGTGCTCCACTCTGACAGTCCGAGCCCACAGGATGGCCGTGGAGGAAAACCTGGAAAGGTCGACACCAGATCCTTCCTGATGCACGCTGCTGGTTAATAAAACCTCCGCAACAGCTTTCAATCACAGCAGCAAATAGATAAAAAGTCAATAGTAACTTGACAACAGGTGCCTTTCAGCAGGAAGGGGGAAATAAATGAGTTTCTATGACAGACAGACCTGGGTCTGAATTTCAGAATGCCAGCATCATGGCTATTAATAGGAACAGGGTTAAATCTATCTTCTTGAATAATTTCAGCTTTATTTTCTGAGTCAGATAGTTAGATTTCTAAAAAAATTTTATAAACATTAAGTGTAACTTATAAAGTGTACAATTCTATCATATAATAGAATACTAAGTTGCTATTAAAAACATAATGTAGCCTGACCGGGCAGTGGCGCAGTGGATAAAGCGTGAGACTAGGATGCAGAGGACTCAGGTTCGAGACCCCAAGGTTGCCAGCTTGAGTGCTGGCTTATCTGGCTTGAGCAAAGATCACCAGCTTGGACTCAAGGTCTGCTGTAGCCCCACGGTCAAGGCACATATGAGAAAGCAATCAATGAACAACTAAGGTGTTGCAACGAAAAACTGATGATTGATGCTTCTCATCTATCTCCGTTCCTGTCTGTCTGTCCCTATTTATCCCTCTCTCTGACTCTCTCTCTGTCTCTGTAAAAAAAAACAAAAAAAAAAACACAACAAAATATTTGGATTCCTCATAAGAAAACATTTCTAAATGCATAGAAAGAATATGTGGGCTTACAAAGGAAACCAATTACACTGAAATACTGACATCAAATAATAAAAGTAAATTTATACAAAAAAACATAATGTAGTTTTTTATGATGATCTCTAATATCTACTGTTACATGAAGAAGAGGTACAAAACCACAAGTATAATATGCATCCACAATTAGTGTAAAGGAATGTATGTACTAAGTGCATACATGTATAAAGGAATATTCATGTTACTTGTATATACATAATGTACTTCCGGAAAGAGTTATAAGAAACTGGTTACACTGGTTACCTCTGGAGACTATATGGCTGAGTTACAGGAGTACACTTTTTGTACTTTCTAAATTTTGAGCCATGTGAATGTGTTACCTATTTAAAAAAACAACGTAAGGAGATGACGTCACAGTAATGGCGCGGTAGGAAGCAATACCGATAAATCTCCCCCAAAACTCAACAAGATCTTCAACCAGAAACAGAAAAAACTATCCTTGGAGCCTCCAGATGTTTCGCAATACACCCGAAGGTATGGTCGAGCGAAAAATTGGTTAAATATATAACCAAACCCCGAAGGAAATAGGGAGTAAGAAATGCTCCACCTTCCTCACTAACCTTAACAGGGCAGCTTTCTCTGGGAACTGAGAATATAGAAACTAAGGCGGGCAAAGGGGGTGAATAGATCCAGGCCGCGGCACAAACGGCCGAACCAGGCTGTGGCACAGAGATCCAAGCCGAGGAAAAACTGTTCCTGTCGCAACCCGGGCAATACAAGCTAAGACTCGCGCCAAACCCACACAAAGAAAGACAAGCGGGGCAGCCATTTGCCCCAATCTCCGGGTCGGGATGCGCAGATAGTGGGCGAGAGATTCCTTCCAAAGCCCCGGGAGTGGGCGCCCGTGTTATCCAACAGAGAGGCAGAGTCAGAGGTCTTTGTGTGGGCCGAAAGCGGAATCTCTGGGCTGCCCCAGCGCCCTGAGGGAGCCGCGCATGGGGAGGGAGCGAGAGCCAATTCCAATGCTGGAACTTTTCCGTGCGGGAGGGGGATTCACTCAGAGGGTGAGGCGGTTAGCCTGATGTCCTAGTCTGCGCACAGATAGTGAGCCAGAGATTCCTCCGAGTGCCTCAGGAGTGGGCGCCCGTGTTACCCCACAGAGGGGCAGAGTAAGAGGCCTTTGTGTGGGCCAAAGGTGGAATCTCCGGACTGCCCCAGCGCCCTGGGAAAGCCGCGCACGGGGACGGAGCGAGAGCCAAGTCCAACGCCGGAACTTTTCCATGCGGGAGGGGTTTCACTCAGAGGGTGAGGCGGCTGGCCTGACATCCTGGTCTGCGCGCGCAGATAGTGAGTGAGAGTTTCCTCCACGCACCCCGGGAGTGGGTGCCTGCCCGTGTTACCGGACAGAGTGGCAGAGCCAGAGGTCTTTGAAGTGGGTGGAAGCCCCGCCTGATTATGCTAGCAGCTCTGACTGACTGAGCCTACCCAGAGCCCTGTGCTTAGTGGGAATAGAGTGGGGAGTGGCCAGCTCTTTGAGCCTCTTACTATCCAGGCAGAGGCAGCAGCAACCCCATAGCTGGATTATCAGGCTACTAATTGAGGAAGGAAAGACTAGGAGAGAGGCTCCAGGAACATGGACTCTCTCACTGTCGGAGCCTATAAATGCTAATGAGCCTCGACTGACAACAACACTAAAGCACAATACACAACATCGCCATAGAGACTTATCAACTGCAAACCTCTACCTGAGTGTGCCAAAGGGGCAGAACCCGGGGTACAGAGTCACCGACCAGGAAGAGGGAGAGAAAGGAAAAAGCAAGAAGATAACCTCTCAAAATCAACAATAATCTACAGACTTTATAACCTATCCCATTTTATTACATTTGTTCCTTTGTTTCTCTTATCTTCATTCTTGATTTTTTTTTCCCTCCTCCAATTTGGTCGTTTAACTCTCTGCCGGTCTTACTCTCTCCTCTCCTTGAACTACACTACCCATAAGTGTTACATCTCCCATTATCTTTTCTTTCCTCTTCCTTTCTCTCTATGAGAGTTGCACTCCAAAACCCTTAACTCTCTCTCTCTCTCCTCTTTTTTCTCTTTTCTTCTTTTAGTGGTTCCCTCTTTTTTTTGTTCTCTCTCTCTTTCTTTTCTCCCTCTATATTAGTTTCTTCCTTTCTCCTTTACGTCTCCTCTCATTCAAACCTCAATAATGAACAATATCTTATCTGGGACTCAAATTTATATTTGTGGCATTTTGGGGGGGTTTTACTTCACCTTTTTAACACACTATCAGTGCTCCCATCACTGGCTCTCCATTTTATCTAGTTCTTGTTCCATTAAATACAATAGTAATTTTTTAATTTGTCCCCCCATTTTCCTGTTTCCCTCTTATTCCTCTCATCATAAGTCTTAGTCAACCAACACTTAAAAGCAAATCATTTTATTCTTGACCCAAATTTTTTCCTTATTTGCTTTTTGTGGGTCCATACACCCTTTTCTTTTTCTTTTTCTTGTTTTTTTGCCCCTTTATTACTTCTCCCCAATTCAGGCCCTCCATTACAGGCACTGTTTGTTCTATTTAGTACAATATAATTCACAGTTCACCACAAGATTTTCTCAAGGAAGAGGAGAGAGGAGAGGAGAGGAAAAAAGGAGGGGGGGAATAATTTCTTTTTTTTTTTATTTTAATTTTATATTATTTTTCTTTATTTCATTATTAATTTTTTTTAAAAAAAACTTTTATTTTTTATTTTTTTAAACTTTTTATTCTTTATTAAATCTCATTAATACTATCAACAAAACCACCCTCAAATGCTATTACGGAAGAGAAAATCGAATATCATGGATACAAAAGAAAGAGAGGTAACACAGCTAGATAAGAAAAAATCTATGGAGAAAAAATTTAATATATTGGAAAACTTGGAGCTAAATGACAGAGAATTTAAGATAGAAATCCTAAAAATCCTCCGAGATATACAAGAAAACACAGAAAGGCAATTTAGAAAGCTCAAAAAACAACTCAATGAACACAAACAATATATTTCCAAGGAAATTGAAACTATAAAAACAAATCAAACAGAGATGAAAAACTCAATTCACGAGCTGAAAAATGAGGTAACAAGCTTCGCTAATAGAACAGGCCAGATAGAAGAGAGGATTAGTGAAATAGAAAACAAGCAACTTGAGGCACAACAGAGAGAAGAAGAAAGAGACTCAAAAATTAAAAAAAATGAGATAGCCCTAGAAGAATTATCTGACTCCATCAAAAAGAATAACATAAGAATAATAGGTATATCAGAGGGAGAAGAGAGAGAAAATGGAATGAAGAACATACTCAAACAAATAATAGATGAGAACTTTCCAAGCCTGAGGAAAGAACTAAAGCCTCAAATTCAAGAAGCAAACAGAACTCCGAGTTTTCTTAACGCCAACAAACCTACTCCAAGGCACATCATAATGAAATTGGCACAAACCAATGGCAAAGAAAAAATTCTCAAGGCAGCCAGGGAAAAGAAGAATACAACATATAAAGGAAGGCCCATTAGATTATCATCAGATTTCTCAGCAGAAACTCTACAAGCTAGAAGAGAGTGGACCCCAATATTTAAAGTCCTGAAAGAGAGGAACTTTCAGCCACGAATACTATACCCATCAAAGCTATCCTTCAAATATGAAGGAGAAATAAAAACATTCACAGATACAGAAAAGATGAGGGAATTTATCATCAGAAAACCCCCACTCCAGGAATTACTAAAGGGGGTTCTCCAATCAGATACAAAGAACAAAAAAAAAAACAGAGCCACAAGTAAAAGCTCCAAGAAGAACACAATAAAACCAAATTTAAACTGTGACAACAACAAAAAGAAAGAAGGAGGGGGAGAGGATGGAGATTAACAGTAGCAAAGGATGATGGAGTGCAAAGGTACTCACAAAATAGTGATCTACAATGAACAGGGTAGGGACCCTTTTCATTACTTAATGGTAACCACCATTGAAAAAACCACCACAGAAGACATGATATAAAAAAGATAGCAACAGAGGAAAGATATATGGAATACAACCAAATAAAAACAAAAGATAGAAAAACGAAAGAGAAGGATCAAACAAGACACACAACTAACAGAAAGAAATCTATAAAATGGCAATAGGGAACTCACAAGTGTCAATAATTACACTAAATGTAAATGGATTAAACTCACCAATAAAAAGGCACAGAGTAGCAGAATGAATTAAAAAAGAAAATCTAACTGTATGCTGCCTACAGGAAACTCATCTAAGTAACAAGGATAAAAACAAATTCAAAGTGAAAGGCTGGAAAACAATACTCCAAGCAAATAACATCCAAAAAAAAGCAGACGTAGCAATACTCATCTCTGATAATGCTGACTATAAGACAGCAAAAGTACTCAGAGACATAATGGCTAAGGGGACACTAAATCAAGAAGACATAACAATTCTTAATATATATGCACCAAACCAAGGAGCACCAAAATATATAAGATAGCTACTTATTGACCTTAAAACAAAAACTGACAAAAATACAATCATACTTGGAGACCTCAATACATCGCTGACGGCTCTAGATCGGTCATCCAAACAGAGAATCAACAAAGATACAGTGGCCTTAAACAAAACACTAGAGCACCTGGATATGATAGATATCTACAGGACATTTCATCCCAAAGTGACTGAGTATACATTTTTCTCCAGTGTACATGGATCATTCTCAAGAACTGACCATATGTTGGGCCACAAAAACAACAACAGCAAATTCAGAAAAATCGAAGTTGTAATAAGCATATTTTCTGATCATAAAGCCTTGAAACTAGAATTCAACTGCAAAAAAGAGGAAAAAAATCCCACAAAAATGTGGAAACTAAACAACATACTTTTAAAAAATGAATGGGTCAAAGAAGAAATAAGTGCAGAGATCAAAAGATATATACAGACAAATGAAAATGATAATACGACATATCAGAATCTATGGGATGCAGCAAAAGCAGTGATAAGAGGGAAGTTCATATCACTTCAGGCATATATGAACAAACAAGAGAGAGCCTAAGTGAACCACTTAACTTCACACCTTAAGGAACTAGAAAAAGAAGAACAAAGACAACCCAAAACCAGCCGAAGAAAGGAGATAATAAAAATCAGAGCAGAAATAAATGAAATAGAGAACAGAAAAACTATAGAAAAAATTAATAGAACAAGGAGCTGGTTCTTTGAAAAGATCAACAAAATTGACAAACCCTTGGCAAGACTTACGAAGGAAAAAAGAGAAAGAACTCATATAAACAAAATCCAAAATGAAAGAGGAGAAATCACCATGGACACCATAGATATACAAAGAATTATTGTAGAATACTATAAAAAAATTAATGCCACTAAATTCAACAACCTAGAAGAAATGGATAAATTCCTAGAACAATACAACCTTCCTAGACTGAAGCAGGAAGAAGCAGAAAACCTAAACAGACCTATTAGTAGAGAAGAAATAGAAAAAACCATTAAAAACCTCCCCAAAAATAAAAGTCCAGGCCCAGACAGCTATACCAGTGAATTTTATCAAACATTCAAAGAAGACCTGGTTCCTATTCTACTGAAAGTCTTACAAAAAACTGAAGAAGAAGCAATACTTCCAAACACATTTTATGAGGCCAACATAACCCTCATACCAAAACCAGGCAAGGATGGCACAAAAAAAGAAAACTACAGACCAATATCTCTAATGAATACAGATGCTAAAATACTAAACAAAATACTAGCAAATCAAATACAACAACATATTAAAAAGATAAATCATGATCAAGTGGGATTCATCTCAGAATCTCAGGGATGGTTCAACATACGTAAAACGGTTAACGTAATACACCATATCAACAAAACAAAGAACAAAAACCACATGATCTTATCAATAGATGCAGAAAAGGCTTTCGATAAAATACAACACAATTTTATATTTAAGACTCTCAACAAAATGGGTATAGAAGGAAAATATCTCAACATGATAAAGGCCATATATGATAAACCATCAGCTAACATCATATTAAATGGCACTAAACTGAAGGCTTTCCCCCTTAAATCAGGAACAAGACAGGGTTGTCCACTCTCTCCACTCTTATTTAATGTGGTACTAGAGGTTCTAGCCAGAGCAATCAGACAAGACAAAGAAATAAAAGGCATCCATATCGGAAAAGAAGAAGTAAAGGTATCACTTTTTGCAGATGATATGATCCTATACATCGAAAACCCCAAAGAATCCACAAAAAGACTACTAGAAACAATAAGCCAATACAGTAAGGTCGCAGGATACAAAATTAACATACAGAAGTCAATAGCCTTTCTATATGCCAACAATGAAACAATTGAGAACGAACTCAAAAGAATAATCCCCTTCAGGATTGCAACAAAAAAAATAAAATACTTAGGAATGAACATAACAAAGAATGTAAAGGACCTATATAATGAAAACTATAAACCATTGTTAAGGGAAATCAGAAAAGATATAATGAGATGGAAGAATATACCTCGTTCTTGGTTAGGAAGAATATATATAATCAAGGTGGCCATATTACCCAAAGCAATATACAAATTTAATGCAATTCCCATCAAAATTCCAATGACATTTTTTAAAGAAATGGAGCAAAAAATCATCAGATTTATATGGAACTATAAAAAACCCCGAATAGCCAAAACAATCCTAAAGAAAAAGAATGAAGCTGGGGGCATTACAATACCTGACTTCAAACTATATTATAGGGCCACGACAATCTAAACAGCATGGTATTGGCAGAAAAATAGACACTCAGACCAATGGAACAGAATAGAAAACCCAGAAATAAAACCACATGTATATATAGTCAAATAATTTTTGATAAAGGGGCCAAAATCACACAATGGAGAAAAGAAAGCCTCTTCAATAAATGGGGCTGGGAAAACTGGAAAGCCACATGCAAAAGAATGAACCTGGACTACAGTCTATCCCCCTATACTAAAATTAACTCAAAATGGATCAAAGATGTAAACATAAGACCTGAAACAATTAAGTACATAGAAGAAGACATACGTACTAAACTCATGGAACTGGGTTTTAAAGAGCATTTTATGAATTTGACTCCAATGGCAAGAGAAGTGAAGGCAAAAATTAATGAATGGGACTACATCAGACTAAGAATTTTTTTCTCAGCAAGAGAAACTGATAACAAAATAAACAGCCAGCCAACTAAATGGGAAATGATATTTTCAAACAACAGCTCAGATAAGGGCCTAATATCCAAAATATACAAAGAACTCATAAAACTCAACAACAAACAAACAATCCAATAAAAAAATGGGAAGAGGACATGAACAGAAACTTCTCCCAGGAAGAAATACAAATGGCCAACAGATACATGAAAAGATGCTCATCTTCGTTAGTTATTAGAGAAATGCAAATCAAAACTGCAATGAGATACCACCTCACACCTGTTAGATTAGTTATTATTAACAAGACAGGTAATAGCAAATGTTGGAGAGGCTGTGGAGAAAAAGGAACCCTCACCCACTGTTGGTGGGAATGTAAAGTAGTACAACCATTATGGAAGAAAGTATGGTGGTTCCTCAAAAACCTGAAAATAGAACTACCTTATGACCCAACAATACGTCTACTGGGTATATACTCCAAAAACTCAGAAACATTGATACGTAAAGACACATGCAGCCCCATGTTCATTGCAGCATTGTTCACAGTGGCCAGGACATGGAAACAACCTAATAGCCCGTCAATAGATGACTGGATAAAGAAGATGTGGCACATATACACTATGGAATACTACTCAGCCATAAGAAATGATGACATCGGATCATTTACAGCAAAATGGTGGGATCTTGATAACATTATACGAAGTGAAATAAGTAAATCAGAAAAAACCAGGAACTGCATTATTCCATACGTAGGTGGGACATAAAATTGAAACTAAGAGACATTGATAAGAGTGTGGTGGTTACGGGGTGGGGGTGGGGAGGGGAGAGAGGGAGAGGGAAAGGGGGAGGGGGAGGGGCACAAAGAAAACTAGATAGAAGGTGACAGAGGACAATCTGACTTTGGGTGATGGGTATGCAACATAAGTGAATGACAAGATAACCTGGAGTTGTTATCTTTGAATATATGTATCCTGATTTATTGATTTCGCCCAATTTAAAATAAAATTATTAAAAAAAAAATAAGATAAAAAAAAAAAACAACTTAAAAAAAGTTCCAAGGGTTCTAGTTGAAAGTGAAAGACCAAACACAAGTTGCAGAAGCCCCTTCTTTCCTTAGATCCTAAAAAGTCCAGACTATTATGTTGAAACGAGGGACTAGAAAGGTGGCCAACAGGCAGTAATGGAGTGAGGGCACCAGTGGTGTGGAATTAGCGACGCAGGTGACTGGCTAGTAGGGTGGAGACATGCATCAGGGACAGCCAGCCAGCTAAGCAACACTGCCTGGCTCTCTCTACCCATGAGTTAATTCAAGAGCTGATACTGGAGTCACAAGGGCAGGGCCCCAGGGCAAGGCCCCAGAGCCCACAATAACCAGGGTAAATGAAGAGATCCCCAACCCTGAATATTAGTTACCACTGGCCAATACCACCAAAGAGTGGATTCACCCTTCTAAAAATAATCACATGAAGCAGGGTGCATAAAATGAATACAAAATCCATTGTTGGAAACAAGAAGTTTGAGAATCAAAGACAGGTACACCACCAAGAATTATCAAACATCTGAAGAAAAATAAAACCATAAAAAAGATATATCAGCTGTGGCCGATTGGCTCAGCGGTAGAGTGTCAGCCCAGCATGTGGAAGTCCAGGTTAGATTCCTGGACAGAGCACACAGGAAAAGCACCCATCTGCTTCTCCACCCTTCCCCCACTCCTTCCTGTCTGTCTCTCTCTTCCCCTCCCACAGCCAAGGCTCCATTGCAGTAAAGTTGGCCTGGGCACTGAGGATGGTTCCATGGCCTCTGCCTCAGGTGATAGAGTGGCTCCTATTGCAGCGGAGCAACGCCCCAGATGGGCAGAGCATTGCCCCCTGGTGGGCATGCCAGGTCAATGCCAGTAGGGTGCATGCGGGAGTCTGTCTCTGCCTCCTTGCTTATCACTTCAAAAAAATAAAAAAAAAAGAGATATATCAACTCAACATGAATTTTGATCTGAAGAAATAGTTTATAGGTCAAGAAAAACTTTAGACAATTAATGATTTTAGAGAAACAAGACAGAGTAGTGCATATATTAAAGAGGATCAAGTTCACAAATAGGAAATTAAAACTGTGATTACTGAAATTAAAAAGTGTACTGGTGCCTGACCAGGCAGTGGTGCAGTGCATACAGTATTGGACTGGGACGCAGAGGACCCAGGCTTGAAACCCTGAGGTTGCCGGCTTGAGCGCAGGCTCATCCGGCTTGAGCACCAAGTAGCTGGCTTGAGCTGGGATCATAGACAGGACCCCATAGTTGCTGGCTTGAGTCCAAGGTCGCTGGCTTGAGCAAGGGGTTACTTGCTCTGCTGTAGCCCCCCGGTCAAGGCACATATGAGAAAGCAATCAGTGAACAACTAAGGTGCTGCAATGAAGAATTGATGCTTCTCATCTCTCTCTCTTCCTGTCTGCCTGCCTCTATCTGTCCCTCTCTCTGTCTCTGTTACAAAAAAAAAAAAAAAGCAGCAGTGTACTGGTGACAATACAGGGGCCAGCCAGTCTCCTGGCCTTCTTGCAGCGGTGTCCAGCCTCCCTGCCCCCAAGCTGTCCTCTACTTCTATGCTCAGCTTTACTTTTCCTAATTTACTGGAAAGATAGGTCTCTTCTGTGTTTTAGTACCAGTAGGATATCCCGGAAGGGCAGGTTTCACTGGAAAGGTAAAAGCTGGGAATACTGGTGTGAAAGGGTTCAGCGTGTTCACTTTGCCCAACCTTTGCCTATAATAGATAAGGAGAACGAGGCCTCAACGCAAAGTTCATTATGTATTCTGTGGCCTGGTCTTCAGTATTCTGAGCAAATCTAGCTTCTTCATAAGCAGTTCAGAACTAGGTTTTGTAGAGCTTCCCACTTCTGTAGATGGGAATAAGTTTGACTGTTCCACTAGTAAGCTCTCTGAGAGGTCTTTGGGGCCAGAAGGCCAGCCAGGTCCTCTGCGTGACCTTTCTTAGTACCCCTCTCTGCAGAACAGGGATGATAACAGTGTGTCATTAGGGCTTCTGTGAAGATTCATTGGACTAATACAAGTGAGGTGCCCAGAACACCCTAGCACATAATAATGCTGGCTGAGGATAGAAAGATTACCTCTTATTATTGACTTAAATCACACTTCTACCTTTCTAGTGCTTGCAAGCGGCTCAACAAATACTTGATTTAGTGTCCAGTACAAAAAGCCACTTAGGAGTTATATCCTAAGTCATACATGTGGTTTAGGAAATTAACATCACGATATTTTGCTTTCAGTCTTTTCCAGACCATGTATACAAAGACCGATCCACGACTTGGCAAATTGCAGCATTAAAAGTGTGATAGCAGCAGAAATTCTACCCCAGGGGTTTGCCATCTAATCCATAAGAAACACAGCCACAGGCAGTGAAAAGAAAGCTGATCTGTTCTAACGCAACGCAGGCATCTTTAGAGAGAAGCAAATTTCTTTTTACTCTGATTGCCCTTTTTAAACATCCTGACAATAATCAAAGAGACTAGTCCAGGTCAGAACTGAAAAACCTTATCAGGTTTATATTGCTATAAACATAAAATTTTTAAATGGACAAATTTCATGTGAAATTTAAAAGAACAGGGACGGGTTTGGTTTCAGAGATCTCTCTGCAGACCAGTCTGGTTTCTACAAGGTCCAGAGAGGACAAGGTGGGTCTCGCAGTGAGGCCTCGTGGGTGCAGCCACAGCCCGAGCACCACAAGCACAATCAGAGCCTTTCTGACCCGATGGGGGCAGCTCTACGGGAAGGCAAGGACAGCAGTATCTTACTCCCCTCATGGCAGAACCTCACCAGAGGTGCTGCTCTCCTCTCCTGGCTTCCCAGGCTTCAGACGTGGATGTAAGCAACTCTATCGATGATGGGAGACGGTATACTCAGAACCTGGGTTAAAAATGAGTCACATGCTTCAAACTAAACCCCCTCTTCCTCTTGAGAACCCCTCCCCCATCCCACTTGGGCTTAATCAGTCACCTTGCAGAATGAATTATGTCACCGTGGTTCTCTCGTATTGTAAACAGAAACCGTCTCCCTGTCATGGATATTAGTATTTTGGACCTACTCTACAGCCTGCAGCTTGAGCAGGGGCCATTTACTGTGAGTAACCTTCACGTTCCTCTGTGTCGCCCGCCCCTGCCGATCAGGCCCACTCTCCTCAGGAAGCCTATCCTGACTCTTGCACCCACTCAGTGATCTCTCCCGCCTAACCCGCTGCTGGGTTAGAGCGTGGAAGCATGGATACATTGATGGCATGGGTCAGGCACTGTCATATGATTGTGCTGTGCCCCTAAATGGACCTGTGCCCTGAGAAGGAAATGACTCCCCCACACAGACCGATGACACATGGCACTCCATTGACAGTGTAGGTAAAAAATGACCCTTAAGAAGCCCAAGGAGGAAGGCAAATCTGCTCACCTCTGTCAGCACTGCCTTTTTTTCATCGTATCTGGCTTGTAGGCTGGTATGGTTTGCTTGCAGCTGTAGATGAAAAATAAAAGACACCTGCAGTCATTTGATTCTTACAACAAAGACATGCAAATCTCCCCACTGCTCGAATGAAAAAATGGAAGCTCAGAAAGATTTAAATTGAGCAAACCTAAAAATTTTAGAAAGGTTGCCAACAACAAATAAAGAAAACTCATACATAATTAGCACCAACTACATGTCAAGAGATACAGTAGATATCTCTGCATAAATACTATCAGTGAACCTGATATTCAGTGGAATACTATCCTTATTTTACAGATGGTAGATACAGACTCAGAAGGGTTAAATTACTTGACTGAAGCTTCATAGCTGAAAACTGATCAAGCCCTGATTTAAATTCAGGTCTAACTTGTCTGTATGGCTACAACTGATTTGGTGAACCAACACCCCATTCACAGAACACAAACTGCGTTTCAGCTCTTAGGATTCTAGCACAGAGTAGGAGTGGCGGGCACACAATGCAAGATAGAAGGACTCAGGACTTCAACACTAAGAGAAAGAATTAGCTTTACGTTCAAAGTTACATAGACTGTAAGTGTGCATCTAAAAAATGTCACTTCCCTTTTCCTTACTAAGAAGGTATAACCTTGTGCTGCCTATGAACTTTTAGAAATCTGCAAACAGCCCATTAAAAGTTCAAAGGGCCTGACCAGGCAGTGGCACAGTGGATAGAGCGTTGGACTGGGATGCCAAGGACCCAGGCTTGAGACCCCGAGGTCACCAGCTTGAGCGTGCACTCATCTGGTTTGAGCAGAAACCCACCAGCTTGGACCCAAGGTCACTGGCTTGAGCAAGGGGTTACTCAGTCTGCTGAAGGCCCGCGGTCAAGGCACATATGAGAAAACAATCAATGAACAACTAAGGTGTTGCAATGAAAAACTAATGATTGATGCTTCTCATCTCTCTCCGTTCCTGTCTGTCTGTCCCTATCTGTCCCTCTCTCTGGTTCTCTGTCTCTGTAAAAAAAAAAAAGTTCAAAGGTTTTGTACTTTTCTACTTTTAAAAATGGGAAGTGGCAGAAAATCATCATCAGGTTCTTTGTTACCTGTGTACAAATTAACGAGACATTGTATCCTGTATCTCAAGTAATGTCAAAATAACTTGCCCCATCCTTGAACCTATAAGCAACTTCTTGAGATTTATGTCATCTTCAGAAATCATTACTCCTTAATCATACTTCAGACAGTTACACTTGACCCGAGTCTATCAGGAAGCAGACTCAAACAGAGCAGAAGTGATACTGAAGGGGGCAGCAGGGCTCTGCCTTCTCCCTCTTCAAAGGAAACCATATGCAAGGAGTTTTCATGAACCTGCCTATAATCGGTAGGTGAGAGTATTTCTGGAGAAAATTTTCTTTTTTTTTCTATTGAAATACTAGTAACTTAACTCTTTTTTAACAAAGTATTTTTTTATTTTATTTTATTTTTTTATTTATTCATTTTAGAGAGGAGAGGGAGACAGAGAGAGAGAGATAGAGGAGAGACAGAGAGAGAGAAGGGGGGAGGAGCTGGAAGCATCAACTCCCATATGTGCCTTGACCAGGCAAGCCCAGGGTTTCAAACCGGCAACCTCAGCATTTCCAGGTCAACGCTTTATCCACTGCACCACCACAGGTCAGGGTAGTAACTTAACTCTTGATGCTCTGTGGAGTTCCAGGAAGGGGTCCTGGCATTTCCCCACCTCTCACCCCTGCATTCGCTCACCTATTTGACCTCTGAGGTGAGTGGAGGAGGCACAAACATGACAGTTGTTGCCTTCCAACACTGGATCAATAAATCAGGGATCAGAGCAAAAAATGAGAAGGCCAGCAGGAGAGACAGGCCCAGCCACCTGACTCATCAGGGAGTTCAGGAAGGAAAGCTTCCCCGATAGACTCACACAAGCTAGGCCTGGCAGGGAAGCAGATGTGTGCTAAGGATGGAAGGCTCATCTCTTCTCTAGTTAATTTGACTAATAAGTTTTCCTCTTCTCGTCATCTGACCATATTTTCTAGAAATGTGAATAGCTAGGCTTAGTTTTCATCTTGCTATAGTTCTCCATGATTCTCCTACTTCCATTTTCTTTTTCATGAACCTTCATTACCCCCAAAATTCAGAGGCTGGCTAATATGATATTTTCTTTCTTGATTCCTCTTTCTCCCATCAGTGTCCAGGGTCTTCCCAGCTGTCGACTGGCTACACATAGTTTGGTGCCATTGAGGCACATTCCCTTTCTGGGAAAGATGTGATGTCCTCTATGAGGTGGGCCATGAGATGCCCTCTACTTCTTTTGCTTTCAGCCCTCCTCCACTCCTCCACTGGGCGAAGGCCTTCTCCAGGGTTCTTAGCACTAAGGCCATGAGTGCATCTTGGTTGCTATCCTCTGCATTTCCTTGTAGAAGAGGCTCTTAGATCTGCAGTTTCGATTCTCTCATATACTATCAGCAGAAATGTGCACTGGTAAAATAACTGATGAAAAACTTGACAGTTCTTAGCAAAATTGAAAATGCAAATATCTATTTTTTGATCCAGCAATTTTACTTTCTAAAATCTATCTTAAAGACATTTTCATATTTGCATAAAGATGGCATGAAGATATTTTGCATAAAGATGGCATGAAGATATTCATGGCAGCATACTGCAATTGGGAAAGAAGTTTTGGAAAAACCCCCATAAGTAGGGGATAGGTTAAAAAAATTATGGTACATGTATATTATGTCACAATATGCAGTCATTAGAAAGAATGAGGTAGATCTGTAGGTACAAACCATGGTTCCAGTGCTAACAAACTGTGTGACCAAGTGAAAAATTACTTCATTTCTGTGTGTCAATTTTCTTATTTGTAAAATGAGGATAGTCTATGGCACTATTGAAATGCACCTGATCTCATCTGATCTCATCAGCTAAGCAGGGTCAGGACTGGTTAGTACTTGGATGGGAAAGGATAGTAACAGTACCTTCTTCTTCATAAGGATGCAGTGTGAACTGAATGAGTTAATTAAAAAAAACCCACCTGTGCCTGACCAGGTGGTGGCACAGTGGGTAGAGCATCACACTGGGACACAGAGGACCCAGGGTCAAGAACCCCCAAGATTGCCGGCTTGAGAGAGGGCTCACCAACTTGAGCACGGGGTTGCTGGCTTGAGTGTGGGATCACAGACATGAACCTATGGTCACTGGCTTGAGTCAAAGGTCACTGGCTTGAAGCCCAAGGTCGCTGGCTTGAGCAAGGGGTCACTGGCTCGGCTGTAGCCCCCCAGTCAAAGCATTTAAGAGGAAATAATCAATGAATAACTAAGGAGCCGCAATGAAGAATGGATGCTTCTCATCCCTCTCTCTGTCACCAAAAAACAACAAAAACAATACCCACCTGTAATTACTTGGTAAAAATGTCCTTATTTGCCATTATTAATACTGAAAGAGAGCTATCTGTGATAGAGTAAGTGAAGAATTCCATTTAGTACCCAGACAACCCACTGTCCCCAGGTGAATGGCCATAGATAAGTGCTTGTAAAGGCTAGAAGATAAAGGCTGGCTCTAAGAAGTAGAACATTTTTATCATTTTTTAAATGTACTTCTATACTATTTGGTTTATTTACAGTAAGGCCTGTATGATTCCTATAATTAAAAAAAATGTGGTTGAAGCATTTAAAAATTGATAGAGACAGAAAAAAATGTGTTTAGCACACCTACCCATATACACATACAAAACTCGCCATTCAGTGCACAGCAAGAAGTGAGTGCAGGTGCCCACAGGCCTGAAGAGGTGGCCAGGGAGGCAGTCAGGGAGAGAGGTCGGAATTCTTAATCAAAGGCTTGTTGCTAGGATTGTTGTTTGTTGCCCCTATGACTTTGCACAGACAGAATCAGAGACTATTAGAAGATGAAAACATTCTGCAGACCAGGTAGCCTAGAGGTGAGCAACCGTTTACAGCAGGACAAATTTCAAGACAGTAACAAAGTTTAGAGGCTTCAGATTTTTTTGATAGAACATTTCAAATTAAAATGAGTTTACTAAGTTACCTAGAAGAAAGACATATTCTTATAGCTCAAATCATTTTTTTAGAAAAAAAAGTTTATAAAAATGTTGATGTTGGGTTTTTTTGAGGAAGAGAGAGAGGGACATCAACTTTTTGCTCCACTTAATTGTGCCCTTGACTGCTTCTCATATGTGCCTTGGGTGGGCCTCCAACTGGTGCCCTTGGGATCAAGCTGGTGCCTTCGGGGTCAAGACAGCACCCTCAGAATTGAGCTGGTGACCTCAGGATTGGTGACCCCAGGATTGAGCTGGTGATGCCAGGATCAAGCTGGCAACCCCAGGCTTGAGAAAGCAACCCCAGGATC
Organism: Saccopteryx leptura; assembly: GCF_036850995.1. Taxonomy (NCBI): domain Eukaryota; kingdom Metazoa; phylum Chordata; class Mammalia; order Chiroptera; family Emballonuridae; genus Saccopteryx; species Saccopteryx leptura. The sequence continues at coordinate 10,562,350 of NC_089509.1, read as the reverse complement.
GAATGGGTGACTGGAGGTCCAGGCCAATGCTCTGTCCACCTCAGCCAGGGCTAATAATGTTGGTTTTAAATCTTTATGAAACATTCATACTTAAGCTTATTTGGAAATATTTTCATCTTTGGTTTCTTATATTTGCATAAAGCTTTGGGTCATAAAAAGTGTATTACTAATTATATTTGAAGCAATCTCTCTAGGCACATTTTTATCATCTGAATCGCCTAAACTCAATGTGATATGTGACCCTGGGCAAATCGCAACCACCCTAGCACATTTTCCTTATCCAGTTGACCTAGCTACACAGGCAGGGGTCACTGCATATGCTGGTCATCTTTATTTATACTAACCACTGCAATAATGATCATTAGCCCTTACTGACGGCCTGCTAAATATTAGGCAGTATGCCAAAAAGGTAACGGGCTCTGGTAAATGCAGGCTCAGAGAGGCTTGCCCTTTCAGCTGGACTCAGAGTGTTCCAGGAACGCCACTAGAATGAGGCTCAGTGCTCCTTATCTTCAAGTTTAGACAGGAGTTAAAAAAAAAACAGAACAAAAAACAAAACGAAAAAACTACTCATGCTGAGATAATCTGGCTCATGGGGTCTGCAACATCCTCAAAACTGTCCTCCTTCAGAGGACAATGACATTCTAATGGATAAAGCCTCATCCTTGATTCACGCTCAGCTTGATGCTGCGAATTCTTTTTGAACCAATCCTTTCCAGGTTCTTTTCACTAGCAAGGGTCAGGAGTAAAGATGATACTCTCTGGGCTGAGAATTAAAATGCCTGAACAAATTATTGAGTGAAAATCAATTTATAGTTCACTCTGGAATCCTTGTTTCTTCATGGTTCAGAGCAGTTGGTAGAACCGGGCTATTGTCTGTTCAGCTGTGGTAGAACAAATTCTACACTTGATCTTAGCCACAAGGCCGAGAAGTGATGGCTACAACAAATTCTAATAGAAAAATTCAATAAAAGAAATTACTGGGTAGGACCATTTGATATAGCACTATCTTTTGAATATGTGGGATTTGAAAGATGAAAACTGCACAAGTTAAAAATGCCAAACTGGCACCCATTTTTAGAAAATAGATTGTTGTAGGAACTACTTGTGAACTGTTCTTTAGAAAACCATATTCATTTCCACTATCTTCTGCTACCTGTATTTTTCTAAGTAATTAAATTTTACTGGCAATGAAACTGAACCATGTAACATTTTGTCTTCTAATGACTCCTGAGTCATACTCCCCAGCTTCTCTTATGTCTACCTTTCAAGGCAAATACATGAAGGTCTTTTATAAAGCTCCATCTGTCATCAGGTATTACAAAATGCCATCTCCTCAAGCTCTCTTAAAAAGGACCTTGTTTCCTCCATTTCCCCTACCAACACGAGTCAAAGCCACCAAAGGCTCATGTCTGGACTTCTGCATCAGCCTCCCAAGGGTTCTTCTCCCCAATCCCCTCCTCACCCCAAACCAATTAATTCCTGCTCCCACAGCAAACAGAATGGTTTTTGGCAAATGAGATTATGCTAATCTACTACTTAAACCTTCCAATGGCTCCCATTGTCTTTAACATGATCTTGAAGGTCTTGTCCGAGCATACTCTGCTGACCAGCTGTCTCACTCATGACTCTCCAGCTACAAAAGAGAAATTAGCCAGGACCCTTCCTCTCCCAGGTCTTAGTTCAGATGGTTGCACAGTCCTCACCCCAGCCCCCACACCTCCAGTGCAGACTTCCTGCCAAGCCCATGCCTACTCATCTGGCCAGCTGCAGTCTCCCTAGACCCACGGTCAGGCCAGGTCTCCCCAGCAGTCACTCTCGAGGCTTCTTCAAGCACTCATCACAGCTGTAACTAAATGCTGTGTGAGGTTTGTTTAGTGTGTGTCTCCCATTACTACCTTAAGATCTTGAAAGCGGGGATCATAACTTGTTCTTTGTTTATCCACAAGCCTAGTTTAGCTCCTAGCACACAGAAGTACTAAGTAAATATTTGTGAACTAATAAAAGCTACTCCTGCCCTGTGATCTTCTTCTAGAATAAGAGGCTGGCAAACTTTTCCTGTAAAGGGTCAGATAATAAGTATTTCAGGCTTTGAGGCCATGTGGTCTCTGCTGCACCTACTCAACTCTGCCACTGGAGCTTGAAAGTAGACACAAAAAATATGTAACATATGGGTGTACATGTCTTCCAACAAAACTTTATTTATAAAAACAAGTGGAGACTGGGCTGGCACGAAGGTCACATTATACTGACCCCGGTTCTGGAACCTCCTTTGACCATTCTACCTCAAAGATCTTAACTTCTTCACCAATTTTTCCCTTCTTAAAAAATAATTTCATTTTACTTAAAGTTATAAAGAGAAAACACCAACCTCTCCCAGATGTTTAGTCTTCTGCAGAATCTGCTTGTTCAAGGAAATGACTTTTCGATGGTGAAGTTGGGAGGTTCCTAATTTTTCTGGACTTTCTTCAGCTGATAGCTCAGATTGCTGCAAAAAACAGGGAGAATAAATCCAAAGGATTTAATTAGTCCACCTTGGTTCATGTAAGACCGCTCCATCCCTGCTCAGTCTAGGTAGAGTACTGTTGGCTCCTGTGCAAACCCCAGGTCCAAAGAAGGAGATTTGGGGACAATGCTCCATTCCTATAAATGAAATCTGCATTCCTGGCAGAGGGGATGGCATGTGCAGGAGCGCAGGAATATGTGACTGGTTACGCTGATATCACATAGGCAATGGGACATCATCAAGGGTCTTAATCCGGCTACACTGACATCTTCATAATATCATTCTACAGTTATCAAGGATGAACTGATTCACTTTCATCAAAGTATTATAAGCATATAGTTAAAAAGTTTAAACATTCAGAAGCCCTTACAATGAAAAGCAACAGTCTCCAAACTTGTTTTTCCCCATCTATGGGCTTTTAATATTTCTCCTTTCCTGGTGTTCATGTAGCCTAGATTTGAGAGGGATAAAAGTTGCTGACAGAGGCAAGTAGAAAATTCCTGAAATTACATACATAAAAAGGGAATGGAGAAGAAAGACTGAACAGGACATAAAGATGGTCAGGAAAGAAAGTAATGCAGAGATTTCTGGATTGGGTGATGAGGTGAATGTAGCAACATTACCAAGAGATCACACAAAGAAGGAAGCAGCCTGGTGTAGACACTGAACACAGACACATGCCTTAGGACCCCAATGAGAAGCCCCAGAAAGAGAAAAAGGTGGACCTGGAGAGGCCACTGCATCTGAGTGTACCTGGCCCACGTGCAGCTGAGTGCAGAGCAAGGGCCCTGCTTGGCCTGGAGTGAGCTGGCAGGGCAAGGTCACTGAAACAACTTTAAGGCTGTTCGTGGTAATGACGCCAGAAGCAGGGTCAGCACTGACATGGTGGACAGTGTTGGACTGGGATAAGAAAGGATCCAGGTTCGAAGCCCCAAGAGATCATCAGCCTGAAAACAAGCTTGGAGTCACTGTGTCTCCATCAGAGCACAATGTCTCACCCGGCCTAAACTTTATTTATGTCTTTCTGTTTTCCTTAATCCTCCGTTGCTCCCAATCAGGTCTTCACTTTCCCACGCTGGTCGCAGCATGGACCCTGTTGCAATAGGTGTACTGAGAATATTTGTTGGATGATTATAGATAGCTTTATTAAACAGTTAAATGCCCATTATACCCACATTTCTGTTTTTACTGGAAGCATCCCAATTTTAAGCGAATCAGTGATTTTGAGCCCAAGTACAACAAAACAGTTTTAATATTTGATTTTACCCTGTATGTTTCAACAGTGATCACAGGCTTGAAAGTCTGAAAAATTTACCCATTGGGAAGAGACAGGAAGTTGAGGAGGAGGAGAAATTAGATGGCAGAGTCATCATTTACTTTGGCTGAGGATTTTTCCCTGAGCAATTCAGCAGCATTATTAACAGATGATGAGTTTTTGCTGCTTAACTACTTGGACATAGGAAATGACCTGCCAGGACATGGCTGCATAAAACAGTAAGGAACATCATTTTCTACCTTGTGGGCTGGGAGGCCATAAAGGAAATAGAAATACTAAGCATTTGATTTTGCAACACATCTAGGCTTGAAACCTAGATGGGGGGGTTCTGGAAAATTAACTAACATATTCCAGCTTATTTGGATTTATGAGATTGGAGTTACTTTTTTTTTTTGTATTTTTCCGGAGCTGGAAATGGGGAGAGACAGTCAGACAGACTCCCGCATGCGCCCCGACCGGGATCCACCCGGCACGCCCACCAGGGGCAATGCTCTGCCCACCAGGGGGCGATGCTCTGCCCCTCCGGGGCGTCGCTCTGTCGCGACCACAGCCACTCTAGTGCCTGGAGCAGAGGCCGAGGAGCCATCCCCAGCGCCCGGGCCATCTTTGCTCCAATGGAGCCTTGCTGCGGGAGGGGAAGAGAGAGACAGAGAGGAAGGAGAGGGGGAGGGGTGGAGAAGCAGATGGGCGCTTCTCCTGTGTGCCCTGGCCGGGAATCGAACCCGGGACCCCTGCACGCCAGGCCGATGCTCTACCACTGAGCCAACTGGCCAGGGCTGGAGTTACCTTTTAAAGATGCAATTGGACACATCAAGATATCTATAACTTGTGGTCTGGGGAAGGAGAATGGTGTCTGAAAAGTATCTAAGTACAAAAAAGGGGAGAAAGACGGAAGACTATCCCTTCTCAATTTCTAAACCACTTGTCAGAAACAGAATTATAATTAACTAATTATATCTGCTCTACTTTGACTGCATTATCTTAAACTGTGTTATTAATTTGCCACTTTGCTATGCATTTAGTAGCTTTTTTCTTATAATTTCAGATTTGGATTTTTATATCCAACTTAGATTCTCTGACCCTGATTTCTAAAGTGTCACTGGAAAATCCTCAAAGCATTTTACCTTACTATCAATAGCAGAATAACATAAGCCTTTTATCTCACAATTTATTGACATCTGAAATAGAATTAATTCCCCATTCACAGGAACTACCTCACGTGGTATGTCTCGGTTTGATGTTCGGATTATCTTGAGTCTGGCTTTGGGCCAAAATAAGCTGTGGGTAGCCAGGCTTTGGAGGGTCGTGTCTCGCTCACCTCCCAGCCTTCAAGTCTGCAGGGGTGAGTTCACACTCATTCAGCACTATTCTGCACCTTGGGCATGGGTTAGATGATGTCTCTAAGTCTTAGTGGGTTTTTCTGCCAATTAACTAATTTTATGGCCAAAGTTCCAAGAGAATGAAAACTGTATTTCCTACCAGCTTCCACACCCCCTTATCAGTGTACCTGGTATACACATAGCTTTTTTTTTTTAACTATGAACGCTGACTTCACTTTCAAAAACTCTTCTTGGAGGAAAACCAGTAGCTATCTTGATATCTGAAAAGATTTCCAGGCTGGCCTATCTCTCTCTTTTTCTCTCCAGCTGGCAGTCTTTTCTTTCTCTTTTACCTCTCTCTTTCTTTCTAGATTTAAAATTTTAACTACATGGTCCCACAATATCCTTTCAGGGGGCCTTCAAAGTCAAAACCCTTTTTATAAGAATACTAAGATATCATTTTTTTCATTCTCATTGTCATGATTTTACAGTGGAATTTTCCACATTACATGACATGTGATATCATTGCTTTGATGTTAATAATGTACTTATTATTGTCATTTGTAAATGAATTGATATATAAGCTATTGGAATTTCAGTAATTTTTAAGAGTTCTAAAGGGTCCTGATTCACTTGGGTACTGGCCCCAATCATTGATTGGAACAGCCTCATTAGCGCTAAGCTCTAATCAATGAAGTATGTCCATGCATCATTTATATACACTAGAGGGGAAAGTTTCTACTGATTCCACTCTTTTACCAGACAGGTGATTCAGAGAACCATACAGAGAGAAAATACTTGCAGTGCACAGAAAGACTTGATATCTCTGCACAAATGTTCTATTATATATCTGCAATGATAATATATGTTCTCAGCAAACATATGCTTTCAAAGTCCTTCCTCTTACTGCTGGGGAGTAGTTCTCATTGCACTGTGGAGTCCCTGAAATCTGTACCTGCAAAGCATCTGACAGATACGTGAATTCCAAACTGCCCTCTTGATGTTTCACTTATCTGTCAGACCTCACCCTTACTGGACTATTGCCCCCAAGACAGAAGAATTCCATGAAGCTAGCAAGCCCCACAAGAAGGAGCATTCCAGAAAGCTGAAACCCTGAAACCGTAAAAGGGAACATACCAGACCTTTTGACTCAGTATCCCCTCAGGCTCTCCCAAACGCTATAAAATTCACCTCATAGTCTGTAACCGGTGCTCTTCTCCCTGGGAGGAGTGCCCGGCAGGGTTCCTTTCTTCCTTTCAATAAAGCCTGTTACTCTGGTCTTTCAGACTCCCATGGATTCCAACATTTGGTGCTGAAACCCGGGACAGGGTACTAACTGTCTGGACGATCCCTCTCTGCTGTCCAAACTTACAACCAGGGAAGCAATGGACAGCGGCAGCTCGTCCCAGGCTTACTCCCTGATTCTGTTTGGATGTGTTAATTGTAGGTTGATTGGCCGGCAATCTGTCCCTGTCCTGAACCCCTGCTGGACCAGAAGGTAAGGAGTTTCTCCCTTCCCCTTCCCCGGTTGGCCTCTAAATTTCTCTCTAAAAACACCCATTCCTGGTCGGATGGTTTTGACTTCAGACCCCATATCTATGAGTGGTCTGTCTCTACTCCTTTATGGACTTCTATGAAAGTCTAGGCGCGCCTAGCCAGGCCCCTCTCCTACGTTCCGGGATCTCAGCCTTGGGGCGACGACCTCCTGTCTGAGACTCTCTTCCTACGGAGATTGTTTCCTCTCGGAACTGTGACTGAAGGCGGGGACGCCCCCTTCTCTCACCAGTCTCCTCTACCGTGGGCTCCTCTCAGTCCAAACCGTCCAGCCAGACTCCCCTCGGAACACGGGCTCCTCCCAATCTCAGGCCTCAGAGACTACTCCTCTACTCCTTCGGGACTCACCCTACTCTCTGAGGTTCACAGTTTGGGAGGTTTCTATTCCACGCAACCTGCTTCTACGGACTTCCTCAAAAGTCTAGGCACCTACCCAGGTTGCTTTCTACTACTATTACAATATCCTAAGAGATCTTGACAATTTCTGGCACCAGACGGGGAGGGCATCAGAGATTCCTTACATGCAGGTTTTTTTCTCCCTTCTCTCCTGTCCTTAATCTCTGTGCCGCTTGTTTTACATGCAGGCCATTTTTGGCCAAAGAAACCTCACCTAAAACCTTCGCTCCTAATCTTTCCTTCGCCTGACTCCCAACTCTCTCCACCTCCTACCTGACATCCGGAGCGTCCCTCTCTTGGGACACCTCTCTGGTCCCTCTGCTAATCTCTTTCGCTCGGGTCTCTTCCCTCCAAGAGCCCCTCCCTTCACAGAAACCTGTTTTCTCATTTACTTGCAAATACCAGTCTCTCTTTCTCCTCCCCTGATGGCCAGGGGCCCCCTCCCTTCTCCACTGTGTTCTTAAACCCCTCCTACCTCCTTACAGATGGGCGACTCTGTCTCTTTTTCTTCTTTGACCCATCCCCCAACCCCACTGGCTTCTTCTATTGAGCTGTGTGAGTAATCTGTCTTGTCTCTTTGTCAGAAAATACCTCTAGTACAATTTGAACTGAAACAAGTAAAGCGTGCTCATTTAAATTCCTTAATTCATAATTTATATATAAATTCTTTGTTTAATGTGTAACTGTGTCTGTTTCTAAGGCCTTTAACCAATAATTATCCACCTCTTAAACCAAGGCTTACCCATCCCCATGGACTCTCCCTGCAACACTCCCATCCTTCCTGTTCAAAAACCTTCAGGGGCTTATCGCCTCGTACAAGCCTTACACCTGATCAGTGAGGCTGTAGTTCCCCTCCATCCAGTAGTCCCTAATCTCTACAGGTTACTGTCACACATTCCCTCAAACACCACTCACTTCAGGATCCTAAACCTCAAGAATGCCTTCTTTACCATTCCTCTACACCCTGACTCTTACTTTCTGTTTGCATTTACCTTATTTAAACTGACGCAGACACTAATGCAGCCCAGCAACTTACACGGACTGTCTTACCCCAGGGGATCAAAAACAGCCCACACCTGTTTCGGCAGGCATTAGCTCAGGATTTAGCAGCATGCAATCTCAAAACTAGTACTCTCTTACAATATGTAAATAACCTACTCCTCTGCAGCCCCTCCCTGCCTGCCTCAAGGAGACACACCACCACCCTTCTTAACTTCCTCGCTGTGAAGGGATATCATGTCTTCTCTGCTAAGGCTGAACTTCACTCTTAGTCCATAGTCTATCTGGGCATCACCTTAACCCCCACCATCTGAGGTCTCACCCTAGATCAAACTCAGACCCTCTGCAGTCTCCAACCACCTACCACTGCAAATCAAATCCTTCCTTTCCTTGGTCTAATAGGCTTCTTTAAACACTGAATTCCCAATTTTGCTCTCATAGTCAAGCCCCTCAGTGAGATCTTCTGAGCATGGCTTTTAAGGTCTATAATGGCCAAGTGAGTAACAGAAAAGGCAAATAAGGCCCAAAAGAAGTCAGGAAATACCAGCTTTTGGCATACGCTCTTAAAGGCTCCAGCACCCTAAAGGGCTTCATAGGATTTCATCAGGGCCCTGCTCCAGAGTGGAAAGAAAGGTCACTGAACTGAAGCCTGCCAGGCTTCCCGGCCCCACCGGTTTACATGTCTGTACTGTGGAAAGAGAAAAACGAGAAGGTAAGCTGCCCCCTTGCTCCATGGAGGGAGGGTTCAGTCTCTTCTGGCCCTGCTCCAGCTACCTGTGACCTGACCTTGCCCAGTGTGCTGGGAATTGTCACTGAAGGCCCAAGGACATTGTTCACGAGCCTAAGGTATTTCTTCCAAGTAGCAGATAAACTGATCTCATTTCTTGTGAACACAAGAGCCATCTACTATGCCTTGCCTGAATATTTGAATTTTATTTATCACTCAAAGATCTCTACTGTGGGTATTGACAGTCTGAGTTCATTACTTTATTTAATGTATAGTATCTCCTTTATTCCTCTTGTCTCAATGCCCCATACCTATTATAGGCTGGGACCTGCTGCTAATTCCAGCTAGAAACAGTGGTCACTAGGACTTAAACTCTAACTACAAAGTGTAGAAATGTAACCACCCTTTCCCTAAGTACTTGCAGGATTTACAGGTTACTCAGCAAACTATTCAAAGACTGTCCAAGAGGTGCTTCCAGCAGCACATCACCCAAGAACTGACTTTCACGTGGACAGGTCCACACACCATGATCCTGACAACTCCCACTGCTGCTAAAGTAGAAAGACGGCATAACATCTATATGTGTCTCCCTACTAATTGGACAGAAACCTGTACCCTAATCTATCTCACCCCAAATATTAACCTAATCCCACCCCATGAGCCTCTTTCAATTCCTAGTACACTACCCGTCAATCTAAAGACCAAACAAGCTGTATAGGTAATCCCTCTTCTTGCTGCTTTAGGAATCTCTACAAAAGTAGGTCTAGGGGCAGGGGGACTGGCCACTGCCCTGTCTTATTTCTACTCTCTCTCTCTCTCTCTCTCTCTGAAGCCTAGCGAATTTGTATACATGGAATCAGTGGTTTCACACAAACTGGGTGTCTTGACTATTGCCTTTCATTATTGCCTATTCTCCTATTTATTTTTCTAACTTTTGGATCCTGCCTCTTATGTTTGTTCACTAGTTTCTTACAGAACCGCATGCAGACCTTCGCCAATCAGAAAATTGGAAAAAATCTACCTAACCCTACACACCAACCCTGAAACCTGCCCTCACAAAACAGAAAAATCTGAAACCCTGTATCAGCTAACCTCCTAAATCCTATCTTTCAACCCCTACAGGTCCCCTAACCCTAAAGCTCTCCCGTATCCCTGAAGAACTAGGAGAATCAATAGCATTCACCTCTTAACACTTCTCAGTCTTTTTACCCTTCACATAGTAAGGGGACAAGATCACTGGGTCTTCTTGGCTGAAGAAGGGCCTACGAACGGACATGAAACATTTCTTTTAGCTCAAGCTAACTGCTCTCTCCAGGGCTGCCAGGAAAGAATATCTCTAACTTCACCATGGAAGAACTTTCATCCCTGCTATACAACCCTCCTTACCTCCTGATCTCCAAATACTTGCCCCCTTCTTTATCAAGTTCCTACAGGCCCAGATGAGAGAAATCTCTAGGATTACCTACAATCAAATGCTCCTACACTCCTATTCCCCAATACCCCAAGGAGAACTTCACAAGGGAAATATCAAATAGGTAAGGATGACAGCAGGAAGAAGCCGGCCCTCAGCCCGAGAAGTTCCCTCCTGAATGTTCTCCAAACCCCCTTCCTTTTAAACCACACATAACTCAGTCCTTCAAAAACTTACACCAACAGGCTCCCTGTCTCTAAAAATCTCCACATGTCCTCCCATTCGAGAGGAACCAGATCAGCACTCGCAGCAAGCAACTAACAATTATTACCATGCAAATTTTTTTTACTTCCTCACTCAGGTTTTCGAAAATATCGCCTGGTTCAGACCTCACAGCATGGAAATTGACGACCTCCTTAACTGGATGAGGGACTTGGCTTGGCAAGGTTCTTTTCTTGAGTTCTCTCCAGAAGAAGCAATAATTTTCCAATTTTTTCTCCTCTTTCTCATCACCCCTCACCGTATATTATAAAATTAATAACTGCCTTTCTTTTATATGTAACCACAGAGTTGAGAAATGATAGATACATGAATTCCAAACTGCCCTCTTGATGTTCTGCTTATCTGTCAGACCTCACCCTTACTGGACTATTGCCCCTAAGACAGAAGAATTCCATGAAGCTGGCACGCCCCACAAGAAGGAGCATTCCAGAAAGCTGAACATACCAGAACTTTTGACTCAGTAGCCCCTCAGGCTCCCCCAAACGCTATAAAATTCGCCTCATAGTCTATAACCATGGTGCTCTTCTCCCTGGAAGAAGTGCCTGGTAGGGTTCCTTTCTTCCTTTCAATAAAGCCTGTTACTCTGGTCTTTTTCGGACTCCCATGGATTCCAATAGCATTCATGTACACTAGTATCAGGATAGTGCCATTTGCATATTTGACATTTCTCCAGCCCAATTAAAATGAGTAATATGCACATGAACAGGCCCATTGTATTATATATATAAATTTGTGAGTTCCTTCATTTGCTTTTGAGTTTTGAGATGGTGCTATGCAAAGTGCTTTGTTTAATGGGGAGTTATTTTTGTACAAAAAAATCATTTATTCCAGAGTTGAACTGCACAGAGTTCTTAACCTAGTCAACGGAAAGCTAACTGCTCTATTTTTTTTTTTCCTAAGTGAGAAGAGAGAAGACAGTGAGACAGACTCCTGCATGGATCCCAACTGGGATCCACCCAGCAACCCCTGTCTGGGGCTGATATTCAAATCAATCAAGCTATTATTAGCACCTGAGGCTGATACACTCAGACCAATGAGCTATCCTCAGCACCTGGGACAAAGCTTGAACCAATTGGGCCACTGGCTGAGGGAGGGAAAGAGGGAGAGAAGGGAGAGATGGAGGAGGAAATAGATGGTTGCTTCTCTTGTGTGCCCTGAGGATCAAACCTTGGATGAACATACATCGGGCCAACACTCTATCCACTGAGCCAACCGGCCAGGTCAAACTGCTCCATTTTCCAGACATACTTTTAATTATGCAATCTAAGTTTTTCATTTCTTTCAAATACCCCCTACAAAGCCAAAAGCATGAGAGTGATGAAGGCAGGAACAGGTCTTTGAGGCCGTCTGTCTCATCTGACACTCTGTTCCCTGGGAGTCACAGTGGAAGAATACTGAAGAGGACCAAATTGGATATGGAAGGATGAGACAAAATTGTCCAGGTGGAGAATAGGAAAGGGGACTTTTCAGTACATCCCTGACAGAAAAAAAGAAATTAAATCCTGGGGCATCTTAACAGATTTCTACTTGAAAAGTGCAACATCTCTCAAAAAATACCAACCACGTACAAATATTCCATTTGTGTTTATACTGGTGTGCAGGCTACAGTAGCAATTTAATTTTGTTCAACAATTTCAGATTAGGAATGTGCTTTTAAAACTACAACATGGATTAGATGACTTTTAGATCAGAGTCAATGTTTTCTAATGAATGACATGTATTCACAACTTCCATTCATAGAGGAATAAGATTTAAATGTCATTCAATAATATTTGCCCATGTCAAAATAGTAGATTTCTCACAGAGAGTTCCTCAGAGAGCATGCATGCCTACTCAAAACGCTGCAGCTGCCCCTACACCTGACCCTGCCGGGGACACAGCACATGTACACATGTTTGCTAAAAGAAATCATCATCTCACCCTGAGGGTCAATTCTGTCAGTTCTTTGGCAGAAAAGACATCAAGCTAAAGACGTAAAACACTCCCAAATTACACCAATTCTCTTTTCAGTGTTTGAGAAGGTTTCATAACAGTAGTTGAAAAAATAAAACCAGGGGCAGAGAAAAAAAAATCCAACAAGAAGGCAGCTACCTCCAGAGGGCAGATGACATTCAGTAGTTCCCAGACCCCAGTGGATGCCTGAAACCACGGACAGTACCAAAGCATTTACACTCAGTTTTTTTCCTATACATACACATGATGTTTAATTTATAAATCAGGCACAGTAATAAGTTAACAACAATAATTAGTAAAAAAATAAAACAATTATAATACGGTTATAATACTGTTCCAGGTAACTGAAACCATGGAAAGAGAAACCATATGAAACAATGGATTCTTTTGCATCAACTTCACCTTAGTTAGACAATCTCCTGAGAATCTACCATGGACAAAGCTTATGGAGGTGTTAGCCATCATGAGTGTCCAGAATTCTTTGGTTTCATAGCAGCATTCCCTTCCTTTGGGGAATCACCATCTTGCCCTCTCTTTTTGAAATCAGAGGAGCTGCCAATCAGGAGGATGGCCACCCAGCCCCAACAACTGGCCCAGGGAGAAATATATGACTTGAACCATGTTGGAGGAGAGTCTTTCCTTAGGATTTTACACAAAGTTGCAGGGAGGAGCCTGTAAGACTGAAATAGGCTGTGGTGAAGCCTTCAGGTGCTGAAAGACAGAGAGAGGAGCGAAGCACAGGCAAAGAGACAGGACAAGGCTGTCAGCACTCACGTTCCTCTCAGTCAGGAGAGCTAACAAAGGCCCCCTTCTGCTTACACCACCACTCATGGAAGAGTTTCTATCACTTGCATCCAAAAGGTACTATAAAGTCCACTCTCCAGGTCAGTGAATGGCAGGACTTAAGAGACCGTTTTCTCTGCTGGCTGCATTATAAAGTATAACAAAAATGATCATGGTAGTGTCCTGGCTGGATGGCCTGGTTTACACGTGGAGGTCGCCAGGTGGATCCCTGGTCAGGTCATATACAGAAACAGATTGATGTTTCTCTCTCTCTCTCTCCCTTCCTCTCGTGAAAATCAATAAATAAATTAAAAAAATAAAAATAAATTTAAAAAATGATCATGGTAGAGCAGGGGTAAGGAACCTTTTTGGCTGAGAGAGCCATGAACGCCACATATTTTAAAATGTAATTCTGTGAGAGCCATACAACGACCCGTGAATGTTACGCATTATCCAGTAAAAAATTGGTGTTGTCCTGGAGAACAGCTGTGATTGGCTCCAGCCACCCGCAACCATGAACATGAGCGGTAGGAAATGAATGAATTGTAATACATGAGAATGTTTTATATTTTTAATGTTATTTTTTTTATTATTAAAGATCTGTCTGCGAGCCAGATGCAGCCATCAAAAGAGCCACATCTGGCTCGCAAGCCATAGGTTCCTGACCCCTGTGGTAGAGGAAGACAAAATGCACTCTAATCAAACATGGTTGCCTGCATTTTCCAGAGACTTTCTTTCCCTTGTGTTTTTCTATGCACATTCCTCACCAGACCCTGGCCTTTATCTCTGTCTATATCCATCTCTAATGACCCCAGATGCTCTAGGTGCCCTTGAACGATATTTCAAGACAGAGGACAGGCTTCCATTTAACTGCTAGAGAATGGTCCTCAGAATCAGAAAGGCAGAAGCAATGGTGCCGAATTTAACTGCTAAAGAAAATTTCTAAAACCTATAAGAAAAAAAAATCTTTATACAAATAAGTCCTGTGATGACTCAAAATTCATCTCCTCATGGAAATATAATCAAGATGTTGACAGTGTTTTGGCTAGGATTCTACACCCTAGAGTTGCATGAGAATATTTTAATGTGGTATTTTCCAGTAATATAAAAGCCACTCACTTATTGCAAAGAGAAACTTCCACAGCACAACAATTAGGTGTTACTGTGTATGAGTGCCTGGGATGTACCATTTTCATTTTTACTCATTTCTGTTTTTAGTTCTCAACATGACCTGGCCTCTTCTCTCCACTTAGCCCAAGTTGTGGAGTCCGATGGCAGGAGAGTCTAAGGGCCCTGTCACCACGAGCCTGGAAGGCAGAGGAAGTATGGCAGACGAGGCCTTCCCCACTTCCCCCTAAGGCTTGTTCCACTTGCCAAAACAGAGGTCTCATGTCAGATCGTCCTGTGTGCAAACTTGGAACTTAATAGCTCCATGGTGCTGAACAAGTTACTTAACACCTCTGTCCTTCAGTACTTTCATCTAAAAAATGGATAGAATATCACATTCCTATGTACTGAGCACCAATGCTGTCAGGCCCCAGCTGAGGCTCTGAGCAAACAGAGAACTGTGGTCCATATACACATAAACAGTTTCAACTGCCTATGAGTCAGTGTAATGACGGAAAAAGGGAGAAGATTACAAACAAGCAGCACACTGTTTTGAGAATTAAATGAGATAATGGTACACAAAGTACCTGGCACAAAGAAGGCACTCAGGGTAGAGTCTTCTGATTCCCCAAGACAGATCTGTGCCTCTAAGATTCTGTCTCAGGGAGATGTCGACCAAGGAAGGATTTGGTGCAAGTGGTCAAATGGTGTATGGTTGGTTAGTACATAGCATTAGGGTGAGTCCCTTCCTGCCCTTCTAGGAACCCTGTAACCCAGGGGTCTCAAACTCAACTCAGCATGTGGGCCGCAGAGCAAGATCACAGCCGTTTCGCAGGCCGCACTAGGCAACTGTTACGCAACACTTTTCTTGAACTTCGTGGATTAGTCTGCGGGCTGCACAAAGTTGTTCGGCGGGCCGCGAGTTTGAAACCCCTGCTGTAACCTCCCTGGCCCAGTTTCATCCCCTTTCCTGTGGCTCAGTGGGGGACAGCAGAGGAGAAGTGTTCCTTAGATAGTCAGGCTTTTTAGTTTTCTGCAAAGCACAGTAATAGACTCTCCTTTCCTATGAAACAAAAGCTAAGATACAGTGGGCATATTAGGCATCAGCACCAACACAGCACCAGGACCTCACCTCGCACATTCTGGGAAGGGAACAAAGCGAGATGGTACTCCCTGGCCGAAAGCCTACTGACACTCATGAATTCTGTGTCTGGAAGCTTCCTCACATTCCTCTTTCCTGATCTTTACAGGACCCATATCACACTGTCACACAGCTCAGAGACCTATTTTAACACCTGTGGATTATTTATCACGTTTAACTGTCATAAGAACTGCTGAACCCTACAAATGAGAGAAGCCTGTATTTTTTTACTCTCATTTTTATATCCCAATGCCTGTTGACTTTCTAAACACTGGTACCAGGTAGGCTGCTCGATTCCTTCCTTGGTCACAAAATAATTTTCATCCTCCCTAGACTATTTTGTCTCTTTTCTTCACTAAACAAAAATCTATCCTGATCTTATCCTAATCTGAGTTTCATCCAGGTACCACTGATTGCTTCCCTCCTGGGCATCCTCAATCCCATCTCTACTTCCACGGGTTTCATCACAGACACCCTGAAGGCAGGGGCACGGATTTTTAGATGAACTGCCAGTGCCTGGTTTCAGCTCAATTTATGGCAGTAAGATTAAGAGAAAAACATACACGTCGTGGCAGACAACCCTAAAATGGCCCATAATCTCTGCCTCTTAGTGCTCAGGCCTTTGTGTAATACCTTCCCCGAATATGGGTGGGGCCTGTGACTTGCTTCTAACCAAGCGAACAGCAAAAGTGATGGGATGTATGTGATTGCATGTATATGTTACATGATCTGTAATGTGTCTTATGAAGAAGAGTTCTCCTTTGCTGGCTTTGATGAAATAACTGACCCGTATGGCAAGGAACTGAAGGCAGCCTCCAGTTGATAGCCAGCAAAAACTGAGTGCCACCTATAGCCACATGAGCTCAGAAGTGAATCCTTTCCCAGCTGAGCCTCAGATGAGAGTTCAGCTCTCTGCACCCCCATTGTAAGAGTATAAAGCAATGAACCCTGCTGAGTGGTATCCGACTACTGACCCACACAAACTATGTGCTAATAAATGTGTGTTGTTTTAAGCTACTGCATTTGTGATAATATTGTTATGCAGCAATAGGTGATTACTATAGGTAAAAGACAAAAATTAGAGGAAGCTAGCCTCAGCAAGGTCTTGATGGTGCTAGAGCTGGCCTAGACTTAAGACTAGGCCTTGGTGTTCAATATAATTCCAAAAAACATCAACATCAGACAGTATCATGAAGATAGGGGCAAAAAAGGCCATTCTGTAATCATGTCAGAACATGGACAAAAACATGAACACTGTTCAGATCCCCCAAATGAGGAAACACCCCCTTATACTGGCTAATATAAGTACATAGCTTCAACTTTGATTCATTCCCTGTATCATATACAGTGTGTCCATAAAGTCTTGGTGCACTTTTGACCGGTCACAGGAAAGTAACAAAAGACGATAGAAATGTGAAATCTGTACCAAATTAAAGGAAAACTCTCCCAGTTTCATACCTATTCAGTGCAGTTCGATGTGGGTTCCAGTTGTTGCCCTACATACATCCAAACGATAGAGAAGTTCTTGCCACACATGGATAAGGAAGTCTGGTTAACAGAGTGAATAACGTCTGTGATTCTGTTTTAAGTGATTAATGTCGTGGCGCTTCATTATAAATGTGCCGATATTTACGTTGCACTTTGGTCACGGATTCGAATTTAGCAAGCAACAGAACACACTGAACTTTCCTCTGTACCGTCCACATCTCGACTGGCATGACTGTGGGCTGCTCCGCTGTATACACGGTGTTACGTCATCATCTGCGCATGCGCACATGCTGCCACATCATCCTACTGAAACTGGGAGGGTTTTCCTTTTATTTGGTGCAGATTTCACATTTCTATCATCTTTTGTTGCTGTATAAGATTTATTTAGAGGCCCATGTATTGAATTGCCCCTCCTTAAGGAACCCAACATGGAGCAAAGCCCTACTTTCTTGAACTTTCCCTCAAATGACCTAAAACAGGCCTAAATCCATTAAGTCTTTCTAATGCAATTCGTTCACCTACCAGTGTGTTCCTAGCAGTCTTTGGCCCCTCATTACTGATAGTATTTTATACTATTCCAACTTATTTGTAAGGCAACACAGAGGAGTCATAATCCAATCATCAACTCTAGGCACAATTTTAGGCACTCTGGGTACATTTCATTTAATCTTTACAACACCCTGCAAGGACATCAATACATTCCCATTTTACAGATGAAGACACTAGGGCAAGGGGAGGTTAAGTAACCTGGTCATTATCACACAGCTGGGAGTAGAGGAAACATGAACCAAGAGATGACTCCAAGTGCTGTGTTTAATTAACTACACTGTGCTCTACCTCTGTGATGACTAGGGACAAGTACGGTATCAGCGACAAGTACTGGCAGATAACATACAAATGTGAAATACCTGCGATATGGGACTCGGACTAAAGGCAATCTGACTTTAAAAACCATCGTCTTTAATGCTCTATGATCTACTCAATGGAAACAACACATATAACCAAGTAGTGAACTCCTGACCTCCAATTCTCTCTGAGAAGTAAAATTACCTATCTTTGGAAAGAGACCTCTCCAAAACTACTTCTAACTTCACTTCTCTAGCCTTCTGAGCAAGACAGTGAGTAAGCCAGTTTCAACCGTCTGGGGCAGAGATCTCTGGTCACCTCCTCCCCCAAGTCAGTATTTCTTAACATGGGTTTTCTAATCCAACTTTCATAAAATACAGTGTCCTCTATTTCAATTTACAACATAGGAGAGGTGAGAGTGGTCAAAGTGCCGTATGAGGTTTGCCCAGAAAGGATTTAGGTTACCCTAAAAGGACACAACCAGGCCCTGGCTGGTTGGCTCAGGGTAGAGCGTCGGCCTGGCGTGCGGGAGACCTGGGTTCGATTCCCGGCCAGGGCACATAGAAGCGCCCATTTGCTTCTCCACCTCCCCCCTCCTTCCTCTCTGTCTCTCTCTTCCCCTACTGCAGCCAAGGCTCCATTGGAGCAAAGATGGCCCGGGCGCTGGGGATGGCTCCTTGGCCTCTGCCCCAGGCGCTAGAGTGGCTCTGGTCGCGGCAGAGCGACGCCCCGGAGGGGCAGAGCATCGCCCCCTGGTGGGCAGAGCATCGCCCCTGGTGGGCATGCCGGGTGGATCCCGTTCGGGCGCATGCGGGAGTCTGTCTGACTGTCTCTCCCCGTTTCCAGCTTCATAAAAATACAAGTAAATAAATAAATAAATAAATAAATAAATAAAAACTAAGAGGACACAACCACACCTTCATGTCTTCTGAGTTTACCTGGGGGGAGAAGCTCACCTGCTGTTTACAGCCGAGTATAACACCAGTTACAGGGGCTACCTCTTCCCCAGTAACACCATCTGTGTGCTCACTTCAGAGGAATATTGCCCAGGGTTTGGAGCATAGATAACTTTTTGTCAAGGCTTCCAAGACAGGGAAAGCAAAGTGGATGCTTCAATAGCCATGAACACTTCAGGGGGCAGGATGAGTATGGCAGGAATGGAAAGATGAAACAATGCCTTGTAAATCTGATTTTACTGTTACTGCATCTCAGCCAGGCCTAAATCAGTTACGGGTAAGATGATTAATCACTGTCTCCCTGAGATAGTCAAGGTCCTGAGGCCTATTCTCAGCATTAAAAAAAAAAAAAAATCTAACACTGAAATATGACTTTCAGGCTTTTGTTCATTCTGTACCTTTTTAATAAAGTGGAACAAAAAAAAATCTGCCTTGGGCTTGGCTGAGTTATGGGGTTTATCCTTCAGTGGCCAAGCTTCATCCCTCAGCCCAATCACTAGACTGAGCCCAAGTTGTAAGAAGCCTGGTAGAGAAAACGCCTGTGCTTACCTCAGCCATAGATTTATCAGGTGCGATAATTGTTCCCAGAGACAAGTTTTCTCTTTATACTTACAGAAAATTAGGCACTGCAAAGAAATTAATTTAGCTAATAACGGCTTTGTGTGACGCATGTGTTATTGACAAAGGGGGCTGATAGATTACAATCTGCCTCCATCATGGCTGGAGGAGGGTGCAGAGAGAAAGGACAGAACCCTGGGGCATTACCCAAGGCGGACTCCAGCCAGGCCCCTACGTACCTTCTCTGCATACTCAGACACAATCTGCTTGATCTCAGCAGAGCACAGGCCCACGATCTGGCCCACGGAGCTGGCAGTGAGATGACTCTGCAATCACAGGAAGGGTGTTCTCAGGGCTATCATCATTCTTTCCCGGAACTGTAAAACCTAACACTGAGCACTGAGCACACTACATAATATTCCCAGGGGAGAAAATGATCTGGCTTTTGCTTATGCATTCATCAACGAGAAAGGGAGAAAATAAGCCTCGGGACAAATATGAAGCCTCTCTCCACCTCCTGAGTCACTCCGCTAACTGTGCCGGATTCCCTTAGGACCTTGGGTACCTCTGGCAAACCTATTCTTCATCCTGTATATCCCACCCAAAGGTCTTTCTTCCTAAGGGTCACAATGCAGAGCCTACAGGGAGCTTGGTGGGCTAAGGACCCAGAAAAAAAGAAAAACAAATGGGAGAAGAGGAATCTCAGAACTCCTAAAATATCTTTACCACAGAAGTTTCCTATCCCCTAAAGGAAGGATACATTCAAAGCACTGGTTAAACCTTCTGGAGGCCCTCAGTTCTGAGAAGACCAGTCTAAACCCAGCACTCTATTTTCTCCCTAGATGGTACAGGAAGGGAGAACAGAAGACACTGGTTGCCGTGGCATGGGGTGTAACTCATGGTTATGGAGGGGCAGGACCGCACCATGGCTCTTCCGCTGAGCCCCATAATATTGGTGCTGCCCCAGAGGGACACCATGCCTTCACAAGGATCCTTCAAGTCTTTCTCCCAGAGGTCCCCATGGGTAGCGACACTATAAACAGCTTTCTGAAAGAAAGCTCCCTGGGAAACAGGAAATGCTGAGTGCTGAATAGGTAAAGATAGGGCTCTGAAGAAGGGGGTCCCCCTGGGAAGGGGCTCCACAGAGCCAAGCAGGCTGGTTCCAAGTCTCCACCTCTGCCTGGCCTGTGGTGGCACAGTGGCTAAAGCGTTAACCTGGAACGCTGAGGTCACAGGTTTGAAACCCTGGGCTTGCCCAGTCAAGGCACATATAACAAGCTATCAATGAACAACTAAAGTGGAGCAACTCTGAGTGATACTTCTCACTCTCCCCCCTTCTCTCTGTAAAATCAATTAATAAAATCTTTAAAAAAAAAAAGTCTCCACCTCACACTACAGCCTCCCCCACAACCACTCCCACCTCACTCACCTCCTCACTGGCCATGGCAGTCATCTTGGTCATCAGGGACTGGATACGCTGCTGAGGGATGGAAAGAAGGAGCAGTGAGTGGGTCTGATGGTGTGAGACTTATGCAATGTGTCTCAGTAGGTCTTTGCGGTGAAATCGCGATTTGTTTTACTTGACCTTGCTTCATGGTGAGCCTCATGAGAGGTGACAGGAGGAAGCTGGAAAGAGTGAGAAAGGCCAACTGATAGCATCTGGCTGAGAAAGCGCCCGGCCATTCTGCAAGCTGGGATGAAAGGGAAATCTTCCCAAACGATTGAAACAGAAACCTCAGGGGCCTACAGGGGGCCACACACCTCTTCAGCAGCTCGAAACTCATCTTCCTCACGAGCATCAGCTTTTTCTGTAGTCAACAGCCCCGTGGGAAGTGTCATTTTCTTGTCCTCAGCCTGGAAGGGAAAATGCAAAAACAGCTGAGCATCAGGTTTGGAGACGCAGTAGAGAAAGGACAGCATTGCAAAGAGGCCTCGTCTGGCAGTCCCTGACAGTCCGGGGCCTGAGCTCCTGCTCCAACTGCAGAGCAGGCAGGCTGAACTCCGGGCCCTGCCAGGGCCCGTCTCCATCACTGAACTGCTTGCTGACTAAACCCCGAGCAAACAGTACACATTTGCTGGACGCGTCCTTACTCTGATGGGAACTCTCCCCTTCTTAATGCCTTCAAGAGCAGATCAATGCCTAAAGGAGTTTTTTTAAACTGCCAATTGAGACCTACTAGTGGGACATGCATCTAAACGGATGAAATAAAATAACAGAAAAGAACGTATCAGAGTGCTTTTCAGGTAGTCAAGGGTTTAAGTACTGTTTTATGAAACCTGAAGTCAACAAAGCTCAAAAAGCACTGGCCTAAAGAATAAAAATCTAAACTGCTTCCCTTGGTGACCAAGCTCCACATTCTGATCCTGTCTGTGGCTCTAAATGTGACACACCACACTCAGGATACCTGAATTAACTACTGTCCCACAGACATGGGCTGGAAGTCTTGAGTTCTTGGCTTTAATTCCATCTCTGCCATCTACCAGCTGGGTAACCTCAGGCTTACTTTCTGTGGATATCAGGGTCATCCAGAGTTGAAAGGGAGGACTGGTCTCAAACACCCTTTTCAGACCATCCCAGTTTTAGAATGCTTTTCTACAATAAGTCTAAAACTGATCCTGAGGAACAGCCTGAGCTCCCAACTGCTGGGTATAGCTACAGAGGACACATCTTCCAGCTCAGATGTGTCATCGGACACAAGAATGACAAGACAAGGCCCAATGTGAATACTCTTTCACCTCAGGATTTTTCCAACCATAATCAAACTGCCTTATTTCAGAATATAGTCATATGCATAAAGGTTATTTTCAGACTTAAATTACACATCAAATTAAATGTATACATAAAATTCTTATATACCAGATGCCATATGACATACTGAAACCTAAAATATACCTTATTTTGGAGGAAATAACTTTTAGTGGAGTGAAAACACAAACGTGAAAAAAATAAATGAGAAAACCAAAAAAAGATATAATCAGTGCATGACTGATAGCTAATGAAATAAGAACAATTAGATGTTTACTATGTTTTGGATCATTCTATGTCCTTTACATTTTAATCTTCACAACAATGCTACATGGTGGTACAATTACTGCCCTCATTTTATAGATGCTGTGAATTAAGGCACAAGGATTAAGCATACTGTCCAATGTCACACAGAAAAGGGATGAAGTGAAGATCTGAAACCAGCAAGTCTGCTGTTGGATCATACGTCCCTAGTCACCACCAGGACCCTCTGATGACAGAAAGACAGTTACCCAGGACACAGAAGGGACGCGGCAGGGATGGCCTCCTGAGAGAAAACCTAAAGGGTGTGAAGGCAGACAGAGCAAAGGGGGCAGGAAACAGTGGTGTCCCATTCAGGAAAACCTGAGGGCTGGGTGAGGAATGATAAAAAAGATTATTAATATACCTCAAGATGTAGAACTCTACCTTTTAAGAGGCCACTGTCTACTTTAGTTAGCACCTTATTATTTAAAAGGCAGTGGTTAAGAGCACAGGCTTTATGTCACACAACCTGGATTCATCCTCTTATTATGGCACTTAAGGAGCTGTGTGATCTTGGACAGATCACTTGGCCTCTCTGGGCCTCAGCTTTCTGACCTGAGAAACACAGGAATAAGTATCTTCCTTATGGACGCATTCAGAGGAGCAAGTGCAAAACCACACCAGGAACTCTGAACAAAGGGCCTAGAGTGCAGAAAAGGTTGGGCACTGTGAGATTTACAGGCATGCCCGGAGGCTGACATCAAGGTTCATTAATAAATACACAAATGAAAAAAAATCTGAGACTGCTTTCAGAAGTCAGAGAATCCATCTTGACTTACCTGATTTTCTGCACTAGACACCTTACTACAGAGCAGGCCTGTAGCGTATACCTGTGCTCTGTCTCTCTGTCAGCATCTGTTGGCATCCGTCTAGGGTCTCTCACTCAGGGAGAGGTGCTCAGGGTCCGGCAGTGGACATCACCTTGACACTTTTAGAGTTATCACAATCCAGAGGATTGACCCTGGGGCCATGACTTTCAGTCACCCTTCACTTCCAGCCCCAGGACTAGGCTGCTGCTGCTCCCCGGCCAGGGGACATCCTTGCAGCCCTGGGCTGCCCAAGGCCCAGAGCCTGGCTGGCAGCAGTCCTGCCTTCTCACCCCTCCTGGGCAGCCTGTCAGTGTCGGACAGAGGCAAAGGCAGGGTTACCCCGTCTCTCAAATATTCTCTCCCATTGTCTATGCTTTTCTTACCTTCTCTTTTTTGCTCTGGTGGCTAAATCCATATCTCCTGCAGGCCACAAAAAAGGGAAGTTCAATTACTATTAAAAAAAATTACATGACATCTGTCATATTCATTTTAATTGGATTTTTATATGAAAAGCAAATTGAGGCTATTTGGTGACTGGAGAAATATTTTAAGTGCCTAAACCACAAACATATTCCACTGTTTCTGAATGAAGGGCCAGTCCCCTATTTATCACTTAAATACTTAAATGCAGGGGTCCCCAAACTACGGCCCGCTGAGGCCATTTATCCGGCCCCCACCGCACTTCCAGAAGAGGTACCTCTTTCATTGGTGGTCAGTGAGAGGAGCATAGTTCCCATTGAAATACTGGTCAGTTTGTTGATTTAAATTTACTTGTTCTTTATTTTAAATATTGTATTTGTTCCCGTTTTGTTTTTTTTACTTCAAAATAAGATATGTGCAGTATGCATAGGGATTTGTTCATAGTTTTTTTTATAGTCTGGCCCTCCAACGGTCTGAGGGACAGTGAACTGGCCCCCTGTGTAAAAAGTTTGGGGACCCCTGACTTAAATGGGAACTCATAGATAGTCCGGAGTGCAACGTTCCTGCAAGTGCAACCATTGTTCTCCGAAGAAGGAACTGCATTTCAGACGCACAGTTGAAGCTAAAAGCCTTACAAATACCTGTAGAAACAAATGTGAATGTGTTTGCTCAAGCTAAACATGCTAACAGTGACTTTCACAACCTCCAGTCCAGCCCACTTTTCATTCTCAAGCATAACTGAAGGATTTTGCCAATAACACTGTGCTCACATCACTCAACTTTAAAGTCAAAGAACTTCACAAATGCACTTTAGTTAAAAAATAAGTTTATTTTCTAGCTCTGAAATCTATTTTTTAAAGCAAGTAAAACAATGCAAAAATCATTCAACTTAAAACAAAAAACATGGTGTAAAATACCCAACCTCACTTACCTTTAAATAATTTATAAGCAAATAAAAGTTACAGTCAACCATTTAAGAAAAACAAACCAAGGGCTCTCACTCTGGCCTTACTTACTGGATCAGTGCATTGGCCTCTTACCTGGTCTTCTGCCTCCAGCTTCACTTGTTCCCCCTCTTATTCAATTCCCCATTCTTATTCAACTTCCCATTGGCTTGATCGGCACTCATCAGTGGCCACCACCTCCCTCAGGATGAAACAGGACCTCCTGGACACTCTCATTAGCTCCTTTCCATGGTCCGCTTAACCACCACTCTGCCTCACCTCCTGTAGCTCACCATACATGCTCCTGTGCATCCAAGTGTCTGAACAGAGAGCTTTGCACACACTGCAGTCCTCTGCTTCTCTTTCCTATGCTCCTGCACCTCAGCTCCAAAGCCTGGTCCTCATGCAGACACTCTGCCCTGGATGATCCATCCTGTGTCTCTATGTGTCCCCCCATGTCCCAGAAGGTAATCATGCCCAACTACCTATCTGCATGTCTACATCATTCTCCTGGAGGGCATCTGTTGGTCAAATAAGTTGGTAAGTATGATATATATGTTTGCTCGCTTATAGTTTGCATTGCATGTGAGGGACAGGCTGTAAGCAGGCAGCACGTCCTTATAGCCTAAGGCTTAGTTTTTTTGTTTTTTTTTTTAAATAGGGACAATTTTATGTTTTTGTTTTATAATTTTTATTTATTTATTTATTTTAGGGGGGGGGGAGAGAAAGAGAGAGAGAGAGAGAGAAGGGGGAGGAGCAGGAAGCATCAACTCCCATATGTGCCTTGACCAGGCAAGCCAGGGTTTTGAACTGGCAACCTCAGTGTTTCCAGGTTGACGCCTTATCCACTGCGCCACCACAGGTCAGGCTAAGGCTTAGTTTTAAGACTAAGCTTTTCCCACATCCTTGACTACTGCAGGATAGGGGGTGGTGCGCGCTTATGAGGAATCCCATTTGTGCCTCAGATAAGTTACTTTGTATCAGAGACTTCCTTGTTTGTATATTGGATTAAAGGTTTTGATTTCTACACTATAAAATGGGGCAGACTGGGAGCTTGCTCTCTCTTGGTTCCTGAGATTAGCATTAGAGAACAGAGCAGAGAAAGCTCACGTGGAGGAGAGGATAAGCAGCCAAGATGGCGGAGTGTTAACGGAGAAGCCAGTTTGTGCAGAGAGAAGGAGATGGGGAACAGAGGTGAATAAGGCTGGTGAGGTAGAAACCTTTGATTCTAGGAAACTCGGATAAGTCAGTGGCTTTGGGAGCCTTGAATGGAAAGGGAAGTGTTTTCCCACTGTGTGTATTTCTTGCCCGCCGGGTGCAAGCTAGGATTAAAGTTAATGGCCCACCAGTTCTTGGCTCTGTTGTTTCATTACCATTTGTTCAAATACAATGTGAACCTGCACGGGCCAGGTGGCTCTGATGGTGGCCGTGGCTACTGACTTTACAGCATCGAGGCTACTTTTACATTTGGTAACTCCAATGTATGTTGAATAAAAAAACTAACACAAGTGAAAGAAAACACAGAAATCAAGAAGCCAAAAGTATCACCTGACATGCAATAGGTTCTCATACAATTGGAGAAACCAGTCACTCACTGCTGGGCACAATGTGCCCATCCATTAGGCATAAATCTACAGGCCCAAAGCACAGCAGACAGAAACTAAAGTTGGGGTATCTACCACATTCTGTAATGGACCTCACTGCAGATTTGTGAATTGGCTTAGTCCATATCTATTGTATCTTCCTATAGTGGAGAGGCTGGAAACAAAACTCTAGTTTTCATACTCCCTTGTACATAGGGTTCCGAATGCCAGTTAGTTTCCATCAGTCAGATGCCTTTGCTGGAGTTTTGAAAGTACAACAGTTAGATGAGGAGAGAGGGAGGTCATAAAGGATTCATTGTGCAGTGTGGCTCACAGTAGTAGTAACCTGGGTTGGGGGCCAGCAGCTGTCACAGTGGCTTCCTGATTTTGGCAGAAGTAGTGTGGTCTTTTTGTCAGCAGCTGCAGCCCAGCTTCCTGATCCCACAGGCCGCTAAGTAGCTTTCTGATTGTGGAGTACAGCAGCACCCTTGGAAGCCCTGTTCTAATGTGGTGCTTGGGAGATGGCCCTGACTCAGTCTAGATAACATGATTTAAGCCTTCCCATGGACCCTTATAATTAATCCTTCTGCTGGAACTAGCAGGAAGGCTTTGTGTGTTCTCAACCAGGGATCCTTGACCAATTTTGGATCTCACCAAGTTTCTGATACCAGAGTGTCCCTGCACCTTGAGTGTTTGCTTTCCAGGCTTTATAGTCTGTGTAGAGCAAAGGGCAGAGGACATGCACTCAGGCAGAGAGCCCTCATCTACTGTTTGTGTTTATACCAGCAGTGTACTC
This sequence comes from Saccopteryx leptura, assembly GCF_036850995.1. NCBI lineage: Eukaryota > Metazoa > Chordata > Mammalia > Chiroptera > Emballonuridae > Saccopteryx > Saccopteryx leptura. The sequence goes on along the minus strand of NC_089509.1, from coordinate 10,535,447 downwards.
ATCCTACCGTGTAGACTAATTATGTTCTGTGGGATCTGCCTGTTGAGCTCCTGGGGCAAGGTGGAGGAGGGTAGTATTTGCTTCATTATCTTTCTACATTTTAAACATAGAGGTGTAATTCACATAATATAAAATTCACCATTGTAAACTGTATATATACTTCAGTGGTTTTTAGTGTAGTCACTATTTTGTGCGAGCATCACCGCTAACTAATTCCAGAATAGTTTCATCACCCCCAAAAGAAACCCACACCTATCAGCAATTAGCACCACTTCCCTCTCTCCCATCCCCTGGCAACCAGTAACCTGCTTTCTGTCTCTGAATTTGCCAATAGATGAAATTACACAATATGTGGCCTTTTATGTCTAGCTTTTTTTTAGCATGTTTTTAAGGTTCATCCATTTTGTAGTACAAATCAGTATTTAATTCCTTTTTCTGACTAAATAATATCCCATTATGGATAAACCACATTTTGTTTGTCTACTCATCAGCTGATGGACATCTGTGTCCTTTCATTTTAGCAACTGTGATTAGCGCTGTTACATATATTCATGTACAGCTTCATTCACTTTTGTATCCCTATCCCTAATACCCAGTACTGTGCCCGGCACACAGCAGTTAAAGGATAGAAAGCTAAAAAACCCATCTCTGACTCCTAACCTAACCTCCTGACACAGTTTTAACCTTGTTTTACAAACACAGAGGAGTGTAAGCTAAGCCGCCTACAGCTTCCAAGACAACTGCCATCACTCAAGATAACTTTAATGACCTACTGCAGCTGGACAACCACAGAACCAAACTGCCCTCCAATGCCCAGTTGTCTCGTGACGATAAGCACACTGTTCCTGAAAACCCAACAGATGCCAAACCCCCACCTGCCTCGGAGCCAGTACTACTGTCCTAGAGCCCGGCCCTTTCCACTCTTGGAAAGTAATCCACTTTTCTATTTCAGCATTCCACTCCTTGTGAATTCTTGCATAGCCCACCTCTCCGGCCAACCTAACAGCTGGCACTCAATAAAGGTTTGCTGAAGGAAGAGTCCAGGTGATTTTTCTAAAGGCTTCCTTCTCCATGTGACATGATGGCGATGCTTCCATGACAAGACCTGTCTTCTGTTGCCCATTAATGCCTGCCACACTGTGTACCCTATTTTTCCTCTTCCAATTCTGTTCAAGCTTCACCAGGAAAAAGGGATATCCCCTTAGGGCCCATCATCCCCTACAAAGAGCAGGGAGATTTTCAATTTATTTCCACTACAAAAGCATTTACTTCTCTTTCACCCTCCCCAGGTATGCTGCTCTATCCTAGCGCCAGCCTCTCTCCTCTTCCCAGTCAGCCCTAACCTTTCCTCTCAAGAGCAGCCTGATCAGCAGTGCCATGTGGTTCAATGTGTTCCTGCCTTTCCCCTGGTTACCTCTGACTCACCAGCTCTGCCAACGGCCGCCGCCATCAGCACCTCTTACCTAGACCCACTACTCAGTCTTGAACATCAAGGATGTGCATCTTCTAGAACAGCGGAGCCCACAGGAAATAAAATGAGAGCCACGTATATAACTTTACATTAGTAGATTCATAATACTCAAGTTATTCTGACAATAAACCATATTCTAATAAGTCAAGCATGAGTTTTAAAATTTATATTTAACTTAAAATTAGAATTCTGTTCATAAGCCACACTAGTCACATTGCAAATAACCACATATAGCTGGTGGCTACCTTATTGGACATCACAGTTCTAGAAAACAAACTAATCTTCAAGAACAATTGCCCCAGGGCAAATCAAGCTCTCTGGAATCTGAACAAAACAGGGGCTTACGAAAGCCCTTAATACTAAAGACTGTGAACCCTGCTCTTTGTTCATTCATTTACTAAATACTTTCTATGAGCACACAAAAGCCTTACTATCATGTGGGACACAGGTTGGGAGAGACATGTCTTATTTCATTTACTAAGTACAGAATGACTCAACACAACTCAAAATCAAGCCTCAAACAGTGTAGAATAGGCTCACTGCAGCATGCTAGTGGCTGGGTTTCAAAGTACACTTGCAAGTAAAATACACTGCACGTAAAATACATTTTTCCACAGTGACAGTTTTAACCTGTGATTAGGTGTTTAGGTTAGCTCCTAAAAGTTGATTGGAACCATAATAGCTCAATTTCTAGTGTTATTTGACAAATGAAAAGTCAAAGAAGGGGGAAGAAGCTGGGATGCTGACCTCCCAGCCAGATGCACTGTGGGCCTAGGCTGATGCGTGACAGGAGCACCGATGGAAGACGGGGGATGTGGATTCCTAGGTGAGGATGAGCAATGGAGGGTGAAAATCCATGAGGGGAGTCCCACAGCCAGCAAAGGTCCAGCCTGATTGAAGGGAGAAGGGAAGGAAGAATGGGTAAGGCTTCGCATACAGGGGCTAGAAAGAGGGCTAGTTACAGGAGAAATGAGAATATAGGGACAAGTAACTAATAGGAAAGAATCGTCATTTGAATCTAAAGGTTATACTTAAGGGAATTTTAGAACTGAAATCTGCTACTGCTGCTGCTGCTGCTACTGCTAGGACCTAATAGTTAACATTTACTGCTTTCTACAGGGGACAAACTGCTGACAGTCCTTCATGTGATTATGTAATCCACATTTAATGGTCAAGATCCCCAAGCAGTATAGAGTACTCAATAGACCATGAGGAAAGAGTCTAATAGTCAGAAAAGAGGGAAGGGGCCTTCCCCAGAATGGGGACTAAAACATATACTTGTTGGGGCTTTGAGTTTTATCCATTTTATTTATCAGATTAATAACCACTCTCTTATTGTTTAGTCTCAGACAAAACAACAAAGACTGGGCCTGTCTTTCTAAAATCAAGAACCAAACTCTCACTGGAGACTCAAACAATATTTGTAGATAATGATAATGACATACTTTTATTTTTTTTGTGACAGGGACAGAGAGCGAGAGACAGAGAGAGGGACAGATAGGGACAGACAGACAGGAAGGGAGAGATGAGAAGCATCAATTCTTTGTTGCAGCTCCTTAGTCTCCTTAGTTGTTCATTGATTGCTTTCTCATATGTGCCTTGATGGGGGGTGGGGGGGTACTGTAGAGCAAGGGACCCCTTGCTCAAGCCAGCAACCTTGGGTTCAAACCAGTGACCTTGGGCTTCAACCCAGCGACCATGGGGTCATGTCTATGATCCCATGCTCAAGCCAGTGACTCCACCCCACACTCAAGCTGGTGAGCCCACGCTCAAGTCGGCGACCTCGGGGTTTCGAACCTGAGTCCTCTGGGTCCCAGTCTGACGCTCTATCCACTGTGCCACCGCCTGGTCAGGCAAGTCATACTTTTGGAGTCCAAGGAATCTGACTTCAAGTCCTAGTTTGAGGCTCTGAATAGTTTTTAACAGTTAATAGTTGACTTGGGCACATTATTTGTTAACCTTTTGAATGCTGTCTTTATCATTCTCAATAAGGAAAATGAACCAAATAAATTATAAGAATGTAATAAATATTTACTTCCCCATCTCTCAAACACTCACCATTCTTTACCAGCAAAGCTAAAAAGAAAGCAAAATAATCCCTCTCCTAAAAAATAAAATCAACAAATCCTCCATCCTATCTATCTAGGCTTAGAAGTCAGCATGAACACCAGCAGGAACAGGTTGGTATTGAGACACCTTGCTCTTTATCACACGCCAAATATGCAAAGAGTCACAGATGAAACCTGTACCTTACTCCCTTCCGTAAAGAGAACCAAGCCAGACTCTGGCATCAAACTGCCCCAAGCACTCCTGAGGATGAGCAGGGAGGTCCCGAATTCACCCAGGCATCACATGGTGATAACAACGATCATCTATGACAGTGTTTTTCAATTGTCAGTATACAGACTGGTGCCTGATCATGAGAAAGCAACTTGATGTTATATGAAGACTATAGACCCAATGACTATATAAACTCTAGTCTTCATATAACATCAGGGTGGTTAACTCTTTCACAGACCAGAATGACATTTCTGTCAGACCATCACCAGTCCGCAGAGTGGATGAAAACCACTGATCTATGACATATGCATGAAATTCAATGTAAATTCAATGAGAATTTCAAAAAAAAAAAAAAAAAATATTGAGATTTGTCAGCATGGTCTCCATGAGGTGGCAAATTTATTGAATCTCCAACTCCTTTTCAGCCCCAGGAACATTGGTGTTTCCATGGTAATGGAAAAACTGGAGCTTTGACCAATACAAACTACCAAAGCCACAACATTGCCCTGAGTGCTGTTGGGCTCTGGAACATGTTGACACAAACAAGTTCTCCCCTCCAGCTCCAGCCCACCCAGAACAGCCTCACCTGCCCAACCACCGCTGGGGCTCAGCTGGAAAGACCCGCTCACAGTGCCCAGGGCATGTAATCTGTCACAAAGGGCTCCACACTCAGAAGTGCCCCACATTTGGTTGTTTTGCTGTCTTGAAATTCTTAATAATTAATTATTATTAATAATTCTTAACAAGGGGCCCTGCACTTTCATTTTATACTGTGCCACATTGGGCCACGCATATTATATAGTTGGTCTGATGATGCCTGACTCAAAAGAGTTCAAATCACAGCAGCAACTGGCAAGCTGTGGAGGCAGCCCTCACACCAGCTTAGGGCCAGAACTAACAACTTCTTTTGAATGAAACAGACTAATTTTCATTCTTAGAGAGGAAGGACTTGACTCCACACAACCCCCTTAAAAAACAACAAAAGTAGTAACAATAGCAATTTGAAAGACAGAATACTTAAGCCAATAAGCCTAGTATCCATGTGTTTCTCTCCCATCTCCTGGAGGGGGCACCATCAGATGCTCACTCGGGGGAGCGAGTGGCAGTGCTGTTAGTGCCACCACACACAGGGCTGGGTGATGAGGTGGAGCAGCACACAGCAACCAGCACAGAGCAGAAAGGAAGCAGCGCAGGGGGATATACTCACATCAAGGAATCAGTTACCCTAAGTAGAAAATGCAGGATATAAGTAAAGGTTAATACCCAGCGTCAACCAAAAACTTCAGGGAGAAGTACCTCCTTACTTGTGTTTTTGTGTGTGTGTGTATGTGTGACAGAGACAGAGAGAGAGAGAGAGAGAGAGAGAGAGACAGACAGACAGACAGGAAGGGAGAGAGATGAGAAGCATCAATTCTTCACTGTGGCACCGTAGTTGTTCATTGATTGCTTTCTCATAAGTGCCTTGACAGGAGGGCTCCAGCAGAGCGAATGACCCCTTGCTCAAACCAGCGACCTTGGGCTTCAAACCAGCAACCTTTGGGCTCGAGCTAGCGACCATGGGGTCATGTCTACTATGATTCCACGCTCAAGCCAGCGACCCCATGCCCAAGCTGGTGAGCCATGCTCAAACCAGATGAGCCCGCACTCAAGCCAGTGACCTTGGGGTTTCGAAACTGGGTCCTCCGCGTCCCAGTCCGATGCTCTATTCACTGTGCTACTGCCTGGTCAGGCCTTATTTGAGTTTTAAGTAAAAACTAAGAAAATGAAATAAGAATTGCTTTTTAAAAACTAGAAATGTTTTTAAGAAGTGACAAAACTACTTCCAAATTCTTCATTTTCCTACTCAGGAAAATTCTTCACAAGAAACCCCAAAACTATTATTCTAACACTTAAAGCAAAAGTGTTGAACATTCTACTTTACCTGAAGGTTTTATCAAAGGGCAGAGACATGAAGGGCAAACAATCCCCGGTCTCCACAAATGCCCCAAACTCCCAACTCGCAAGGAGAGCAATCCAGAGCAGTTACACGCATTTCTAGAGAGGAGTTTCAGAGTTCAGGCCTCAGCCATCATCAGGGAAGCTACCCTAAAAACTGGGTAACTCAATGCTAGACAGAAAAGATTTAGATGCTAGAAATCCTGGGTCCGAAATGGTAAACTAATCAGGTAAAAGCCAACCAAATTAATCCCAATGAAGAAATCCCACTCATACCTGCCATATTCCAAAAGTGTAGCATGGATACGAGATTCTTCATCGAGCAGCTCCTCTGCTCCCTGTTGGCGTTTGTATTTTCTACGGGGCTTGTAAACATCCTAAGGAATGAATGAGACAGAGGAGTTCAGAGTTTGAGGAGGCTTTCCTCCAGTACTGGTTGTCTAATGCAAACAGCCAGCCAGGAGAGTGTCTTTTTCAATTACAATAGTGGGCACTCAGGGAGCTGCCTTCAGGACTCTGCTCCTTTGACTTTTATATGGGTAGCAAATATTTCCACCCAATCTATTGCTTTTCAACTGGTGTTTTTTGTCCTACAACATTTTAATATGTTATATAGTCAAACTTATCAATCACTTTGTAGCTTCTCATTCCAGGGCTTGTGAAGGAACTTCTTTGTTACTTTTATAGTTTATATTTAGCCTTTTCATCTATTCAGATTTTTTTTTTTGTATAGTGAAAGGTAGGAGTCTAGCTATTTTTTTCTGAATGGAAAATCAAGTTCCACAAAGTCATCAATTTAAGTCTATCCTTTTCCCTATTTGAAATACATACACACACACACACACACACACACACACACACACACACACACCTTCTAAACAAGTATATGGCATGTAATATGTGCTCAATTAATGATGGTCTTCGCCCCCAGATGACCTGGGTTGTCATTTTCTCCCAAATGTCCTTTTAACTGCCAAGCTGGCAGTTGTGTATGCTAGCGGGGTATTCTAGTTTGTGTCTCTGGATCTTTTCTTCACCACCAAAGTCCACTGCACCTAATCTCTACCTGGGCACCACCCGGACAAGCATCCCTGTCAGCTTTCTCCAGATAGTGGCATTTTTATTCTAATTAGAATTGTTCCCCTTGATAATTCTGGCTGTTTATTGTTATTTTACTTTTTATTATAAAATATTTCAAACATACAGAAAAAACTTTCTGTAACATATACTATATAATTTCAACAGTTTTTTGGAAAAGGAATGAACCAGGGTCTGAGATGATGCTGGAGGGCTGTTCTGATAGATTGCCACCGCAAATATTCCCGTGTTTGCTGCTGGTGTCCATATAAATAGGAAGATAGAAATAGCATAAAATATATTTGTGGGAAAGCAGAAAAATATAATGATCCCAGATGACATAAATTACTGCATATGCTTCAATTTCCACTAAGCTCTGCTATTACAGCAGAACTATCTAATTGAGCTTAACTGCTATCTTCCTTAGTTACCATTGATAGAGTCAATGACCCAAGGCAGAAAACTGAACTCTCCTAAAAAAAGAATCAACTCCAAAACATAGCATACTGAAACCAACAGCTACAAGGACGTTTTATTCTGACAATGAAAATGTTGGCTTTGTGTAATTATTCCTCATACTTTAAAGAATCACATAAACACCTCACACTGAAGAAGCAAAGATGAAATCATTTGCTCTGGATTGCTGGGAGAATATTAGGCCTGGCCCCAGGCGCTCTGGCCCCAAGGGTTCACCACTACACTACTTTGGTACTGATGGGCCCTCCAGTCACCCACAACCATTCAGCTGAGCCCTCTCATGCGACTCACTGTATAATCTGAAGCTACCACTTGAATCATTACAGGGATCGGGACCTAATAAGGACCTAACAGTAATACAAACCTAAAAGTGAGAGGTTTCTAGGCCAACCAAAAAGGACTATTGCTGAGTCACCCTAGAAAGCAATATGAGTCAGGAACACTGATGTCTAGTCCTGTCTCTGGCACTAACTAGCTATATGACCTTGGGAAAGGCAGCTCCCTCAGTGGGCCTGTGTGTGAGCCATCGTGGTGAGGAAGTAGAAGGTGGTGAAGGGAGCAGCTAACTATTGCTTGAAAAGTCAAGAAATTTTAAAGAAAGTCGAGTACTGTCACATCATCTGCTCTTTTTCTTTTAGTGAGAGACAGACAGCTAGAGACAGGAAGAGAGATGGGAAGCAGTAACTCAGAGTTGTGGCACTTTTAGCTGTTCCTTAATGGTTTTTCTCTCGTATGTGCTCTAACGAGGCTTGGGGTGGGTGGAGTGCTCCAGTCAAGCCAATGACCCCTTGCTCAAGCCAGTGACCTTAGGGCTCAAACCAGCAACCACGGGGTCATGTCCATGATCCTACACTTAAGCCAGATGAGCCCTCGCTCAAGCCGGCAACCTCGTGATTTTGAATCTGGGTCTTCAGTGCCCCAGGTAGATGCTCTAATCACTGCGCAACCACCTGGTCAGGCATGTGCTCTTTTTCTTACTGTATATTAATACTGCCATCAAATCTGAAAATAGTATTTGGCTTCAGAGTTTAATCATCTTAAAGACTGTCCCCGCTCTGCCAGTGGCTCAGTAGATAGAGCACTGGCCTGGCATATGGATGTCCTGGTAGATCCCCAGTCAGGGCACACAGGAGAAGTGACCATCTGCTTCTCCTCCTTCCTTCTCCCCCTCTTTCCCTCTTTCCCTCCCACAGCCAGTGGTCTGACTGGTTCAAGTGTGGCCCTGGGTGCCTAGGATAGCTCTACTGAAGCACATCAGCCTCAGGTGCTAAATATAGCTCTGTACTTGAGCATTAGCCCAAGTTGGGGTTGCTGGGTGGATCCCAATTTGGGCGCATGTGGGAGTCTGCCTCACTATCTCCCCTCTTCTCACCTAAAAAACAAACAAATTGTCCAGTTCTCCCATTTCCAAAATAGAATTGAGGAAAAGATACAGGTTACAATTATAAAGTGAGATTTTTTTTTTGGGGGGGGGGGGTTAAATAAGCACTTTGTGTCTTTCATCATCAAATGATTGTTACTCATTCGAGGGAAAGCACCGTGGGAGACCACATACTTATTTTTAAAGTAAAAACCATGTAAAATAACTCTGTACATTATTCTCGGAAGAGAATTTACACCCGGGCACTGCGGCTTCCCCATCAGCTCAGTTACGAAGGCTGGGCTGAGCTGGGGCTGAGCTGGGGCTGGGCTGGGGCTGGGCTGGGGCTGGGCTGGGGCTGGGCTGGGGCTGAGCTGGGGCTGAGCTGGGGCTGGGCTGGGGCTGGGCTGGGGCTGAGCTGGGGCTGGGCTGGGGCTGGGCTGGGGCTGGGCTGGGGCTGGGCTGGGGCTGAGCTGGGGCTGAGCTGGGGCTGGGCTGGGGCTGGGCTGGGGCTGGGCTGGGGCTGAGCTGGGGCTGGGCTGACAAGGTTCTGCTGGGCTTCGGCCCCGAGTGTTTGGAAAGGCCCAGAGCTCTCCACTGCCTCTTGTGCTGGGGAAGCAGGCTCACATTAAGACACACTGTGCATATGGTGACAAAGGCCATTCCAGAGTCTCCTACGTAGAGCTCAGAAGCTACTCTGCCTCTCCAAAGCCACAGTAGGGGTGGTAACCTCACTTTACCATATCCAGTTCATAATCTGCTTTTTTGGAGGTATTCAAAGTTTACACCTGTCACTGGCACAAATGAGGAAGGGCTTTGGGTTTGGAAAATGTCTCCCTTAAAGCTGGAACTAAGAAAAACAGAGGGCAGTGGCAAGTTTTATCTGGGACTGGTGTGTCCAAATATGCAGTACATGAGACAAGCAGGGTCCTCACACCCCTCAGAGGTCAGCACCTGGGTAATGCCAGCAGACACCAACCTCAGGAAGACGGTTTTGTGATTTAAATCAAAGCGCTATTTAGAGGCTGTGAATCTATGTTCTTTTAGAGAAAAATAGAAGCAAGGGAACTTACTGAAAGGTCAGCAACGGTCTTGATGGCCTTTTCTTTTCTCTTTATGAAGTCATCATCCTGTAAGACAAAACACAGGGATTACGCAAATCTGTGTAAAGACTGAAACTCAACTGGACTGCTCAGAAATCTATCTTATAAACTGATTTCAAATCATAACTTTGCCTAAGGAAGTCTTAATTTTCTAACAGACTGAAACATATAAAATGTGGGGAAAAGCCAGGGCCTCTGCAGAGAGCTCTGAAACAGATTCACACAGTGGGTAAGAGAAAGGGGAACCAGAGAGTGCTGTGGTGCACACAGGTGCTCGCACTGAGAACCCTTATGAACAGGTTACCTAACATCTAACCCTCAGTTTCTCCATTTGTAAAATGAGACATCAACACCTATCTCAGGGAGCGATGGAGAGGACTGAAGTAGAAGGCATGTGCTATGCTGTGACTGGGATACAATAAGAACATGCTAGCTATCAGCTGTTGCTATTGTAGGGATGACTATTAAACTGTTAATATAGGAATGTCCCAGGCAGGTGGGCTCTCAAAAAGCTTTATGTGATTATATAAAAATATATTCATGTCCTTGCAATTTAAGAAAAGTTCTGGATCAGGTACCAAAATTGAGACAAAAAGGACAAAACTGTAGCTCTTCATGCTCAGTTCCCAGGGGGTATGTAGAGGAGCCTGAGCTTACTAAGCCCCTTCCTGGGAGTCTCTAAGTGTGCACTCACGGTATAGGCTGGATGAGAAGAGAAAAGAAGAAAACTGACCTCAGGGAGACTGTAGGTTTTCTGAAACTGGGATATAGAGTAGGAGCGGATGTAGTCACCCATCTCTTCTTTTGTCTCTATAGCTCGCTTCACCAGCCACTGGGGAAGAAAGTTAGGAACATGGTGAGTAGGGCTGAAATACCACCATGGTGAAAGCCAACTCAGAGATGGCACAACTTGTGAACCCCAATCACCATATTTGAATGGACCAGTTGATGAAATATTATCAATGTGTTCTGTCCTACAGGTAAAACCAGCGGCTAGATGTCTGAGATGATAAGATCCAGTGGGACTTGGAGCTGAGTGGCTGTGCAGAAGCTTGAAAGCCTCACCTCAGAGCCTCAGGACTCAGTTCTCCCCTTTGTGCAAAGCAGAGGTGAGAGTAACAGTTCCTTTCACCTCAAAGAGCTGCCATGGGAGCAAATGAAATCACAAGTACTAAAGTGCTTTTCAAATACCTGAAGCACAATGCGAACAGAGCCATTCTCCACAACTATCTGGATCCAGGCAGATCTTACTGTAACTCTTCTCCTGAGCTGCTTGCACCACAGACCAAAGAATAGAGAAGAAACACAAGGAACACCTCATATAACCCCTCATTTGACAGATTAAAAAACTCAAATATTCAGATTTGAGAATAGGGTATACTGAGTACACAGCCCCAGGCTTCGGGTAAGTCTGATACTCACAACATTTTCTCTTTTAATCCACATAACACTATAAAGCAGTTGGTACCAAGTGCATTTTACAGAACCTGAAGTTCAGAGAGGATATGTAATTTACCCATTGACCCATAGCTAGCAAGCCACAAAGCCATGAGTCACTACTGGGAGGGTCTTCCACACCAAAAGACTGGACATACGGGTTTCATTATAAATGTTTCCCAGTTCTACTGGATTGAGGTGCAGAAGTAGCTGCTCTTCATTTTCTCCTACTTAAAACTCCACTTTAATTAAAACACACACATGCACACACTCCTACCCCATAATCTGTGGGAGATCCAGACACTCCCAAGGTAAGAACACTAACAGCAAAAGAGCCTTCACGTCTCCACCCTGGCTCTTCACTCATTCCCTTTAGTACTGAAGAACATTACAGAAGCAGATCTCATCTGTCAGGGTGGTCATTCTCTCTCCAGAGAGAGCTACTAGATCTCAGAAGCAGTTTTTGGACAGCAGCGGTGTTTCTCCAGGAACACAGCCACACTTGGCAAAATGCAGCTCTCTAGGCAAGTAGACATATGGCACATAACACGGTGTTCCTCCAGAGCTGGAGAGGAAGCTTGCTGAGGGGCCTAAGTAAAGGTCACATTTAGGAAGTAAACATGTAGGAAGTTTCCCAAAATAGGGGTGGCTGCAAAGAACTATATGAGGAATATTCTTTTGTTATTAATATCTCCCATTTATTTCCATCACTCCACTCCACCCATTTCAGACACTGGCTAAAATCCAGAGGCAGAACAGAAGGTCAGACAGCATTCAGAATTACTCTATCCCTTACCGTACCCACATGCAACACCATGGCCCAGGACGACTTAGGAGGCGGACTCTTGCTCAACTCAATTTTGCTCCTCATTCCTTCAGATGCGGAGATCAGTTTTTGGTCTTTCATACTTGTTCCTGTTCAGATCCACTTCCATTAATCAAATCTACACTGAGTTACTATTTGGCTGGATCCTGGAGAGTGTGATCAAATACGGAAAGTAAAGCCTGCTGAGTCATAGGACTCCCTTAGAGAACGGATCGCTCTGTGTTGGCGCTCCCAGCGAGAAGAAGGGCTATGGAGGGAACCTCCTGGATGACCAAGCTCTGCCACAGATCCCAAGAATGAGGAAAACCACACCTATCCTCACAGGATTCACATGTCCGTCATGGAAAAAAAGAATGTGACCTAGAACTAACAGTGGCTGGTAGGTAAACTGTTTTTCTCTTGGCTGGAATTCAACCTCACTAAAAAGTGTGAACATGGCTGGTGAGCCCCTAGAATCACATAAACGAGTTCAATGGCTCCCAATTGATGGTCTGTGACTGTTCTTTCATTGGTCTCCAGCAAAATAGGAAAAAACTACAGGTATGTGGTGAGTTTTCTCATAATGCTAAAAATATTAAATTTGAAGACCTGTTCTTTACTATGAGATTGGGGTCATTCTTTTAGGAATGGCATTTCTTTTAGGAAATGATGGTGAAAGTAAGATAGTTGTTGCCTTAGAAAACATCCTTAACTGGCAAAATAAGGTGCAACTGTCAGTCAACCTCCACTTTTCCTTTTACATTTTACAGGTCCATGAAATTAAGAAAGAGGTTAAGTATGAGCTTGTGCTCTCACGTCCAGACAGAAAGCCCTCCAGCACTCTACTCACAAAATGGAACTGCTCACTCACAGACACTCAAAGTGCCCAAACTAACAGTAGATAAGTTCCCTTTCATCCTCTTCTTTTATCTGGACTCGAGTTTTGCCCTTAAAGTTCCAGCATAGGGTTGGTAAGATTTAATCACTAGAGATGCAGGTTTTTGGGAAGAGGCAACAAGCTCATAGTGTGATGATGCTGGAGGTGTCAGTAGCAGTCAATACAGGGTCCCTACTTCCTGTTTTTGCAAAAAGGATTAGGTAACATTTTCTTGAATCAGAGAGACAGAAAGTCTAACAAACTTTATCAAATTTTATGTAAAAGTTTCAACCTCAAATTTACAAATTACATGGCATTTGATTCAAAGTCTAATTCAGGGAAGATGCCCAACACAGTAATAACAAAAGAAACAATTATTAACACTTACAAAGCACTTACTAAATGTGCCAGTCCTTCAGCTAAGAGCTTGACACATGGTACCTTAATTCTTATCCTATCAATTAGTTAACAGATATGAAGTTAAGTCCTTTGTCCAAGGTCACATATCAGAGCCAAGATATGAACCCAGGAAGTCTCTACGGTCCACACACCTACACTATATAATCTAGGCAGAATTAGAAGACTTATCTTGTAAGAGCTGCACAGTTTTGTTCAAGGTGGCTGCATGAATGGTGGACCGAAAAAGTACAAGGCTTGAAGACAGAGTTTACACTGGAACATTTGCTTTTCTACTCTGCCTTTAAGCAAATCAGTTACCCTCTCTGACTCTCACTTTTCTCAGATGTTCAGACTGCGGTTATAACAGATGCTCCAAAGACTATTAGGATCAAGTGCAAAGTACCATTCACAATGCAGGCAACAAAGGTGAGTCCCTTTGCTCCTCCTCTTTGGGAGGCACACAAGAAATGCAGAGAGTATAGGTAGCCACAGAGCACAAGCCACTTAATCTCAGAGTCTTGGTGAAAAGCTGGGCTGGAGATAAGTCTCCCAGCAGACATTTAGTCATCAAATAAGAACTGAATTCCTCCAAAATGCCAGACAGTCCATGAGCTGCTAGATACAACAGTGAGCAATACAAACACAGTGCCTGTCCTCATGAGGCATACAGTCGGACGCAGAGACAGATAGATAACCACACACTTGACTACGGCTGGTATAAACTACGGTAAGGAACATCCCTGTGTAGAAAGAAAATGGCCTTATGAGTAGATATAGCAAAGGAAACTGTTCTAGATTAGGGGTCGGGGAAGCTTTTTTGAGGAAGCTTGATGGAACAGAGGTCTGAAGGATAAATATGAATTACACAGTTAAGAAGTAAAAGAAAGAGCTTTCCAGAGTGGGGAAAAGGCCTTTGTCAGGAGGAAGCATAGTAACTATGAGAAAATATGAAAGTCAGAGGGGCTAAAACAGAATGAACAAAGAAAAGCAAGAAATGAGGCTGGACAGGTCAGATGAGACCAGAGCATGGGGGCTGTGGAGTCCTAACTTTACCAAAAGGACAATGAGAAGCTACTAATGGGGACTTTCAAAGATCAGGTGACAGTGTGAAACTGGGGGAGGTGGAGTACCAGCCACCTTCTCAGGATGACATCAGAAAACATCGCTATGTTCCGCTGCCAGCAAATCCACACCACACCCATTATTAGATCTAGGATATAAGCCAGACAGCCCAAGAGCCAGGTCCATGGTAGGATTTTGGTGTCCAGGGGACAAGAAACCACACAGAGGCTCTCACCTGAACAACAGGAAATATGTGAATAAAATCCATCCCCTGGATCTGGTGAGGCTCCAGCTGGTGCGGACACTTCATCCTTGGCAGAACTGAGACAATTTTTTCTGATAGAGCTCTATTTGGAAAAAAACAATAAACAAAGAGTGAGAACAAACCAAGTGGCCCTTAAAGACATCTCTCAAGTCTGGGCAGCATCCCAGAAAAATCTGGGGCTCCTCCATGCCAGACCATGACCAAGTTTCTCCTGGCTGACTGTAAAACTAGAGCAAATAAGCACCGTTCAGATGTGTGTGTGCACGCAAGTGAATCCACAGCACTGCCTCCATCCTCTATTCTGAGACTGTGCGCTTCCTACAGTTTCACATTAAAATATTGTTTGAGAAATTATGGTGATGTCTGAGGTAGTAATTATTTTTTAACATCTTTACATGATAAAATAAAAAGTTATCAGTGCCCCATATTCTTTTACATTTCATTTTACTGACCCAGTTTTCCCAAAAGTCTGGGAACCACTAGGTTACACATTAAATTGTAAATATCACTCTGGTAAGTAATAATTACCAGACTTGTGCCAGGTCCCCAGACTATTAAGATATGGGGCCTCAAGCTTAAGAAAAAATTGGAGTTCTCTACTCTGATACAAAAGCATTTTTATAATAAAAAATATCCTTTAATTTTTTGAAACTCTAAAATCAATGCTAGATTTGGGGGACAAGCACGTATCCTCACTCATTTTCCCACAGAGAAATGTTCTCTTCTCATGAGGGACACTGATCTCTCTCCAACACCTTAGCTCGGTCCTCCTCCTAAATGGCTGGGAGGAAGAAGGCAGGCACCAGGCTGAGGGCCGGAAGCATTCTCCTGTCCTGGTCAGGAGGTAAGCATTCTCCGCCTGGCTGGAGGTTCCTAGGCTCAATCTGGGCCTGGGTGGGCCAGTTTCACAGGAGTGATAGAAGGACTTGCGTGCAAGTCCATCTGGCCACAGATTTAAGCCTCCTTCTCTAATCAGTTGATATTTGATCTCCAACAGCCTTCTTATATTCTACTTAAATCAGATTCAAGAGGAGTGAATAAAGGTTATTTTGTGGTTTTCCTAAATCCCAATATCATGCACATATAGACCAGGAACCTTGAGAAATGGTCATAAGGCATGGCCCTATGGGACCATATGGAGTAATGGGAGCTTCTGACTCAACCTACATGGAGAGTTTAGGTTATAACCTCATTTAAGACCCTTAAAAAAATCTTAGCCAGTTACAGAAAATACTGTGGCCTTATCTACACATGTAGAACTATTTGTTAATATACCGTATTTCCCCATGTATAAGACACAACTTTTCTGAAAAACTTGGGGCTTAAAAACTGGGTACGTCTTATACAGTGGTTGTAGATTTCTTTACTTGCATTTCCCTCTTTTTTTGCACTTGTTTTACACTCACTGTTGTAGATAGTGATTCATCATCAGACACAGATGAGGACAAGCTAATGGATGGGAGTTTTGACAGTGATGAGGAGTTGTATGAATTTTATAATGAATAACACTTGAGTTCAATAACTTTATGTAACACTTTTTTTTTTTTTTCAAATTTCGGGCCCCAAATTTAAGGTGCGTCTTATACATGGGAGCATCTTATATGTGGGGATATAAGGTAGTAGTTGAAGGCCCCAGTGAATAAAGTCACTGTAAAGCCAGTAGCCACGGCCACCATCACAGCCGCCTGGCCAATGCAGGTTCACATTAGATTCGGACAGTCGGTAATGAAACAACGGAGCCAAAAACTGGTGGACCATCTTTATCCTAGCTTGCACCCAGCGGGCAAGAAATACACACAGTGGGAAAACACTTCCCTTTCCATTCAGGGCTCCCAAAGCTACTGACTTATCCGAGTTTCCTAGAATCAAAGTTTCTAGCTCACTAGCCTTATTCTCCTCTGTTCCCCATCTCCTTCTCTCTGCACAAACTCTGCACAAACTGGCTTCTCCTTCAACACTGTTGGGCGGATAAAATGTATTATGCTCACTTTGTTAAAGATGCCGTCGCCCAGGTGATATTAATGTGCGTTGGAGGCAGGCAGGATCATTGTAGCCTGGGGCTTGGTTTTGGGATTAAGCCTTTCCTACCCTTTTTGGTGTAAGGTGGTACAATCCTATCATGCCTCAGAGAAGTGACTTTGTATTAAGAGACTTCCCTATTATGTATATTGGGTTAAGGGTTTGGATTTCTACACTATAAAATGGGAACGGAGCGGGAGTTTGGCTCTTGGTTCCTGAGGTTAGCATGAGAGAGTGGAGAGAGTAGAGCCAGCAGCTAAAGGAGGCCACGTGGAGGAGGCCAGGAGAAGCAGCCAAGATGGCGGAGTGCTGAGTGAGATGCCAGTTTGTGTAGAGTTTGTATCTGGGATAAGGAAGGAGATGGGGAACTGAGGAGAATAAGTCTGGTGAGCTAGAAACCTTTGATTCTAGGAAACTCGGATAAGTCAGTGGCTTTGTGAGCACTGAGTGTGACTGGGTTTTGGAGCCCAGTGTGTATTTTTACTTGCCCGCCGGGTGCAAGGTAGGATTAAAGGCTATGGCCCACCAGTTTTTGGCTCCATGGTTTCTTTACCGACTGTCCGAATCCAATGCGAACCTGCATGGGCCGGGCGGCTGTGATGGTGGCCCTGGCCGCGGCTTCTGGCTTTACAAACACTCCGTCATCTTGGCTGCTTCTCCTGTCCTCCACGTGGCCTTTCTCTGCTCTCCTCCTAGAACACAATCACTCTTTTCCCGAAACAACATGATCTCTCTTCCTTTTAAACCTTTTGGTGCGAAAGCCCTCCCCCAACACTCTTAGGTTTCATTTCTTTAATCCTTCCAGGAAGTCTGTTTCAGAGCTCGCAGCAGACGACCAATCGCAAAAGAATGTCTGAAGTCACAAGCCAAGAAGTTCTGGCAAACGTCCATAAAAGACCCTCCTTGGTCCAGCAGCCAATGGGCTAATGTCCCATGACCTGTCTCACTCCCCCTCCCCTAAACCCTTAAAAACAGGTCCCAGGATGTGCCTGGCGCAACTCTCCCTTGCGAGTCAGCCCGGCAGGGTTCCTTTCTTCCTTTCAATAAAGCTTGTTACACTGGTCTTTTCGAAATCTGTTGGGCAGATAAAATATATTATGCTTACTTTGTTAAAGATGGCACTGCCCACGTGGAAGCCGTAGCCCAGGTGATATTAATGTGTGTTGGGGGCAGGCTATGGGCAGGCAGGATCCTTATAGCCTGGGGCTTGGCTTTAGGACTAAGCCTTTCTCACCCTTTTTGATGTGGGGTGGTACAATCCCATCATGACTCAGATAAGTGACTTTGTAGTAGACTTCCCTATTTTGTATATTGGATTAAAGATTATGAATCTACATTATAAAATGGGGGCAGAACAGGAGCTTGCTCTCTTAGTTCCTGAAATTAGCATTAGAGAGCAGAGAAAGGCCACGTGGAGGAGGCCAGGAGAAGCAGCCAAGATGGTGGAGTGTTGAGTGAGAAGCCAGTTTGTGCAGGGAGAAGGAAGGAGATGGGGAACAGAGGTGAGTAAGTCTGGTGAGCTAGAAACCTTTGATTCTAGGAAACTCGGATAAGTCAGTAGCTTTGTGAGCACTGAATGTGAGTGGGTTTTGGAGCCCAGTGTGTGTTTTTACTTGCCCGCCGGGTGCAAGCTAGGATTAAAGATGATGGTGCACCAGTTTTTGGCTTTGTTGTTTCTTTACCGACAGTCCGAATCCAATACGAACCTGCATGGGCCAGGAGGCTGTGATAGTGGCCTTGGATACTGGCTCTACAAACTCCGATGGATTCTAACAAACACACATTAATACAATCATGCCCATCCCAAGCAATCATCTGGGCAACGGGCTTCCACATGGGCAGCGCCATCTTTAACAAAGTGAGCATAATATATTTTATCTGCCCAATAGTCACCAAATCTTAATAGATGCTTTAAATTCAGTAAGTTTTAGATCTACCAAACATGTTCTCTGTTTAAAGAAATCTTTATCTTTCTGCAGTTCCATAATCTTCCCAGGAGACAGACACCTTTAAGATCAACATCCGACTCAGACCTGGGTGAGAGCAATCACTGACTTACCTGTGTTCCCTTAGCAGCTTTCACCTCCCATCTCGAGAGGAACTAAGTAAACTAGGGACCAAAGCTAAATGGCTCATCAGAGAAAGGTTCCTGGAGAACATACTATGAATATATTTACATACAAAAAGCAGCTATACAAGGTGGGGCCAAGGTTAAAGCTGTTGAGGGACACAACCACACTCCCATCTCCACACATCTGTAGTATCAATGCCAAGTCTAACATGACAAGAGAAAACAATTTGGAAAGAAAAAGACTGATACCCTACTGTTCACAGTCACAGAGGGTAGGATTGTCCACCTCCCCACCTCCCAGGAGGAAAGCATATAGGAGGTATGATTTATGCCAGAGGTCTCAAACTCGTGGCCTGCGGGCCGCATGCGGCCCGCTGAACAATTTTTTGCGGCCCGCAGACTAAGCCACGAACTACAGTTTCTGGTCGTTTTGTGACACTGAAAAGTGTTGCGTAACAGTTGCCTTTTGTAGACCTAGTGCGGCCCGCCGAACGGCTGTGATCTTGCTCGGCGGCCCACATGCTGAGTTGAGTTTGAGACCCCTGATTTATGCTAAAGATCCAGAATACGAAAAGAAACTCGTCAAGTGGCTCTCAGCCACTCCTGCATTTCCTCCCTTCTGAGCAGCCCGTCTATGGGTCACATGCATCATTTCTGCCCTGCCTCAGTGAAGAAGCCTGTGGTTCTCCAGCTCTTCTTGGGGCTTGAAATTGGAAAGTTTGTTAGAGATGTATTAACAAACCCATTTGGCAACATATCTAAAGCTCTCTCTCTTCAATAAACTTTTTTATTTTCATTTCCATCAGACTCCTATGCCTTGGAACTTGTGAAGGGAAGAAATGGGTGCTTAATTGGTCCTGCTCCTCAAATTCCAAGCTTAGCAAATGAAGATGATTACCAACCCTGGCTTGTGCCCTTGCTACAGGAAGGTCTTAACTATTGATACATACAGGAAGCATCCTTTCCTCTCAGCTATATTTTGGTTCAACAGGAAGAAAGCTCCCTCTAGTGGCTACAGATCTACAGTTTTGCACAGGGTTACTGATTGTCTATAACCAGTCAGTAGCTTAAAAACAAGGCTGAGACCCCCACCACCAAAAAGCCCAATTTTCTACCCTCAACCATTCAGTAGCTTAAAAACAAGCCTGGGATCCCTAACAACAACCTTTAGACAAGGTTCTCCCCAGCCATTCCTCAAAGACAGACTACTCTCCCCACTTATAAAGGCCCTAAAGGACGGATGCTGCAGGTCATCGCAGGGTTTACAACCCTCTTAAACCCACCTCCCAGAGATGACTTCCAAGTCTGGACAGTCTTGGCAGCCTATGAAAGTACCTGAAGGCACTAACACTGACAGAGGGCGAGGGGGTGGGGCATATATAGAAAAGTGTAGGCGGGGACAAAAACTAGGAAGACTTCATACAGAAAACCTCCAGTCCCCATCTGGCTTCTCCCTGGAGCTCAAGGTGAAGCCTCTGACTTTCTGAAAATAAGGGAGAACGGAAACTGTAGAGGTTATCAGGTAGGTTTCCTAGTCTAAGATTTTAACATGCCCATTTGTCATTGCAGGTGATCAGTAGGGAGAACGGAAACTGTAGAGGTTATCAGGTAGGTTTCCTAGTCTAAGATTTTAACATGCCCATTTGTCATTGCAGGTGATCAGTATGATTCTTTAGCTTTTAAGACTGTTCACTGAAAGTTTCTTCCTCCGTGGTAGTTTAAAAGAGAGTGAATTAAGCCTGGGCCTAAATTCCAGCTCCATCACTTACTCTGGAACTTTTGGTAAGTTACCTGGTCTTTCTGGTCCAATACTCCCATCATAAAACAAAGGATAACCACTGCCCCGCCTATTCAAAGGCTGTTATGAAATAAATAATAAAAAGCATATACAAGTGCTCTGCACACAGGGGCCTAGTAAATGTGTGTTGTTAAAATAAATTCAGTTATAAAGCTAAAATCTCAAGGATCTCTGAGCAGAAGCTCATGAAACCCTCAAGGAAAAAGGATAAAAGAGAATACAGCCCCAGTTAGCACATTCAGAAGAGCCTGAAAGATAATCACACCCTCAACAGACAAGTGCACTCCTCAGGCAGTGTTGCTGGCCACCAATCACATCAGCTGGGACAACGCCAAGGCGCTGCAAACATAAGGCAGTATTAGGCTAAACTGCACCTAACCAGAAACATTCGTGGAAATACCCCAAACCCAGAACACATAACCAAACCAAACAGAAGAGTTTTGGATAATTTGGTGCCCTGTGGCTATGACATGACACTTCTACAATAATAAAGACACAATTACTCATGTACTGCTAGGAGTCTGACGGGTCTTTAGTCATACAAATCCCTGTCCCCAGCTTTGCCCACAATGACAATTCACAGCTATAAACTTAAAAGCTACACAAGAAGTACCCACCAGAGACCCATCTTTGACCCCTTATCCAACCCTTTTGAAGCCAAATGTGTTTCAGAGTTCAGAATTTTTAATTTTTTAATTTTTCTGATTTTGAGAATAAGCTTAAGAAAGCTGGGGGCAGTGAAACGAGGAAGGGCCAAGAACAGAAGCAACAGGAGAGCCTACACTGGGAAGTAAGAGAAAAGGGGGCCTTGGATACAGGACCAGGGCTTAGCCCTGGATGAGCCATCTTTGCCCACTGCTCCCCTGGTGAAGACCCTTACAGTTTAGTGGATACACACCTGGGAGGTGGGGAGAGAAAGGAGGAAGGGAAAGGCATGGGTGTGCTCCCAGGAGGGACAACACCCAGAATTCAGATTTTTTAAAAGATGTTTCTACCTTAGTGTATGTACCTAAGAGGTGTGGACAAAAAAAAATTTTTTTTTTTAATAAATCAAGATGTTGCCAGGAACTGAGCCTGGCAGGCTCAGGGAGGGTCTGCACGGTGGCCTTGTGAACTCAGGGAACTAAGGTAAACACTGGGTGGTCTCAACTAAACCCCAATAGCTGGAAGCAGTTCAGGGCGGAACTTTCTCTAAACAAAGGTCAATGTTTGCTTTTACAGCCTGTCTGCTTTCTTTTGCGTCTATGACAGCGGTTCTCAACCCTCCGGGGTCTGTCGCGACCCGACCCACAGGTTGAGAACCGCTGGTCTATGATAACGTGCCTAATAACATGCCTTTGGAATGTAAGAAGGTCAGACAACCCACCAAACAGAAGCCAAAACACCCCTCATTGTTACTGTTCTGTAACCATTAACTGTCCCGCCTATGTAAAGAAGTTTCAGCATATACACTTTTACCTTTTACACAATCCCAGAGATTCCCCTGCTTTGCTTTATCCTGTCTCCCTAATCTATCACCAATTTCATGGAACCCCCTTATGTGTTCCCCTTTGATTCTAATTATTTTATAAATAAGTGGTGAAACCGCCATTTTCTGGAGCACTTTCTCAATTCTTTCAGACTTTGCTTCCTGGCAATTGTCAACAGTTTGGCTCAAATAAAGTCATAAAAATTCTTACAGGTTTGTAAGTTTTTTTTACGTTGAAAGAGACATACATTATGTACTATGTAAGACCACAGTAAAATCTAGACCACTACTCTGAAATCAAAGAAATTAATATTTATGCAGCAAAATTTATGGATACTCACATAAGGGGGATCAATAAAGACCACAAATGGCTTTAAGCCAGTTCAGGTCACATTTTTGCCTTCATGTAAGTTTTACATCCACACTTAAAAAGAAAATAAAGAGCCCTTCCAATTAATGTTAAAGTTTAGAAATATGAATAAAGGATTGAAAATCTATATAAAAAACATGATGTTCCATTATCCACTAAGAGTACTGTCACTGATGAAAATGTATACAACTCCCAAGGTGAAAATGGACTAATAAGAACCACTGTAAAACTCCAAAGAAATTTAAGAAGAAAAGATACGTAGAATCTCAGAATTGACAGGACTAGCCCAGAAAGAGTGCAATGGAAAGAAACCCCAGCATGGCCGGGTTGCCCCAAGTGTAAGAAGCAATACTGTAACAGAAAGGCTTCAATCCAGTGTCCTCAAGAAGATGGTGAATCCATGTTAGTACACAGACTGATTAAGCAGCTGGCTGATCTGTACTGCAGGTAAAGGTATGTGCTTTATTGTTAAGAAAAAAATGGCAATCAGAAACTCAAAAATTTTTAAAAAGCTATATAATTATAAAGCAAATAGAGCGGACCCTTGAACAATGTGGGGGTTTAGGGCACTGACCCCACACTGCTGAAAATTCATATATAATTAGTTAGTCCTCTGCATCTGCCAATTCCCAATTACAGATGGAAAATACATACAATGTGCCTGATTTTCAGTGGCTCACAGAGGTCACCTTCACTTGTTCGGGCCAAATAACTCAGAATAATCCTTGACTTCCCTCTTATTCACACTCCATATCCAATCTGTCAAAAAATCCCTGCCTGACCAGGTGGTGGCATAGTGGATAGAGCATTGGCCTGGGACATAGAGGACCCAGGTTCAAAACCTGAGGTCGCTGGCTTGCGTGTGGGCTCACCAGCTTGAACACGGGGTCACAGGCTTGAGCATGGGATCACAGACATGACCCCAAAGGTCACTGGCTTAAAGCCCAAGGTTGCTGGCTTGAGCAAGGGATCACTTGCTCTACTGTAATCCCCCCTCCCCGGGTCAAGGCACATATGAAAAAGCAATCAATGAACAATTAAGGTGTTGCAACAAAGAATTGATGTTTCTCATCTCTCCTTTCCTGTCTGTCTTTCTCATAAAAAAGAAAAATGAAAAAGAAATCCTTAATGCAACCAAAGTACCTAGAATAATGCCTGACCCATAGTAAGAACTCAATAGATATTTTTTGAGTCAATGAATAGGTGGAAAGAGATTACTTTTGATGGAGGTATTTGAAATATTCTCCTTTAAACAGCACCATTATTGTCCAGAAGATTACATTTGCTTTTCTCTGATCCCATCACAATCTTAGTTCTTACTGTAAACAGTGTTTACAGAACATGGACAAGTTAATTGCTATTACTGAAGAGACTATAAATTGCTATTACTGAACAGACATTATAAAAGTAATGTTATGATGGTAGACGGAAGCTGAAAAGTGAAAGGAGAAACAGAGATACTAAAATGCTTAGAAACCAGGAGAAAGTATCTTATGTTAATAGGTCAAGAAATGGAAGCTTAGGTAGATTAAAATTGAACTAATTTTCTCCCCTCATTAGACATGAATGAAACAGTATACCCTGTATATATAGAAATACAGATGTGACCACTATGAAGAATCCAAAACTAAACAGTTAAAATGACTATAGGAGATAAACTGGTGTATAGAATGGGAAGGGTAGGGGGAAAGAGCTGTATATTTTGTTCCCTTTGGTAGTATTTGAATTCTTTTTTACCTTATGGATGTTAATACCTACATAATAGAAACAAAAAGACAAGAATAAAAAGCTACTTCTTGATTTAGTCTGACCAGCAGAGAGCATAGCCACACATCTGGACTCCGTTGCACTGCCTCTCAGGATAGGACTTTTTATTACTGGTGGCAGGATATGATGTCACAGTCCCAGAGCAGCAGATGTTAGAGATGTAGAGCCCTCTTCATGGCTGGGCACTGACAAGAATAGTGTCACTGTGTTAAACAACAGGTGTCTCAAGAGATGTCCTCTGGTCTTAGCATTAAAAATTTTGGTGATTCTAAGGGACTGATTTTTCTTCTACTGTACAGAAACTGTGAATTGGGTCATTTATTATGGTGTTCTTCTGTTGGCTGCCAGAAAGCTTAAGCTAAATCTGCAGCCCACCCTAAGAAAGCAAGGCATTTTTTGGCCCATCACAAATGTATTATTAGCCTTATCCCCAACTGTCCCTTTTGTCTCCATTGTTTTTATCCATTCGCTTTGCTTTATCTTTGCCTCAACTTCCCACTCTTATTGCTTCATATGCATATTTGTAAACTATCTTTAATCCATTTGGAAATGTTTGTTCTTAGGGCAGAATAAGGTTTCAAAAAATGAGACACAGATGTGAGATCATAAATCCCTATTCTTACAGACAAGGGAGCAGAGGCTTGCCCAAGGTCACACAGCTACACAATGACAGGGCTGAGAGCAAAACCAGAGATCCCAACTGGTCTAATGAAATCACCAAGCCCTGGTGAGCTACAGAAGACTAGCCAGGGAGCCCTCAGCTGAAATCTCTAACAGCAGCCCATGCCATCTCTGGATGGCAGACCAAGTGAAGCTCTGTCTTTCACAAAGGCAACAGGGAGGGAAAGATACTCCTTTCCTCACCCCATTAAACAGCACCATTATTGTCCAGAAGATTACATTTGCTTTTCTCTGATCCCATCACAATCTTCTACTCAAATGAGCTGCCATTAGAAAGAGACACAATAAGCAGTCTCTAGTAACTTCTATCAAGAAAAAGTATTAGAGCTACTGAACAGCACTACTCATCAGAGAAATATAAATCAAAACCACAATGAAATTATCATCTCACACCTGTTAGAATGCATATTATCAAGAAGAGAAGGATAATGAGAGCTGGTGAGAGGTAGAGAAAACGAAATCCCATGTACTGTTGGTGGAGTGGTGACTCAGTCTAGCTGCTGTGGAAAACAGTATGGAGGTTCCTCAAAAAATTTAAAATAGATCTATTATATGATTCAGCAATTTCATTTCCAAGTCTATATTAGAAGGAGACACTATCACTATCTTGAAGAGGTATGTGCATCCCCATATTCATTGCAGCATTATTTACAATAACAAAGACATGGAGACAACCTAAGTGTCCATCAACAGATGAATGGATAAAGAAAATATAATATACATACAAAATGAAAATTATCTTAAGTCATAAGAAAGAAGGAAATCCTGCTATTTGCAACAACATGGAAAGACATTGAGGGCACTGTGCTAAGTGACATAAGTCAGAAGAGAAAGACAAATACTGTATGGTCTCACTTAACCGAACTCACAGAAACAGAGAACAGATTAGTGGTTGGCAGAGGTGGAGGTGGGAGTAATGGGGTAAAGGTGGTCAGAGATACAAAGTTCCATTATAAAATAAACAAGTTTTAGAGAGTAATGTACAGCATGCTGACTATTTTATCAATATGACATTGTATATCTGAAAGTTGCTAAGAGAACAGATCTTAAAAGTTCTTATCCCAATGAAAAAAATAATACCTATGTGAGATGATGAATGTTTTAACTCAAGTTATTGTGGTGATCATTTCCACACACACACACACACACACACACACACACATATATATATATATATCAAAGCTTTCAACACCTTAATCTAATACAATGTTATGTGCCAATTATATCTTAATAAAGGTAGAAAAAAATTTTAAAATAGTGTTAGAAGTAGCCTAAACATTAAAACAACTCTTATATGCTACCTGTGTGACCCTGGCTTCTTTCAGCCTCAGGTTTATAATCTATAAAACTGCGGTAATACCTGTTATAATGAAAATTAAAATATGTAAAGTATCTAGCACAACTTCTGACACACAGTAGGTACTCAAAAGTTAATCTCTTCTCCCCTTTTAAGCTCTTCTATGGCAAACTCTAACAACTTACATTTTTTGACCTATTGTAGAGTTTTCTTGAAAGAGCAAATCAACATCTACATCAAAGTTGCAAGTTGTAATGCACCAAGTCATTCCTCCTACCACCTGCAAAACAAGGAAAATATGTGTTTTCTTTTTCTAGTTTAGGGAGAGGGAAAGAAGTGACAGGTAGTTAAAATCTAAGTATTTTTTATGGACTTAAAGAACATACAAAATTATGTACTGTTAGAGTATGTATGTCCTGACCCCATCAACCACAATTCATCTAAAACAGCACTGTTAAATAATACTGTCTGCAGTGATGGAAATGTTCTTGTATCTGCACTGTCCAATACAGGAGCGGCTAGCCACGTGTGGTTACTGAGCACCTGAAATGTGGCTAGTGCAACTGAGAAACTGACTTTTATTACTAACTGGACATATCATCATGCACAGACTTTCTTTACACTGAAAGAGATAGACATTAATTCTCAGGTAAGGGAAATCTTAACCCAGCTTCAAGCAAGTGCCAGATTCCAGAGAAATTATATGGTTTATGGACAAGACATATGACTAGCAAAACCGACATTCTGTGGATCATTATGTAATTTCCATATATCTTATTTTTTTATCTACCTAAAGGAGATGGGAATCCCTGCTCTACTTTTCTCACAGGATTTCTCTGAGACACAAAAGAGTCTAAGGCTAAAAATCTATTTGAAACAAAATCCTTTTCAGATAGTTTGATGTTAAAAAAAAAAGACAAAACAACACTTACTCCTGGCTGTGCTGTAGACTCACGTGAGATGTCTAGTAACATACAGATTCCAGGTCCCAGAACGACTTAACCAGAATTTCAATGGGTGAGGCCTAGCCATTTGTATTCTAAAACAATCCACAGTGATTCTGTTATTAGCAGCCAGGGCTGTGGCCCATGGGAGCACTCAATACTGTCTTCCACCAGGAAGCTTTCTAGGCCTGCCCTGTCTGATCTGGACGCTTCATTTCCGTGTACAGTTCACTGCAGTAGTCCTTACTGCAGCATGCCATTTATTTCATGCATGCTGGCTTACTTGTCTCTCTTCCTTACGCTCTTGTGGTCAGGTCCTTTGAGTACAGGGTATCTGTCTTATCTCTGCCTTCAATACCTATTACTATGCCTCGTGCATAATAATTGTTTAAGGTTCTGCTTAATTAAATTTCACCCCATAGTGACTTCTCCCTCCTCCAAACTAAGCATTTACCACCCATCTCCAAAAACCTGGCAATTGTCTATGAGCATACCGACTTGGGACAGCTACTAATTAACTCGAGTATTTTGTTTTATATAAGTTTTCTCTTCCCACCTATATTGTAAATTCCTTGAAATGAGGAACTATTTCATTTGCTTATTTGCATTCCCCAAAGCTTCATGCATAGAAAAATAATTCAAAATTTATCTACCAACAGATTATTTTCTTTTAATAAATTAGAACACCTGTATAATGAATCTTAATAAGGGAGAAATGGAAACATGGACACAAAGAAAGTAAAAAGACGGTCTCTTCCTCCTTTCCATGGTTAACCAGGCTCTCCTGACAAAAAAATAGCTTAATGGTTAGAAAGATTCCCTCTTACCTTATCAAAAGGTGACAAGCCTTTAATTCTTGCCCTGAAATACCCAGCTGCAACCAACAGCTCCAGAATTTCAGTCAACTTGACATTTTGTTCTTCATCTTCTCTAGTTTCTACCTAAAACAAAAAGTGAAATGCCAATAAAAGCTACTTTGACTAAAGGAACAGCAGGTGTATCTCCTGATGCCACGACACTGCCAGGTGACAGTGGCTATATCACTGCAGTCATGAAGGAACTTGGGGACACAGTGCTGCCAGTTTCACAGAAGACAGATGTTAATCATCATGGGGGGGGGGGGAGAAGACACAAGCAGCACAGCCTATTCACCAGCTGCTGAACAGACCCAGAGAGAGGAAGATTACAGCACATTACCTCCCTGTTCTCTAACATGTGCTTTACTTTACCTGACAGCCTTCTCAGCTAGATACATTTCTTACAGATACCAACAAGGGGGTTTTCACTTTTTTTTTCAACTTCATACTCATTTTGGTCCAAGTTATTTTCTAGAGGGGCAAGAACAGAGAATTCAAACCAGTATGCCTCACTATACTTCATTTTTTTTTTTTAATCTCTAAGGCAAATATAAAGGCTTTCAACCCAAAAATATTAAAGGGAGAATACTGCCACACAACAGGCTTGCTTTACAAGTAAGAAATTCATCTAATATATTTCAATAAAGATTTGACTTAACTTTAATTTATATCCTACCTTCACTTCCAGGTATTTTACAAGTCAATTATATCTAAATATTCTAGTACTTTCGCCACCATTCACTTTCATGGACTATATGCCTTTCCTCTCTTTCATCATTGCAGAGAAAAAAAATATGTATTTATATATATCTGTCTACATAAAACACCACCACCAAGGTAACTTGGTTCGAATGCTTGTATGCACCATTTATGATTACTCCCTTACTCAACAATGCTTGTTAAATCTTCCTTTACTAAGATGCTCACATTAATCTGCGCTTTCCTTTTATTCACACTTCATGCCAGGACTACTGCAACAGCCACTCAATCTTTCTTCTCCGTTAATTTGTCTTGCTCCTTCATTCCTCAATCACAGCTTTCACATCATTGCCTCTTAGCTCATCCCCTGGCCCTCATCATTAGTATATCAGACACTGTCTGTAAGATAAACTCCAAATGTCTTCATTTGGTTTCCAGATCTTTGGCTGCAATCTATCTTTCAGCTTCATCCTTCTCCTCTCACAAAACAATTCAGACATGGCTATGGCCAACCTACACAAGCACTGTTCACACCACCTGCTTTCTTCTTACAGTCTCTGATCACTCAGAAGTCATCCTCAAATTCCAGCTCCTGTCTGACGCCAAATCTTTAAAAATCCAGCCTGAAATGGTCATTTCTCTGCATTTCTATTTTATTTATAAACCATGTCATTCACACAATTAAGTAACAACCTCTTGCCTGACCAGGTGGAGGCGCAGTGGACAGAGTGTTGGACTGGGATACGGAGGACCCAAGTTTGAAACCCCGAGGTCGCCAGCTTGAGTGTGGGCTTATCTGGTTTGAGCAAAGCCCACCAGCTTGGACCCAAGGTAGCTGGCTTGAGCAAGGGGTTACTCGGTCTGCTGAAGGCCCACAGTCAAGGCACATATGAGAAAGCAATCAATGAACAACTAAGGTGTAGCAACAAAAAACTGATAATTGATGCTTCTCATCTCTCTCCGTTCCTGTCTGTTTGTCCCTGTCTATCCCTCTCTCTGACTCTCTCTCTGTCTCTGTAAAAATAAAAAGTAACAACCTCTTTAGAGTGACATTTCTGGTGTTAATAAACATGCCTACCTTTCCAAATAGACTATTATTATATTATCTGGTTCAAGAGACGGCCCATACATTATTTACCCATGTTTAGTCCTCTGTTCTGAAACAGAATTATCCTTCAAAGACACACGTATTATATATAGAATGGCATGCTCAATCACTACATAAAGTGCATGACCTAAGACAATCATGTATTAACAAAATGTTTTCATAATCATGACATAGATAATGAAAATTCAGGTTTGTTTTGAAGTACAAACTGACAGGAGAGGGAGTATACATATTAACATATAGTTGAACAAGGAATTATTAAAGTGACTCTTCATCCCTTGCCATGGGGGGTGGGAGGAGGTGACAACCATGTACCACTATGCATTTGACTTACCTCTCAAATGAACCCCAGGCCAGTCTATCAAAGATTCTGAAGGACAGCCTTCACTAGTTAATAGTGGACATACAAAGATAAGGTAATATTAATTACTCACACCCTCTCTTCCTTGGAAAAACATCTGTGATGAGTGAAAAACAGCTACATGTGGAGAAACTCAACTAAAAGAGACGGTGAAGAGTAGTTTTGGTCCATAAAGGATAGAAAAGAAAAATAGGATCATACAAGTATTTTTTTAAAACTCTTGGGATGTAAAATAGGAAGCCTTCATTTGCTCAACCATCATTTATCATAAACACACTTCTAAGAAGAGGACAGCACATCATGGGAGGATCAGCCCTGCCTCAACTTCTACTTAAGGCACATCCAATGGAATGCATGGCTCATGCTCCTTGCCCCTCACCCCCAGAATGGAGAAGTATACTTTTGCAAATATAACCTGTGAAATAACTTTTTTGGCACAAGACACTGAATGGATAATGCTAATAAGATACCATTCATTTCACAGATTAACACTGAAAAAAAAAAAAAAATGTAAAAGAGCCTGAAAGAATGCCCTCTTGAAGCCAAATAAAAAGTTCCCAAGCTGGTTAATACCTCCAATTGTTAAAAAACTAAAATTCTGGTAAAGAATGACTGTGAACTCCTAAACCAGGCACACTTAAATCTTCAATTGCCCTATACTGTATGTAGTTCATGCAAGCCGGAGGGCCAGGCCAAAACTAGCTACCTCACCACAGACACACCATAAAGTATTTAAGAAGAGAAGTTAATGGATTAATGGGACTAGTAACAGTTTAATGACTGTACGTGCTGGTCTCTGAACTAAAAAATAACTTGATTATAGAGTCACCCTGTCTGCTTCCTAATTGCCAAGAACTGTCCTAGGCTCTTGGAAAAGTGACAAATAAGACCTAGCCTCTCTGACCTAGTAGTCAGAGAAAGGTTAAACAAAGGACACACAGGAGCAGGTTGCTTTTTATTTTAGAAAGATCCTGTCTATGGCCATACCACCCTGAATGCACCAGATCTCAGCTGATCTCGGAAGCTAAGTAGGGTTGGGCTTGGTTAGTACTTGGATGAGAGATAGATCTCCATTGGTAGTGGGACACTGAATAGGAAGGATTTAAGGTAAAACCAGAGAGATTAGACAGGAGTCTATAACAAAAATTTGATGAGAGCCTAGAATAAAGAAGCAGCAAGAAAGAAATGTCAAATAAAATATCACAGTATCCACCCTAGCATTCACAATATCTGCTCCATTAAAACAACTAGTAAGGTTTTTACTTACTACAAGGGTTCTGACAACATTACACTTGTTAGGGTTTCCTAAGGTAAAAACAAAACGGACTTGCATTCTGGGAACACATACGGACAGGTAAGACTATCCTTCCATCACTATATCCCCAGCTTTTACGCACCGAACAGTGATCTCTCAATTAGCGGGAACTTGCAAGAGGAAAGATATGAGCGGGAGGGGGACAGAGAAGCAAGACTGGCCACAGGCAGCTAAGAGCCAAAGGACCACTCGCCCGGTCCCGTAATCAGTCCCCTGCCGAAAGCCTCTCTCAGAACCTCACGAGGAGGATAGAGGTGCAGCGTGGGCTCCATTTCTATCAAGAAGCCAATATACCAGTCTCGCTTTCGAGTAAATCAACTGGAAGAGAAGGCAGATGTAAAGCGCCTAGCTAAGTAACGTTTACATCCATAAAGAAATGTCTTTCTCTTTATTCCCAAAGTGGAAGCCCGGAAACCCCTGATCACCCTGTTCTTTAGGACCGCCTGAGTGGTCGGTAACGAACACCCCTGGAAGGAAAGGCGCGCGTTACATCCCCGCAGGGCTGCGCGCCCCGCCACACAGCAGCGCGGGAAGCGCGGAACAGCGCGGCCTTGGAACCAGTGCCGCACAACCTACTACGGCCACAGCTCCTAACGTCCTTCCGCCACCCGGTCTCAGGTCGGGGTCCCATGGGGGGCGTTCCCTCCAGACACCAAGGCGGTGGGGCTGGCCGCCGGGGCCGCGGGAGCCCCACGAGGCGGCGGCAGGTCACCGCCCTTTGCACAAACCGAGCCTCGCTGTCCCCAAGCACGTCTCGTGACTCCTGGCGCAGCAGCCCGGGCCGTGCGGGCGCCTCGCGGCGCCGAGGATCGGGGAGACTACCCCGGAAAGCGGGGGAGGTGGGGCCCCGGGGCCGCGGCGTCTGGGGCAGTTACTGGGTTGGGAAGGCCCACCTCGGTCCCAGGAACCCCCGTCCTCGCAGGAGGACCTGCTCAGGCCCAGACGACCCGGCCGGTGCGCCCGCGGTGCACACCTGAACAAGGGGGCGGGGCGTCCCCAACGCAGCCGGGCCCCGGGCCCCCGGCGCTGGGCTGGCTTGGCCCTCTCTCGGGAACCTGACATGTCAGGAAGAGGGGTCCCTTACCTCGGGGAGACCCTGACGCTCCGGCCTCTTGGGCAAGCCCATGATCCAGCTGGACTGCCGCGTGGCGGCACCTATCCGCGGAGCGCCCGGAGGAAGCTGCCCCAGCCGTGAAGCTGCTACCGGGGTGGAGTACGAAGGGAAAATTTCCTCCGCCACTTCTGTAACCGTTGCTGCCGCGGGCCGGGAGCGCTTCTGCCCTGTGGAGCATGCGCATTGGGGCGGGGACGCGGCGCCGCTGCGCCTGCGCGACGGAGACCCGGAGGAGGGAGGACGGGGGGAACGCTGGAACTGCTGTTCTGTGGTGTAGGCGCTGATGATCTGCGGGAGCGTCGTACTGGGGCTTTGCATTTTCTTCCAAGCTGTTTTATAAAAAGGGCTATTCCTGCATCTGGGGAAATTTTGCATTTGGAGTCCCTTTTCTGCTTCTCACAGGCACGATTCAAGTGGCTTCCGTGCTTTGGAAACCCCTTCGCTCCTGAGTCAGACTCCCGAGTACTGATGGGCTTACGGATTCCAGACACGGCTCGGTTCTAACTCAGAATCGAGTGTACCCTGACTAATGCTCACTGGGGCACACTTCTAGACCTATAGACCAGGAACTGAGCCTCGTAAGAACGTTTCTTCATGCCTGTTGCCTCCCTCATGTCTGAGCCAATGCATCATTTTCCCCAGGAAACCTCATCTGGGATAATATCCTCCCCCCACCCCACCCCAACTTCTGGTCTTCCTTAAGGGAAGGTCTCTGAGAAGGCGACTTAAGGTTATTTTGGCAGCCACATCACTTACATGATGCACCCCTTGGCTCTCCAGAGGATGGCAGCTATGTAAGAGTTGTCTTCTGGCCACAAGCCACTGCACCCGCTCCATAATGGTTTCTCCAGCATTTTCTTCTTCTTTTTTTAAGTGATGAAGAAAGATGACACGTGAAAACTTGATTCGTGTGTGTGTGTGTGTGTGTGTGTGTGTGTGTGTGTGTGTGTGTTTGAAGAGGGGCAGGAATGTGAGGCTATGAGCTCCTTGAGGTCAAAGAGGTTGTGTGTGTTTCCTGTCTGCTTCCTTAGCATCTTAAAAAGTGGGTATTCAGTAAATATTTGTCCTTGAAGAAATTCTTTGCGCCTTTTGTAGTTTTAGAGTCAAAACCGACAGAAGAGACATCTCTGGAACCAGAGTACACAAGTGGTTGGAAGTTCCTTATGCACAGCCATTTCCTTCTTAAATGTAGTTAACAATATTGCTAGAAATACTGTGTGTCACCTACCCCCAGTTCCCAATAATTTGAAATTTTTGAATATGTAAATTAAGGTGTTGAGATGGGAACTCTGTTGTGTTAATTTTATGTGTATTAAAAGTGATGAATATGCCTGACAGTGATAGTGCAGTGAATGGAGCATTGACCTGGGACACTGAGGTCCCAGGGTCAAAATCCAAAGGTTGTGGCCTTAAGCGCAAGCTCATCTAGCTTGAGTGCAGGCTCACCAGCTTGAGCTAGAGGTCGTTGGCTTGAGTGTAGGATCATCAACGTGATCCCATTGTTGCTGGCTTGAACCCAAAGGTTGCTGGCTTGAGCAAGGGGTCACTGCCTCTGCTGGAGCCCCATGGTTAAAGCACATATGAGAAGCAATGAATGTACAACTAAAGTGTTGCAACTATGACACTTTTATCTCTGTCTCTCTCTCTCTATTGCAAAAAAAAATTAAAAAAAAATGATGAAGTAGAAGTGACCTCTGGCTCTTACCCATTTTGAAGCCAATGAAATTCAATTTCTAAAGTGCCTACTCTCATAGCTCTCCAAATGTGTTATTTTGGAATCTTAAAATTGTTCTTCTCTGAAATGGTATAGAATGAGAAATAATGGAGGGTGATAATTTGTAGCCAGATAGGTACCTATCTGTTGGGTGACCAGATAGGCATTGATGCCTAAGGACAGGTAGCAAAATCTCACATAGCAGGAGAACCTAAATTGCTATATATAGAGCACACCAGGGAATAGAGCCTGAAAAATACTAGGACTTGGGTAAGCTACACAGGAGTCCCCCATTGTAAATGCCTTTGCAATATTTTTAAATAAGCATAAACAGCTATCTTTCCCAATAAGAAACTGTCCTCTTTTAACTGTGTAAGGCAGTGGTTCTCAAACTTTTTTAAGTCGGGGCGCACTTAAAATCCTACAAATAATTGTAGGTGCACTATATACAAATTTCTGAGAAATATAATAATTAAGTCAGATATTAAAGAAAAAAACATAAAGTCTAAGCATGCATTTATGGTAAACAAAACAAATAAGACAAAATTAAATTTATTCTGACATTAAAAAACATTTTTTTTTAATTTTTATTTATTCATTTTAGAGAGGAGAGAGAGAGGGAGAGAGAGAGACAGAGGGGAGAAGCTGGAAGCATCAACTCTCATATGTGCCTTGACCAGGCAAGCCCAGGGTTTCGAACCGGCGACCTCAGCATTTCTAGGTTGACGCCTTATCCACTGAGCCACCACAGGTCAGGCTAAAATACATTTTTATGTTAAATTTTTTGAGTTATGCTTTTTTAGAATTTGTAAAAAAGGGCTAAAAAATGAAAAGAAGACAGAAAATTTATCTTTTTATATATATATATAGATACATTCTTAGTAAGATTTAGTAAATTCGGCAGGTCCCGGCATGAATGTGTTAAGTTTTTTCATTCTTGTGTTTATAAGAAACATAAGCCTAATGTGTCCTAGTGATTTCTTCAATGTTTGGGCATATATTTGAAAGGCAAACTCTCATTTTCTCATCAATACATTGAAGAATTCCTCTCTCTTTACTCCTAATTGTGTTGAGTGCAGAAAACCCCCACCATACATATCATCTTAACTTTACACCAAACAAAGGATAGAAGAAACTTGCCTCCAGTCTTTCTGGGGAACATGTGGGGTAGTGTAAACAATCCAGCACCACAGCTTAACAGCCTTTTGCAACCCAACCAGGCAAGAGAGGTGGGGGGTTGGGCAGACTGTCAGCTTACAGCCAATTCCCCACACCTCTGTCCCTAAAAAATCTAAAATCCAAAAACCCTGTTGGTTTTTTGCTCCCCAATAGGCATATATTTCTCTGGAATACCATAGGGCTCACCTGGAAATCTTGTAGGGCACACATTTTGAGAACCACTGCTGTAAGGTGACAGTTGTAGAGTTGAGTTGATAGCATTTTATTTTAGTTTTTAAAGATCCTGCATAGCCTGACCAGGCAGTGGCGCAGTGGATAGAGCATTGACTGGGATGTGGAGGACTCAGGTTCAAGACCCCGATGTCACCAGCTTGAGCGTGGGCTCATCTGGCTCACCAGCTTGAGCCCAAGGTCACTGGCTCGAGCAAGGGGTCACTCGGTCTGCTGTAGCCCCTGGTCAAGGCACATATGAGAAATCAATCAATGAACAACTAAGGAGCCGCAAGGAAGAATTGATATTTCTTATCTCTCTCTCTTCCTGTCTGTCCCTCTCTCTGACTCTCTCTGTCTCTGACACACACACACACATACACACTCACAAAAGATCCTAGCATAACAGCTCAAGAAATCTTTGAGCCCATGTTTGAGAGAGGAACCCTACACAGCCTTGGAGATAATGTAGGTTTGTGAGGACTTAACTTAGATAAATGCATCTCTCTCTCTCACCCCTGGATCAGGGTATCCATACACACATTTCGTCTTTCTACTGGGATATTTGGGGGTTAGAGATCATCCTGTCCCTCCTGTGCAAGTCTAATCCAGAGCTACATGATGTTCTTCTAAGTGAAATAGTCTCCAGAACCTCACAAATACTTTTTTTCCTGGGTAAAGGGTGCCATAATAAACAGCTTTCTGTTAGGAACACCTTTAACCTGGATGAAAATTTTTATAAAACCTCAATCATTCTGTCTTTATGTTTCTCTTGGTCCTTTCACTCTGGGCACTTGCTGCCACTAAGAAGGGGAATTGTGATGTCTTAAAGCAGGAAGGGACCTTAGGAAGCATCTAGTGTAACTACGGGTATTTAGAAAAGTAAAGTGACAGTTGAGGTCACATATCATATTAGTGGCAGTGCTGGGATTAGTGCCCCAAATTTCTGATTTACAATGTCTTTTTATTTATCTATCATATATCTACTGATTCATCTATCCAACAGATATTTTGAGTTCCTTCTGTGTCATTGGATATTAAATGTGGCTGCATGTTGTAATCACCTGGGGAGTTTTAAAAGCTACCAATGACTAAATTCCACCCCCACAGATTCAGGTTTAATTGATTTGGGGAGAAATATAAATGTTTATTTTTCCCTTTGAAATATATCATTCTGTACATAAGAAAAAATATATTATTTATGTATAATTCAATAGAAGGGATGTATACCCTGGGCAACAGGGCAACACAGTAGTAAACAGTGACCTCATTATTATAATGTTTCTTTATAGAGTGTAGTAGCACACAGATTTAAAATTCTTAAACTAAGAGTCCTTAAGTAAAAAAGTTCTTCCTGAAAATGCTTAATTGTATGCCAGTCTATTCTCTAACAGTACAATTTTACAGCATACTTATTGGGGGGGGGGTCGGATTTTTAAAATTTCACAGGTGAGGCCATGGAGCAGTTTTGAGAACCACTCTTCTCTGTGCCAGAGAATAGTTTCATGCACTGCAGTCAGCAAACCAGACAAGGGAATTACTGACAGAAATTAAACACGTAAATGAAGAAGATAATATTGGTAGAAATAAGTGCTCTGCAGGAAAACACCCAGACCAGTGTAGGGAGATAGAGCATAGCTGGAATCAGAGGCTCTTTTAGATAAAGGGTTCTCAGAATTGAGGAGACACCTAAACTTGAGAAGGTGTTGTGGGACCATTTCAAAAAAGAGCACTCCAGGAGGAAGGAGCATCTGGGATGATCTGGGCATCTTCCCTCTGCCCTCCAGACCCACTCTCACCCCTCTAACCTTGCTTGCTGCTGTGCAAGGCTGGCTAGTAAGGGCTTCATCAGCAGAGGCTGAAGTGTGGGCACCTAGAGAATGCAGATCTGGGGTGTTGATCCTGGGTGGGAGGATCTAGGTTATGGGGCTTGGAGAATAGAATCACAATACTAATTTGGCGAAACATCAAGAACTTAGAAATATCTCTGGATAGGATAATTCCACTTTTAAGATTTATGTACAAAGATCTTCATCACAATGTTATTTATAAGAGAATATGGCAACAGAGTAGGTGGACATTACAGCTTCCACCTCCCAGAACCAAAGTGGATTACAACTTAACTTAGGAACAATCATCTGGAAAACCAACTTTGGACTAAACTAAGAGGAATCTATAACCAAGCATCACCAAAGAAACTAGACTGAGCTGGTAGAAAGGGCAGAGATGTGGAAAGAGCTGCCCCACTTCCAGAAGTGAGAGGTGGCCCAGAGGGTCTCTCACAGTGGGTTGGGTTGCCCAGAAAGTTGCAGGTCCTCAGTGCCAGGATCAGAGCCCCAGAATAGAGCCCCAGAGACTAGAGGAAGCATATGGACAGTATTTAGCTGAAAGAAGAGCCAAGTTACTGTTTGTGAGAGGGAGACAGAACTCTCAGACCCAGGCTTCATCTTAAAGGTACTGCACAGAAAACCTTGTTCTCAGCCACTTACCTGGGGCTTCAGAAGCAGGGAGCACCGAGAGGGCTGGAGTTGTGACAGGAGAGTGTAGTCTTGAGGGCAGAGAGAGAGACTGTGGAGGACAGCCAAACTGACCCCTGTACTGGGTCACTCCCCAAACCTAAAGTGGCCATTTTTCCTGGGAGAACCAAGCCAGCAAAGGGAAGCAATTACCCTGCACCAGAGGCTCTCCTGCTCCAGTCAGTTCAAAGAGACACTTAGAAGCAAGGGACACATCAGGGATACAGGTTTTGAGGGCTAAGGTCTGGGATACACACCCCCCCAAGCTGCTGAATACCCTATAAAAGGTGGGAGGGCCCAGTTGCAGCAGCGACCCCGGAGCTCAGCCAGCGTGATAGCAGGGGCAGAGCCAGGCGGCCCACCTGGGGGCAGTGAGGGGCAGAGCTTGGTGGGGCAAGGCATCCTGCATGCCCGTGGGGAGCAGAACCCGGTGGCCAGTGTGCTGGAAATGAGGGGCAGAACCTGGAGAGGCATCCCATGTGCCTGTGGGGAGTGAAGCCCAGAGGGGCAAGGATTCCCCCACACCAGTGGGGGACAGAGCCTGGTGAGGAGTCCTGGCACCTGCGGTGGGGTGGAGGTTAGAGAGGCATCCCACATGTCTGTGGGCAGCCTGAGCTATGGCTGGTGAGCCCGTGCACCCAGCAGTGCCCGAGGAGGTGGTGGCAGTAGGGGGGCAGTGGAAAGACCACACCTCAGGAATAAAGAAGCCACACACACAAGCCAAGAGTAGATAAAAGCCAGCCTAGGAATGCAGCTGATATTTACAATGGCATCAGGTCCCAGGAGAGGCAGCCACAAATTCTAGATCGCTTGTAGCTCCAAAAAGGTTGCTAACAGCCAGTAATAAGCAGTGACCCAAACCCAAACTGGTCTGCACCAGGTTCTGGCCAGGGAGATTCAGGGCTGGTACATCCAGCAACCAGATATGAAGAGCATCAGCTCAGGACCAAACAACCCTGGTTAGAGTGGTATCTTAAGGAAACTCTCCTCACACCTGCCCCAGCTAAGGCATAGAAAACACTGACACAAATAGCAAAAAGAGCAGTAGCAGCAGGCAAGTAGCCCACAGCACATTACAATCAACAACTGAGGCCAACCTATGAAGATCTAGAAACAACACAACTGAAATCTGGAAGCAGACAACACCAACCCTATACTCATCTAGCTACACAAACAGCACATCCAAAGTCTATACAGAGACAAAAATGAGAAGACAGAGAAATGCAATTCAAATGAATCAACAAGAGAAATCCCCAGAAAAAGAATTGAATGAGATGGAAATAACCAAGATACTGGATGCAGAGTTTAAAATAAAGATTATTAGGATGCTCAAGGATCTGAAAGCAACAACAGGAGGACATAATGAGAACCTAAACAAAGAGATAGCAGCATCAAAAACCACATTGAAATCATAAAAAAGAATCAGCCAGAAATGACAAACACAATATCAGAAATGAAGACTACACTAGAAGGAATTAAAAGCAGGCTGGATGAAATAGAGGATTGAATCAGCAATTTAGAGGACAAGATAAGTAAAAGCACAGAAGCAGAATAGTAAAGAGAAAAGAGGATCAAAAAGTCTGAGGAAACTCTAAGAGAGCTTTGTGAAAACATGAAGAGAAACAACATCTGCATCATAGGGGTTCCTAAAGGATAAGAGAAAGAACAAAAGATAGGAGACCTGATTGAAGAAATCATAACTGAAACTTCCCTAAATTGATGAAGGAAAAAGTCACATAAGTTCAAGAAGCACAGAGACTCCCATTAAAGAGGAACCCAAAGAGACCTATACCAAGATAATCATAATTAAAATATCAAAGCTAAGAGACAAAGAAAGAATACTAAAAGCTGCAGGAGA
The DNA here is from genome assembly GCF_036850995.1 of Saccopteryx leptura. Lineage (NCBI taxonomy): Eukaryota > Metazoa > Chordata > Mammalia > Chiroptera > Emballonuridae > Saccopteryx > Saccopteryx leptura. The sequence goes on along the minus strand of NC_089509.1, from coordinate 10,495,553 downwards.
AAAGCAGTCAATAACCTACAAAGGAGGTTTACATACATAAGGATGATATCCGACTTTTCAATAGAAACACTGGAGGCCAGAAGGGAATGGCAAGATATATTCAAAATAATGCAAAAGAAGAGCATACAATCAAGACTTCTTTATCCAGCAAGGTTATCATTTAAAATTGAAGGAGAAATAAAAAGCTTCCCAGAAAATAAAAAAACTCAAGGAATTCATTAAAACCAAACCAATGAATGATGAAAAAAATGTTAACGGGCATGTTGTAAAAAAGAGCAAAGGAGGGAGGAGGAAATCTAGTAAAGAAGAATATAAATTTAAAGAATAAAATGGCAATAAACAATTACATATCAATAATAACCTTAAATGTAAATGGATTAAATGCTCTAATCAAAAGACATAGGGTAGCTGAATGGATAAGAAAAAAGGACTTATACATATGCTGTCTAAAAGAGACTCACCTCAAAACAAAAGATACACATAGACTGAAAGTAAAAGGTGGAAAAAATATTTTATGCAAATGGAAATGAAAAAAAACGTTGGATAACACTACATATATATGACAAAATAGACTTTTAAACAAGGTTATATAGTAAGGAGTAAAGAAGGTCACTACATAATGATAAAAGGATTAATCCAACAGGAAGATATAACCACTATATATATATTATATGAAAAATATATATGATATATATATATGTATGATATATATATATGTGCCTAATATAGGAGCACATAAATATATAAAGCAGATTTCAATAGACATAAAGGGTGAGATCAATAACAATAGTATAATAGTAGATGATTTCAATACCCCACGAACATCACTGGATAGATCCTCAAGAAAGAAAATTAACAAAGAAACAGTAGACTTAACACACTAGATCAACTGGATTTAATAGATATCTTCTGAACTTTTCACCCTAAAGCAGCAGAATATACATTGTTTTCAAGTTCTCATGATACATTCTTAAGGATAGACCACATGTTAGGACACAAAATGAGTCTCAATAAATTTAAAAAGACTGATCATATCAAGCATCTTCTCTAATCATAATGGCATGAAAGCAGAAATCAACTACAACAGAAAAACTGAAAATCACTCAAACACTTGAAAACTAAATAGCATGTTATTAAATAATGAATAAGTTAACAATGAGATCAAGGAAGAAATAAAAAATAATTTGAGACAAATGAAAATGAACATACAACAACTCAAAATTTATGGGACACAGCAAAAGCAGTCCTGAAAGGAAAGTTGATAGCACTACAGGCATACCTTAAGCAGCAAGAAAAAGTTCAAGTTAACAACCAAACCCTGCATCTAAAAGAGTTAGAAAAAGAACAGCAAGTAAAGCCTAGAGGTAGTAGAAGGAAGGAAATAATAAAGATCAGAGTGGATTTACCATTGCAACCAAAAAAATAAAGTACCTAGGAATAAATTTAACCAGGGAGATTAAAGACTTGTACTCGAAAAATTATAAAACATTGATTAAAAAAAATCAGGGAAGATACAAACAAGTGGAAGCATATATCGTGCTCATGGTTAGGAAGAATAAACATCATTAAAATATCTATATTACCCAAAGCAATTTATAAATTCAATGCAATACCAATTAAAATACCAATGACTTACGTCAAAGATATAGAACACATATTCCAAAAATTTATATGGAACCAAAAAAGAACACAAATAGCCTCAGCAATCTTGAAAAGGAAGAATAAAGAGGGAGGTATCACACTTCCCAATATCAAGTCATACTACAAGGCCATTGTACTCAAAACAGCCTGGTACTGCCATAAGAACAGGCATATAGATCAATGGAACAGAACAGAGAACCCCAAAAGAAACCCACACTTTTATGGACAACTGATATTTGACAAAGGAGGTAGAGTAAAGACAGCCTCTTCAACAAATGGTGTTGGGAAAATTGGACAGCTACCTGCAAAAAAATGAAACTAGACCACCAACTTACACCATTCACAAAAATAAACTCAAAATGGATAAAAGACTTAAATGTAGGCTGTGAAACCATAAGCATCTTAGAAGAAAACATAGACAGTAAGCTCTCTGACATCTCTCACAACAATATATTTGCCGATTTATCTCCACAGGCAAGTGAAATAAAAGACAGGATAAACAAATGGGACTATATCAAACTAAAAAACTTCTGCATAGCTAAAGACAATAAGAACAAAATAAAAGACAAACTACACAATGGGAGAACATATTTGATAATATGTGTGATAAGGGGTTAATGACCAAAATTTATTTAAAAACTTGTAAAACTGAATACCAGGAAGACAAACAATCCAATCAAAAAATGGGCAAAAGAAATGAATAGACACTTCTCCAAAGAGGACATACAGATGGCCAATAGGCATATGAAAAAATGCTCAACATCACTAATCATAAGACAAATGCAAATTAAAACCACAATGAGATATCACCTCACACCAGTCAGAATGGTGCTCATCAACAAAACAACACAGAGTAAGTGCTGGTGAGGATGTGGAGAAAAGGGAACTCTCCTGCACTGCTGGTGGGAATGCAGACTGGTGCAGCCACTGTGGAAAACAGTATGGAGATTCCTCAAAAAATTAAAAATCGAAATGCCTTTTGACCCAGCTATACCACTTTTAGGAATATACCCCAAGAACACCATAGCACTGTTTGAAAAGAAGAAATGCACCCCCTTGTTTATGGCAGCATTGTTCACAATAGTAAGATCTGGAAACAAGCCCAAGTGTCCGTTAGTGGACGAGTGGATTAAAATGCTTTGGTACATATATACTACGGAATACTACTCAGCCATAAGAAATGATGACATCGGATCATTTACAACAACATGGATGGACCTTGATAACATTATACTGAGTGAAATAAGTAAATCAGAAAAAACTAAGAACTATATGATTACATACATAAGTGGAACATAAAAATGAAACTCAGAGACATGGACAAGAGTGTGGGGGTTTTGGGGTAGGGGGGATGAGAGGGAGGGGGTTGGGGGAGGGAAAGGGCACAAAGAAAACCAGTTAGAAGGTGACGGAAGAAAATTGAACTTTGAGTGATGGGAATGCAGCATAATCAAATGTTAAAATAACCTAGAGATATTTTCTCTGAACATATGTACCCTGATTTATCAATGTCACCCCATTAAAATTAATTTTTAAAAAAGACAAAAAAATAAAAAATAAAATAAAATGTAATTCCATGAGAGCCATAAAAAAAAAAAAAAAAGATCAGACAGTGCCCGCCACAGTCTGCGGATCTGTCTCTTGCTTCAACAGTGTTTGGATGGAGCAGACCCTTGGACATCCTTTCTTCCAGCCTTCGACCGCCTTCCAACCTCTTTTCCAGTCACTACCTTCTGAACCACCTCAGCCTCCAGAGACCAGCCCACACCGTTTTTTACCTTAACTCCTTACTGCGTAGTAACCATGAGCTCCCAAGTTCATCAGAATTATTCCCCGGACGTGGAGGCTGCCGTCAACCGCCTGATCAACCTGCATCTGTGGGCCTCCTACAACTGCCTCTCTCTGGGCTTCTATTTCGGTAGTGAGGATGTGGCTCTGGAGGGTGTGAGCCACTTCTTCTGCAAGTTGGCCAAGGAGAAGCGGGAGGGCGCTGAGCGTGTCTTAAAGCTGCAAAACCAGCACAGTGGCTGCATTCTCTTCCAAGATGTGCAGAAGCCTTCCCGAGATGATTGGGGTAAAACTCAGGATGCCATGGAAGCCACCATGGCCTTGGAGAAAAGCCTGAACCAGGCCCTTCTGGATCTGCATGCCCTGGGTTCTACCCGTACAAACCCTCATCTCTGTGACTTCCTGGAGGACCACTTCCTGGAAGAGGAGGTGAAAATCATCAAGAAGATGGGCGATCACCTGACCAACCTCTGCAGACTGGCTGAACCCCTGGCTGGGGTGGGTGAGTATCTCTTTGAAAGGCTCACACTCAAGCACGACTAGGAGCCGTTAGAGCCCAGAAGCCTTTCAGGGGCCCCTCTACATTCCCCTCTGCAATGTGTCTGGCATTGGTTTGAGCCTCTCCCTGAAACCATTTTGCATCCTTTTAACTTCCCTGCAGCCCTCTCCCATGCATTGGACCAAATGGAAATAAAGCTTTTTGCAGGGGAAAAAAAAAAAAGATCAGAGTGGAAATAATGATATAGAGGCTAAAGAAACAATACAGAGGATCAATGAAACAAGGAGCTGGTTCTTAGAAAAAATAAAGAAGATCAATGAACCTTTAACCAGACTCACTAAGAGAAAAAGAGAGAGGACTGAAATAAATAAAATTAGAAATGAGAGTGGAGAAATAACAACTGATACAACAGAAATACAAAGGATTGTAAGAAAATACTATGAAGAAGTGTATGCCAAAAAATTAGACAACCTAGATGAAATTAACAAATTTCTTGAAACATATAATATTTTAAAAATCAATCTGCAAGAATCAGAAAACCTAAACAGACCGATTACAACAAATGAAATTGAAACAGTTATCAAAAATCTCCCAACAAACAAAAGCCCAGGGCCCTATGGCTTCACAAGTTATATCTACCAAATATTCAAAGAAGAACTAACTTATATTCTTCTCAAGCTATTTTAAAAAATTCAAGAAGAAGGAAGACTTCCAAGCTCCTTTTATGAGGCGAGCATAATTCTTATTCCAAAACCAGGCAAAGGCAACACACACACACAAATTATAGTCCAATATCCCTGATGAATCTAGATGCTAAAATCCTCAACAAAATATTAGCCAATCAGATCCAGCAATATATGAAAAAAAATTATACAGCACAATCAATTGGGATTGATTCTGGGGAGGCAAGGCAGCTACAATATTCTCAAATCAATCAATGTGATTCATCACATAAACAAAAGGAAGGAGAAAAAAACCATATGATAATTTCAACAGATGCAGAAAAAGCATTTGATAAAATTCAGCACCCATTCATGATCAAAACTCTCAGCAAAGTGGGAATACAGAAAACATACCTCAACATGATAAAGGCCATCTATGACAAATCCACAGCCAACATCATACTCAATGGGCAAAATTAAAAGTAATCCCCTTAAGATCAAGAACAAGGCAGGGTTGCCCCCTTCACCACTCTTATGCAACATAGACCTGGAATTTCTAGCCACAGCAATCAGATAAGAAGAAGAAAAAAAAAGGCATCCAAATTGGAAAAGAAGAAGTAAAACTATCATTATTTGCAGATGATGTGATATGATATATAGAAAATCCTAAAGTCTCAGTCAAAAAACTACTGGACCTGATAAATGAATTCAGCAAGGTGGCAGGATATAAAATTAATATTCAGAAATCAGAGGCATTTTTATACACCAACAATGAACTGTCAGACAGAGAAATTAAGAAAACAATCCTCTTCACTATTACGACCAAAAAAATAAAGTATTTAGGAGTAAATTTAACCATGGAGATTAAGGACTTGTACTCGTAAAATTATAAAATATTGATAAAAGAAATCAAGGAAAATATAAACAAGTGGAAACATATACTGTGCTCATGGTTAGGAAGACTAAACATCATTGAAATGTCTATATTACTCAAAGAAATTTATAAATTCAGTGCAATACCAATTAAAATACCAATGTCATACTTCAAAGATATAGAACATATATTACAAAAATTTATATGGAACCAATAAAAACACAAATAGCCTCAGCAATCTTGAAAAGAAATAATAAAGTTTGAGGTATCACACTTTCGGACATCAAGTTATACTACAAGGCCATTGTACTCAAAACAGCTTTGTTCTGGCATAAGAACAGGCATATATATCAATGGAACAGAACAGAGAACCCAGAAATAAACCCATACCTTTATGGACAACTGATATTGACAAAGGCGGTTAGAACATACAATGAAGTAAAGACAGCCTTTTCAACAAATGGTGTTGGGAAAATTGGACAGCTACCTGCAAAAAAATGAAACTAGACCACCAACTCAAAGCATTCACAAAAATAAACTCAAAATGGATAAAAGACTTAAATGTAAGTCATGAAACCATAAGCATCTTAGAAGAAAACATAGGCAGTAAGCTCTCTGACATCTCTTGCAGCAATATATTTGCTGATTTACCTCCACGGGCAAGGGAAATAAAAGACAAGATAAACAAATGAGACTATATCAAACTAAAAATCTTTTGCATAGCTAAAGACAATAAGAAGAGAATAAAAAGACAAACTACACAATGGGAGAACATATTCAACAATACGTCTGATAAAGGGATAATAACCAAAATATATGTAAAACTTGTAAAACTCAGAACCAGGAAGATAAACAATCCAATCAAAAAATGGACTAAAGAAATGAATAGACACTTCTCCAAATAGGATATACAGATGGCCAATAGGCATATGAAAAAATGCTCAACATTACTAATCATTAGAGAAATGCAAATTAAAACCACAATGAGATATCACCTCACACCAGTCAGAATGACGTTCATCAACAAAACAACACAGAATAAGTGCTGGCAAGGATGTGGAGAAAAGGGAACCCTCCTGCACTGCTGGTGGGAATTCAGACTGGTGCAGCCACTGTGGAAAACAGTATGGAGATTCCTCAAAAAATTAAAAATCGAACTGTCTTTTGACCCAGCTATCCCACTTTTAGGAATATATTCCAAGAACACCATAGCACTTTTTCAAAAGGAGAAATGCACCCCCATGTTTTTGGCAGCATGGTTCAAAATAGCAAAGATCTAAAAACAGCCCAAGTTTTCATTAGTGGAAGAGTGGATTAAAAAGCTTTGGTACATATATTCAATGGAATACTATGGGGCCATAAAAAAGAAGGAAATCCTACCTTTTGTGACAACATGGATGGATATGGAAACTATTATGTTAAGTGAAATAAGCCAGGCAGAAAAAGAGAAATATCATATGACCTCACTCATTTGAGGAATCTAATGAACAATGTGTACTGAGGAATGGAATTGAGACAGAGGAGATATCAAAGGTATCAGAGGAAAAGAGAACAGAGGTAAAGGGGATGTTAGGATGGAATAAACCTGATGGGAAGGGGGGAGGGCGCTATGGGGAGGGGGGCAAGAGAGATGTTGAGGAGAATATGGGGGAGGGGGGATACATTCGGGGCAACACTAAAATCTATGTAAACACAATAAATTAAAAATCAATCAATAAATAATAATAGCTAAAAATAAAAATTCATGAAAGAATTGGAAGATAGAGCCAAGAAAACATCCAGGAGGTTAGACATCCAAGAGAGGACAAGAAGGGAGCGGATTTCAAAAGAAATAATAAAACAGTGTCCAGATTGAAAAACCCCTCCAAATACTATGCATCATAAATGAAAAAATGACCCACTCTAAATCACATTAAAATGGAATTTTTAAACACTAGAGATAAAGTGATGATGCTAAGATTTTAGAGAAAGACGAGGTCATGTAACAAAGAGATGAGAATCAGAATAGCATTTGTCAAGGGAAACACCAGTATCTAGAACACAATGGATCAATGCGTTCAAAATTCTAAAGAAAAATCTATTTTTAACTTAAAATTCCATATCTCATAAGATTTGAATTAACTAGGAGATAGAATAATACTATATTTAAACATGAAAAATATACTGGCTAGTTGTCTATACAATGTCTATTCTCCTTTCCTTTCTAGCAGAACTTGTTCAGTTCAGTTAAATGCCACATTTCTCAGCCTACCATGCAGATTACCAGTAGACATGTGACTCAATTCTAAAAATAAAATGTAACTGGGAGTAATGTCAGAGAAATGGCACCATGAGGGGTGCTCCCAATATCTCCCCTTGTAATTCCAACAAATTCAACAACTAAAGACAGAGAAAAAAATCTCAGGAGCACCTGAAATATACACAACCGACAAAGGTATAATTGGGCAAAAAGGTGGCTGAATATATAATCCACTCTGAAGGAAATAAGATGGAGAATGGGGCTTTTCACTTTCCTCACTGATCTGAGGAAGGATTGCTTTCATCTGGAACCAAGTGAAGCGAAGGTTCCGAGGCAGAGAGAAGGAACTGGGTTAGGGGGGATGATCAAGCAAAGAAAGCACATACCAGCTCTGCCTGAGATCGTGGACAAGGGGTGCAATTGGGCAGCAGGCTGTGGCAAAGGTTACCAGTGCGGGGTGCCCATGGGAGCTGGCGCTGGCGCCAGCAGCTTTGTGCGCTCCTGGATCCACGATCATGGAGGGTGTGCAAGTGGATTCACCTGGCAACTCTGGCATAGGTACATGCCCGCGTGAAGGGCTTATCCCAAGATTGTCAGTGATAGACATCTGTATGGGCTGTTGCCAGCATCTTTGTGCATTCCCAGCTTCACAATCACCAGCATGGGACATGCACAAGGGCTGGGGTCCCTGGATCAGAGACTGCCCGAGCAGGTGCCTCCATGTGGCCAATAAAAGCTTCTGAGCACATTTCTGCATTCCCGGCTTGGCCTGAGTTCACAGGCTCTTTGTGCCTAAGTGGGTGGGTGCAGATCTCTGTGTGCACCGCTGAAGACATGAGGGCTGGGCATGCATGTGGCTTGCTCAGGCTACCAAACAGTTCAAAAGGGAAAAGCCTGGGGAGATTAGACCAGCAGAGCACTGAGCCATACTAGACCTGCCTGGGGGCCCATAGAAAGGCACTTGATCTGGAAATGGCACCCAACCCACGGCACACTGAGATGTGCTGGACCTGTCCACCAGCACTTAGAAAGGCACTAGATCTGCAAGCAGCTTCCAGCCCTGCCTGCTCTTGCTGGTAGCTCTGGTTGGCACAGCCTTACCTAGAACTGTGCTTTGAGCGGCATTGGAGGAAGGACCTGGCTGCTCTTAGAGCCTCTTGCTTTGCAAGCAGTGGCAGGGGCGAACCTCACAGCTAAGTCCCCAGGCTGCCAGCTCAGGTGAAAGAGACGCAGGGAGAGAGGCACCTGGAAAACGGAGACTCCCATTTTCAGGGCCTCCAAGCCCAACAAGCCCCTTCTACCAATGGGACTGAGGCCAGCCTACATCATTGCCACAGTGACACAACAGTAAACCTCTGCCCAAGAGCCCCACAGGGGCAAAACATGTAGTACAGCAACACCTGCCCCCCAAAAAGAAAGGAGCTACCACTCAAAACCAAAAGAAATTACATTTTATAACCAATTTTTTCCATTTTTATCATTTTATCTTCTTTCCCTTTTATTCTTTCCTTTTCCTTTTGAACTTCATTATCTATAGTTGTTACATTTTTCATTCTTGTTTTTTTATTTATAAGGGTTTCATTTTAAAAATCTTTACTTTTTTTTTTCTTTTTCTCTCATTTGATCATCACTTATCAACAAATTAGTATATTTTGGATTCAAATTTTTCTTTGTGGTGTTTTGCATGTTTTTTAATTCATTTTTTATCTTTTGTTATTTTTCTCAGTTTCTGCTCCTTGTTCTCTGTAGTTTTTGTTCCACTATCATTATAAAATTTTCATTTTTTCACTGTATTTTTTCAATCTTTGTTTTATTTTTAAAATTATCCCTGATTAGTGTTATTAACAATACCTCTCTCAAATGCCATTAAAAAATATCAAATATCATGGATACAGAAGACAGACGTAGCTCAGATAGATGATGAGAAATCTTTAGAAAAAATTTTAATTGCTTGAAAACCTTAGAGTTAAATGACAGAGAATTAAAAATTAACATCCTAGAAATACTCAGGGAAATATAAGAAAGCACTGAAAGGCAATTTAGAGAGTTCAAAAAACAATTTAATGAACAAAAAGAATACTTCACCAAGGAAATTGAAACTATAAAAAGGAACCAAACAGAGATGAAAAACTCAATACATGAACTGACAAACGAGTTAACAAGCTTAGCTTATAGAACAGGCCAGATAGAGGAGAGAATTAGTGACATAGAAGATAGGCAATTAGAGATACTGCAGAGAGAAGAGGAGAGAGACTTATGAATTAAAAAAATTGAGAAAGCCCTACAGGAACTGTCTAACTCCATCAGAAAGAGCAACATAAGGATAATGGTTATATCAAAGGACAATAGAGAGAAAATGGAATGGAGAATATATTCAAACAAAAAATAGCTGAGAACTTTCTTAGCCAGTGGAAAGAATTAGAGCCTTGAAACCAAGAAGCAAACAGAACATTGAGTGACCTTAACCCAAACAGACCTACTCCAAGGCACATCATAATGAAATTATCACAAACCAATGACAAAGAAAAAAATCCTCAAGGCAGCCAAGGAAAAGAAGAATAAAACATACAAAGGAAAGCCTATTAGGTTATCATCAGATTCTCAGCAGAAAATCTACAAGCCAGAAGAGAATGGACCCCAATATTTAAAGTACTGAAAGAGAGGAACTTCTAGCTAAGAATACTATATCCATCAAAGCTATCCTTCAAATATGAAGGGGAAATAAAAACATTCACAGATATAGAAAAGATGAAAAAATTTATACGAGAAAACCCCCATTTCAGGAAATACTAAAGGAGGTAATCCAACCAGATACAAAAAATAAAATAAAACAAAATCACAATTAAAAGCTCTAACAAGATCACAATAAATACAAGATTAATCTGTGACAACAAAAACAAAAAAGGGGAGAGGACAAAGATTAACAGTAACTAAGGAGGATGGAGTGTAGAAGCACTCATGAGATAATGTACTACAATGAATATGATATATGTCCTTTTTATTACCTAATGGCATCCACCCCTGAAAAAAATCACTATAGAAACACACAGCTTAAAAAGAAGAAACAGAGAAAAGAAGTATGTAATACAATCAAACAAAAACAAATGACAGAAAAACAAAAGAGAAGAACCAAACAAGATACAGATCTATCAGAAAGCAATATATAAAATGGTAATAGGAAACCCTCAAGTGTCAAAAAATTACATTAAATGTTAATGGATTGAACTCAGCAATAAAAAGTCACAGAGTAGCAGAATGGATAAAAAAAATCCAACTGTATGCTGCCTTCAAGAAATACATCTAAGCTACAAGGATAAAAACAAATTCAAAGTGAAAGGTTGTAAAATGATTCTCCAAACAAATAATATTTAAAGAAAAGCAAGTGTAGCCATATTCATATCTAACAATGCCAACTACAAGACAGAAAATGTAATCAGAGACAATGATGGTCATTTCATAATGATAAAATGGACATTTAATCAAGAAGACATAACACTTCTTTTTTTGTGTGGCAGAGACAGAGAGAGTCAGAGAGAGAGACAGATAGGGACAAACAGACAGGAAGGGAGAGAGATGGGAAACATCAATTCTTCATTGCAGCTCCTTAGTTGTTCATTTATTGCTTTCTCATATGTGCCTTGACTAGGGGGCTTCAGCAGACCGAGTAACCCCTTGCTTGAGCCAGTGGCTTTGGGCCCAAGCTGGTGAGCCTTGCTCAAACCAGATGAGCCTGCGCTCAAGCTGGCGACCTTGGGGGTCTCGAACCTGGGTCCTCCACATCCCAGTCCAACGCTCTATTCACTGCGCCACCATCTGGTCAGGCCATAACACTTCTTAATATATAAATATATATGTACCAAACCAAGGAGCACCAAAGTATATAAGACATGTGCTAACTGATCTAAAACTGACAAAAATACAATCATACTTGGAGACCTCAATAAACCGTTGACAGCTCTAGATTGTTCATCCAAACAGAAAATCAATAAAGAAATATTGGCCTTAAACAAAACACAAGAACAATAAGATATTATAGACATCTACAGGACATTTCATCCCAAAATGCCAGAGCATACATTTTTCTACAGTGTACATGGAACATTCTCAAGAATTGAACATATGTAGGGCCACAAAACTAACATCAACATATTCAGAAAGATTGAAATTATACCAAGCATATTCCCTAACCATAAAGCTTTGAAACTAGAATTCAGCTGCATAAAGGAAGTAAACAAACCCACAAAAATGTGGAAATTAAACAACATACTTCTCAAAAATGACTGGGTCAAAGAAGGAATAAGAGCAAAGATCCAAAGATATATACAGACAAACAAAAAAAACATGACATATCAGAATCTCTAGGATGCAGCAAAAGCAGTAATAAGAGGAAAGTTCATATTATTACAGGCTTATATCAAAAAACAAGAGATAGCCCAAGTAAACAAGTTAACATCACATCTTAAGGAACTAGAAAAAGAACAAAGGCAACCCAAAACCAGCAGAAGAAAGGAAATAATAAAAATCAGAGTAGAAATAAAAAAAAAATAGAGAATGGAAAAGCTATAGAAAAAAATCAATAAAACAAGGAGCTGGTTCTTTGAAAAGATAAACAAAATTAACAAACCCTTGGCAAGACTCACTAAGAAGAAAAGAGAAAGGACTCATATAAACAAAATCCAAAATGAAAGAGGAAAAATAACCACAGGTATCATAGACATGTATACAAAGAATTATCATAGAATACTATGAAAAACAATATGCCACCAAACTTAACAATCTAGAAGAAATGGATAAATTCCTAGAACAATACAATCTTCCTAGACTGAGACATGAAGAAGTAGATAGCCTAAACGACCCATAAGCAGGGAGGAAAAAAAAAACTATCAAAAACCTCCAAAAAATAAAAGTCCAGGGCCACATGGTGATACTAGTGAATTCTATCAAACATTCAAAGAAGATTTGGTTTCGATTCTACTCACAGTCTTCTGAAAATTTGAAGAAGAAGCAATACTTCCAAATACATTTTATGAGACCAACATAACCCTCATTCTAAAACCTGGCAAGGACAATACGAAAAAAAGAAAACTATAGACCAATATCTCTAATGAATACAGAGGCTAAACTCCTAAACAAAATACTAGCAAATTGAATACAACAGCACATTAAAAAAAATAATTCATCATGATCAAGTGGGATTCATCCCAGAATCACAAGGATGGTCCAACATGTGTAAAATAGTTAACATAATACACCATATCAACAAAGCAACAAAAACCATATGATCCTATCAATAAATGCAGAAAAGGCATTTGAAAAATATAACATCATTTTATGTTTAAAACACTCAACAAAATGGGTATAGAAGGAAAATATCTCAACATAATAAAGGCCATTTATGACAAACCATCAGCTATCATCATATTAAATGTCCAAAAACTGAAAACTTTTTCTCTGAAATCAGAAGCAAGACAAGGATGCCCACTCTCTCCACTCTTATATAACGTAATGCTGGAAGTTCTAGCCAGAGCAATCAGACAAGAGAAGGAAATAAAAGGCATTCATATTGGGAAAGAAGTAAAGATTTCACTTTTTTCAGATGATATGATTCTGTACATTGAAAACTCAAAGACTCCAGAAAAAGACTATTAGAAACAATAAACCAATACAGTAAGGTTGAAGGATATAAAATTAATATACAGAAATCTATTGCCTTCTTTTTTTTTTTTTTTTTTTTTTTTTTCATTTTTCTGAAGCTGGAAACAGGGAGAGACACAGTCAGACAGACTCCCGCATGCGCCTGACCGGGATCCACCCGGCACGCCCACCATGGGGCGGCGCTCTGCCCACCAGGGGGCGATGCTCTGCCCATCCTGGGCGTCGCCATATTGCGACCAGAGCCACTCTAGCGCCTGGGGCAGAGGCCGAGGAGCCATCCCCAGCGCCCGGGCTATCTTTGCTCCAATGGAGCCTTGGCTGCGGGAGGGGAAGAGAGAGACAGAGAGGAAAGCGCGGCGGAGGGGTGGAGAAGCAAATGGGCGCTTCTCCTGTGTGCCCTGGCCGGGAATCGAACCCGGGTCCTCCGCACGCTAGGCCGACGCTCTACCGCTGAGCCAACCGGCCAGGGCTCTATTGCCTTCTTATATGCCAACAATTAAACTTCAGAAAATGAACTAAAAAAATAATACCTTTTACGATTGCAACAACAACAACAAAACAATACCTAGGAATAAACATAACAAAGAATATAAAGGACCTATATCAGGGGTCTCAAACTCGCAGCCCGCAGGCCGCATGCGGCCCACCCACCAATTTGTGTGGCCTGCAGACTGGCCCGCAGATTAATCCACGAAGTTTGATTAGTCTGTGGGCCGCACAAAATTGGTGGGTGGGCCGCACGGCTGCGAGTTTGAGACCCCTGACCTATATAATGAAAATGACAAAGTACTGTTAAGGGAAATAAAAAAAGATACAATGAAATGGAAAGCTATTTCTTGTTCTTGGATGGGAATAATAAATATAGTTTAAATGACCTTATTACCCAAAGCAATATATAAATTTAATGCAATTTCCATCAAAATTCCAATGTCATTTTTTAAAGAAATAGAAAACATCATCAGGTTTATATGGAAGTATAAAAAAACCTCATATAGCCAGAGTAATTCTAAAGAAAAAGAATGAGGCTATGGGCCTCGTCAGGTATTACATTACCTGACTTCAAATTATATTATAGAGCCATGATAATCAAAACATCATGGTATTGGCAGAAAAATAGACACTCAGATTGATGGAACAGAATAGAGAGCCCCGAATTAAAACCACATATATATGGTCAAATCATCTCTGATAAAGGAGCCAAAAACACAATGGAGAAAAGGAAGCCTCTTCAATAAATGGTGCTGGGAAAACTGGAAAGCCACATACAAAAGAATGAAACTCGACTACAGTTTGTCTCCTTGTACCAAAATTAATTCAAAATGGATCAAAGACCTAAATATAAGATTTGAAACATTAAAGTACATAGAAGAAAACATAGATACTATACTCATGGACCTTGGCCATAAAGAACATTTTATGAATTTGACTCCAAAGGCAAGGGAAGGAAAGGCAAAGATAAATGAATGGGACTACAGTAGACTATGAAGCTTTTGCACAGCAAAAGAAATTGACAATAAAACAGACAGCCAAATAAATGGGAGATGATATTTTCAAACAACAGCTCAAATAAGTGCCTAATATCCAAAATATTCAAAGAACTCACAAAACTCAACAACAAACAAGCAAACAATGCAATAAAAAATGAGAAAAGGACAGACACTTCTCCCAGAAAGAAATATAAATGGCCAATAGATATATGAAAAGATGCTGATCTTCACTAGTTATTAGAGAAATGCAAATAAAAACTACAATGAGATACCATCTCACATCTGTTAGATTAGCTATTATCAACAAGACAGGTAATAGTAAGTGTTGGAGAGGCTGTGGTGGGAATGTAAAGTAGTACAACCATTATGGAATAAAGTATGGTAGTTCCTCAAAAAATTAAGAATAGAACTACCATATGACCCAGCAATCTCTCTACTGGGTATATACCCCCAAAACTCAAAAATATTGATACATAAAGACACACACAGCCCCATGTTCATTGCAGCATTGTTCATAGTGGCCAAGACATGGAAATAACCAAAAAGCCCTTCAACAGAAGATTGGATAAAGAAAAAGTGGTTCATATATACTATGGAATACTATTCAGCCACAAGAAATGATGACAAATGATCATTTACGACAACATGGATGGACCTTGATAACATTATACTGCAGGTGTCCCCAAACTATGGCCCATGGGCCGCATGCGGCCCCCTGAGGCCATTTATCCAGCCCCCCTGCCGCACTTTCGGAAGGGGCACCTTTCTTTGGTGGTCAGTGAGAGGAGCACTGTATGTGGCGGCCCTCCAAAGGTCTGAGGGACAGTGAACTGGCCCCCTGTGTAAAAAGTTTGGGGACCCCTGTTACTGAGTGAAATAAGTAAATCAGAAAAAACTAAGAACTGTATGATTCCATACATACATTCAAAATTGAGAATTATGGACATGGATAAGAGTGCAGTGGTTACCAGGAGAAGGGGAAAGGTGGAGTGGGAGGGGTGGGGGGAGGGGATGGGCATAAAGAAAACCAAGGAAAAGGTGATGAAGGACAATTTGATTTTGGGTGATAGGTATCTTTATTATATGCGGCTTAAGTGTCTGTTTGTCGCCGATAGCTTATTGGTTGCTTACGTAACTGTACTAGCCAATGGGGTGAAGTTGCCATGGCATTCAAATAGACCCGCCTTCTGGCATGCCACCTCACAAATTGAGGTTAAAGATTGGAGCAATTATTATGCTGTTAAGAAATCTTAACACCAGAAGGGGTCTTTGCAATGGTACAAGACTAGAGGCTCTCCAATTGAAAAATAATGTCATAATAGCTAAGTCTTTGGCTCCTCTAAAGGTAAAATACATGTCATTCCAAGAATTGATTTGGCTCCATCTCAAACAGGGTTGCCGTTTCAATTGAGACATAGACAATTTCCTGTAAAACTTGCCTTTGCTATGACCATCAATAAGTCTCAGGGCCAAACACTTAAGCGTGTTGGCATTTTTTACCTGAGCCTGCATTTGGACACGGTCAACTTTATGTTGCCTGTTCAAGAGTTCGTGAAAGAACGGACATAAAATTAAAAATAATTGATGGTCCTCTGCAAGGCGAGCTTAAAAATGATGGAAAGATCTACATAAGAAATGTTGTGTACAAAGAGATCTTTGACATGTGAATTAACATTTTATTTTATTATTTAAATTACCTTTATTTATTGAGCTAGCGGTGGCTCTTAAGAAATGTACCGCCAGTGGTTTCCTTCATTGCACTCTACTTTAAGCAATTAAGCAAGTAGAAGGGGGAAACCCCATGGGGCAGTAAGCAAAGGGGCGTCCTAGCCGACTGCCCTGGGTAATTCAGTTTGAATTAGCAGACACCTTTGCACAAATAATTTTAATTACAATTTATAATATCTAGAACATCGGTCATTTCGTATGGCCGCCGGGCTTTCTAGTACAACATAATCAAATGTCAAAATGATCTGGAGATGTTTTCTATGAATGTATGTACTCAAATTGATCAATGTCACCCTGTTAAAATTAATTGTCTAAATAAAAATTTTAAAAATGTAAATGGATGTTTTCAGGAAAAATCCTTCAAAACTGGTATAACTCAGCATATGCAGCATTTGCCTTTTTCTCTTCTAGTCCTCCTACTTGGAAAAGTGACATGAAGTTGGAGTTGTAGCAGCATTTTCCTCCCATTTCTTTACATGGCCTGGTTCACCTGCATACATTATTCTGAAGGAAGTCTATGACTTCCCACTTTCTAGTTGAGTTATCCAACCTTGAAACCTTGATTGAAGATAGTATGTTCCCCCTTTGATCATACTGCTGACTTAGTGTCTTACTGGTGTCTGTTTCCCCACTGCCCAGTGTAGTGGGTTTTGAATAAATAAGTGAACCAAAGAGTAAAAGAAACATCCTCCTTCTCTATCTCCTTCCAAGACACTCCCACCTCCTTCAAGACTTTGGCACTTAATTCATACTTTATTTTCTTCACCATCTCTTGCTCACAACTTCATGACATCATCACTCATAGATCTTTCAACCACTGACCTTAATGTGCCTTGACTCCCCATGGGGTAAACTAAATGATTCACAAGTTCTGTTTCTTCTTGCATGCTTATTTTTCTTTCCACAATTTTTTCATTTCCTCTCACCAGAATAATTACAATCCCATGGTACTACCACCAGATTTATCCTTTTATCTGAACACAGCCCTCAATTTAAACACCAGTTTTTTAAAAATAGTCTGTGGACTTTAAATTTCTCCTTTATAATCCGGTCCCAACACATCTTCCTCTCCTGACTTCTCACAACCACTCTAGATTTTTCATTTCTCAAACCCACCTGGATTTTTCTTAATTCTTGGTAATTGTTTGCACTATTCTCTCTGCTTAGGATTGTGTTTACATTCCCTCTCGCCCACAGCCCTTCTTTTCAGCCAATTGAAAATATGCTCATTGTCCCAGGACCATTTCCAATGCCACTTTTTCCCCCATGTAGCATTCCCCAGTGATTCAAGCAGAATTAATCCCTAGAGCCTCTATGACTACAAAAACACTTTGCTGTTAAGTCTATTGTAGCATTTATTAGGACAGTGAATGGTTGGTTACTAGTCCATGTTTACTCATTGAGAATCCTCCATTTCAGAAATACTCACAGACTTAGCACACAGTTCCTGGCATGTACTACATGCTAAAAATTGTGAAATGAACTGAATTAAGATTCAAGGAATTTTCCTGACTGTGATTTAAGTCTAGTGACATGTGGAAATAGGCAAGGGAAATGCATATCTATTCCCTTAGGAACACTGCCTCATAATTATTTTAAAAGTTTTCTATTTTATCAAACGGTCTTAGGAACTGCTTCTTTTCAAAGCTCTGCTAAAGTATTATTTTTCTAATTAATTATTGTGGAGGGATAACTATTGCATAAATCAGTTCTCAACTTAGTTTGATCATGATCACTAATGAAATAAATTGGAGATCTGTAGTCCCAAAGAGAATGTTTTCAGAAGAATAATATATTTTATTTGTCAGTAGTTCTCAGGCTCAATATATAGTGAAATTAACTGAAAGTGGATTAAAAATAATTGTCAGCTCATTGTCAGTCTGCATTTCTAAGGTCCTGAATAGATAGAATGACGAAAGGTAATTTTGCTTTTCTTCATAATTGGTTCTGAATAAGCCCAGAGCTTTTGTAAAGGAGCATGAGGCTGTGCATCTTGAAAAGTGCAAAGAAAATGTAAAGCTTGGGTTGAATACCAAAATTTCTCAATATGTCAGATTTAACAGCATTACCATTTTTAGGGTTCTTTGCAGTCTGTTCCACTAAAATTGTTTAAAACAGATAACATGATTTTAGATTTGAGATGTGAAAAACACTATATTAAAACACTGATAGTCGGAATGGGGCTTAGAATTCAGTTACTTTTGTGGAAGTTTCTGAAAGGGGTTAAAAATGCAATAAAATTATTTTCTTTATAAATTAAAATTTTTAATTATTTATTTTAGTATTATGTGTACAGCATAGTGGTTAGACATTTATGTAACTTACAAGGTGATCCCCCATTAAGTCTAATACCCACTTACATCCTATGTAGCTATTACGATATTATTGATTATATCCTCTATGCTGTACTTTACATACTCATGACTGTTTTGTAATTGCCAGTTTATATTTCTTAAACCTTTACTTTTTTTCCCCTCAGCTCCTGAATCCTCCCTTACATCTGGCAACCAACAGTTTATTCTCTGTATCTATGGGTCTGTTTTTGTTTTGTTTGCTCATTTCTTTTTCTTTTTTTTAAAGATTCCACATCTAAGGGAAATCATATGGTATTTATTTGCCTTTCTCTCTCTGACTTATCTCCCTTAGCATAATAACCTCGAGGTTCATTCATGTTGTCACATGTGGTAAGATTTTATTCTTTTTTATGGCTGAGTAATATTCCATTGTATATATGTACCACTTCCATTTGTCTGTTGGTGAACACTTAGGTTTCTTCTGTATCTTAGCTATTGTAAATAATGCTGCAATGAACACAAGGATGAATATATCTTTTAAATTAGTGTTTTAGATTTATTTGGATAAATATCCAGAAGTAAGAGTGCTGGGTCATATAGTAGTTTTATTTTTAATATTTCAAGGAATCTCCATACTGTTTTTCCATAGTGGCTGCCCCAATTTACAATCTTATCAACAACACATGAGGATTTCCTTTTCGCCACATCCCTGCCAATGCTTGTTTGTTGATTTAATCATGATACCCATTCTGACAGGTTTGAGGTGATATTTTATTGTGGTTTTAATTTGCAACTTTCTGATGATTAGTGACATTGAGCATCTCTTCATCTATATATTGGCCATCTGTATGTCCTCTTTGGAGAAATGTCTATTCAGATCCTATGTTCATTTTTAATTAGATTATTTGGGAGTTTTTGGTGTTAAGTTATTTGAGTTCTATTTGCATTTTGGATATTAAACCCTTATCAGATGTATCATTGATAAATATGTTCTCCCGTTCAGTAGGTTGTCTTTTTGTTTTGTTGGTGGTTTCCTCTGTGCAAAAACTTTTTAATTTAATGTAGTCTTATTTGTTAATTTTTTTCTTTGTCTCTTTTGCCCAAGATGACATATCTCCCAATATATTAATAAGATTGATGTCAGAGTTTACCACCTATGCTGTCTTCTAGTTTTATGGTTTTGGGTCTTACATTTCTTTTTGTTTTGTTTTTTTTAATTTGGAAATTAAATTTAATGGGGTGACATTGGTCCATAGGAACACATAAGTTTGAGGTGTACATTTCCATAGCATGTGAACTATTCATTGCATTTTGTGCCCATCACTCAAAGTCAAACCACTTTTCATCACCATATATTTGGCCTCCTTTATCCTCCTACCCACAGCCCCCCTCTGGTAACCACACATTTGTCTATTTCTGTGAATCTCAGTTTTGTATCTCACCTAAGTGTGAAATCATATAGTTCTTAACTTTTTCTGGTTTACTTATTTTGCTTGGCATAATATTCTCAAGGTCCATCCACATTGTCTAAATGGTAATATTTTATCATTTCTATGGCTGAGGGGTATTCCATTATATATATGTACCACATCTTCTTTATATAATTCTCTATTGAGGGACACTTTGGTTGTTTTCATGTCTTGGCCACTGTGAATGATGCTGCAATGAACATGGGGCTGCATGTGGCTTTATGTACTAGTGTTTTTGAGTTTTTCATATAGATACCCGGTAGAGGTATTGCTGAGTCACATGGTAACTCTATTCTTAATTTTTTGAAAAACTACCGTACTGTTTTTCATACTGGCTGTACCAGTTTATATTCCCACCAACAGTGAATGAGGATTTCTTTTTTTCCACACCCTCTCCAACACTGATTATTACCTGTCTTATTAATAAGAGCCAATCTATCAGATGTGAGGTGATATCTTATGGTAGTTATGATTTATATTTTTCTAATAACTAGTAAAGATGAGCATCTTTATATATATATATATTTGTTGTTTGTATGTCTAAATGAGAGAGGTGTCTGTTCAGGTCCTCCCCCCATTTTTTAGTTGAATTGTTTGTTTGTTGGGCTTTATGAGTGCTTTATATATTTTGGATGTTAACCCCTTGGTTGGTTGGTTGCCTTTTTTGTTTTGTTGTCAGTCTCTTTTACTGTGAAGAAGCTTTTTAGTTTAATATAGTACCATTCATTTATTTTTGCCTCTACTACCTTAGCCTTTGGGGTCAAATTCATGAAATGTTTTCTATGGCCAAAGTCCATAAGTTTAGTATCTATCTATGTTTTCCTCTATGTAATTTATTGTTTCAGATCATATATTTGGGTATTTGGTACACATATATTTTTAAATTTTAATTTATTGTGTTAACATGGATTCAAGTTATATTCACTGAAAATAACACTCTTACACCCAACCCTTGTGTCCCTGTTTACAGACCTTTTCCCCCCTCCCTCTGGGATTTTCTGTCATGTTATCTGTATTTATGTGTTATGTATATATAATTTCACAAATCCCTTCACCTTCTCTGATCCCATCCCTTCATCCCCCTTTCCACTGATAGCTCTCCCTCTGGTCCCTGTGACCCTGCCTCTGCCTCTATTCTATTCCTGTTTACTTTGTTCATTATATTCCACATCTCAGTGAGATCTTATGATATTTGTTTTTCTCTGCCTGGTATATTTCACTTAGCATAATAATCTTTGGGTCCATTCATACCATTGCTAAAGGTAAGATTTCCTTCTTTTTCACAGCCATGTAGTATTCCCTTGTGAATATGTACTACAGCTTTTTTTTTCATTTCTTTTTTTTGGTAGTATTTTTTTTATTATTAAATTTAATGCAGTGACATTGATAAATCAGGGTACATATGTTGAAAGAAAACATCTCCAGATTATTTTGACATTTGATTGTGCTGTATACCCCTCACCCAAAGTCAAAATGTCTTCTGTCACCTTCTATCTGGTTTTCTTTGTGCCCCTCCCCTCCCCCACCCCCTCTCTCCTTCCTCGCTCCATCCCCCCTCCCCCACCCCCTCTCTCCTTCCTCGCTCCATCCCCCCTCCCCCCACCCCCGTTGCCATCACATTCTTTTTTTTTTAGTCTGTAGAAATCCTTTAATAAAGACCCAATAAGCATATATTAATTAATTCATTCATTAGATGCATATGAAGTTATTACTATGTACCACTGTTCCCACTCTCTTATAGTATACAGTCTAGAATAAGGGGTAAATGAGCCATTATAATGTAGTGACATGAGTGCCTTGATCAAGAAAGTATGGCATGTTGTGAGAAAAATGTAATATTTTAAAATAACAATAATTACTCTTACTTTGAACATCTACTCTGTATCAGGCATTCTAAAGATATTATGTCATTTATTTTCACAAGGTGGAGAAATGTGGAAGAACTAGAGGTGACAGCAGAATCTACTATATATCCCTTTATTATGCTGCCCAGATCTCTATAAATAAACTGAGTTCCCAGTCCAGAGTATGGGTCCTATCTTTTTGTTTGTTTGTTTTTTAATCTTATTTTTATTAATTTTAATGCAGTGACATTGATAAATCAGGATACATATGTTCCGAGAAAACATCTCCAGATTATTTTGACCTTTGATTATGCTGCATACCCCTCATGTCTCTGAGTCTCATTTTTATGTCCCATCTATATATGGATTCATATAGTTCTTAGTTTTTTCTGATTTACTTATTTCACTCCGTATAATGTTATCAAGGTCCATCCATGTTATTGTAAATGATTCGATGTCATCATTTCTTATGGCTGAATAGTATTCCATAATATATATGTACCAAAGCTTTTTAATCCACTCGTCCACTAACGGACACTTGGGCTTGTTTCCAGATCTTACTATTGTGAACAATGCTGCCATGAACATAGGGGTGCATTACTTCCTTTCAAACAGTGCTATGGTGTTCTTGGGGTATATTCCTAAAAGTGGTATAGCTGGGTCAAAAGACAGTTCGATTTTCATTTTTTTGAGGAATCTCCATACTGTTTTCCACAGTGCACCAGTCTGCATTCCCACCAGCAGTGCAGGAGAGTTCCCTTTTCTCCACATCCTCGCCAGCACTTACTCTGTGTTGTTTTGTTAATGAGCGCCATTCTGGCTGGTGTGAGGTGATATCTCATTGTGGTTTTAATTTACATTTGTCTTATGATTAGTGATGTTGAGCATTTTTTCATATGCCTATTGACCATCTGTATGTCCTCTTTGGAGAAGAGTCTATTCATTTCTTTTTCCCATTTTTTGATTAGATTGTTTATCTTCCTGGTGTTGAGATTTACAAGTTCTTTATAAATTTTGGTTATTAACCCCTTATCAGACATATTGTCAAATATGTTCTCCCATTGTGTAGTTTGTCTTTTTATTCTGTTCTTATTGTCTTTAGCTGTGCAAAAGATTTTTAGTTTGGTATAGTCTCATTTGTTTATCCTGTCTTTTATTTCACTTCCCCGTGGAGATAAATCAGCAAATATATTGCTCCGAGAGATGTCGGAGAGCTTACTGCCTATGTTTTCTTCTAAGATGCTTATGGTTTCACAGCCTACATTTAAGTCTTTTATCCATTTTGAGTTTATTTTTATGAGTGGTGTAAGCTGGTGATCTAGTTTCATTTTTTTGCAGGTAGCTGTCCAATTTTCCCAACACCATTTGTTGAAGAGGCTGTCTTACTCCATTGTATTTCCTTACCTCCTTTGTCAAATATCAGTTGTCCATAGAGCCTGTGGGTTTATTTCTGGGTTCTCTGTTCTGTTCCATTGATCTATATGCCTGTTCTTATTCCAGTACAGGCTGTTTTGAGTACAATGGCCTTGTAGTATAACTTGATATCGGGAAGTGTGATACCTCCCACTTTATTCTTCTTTTTAAAGATTGCTGAGGGTATTCATGTTCTTTTTTGGTTCCATATAAATTTTTGGAATATGTGGTCTATATCTTTGAAGTATGTCATTGGTATTTTAATTGGTATTGCATTCAATTTATAGATTGCTTTGGGTAATATAGACATTTTGATGATGTTTATTCTTCCTAACCATGAGCATGGTATATGCTCCCACTTGTTTGTATCTTCCTTGATTTCTTTTATCAATGCTTTGTAATTTTCTGAGTACAAGTCTTTAGTCTCCTTGGTTAAGTTTACTCTTAGGTACTTTATTTTTTTGGTTGTAATAGTGAAGGGGATTGTTTCCTTAATTTCTCTTTCTGACTGTTCATTGTTGGTGTATAAAAATGCCTCTTATTTCTGAGTATTGATTTTATATCCTGCCACTTTGCTGAATTCATTTATCAGGTCCAGTAGTTTTTTGACTGAGACTTTAGGGTTTTCTATATACAATATCATATCATCTGCAAATAATGATAGTTTTACTTCTTCTTTTCCATGTACTACAGCTTTTTAATGCACTTGTCCACTGACGGACACTTGAGCTATTTTCAGATTTTGGCTATTGTAAACAATGCTGCAATAAACATGGGAATGCATATTTTCTTTTGAATCAGTGATTTGGTATTCTTAGGATATATTCCTAAAAGTGGGATAGCTGGGTCAAAAGGCAGTTCCATTTTTAATTTTTTGAGGAATCTCCATACTGTTTTCCACAGTGGCTGCACAAGTTGGCACTTCTACCAGCAGTACAGGAGAGTTCCCTTTTCTCACATCCTTGCCAGCACTTATTGTGTGTTGATTAGTTACCATGTTTTTTGCTCTATAAGATGCACTTTAATTCTCCAAAAGTGAAGGGGAAAATGCCCATGTGTCTTATGGAGTGAATGTTTTTTTTTTCTTTTTTTAGCTTCTGTAAGTTTCTGGACAACTAGAAGAGTATTTGAACATTAAAGTCTCTTCTCATTTGTTAATAACAGTGCTAATGGTTATTAATACTGCTGTTGAGTTTACATTGTTGAACTATTATTGTGGTATATTTTATTAAATATTTTAACACCATTTGGTTCAGATTTTTTTTTCTTATTTTCCTTCTTAAAACCTTAGGTGCGTCTTATGGTTAGGTGCATCTTATGGAGTGAAAAACATGGTAATGAGTGCCATTCTGACACCACTACCAGTTGTGTTCTAGATCTTCTTGGATTGGCATCAGCTGTTTTTTTTATAACCCTCTATGGGCTATGTGTCTGCAGCTACTGCTCCTTTCACTGTTTGTGTCTGCGTTTTCTGTGCCTGGGTAGTGTGGGAGGGGCCAACCTGTATATCAGTATCAGCTTCCTCCTGCTTAGAGACCAGGAAGCAGCTCTACTCTGTAAAAGCCCTAAACTCCATAAGATTTGCCTCCACTTTTCAGCTGCTCTACATCCTCTTGTAGCTGCCCGGGCAGTGTGGGAAGAGCCTCTTCTTAAATTTTTTTTGGAAGACTTTGAGAACAATAGATATTAAATCTTCTTTGAATGTTTGGTAGAGTTCAGCAGTGAAGCCATCTGGTCCAGAAATTTATTTTGGTGGAAGTTTTTGATAGTTATTTCTATCTCCTCACTGTTCATCAGTCTATTTATGTTTTTTACATCTTCATGACTTAATCAAGGATGATTGTATAGTTTTAAGAACTTAACCATTTCTTCTAGGTTTTTGATTTTGGTGGCATATAGTCTTTTGTAGTATTCTAGTATAATCCTTTGTATATCTATGATGTTGGTGGTAACTTCTTCTCTTTCATTTTGGATTTTATTTTTATTTTTATTTTTTTAAATAAATTTTTATTAATGGTAATGGGATGACATTAATAAATCAGGGTACATATATTCAAAGAAAACATGTCTAGGTTATTTTGTCATTAAATTATGTTGCATACCCCTCGCCCAAAGTCAGATTGTCCTTCGCCACCCTCTATCTAGTTCTCTGTGCCCCTCCCCCTCCCCCTAACTCTCCCCCTGTCCTCCCTCCCCCCACCCCTGGTAACCACCACACTCTTGTCCATGTCTCTTAGTCTCATTTTTATGTTCCACCAATGTATGGAATCATGTAGTTCTTGTTTTTTTCTGATTTACTTATTTCACTCCTTATAATGTTATCAAGATCCCACCATTTTGCTGTAAATGATCTGATGTCATCATTTCTTATGGCTGAGTAGTATTCCATAGTGTATATGTGCCACATCTTCTTTATCCAGTCTTCTATTGAAGGGCTTTTTGGTTGTTTCCATGTCTTGGCCACTGTGAACAGTGCTGCAATGAACATGGGGCTACATGTGTCTTCCCGTATCAACGTTTCTGAGGTTTTGGGGTATATACCCAGTAGAGGGATTGCTGGGTCATAAGGTAGTTCTATTTTCAGTTTTTTGAGGAACCACCATACTTTCCTCCATAATGGTTGTACTACTTTACAGTCCCACCAACAGTGAATGAGGGTTCCTTTTTCTCCACAGCCTCTCCAACATTTGCTATTACCCGTCTTGTTGATAATAGCTAATCTAACAGGGGTGAGGTGGTATCTCATTGTAGTTTAGATTTGCATTTCCCTAATAACTAATGAAGCTGAGCATCTTTTCATATATCTGTTGGCCATTTGTATCTCTTCCTGGGAGAAGTGTCTATTCATGTCCTCTTCCCATTTTTTTATTGGATTGTTTGTTTGTTTGTTGTTGAGTTTTATGAGTTCTTTGTAAATTTTGGAAATTAGGCCCTTATCTGAGCTGTTGTTTGAAAATATCATTTCCCATTTAGTTGGCTGTCTGTTTATTTTTATATCAGTTTCTCTTGCTGAGCAAAAACTTTTTATTCTGATGTAGTCCCATTCATTTATCTTTGCCTTCACTTCTCTTGCCATTGGAGTCAAGTTCATAAAATGTTCTTTAAAACCCAGGTCCATCAGTTTAGTACCTATGTCTTCTTCTATGTACTTTATTGTTTCAGGTCTTATATTTAGGTCTTTGATCCATTTTGAATTAATTTTAGTACACGGGGACAGGCTGTAGTCGAGTTTCATTCTTTTGCATGTGGCTTTCCAGTTTTCCCAACACCATTTGTTGAAGAGGCTTTCTTTTCTCCATTGTGTGTTGTTGGCCCCTTTATCAAAGATTATTTGACCATATATATGTGGTTTTATTTCTGGGCTTTCTATTCTGTTCCATTGGTCTGAGTGTCTATTTTTCTGCCAATACCATGCTGTTTTGATTATTGTGGCCCTATAATATAGTTTAAAGTCAGGTATTGTAATGCCCCCAGCTTCATTCTTTTTCCTTAGGATTGTTTTGGCTATTCGGGGTTTTTTATAGTTCCATATAAATCTGATGATTTTTTGTTCCATTTCTTTAAAAAATCTCATAGGGATTTTGATGGGAATTGCATTAAATTTGTATATTGCTTTGGGTAATATGGCCATTTTGATTATATTTATTCTTCCTATCCAAGAACAAGGAATATTTTTCCATCTCATTGTATCTTTTTCGATTTCCCTTAACAATGCTTTGTAATTTTCATTATATAGGTCCTTTACATTCTTTGTTATGTTTATTCCTAGGTATTTTATTTTTTTTGTTGCAATCCTGAAGGGGATTATTTTTTTGAGTTCGTTTTCTAATATTTCATTGTTGGCATAGAGAAAGGCTATGGACTTCTGTATGTTAATTTTGTATCCTGCGACCTTACTGTATTGGTTTATTGTTTCTAATAATCTTTTTGTGGAGTCCTTCGGGTTTTCGATGTATAGGATCATATCATCAGCAAAAAGTGATACCTTTACTTCTTCTTTTCCGATATGGATGCCTTTTATTTCTTTGTCTTGTCTGATTGCTCTGGCCAGAACTTCTAGCACCACGTTAAATAAGAGTGGAGAGAGTGGACAACCCTGTCTTGTTCCTGATTTAAGGTAGAAAGTCCTCAGTTTTATGCCATTTAAAATGATGTTGGCTGATGGTTTATCATATATGGCCTTTATCATGTTGAGATATTTTCCTTCTATACCCATTTTGTTGAGAGTCTTAAACATAAAATTGTGTTGTATTTTATCAAAAGCCTTTTCTGCATCTATTGATAAGATCATGTGGTTTTTGTTCTTTGTTTTGTTGATATGGTGTATTACGTTAACCGTTTTACGTATGTTGAACCATCCTTGAGATTCTGGGATGAATCCCACTTGATCATGATGTATTATTTTTTTAATATGTTGTTGTATTCGGTTTGCCAGTATTTTGTTTAGAATTTTAGCATCTGTATTCATTAGAGATATTGGTCTGTAGTTTTCTTTCTTTGTGCCATCCTTGCCAGGTTTTGGTATGAGGGTTATGTTGGCCTCATAAAATGTGTTTGGAAGTATTGGTTCTTCTTCAATTTTTTGGAAGACTTTGAGTAGAATAGGAACCAAGTCTTCTTTGAATGTTTGATAGAATTCACTAGTATAACCGTCTGGGCCTGGACTTTTATTTTTGGGGAGGTTTTTAATAGTTTTTTCTATTTCCTCCCTGCTGATTGGTCTGTTTAGGCTTTCTGCTTCTTCATGAGTCAGTCTAGGAAGGTTGTATTGTTCTAGGAATTTATCCATTTCTTCTAGATTGTTGTATTTGGTGGCATATAATTTTTCATAGTATTCTACAATAATTCTTTGTATATCTATGATGTCTGTGGTGATCTCTCCTCTTTCATTTTGGATTTTATTTATTTGAGTCCTGTGCCTTTTTTCCTTGGTGAGTCTTGCCAAGGGTTTGTCAATTTTGTTGATCTTTTCAAAGAACCAGCTCCTTGTTTTATTGATTTTTTATAGTTTTTCTGTTCTCTATTTCATGTATTTCTGCTCTGATTTTTATTATCTCCTTTCTTCGGCTGGTTTTGGGTTGTCTTTGTTCTTCTTTTTCTAGTTCCTTAAGGTGTGAAGTTAAGTGGTTTACTTCGGCTCTCTCTTGTTTGTTCATATATGCCTGAAGTGATATGAACTTTCCTCTTATTACTGCTTTTGCTGCATCCCAGAGATTCTGATATGTCATATTGTCATTTTCATTTGTCTGTATATATCTTTTGATCTCTGCGCTTATTTCTTCTTTGACCCATTCATTTTTTAGAAGTATGTTGTTTAGTTTCCACATTTTTGTGGGTTTTTCCCCCTCTTTTTTGCAGTTGAATTCTAGTTTCAAGGCTTTATGATCAGAAAATATGCTTGGTACAATTTCAATTTTTCTAAATTTGCTGATATTGTCTTTGTGGCCCAACATATGGTCAATTCTTGAGAATGTTCCATGTACACTAGAGAAAAATGTATACTCTGTCGCTTTGGGATGAAGTGTCCTGTAGATGTCTATCATATCCAGGTGTTCTAGTATTTCGTTTAAGGCCACTATGTCTTTGTTGATTCTCTGTTTGGATGACCGATCTAGAGCCGTCAGCGGTGTATTGAGGTCTCCAAGTATGATTGTGTTTTTGTCAGTTTTTGTTTTAAGATCAATAAGTAGCTGTCTTATGTATTTTGGTGCTCCTTGGTTTGGTGCATATATATTAAGGATTGTTATGTCTTCTTGATTCAACTTCCCCTTAATCATTATGAAATGACCATTTTTGTCTCTGAGTACTTTTTCTGTCTTGTAGTCAGCATTGTTTGGTATAAGTATAGTGGTCCCTCATCTATTATGGGGGTTAGGTTCCAGAACCCTCCATGATAGGTGAAAATCTGCAAAGTAGCGACCTTATATTTATTTTATTATTTAATATATTTTAAGGCTACAGTCACTGAGCCAATCAGCGCCCTGGATACAGAACGCAGTGCTCTGGTTGGTTGCCTCCCATCCATCAGCCAATAGTTTGCCATGTATATGTTCTCACCTGGGCAAACTAGCTTAAGTGGAAGTGGCTGTAGTTGCATTTTTCATACATGTGAGTCTTTGTCTACTCATCTGCTGTATGCTATGTATTTTATTTTGATTTAATATTCTTTTAATACATTTTAATTAATATTTTAATATATTTTTATATTGTTTTCAATTTTTTTGGTCTAGAAAATGCTTATTTTACCACAAAATAATTAAGAAATATATAAAAATCCCTTTATACTGAACAATCCTGTAATATAGTGAAAAATCTGTGATACAAAATTAGATATATTTAAAAATATGTGATACAGTGAGACAGCACAAAGTGAACCATAATATAGTAAGGGACAACTGTATGGCTGCATCTGCTTTTCTTTGTATATTATTTGCTTAGTGAATTGTTTTCCAACCTTTCACTTTGAGTCCATTGTTATCCCTGCAGCTTAGATATGTATCCTAAAGGCAGCATAATGGTTGAGTTTTGTTTATGATCCAATCTCCTACTCTGTGCCTCTTTATTGGTGAGTTCAGTCCATTTAAATTTAGGGTAATTATTGATGCATAAGGATTTTCTATAGCCATTTTATCTTTTGTTTTCTGATAGTTCTGTGCTTCTTTTTGGTCTTTTCCTTTGTGTTTCATTTGTTTTTCTTTGGTGGTATTCTATACTTCTTTCTTCTGTTTCTGCCTTTTTAAACTATATATTTCAGTTTTGGCTTTTTTGTGGGTGGTTACTATTAGGTTATTGAAAAAAAAGTTTCATATATGTAATAATCTTTTGTCTTATGAATACTTCTGCCCTCCATTCTTCTTTGCTAATTCAGACCTTTATCACCTCCTCTTTTATGTTTTAGTTGTCAGAGATTATCCTTATTTATATTGTAAGCTTATTGGAGTTCTTGTAGTTTTATGATGTTTTGTTTTTTGTATCAGGTAAAGTAACCTCCTGAGTATTTCCCATAGTAGGGCTTTTCTGGTGATAAATTCCCTCAGCTTCTGTATATTGGGAAAAGTCTTTATTTCTTCTTCATATGCAAAGGATAACTTTGATGCGTATATTATTCTTAGCTGGTAATTCCTCTCTTCTAGTACTTTGAGTGTTTGGATCCACTCTCTTTCTGTCCACTCATTTCTGCTAGGAAGTCTGATGATAATCTGATGGGCTTTCCTTTATATGTTGTCTTGTTTTATCTGGCTTCCTTGAGGATTCTTTCTTTGTTGTTAATTTTTCACAGTTTTAACACAATGTGCCTTGGAGAAGGCCTCTTTGGGCTGAGGTAACTAGGTGTTCTGACTGCTTCTTGGATTCAAGGGTTTAGCTCTTTACATAGGTTTGTGAAGTCCTTATCAATTATTTATTTGAATATATTCTTTATTTCCTTCTCCTTTTTTTTTCTTCTGGAATGCCTGTTATTCTTATATTGCTCTTTCTGAGGGAGTCAAATAATTCTTGTAGAGCTCTATCTTTTTTAAAATTTTATTCTTGAGTCTTGCTCTTCTTCCCTATGCATCATATTTAGATCCCTGTTTTCGATGTCGCTTATTCTTTCCTCTATTTGGCCAGTTCTATTAGCTAGTTCTTATTAATTTCATTTATTGAGTTCTTCATTTCCAGAATTTCTGTTTGGTTCCATTCTGCTAATTGCATCTGATGTATTCCTTATTCCAGCTATTGTATTCTTCATTGCTGACTGATTTTTTTTAAAGAGAGAGGGAGAGAGACATAGAGAAAGAGAGACAGTAAGGGAGAAAGATGAGAAGCATCAACTCATAGTTCTAGCACTTTAGCTATTCATTGATTGCTTCTCATGTGTGCCTTCACTGGGGTGCTCCAGCTGTGCCAGTGTCCCCTTGCTCAAGCCAATGACCTTAGGCTTTTCATGCCAGCAACCTTTTGGCTCAAGTTGGCAAACATTGGGATTGTGTGGATGGTCCCCCACTCAAGTCAGTGACCCCTAAGTTGATAAGTCCAACTCTCAGAGCCAGTGACCTTGGGGTTTTGAACCAGCAATCTCAGCGTTCTGGTTAACACTTTATCTACTGTGCCAGCACTGGTTAGGCCTGACTGATTCTTTTTTATGGTTTCCATCTCTTTGTGTAAATTCTCACTTAGTTCATTAATTCCTCCCTTAAGTTCATTGAACATTTTTATAACCAATGTTTAGAACTCTGATCTGATAGATTGCTTGCTTTGATTTTGTCAGGCTGTTTGTGTCTGTTTCTATGTATTAGGTAGATCTGCCATATCTCCTAGTCTTGACCTTATGTAGAAGGTGTCATGTGAGGCCCAGTGACACAATCTCCCTGGTCACCTGAGCCAGGTGCTCCAGGGGTGTCCCTCAGGTGTGGTGTGTGTACCTTCCTGTTGTAGTTTAGCCTTGATTGTTATTGTCACATCAGTGGATGGGATTGACCCACAGACTGACTGGCTGTGAGGATTGACCATGACTGCAGTGGACAAGCTGCTGTGTGGGGGCTGATCCAGAAAGTGTGATTTGCTTTAGCAAGGCTCTTATCCTTGTGGCACTCACCCTTTGTATGTGTATTTGTGGAGCTAATTGGATGGTGTATTATGAAGGTGGTCACTGTGTATCAGTTCCAGTGCCTCTCAGGAGGTACTCCAGGGCAAGCCAAGGTCAGCTGCTGCCTGTGCTTAACCCAGGGCCACCTGGTAGAATCTACAAAGTGATCTTCAGTTGTTAGCTGCCTGTTCTGGACTTGGAGGCATCTGGGAGATGTTATGCTGTGAACTGAGTTCTGGGTTTGGGGACACTTAACAAGAGTTATAGAGCAAGCTGAGGTCAGCCACTGCTTATAGGGGTTTGTGGACCTTTGAGAGATTTTAGGAATGTTGGCAGCATGCACTGAGGCCAGCTGCTTGTATGAGCAGCAGCTGAAAGAGGTTCTGGCTGCGCATGTGTTTTGGATGGGATGGGGTCTCAAGGAATCACCAAGATGGGGCGAGCAGTGTTTTCTGGGTTAATGGAGACTCAGATTTTGTGCTTGCCTTCATCTTTCAGCTGTGTGTGTGTGTGGGAAGAGAAGGCTCAACAAAGGTACAATGACTCTTGCTAGTACTTCTATCCTGGAGAGAGCTGCCTTCTGGCCCTTGTTCTGAAGCCAGACAATTCACTTCTTTCCTGTATGTCTCTGGTACTTTTTAAGTTGCTGTTTTTTTGCTGAGACTTAAGGTGAAAGTGAGTGAGTCTGTGCTTAGAATTTTGCAGAAGATGCCTGGGTCTACAGCAGCCCTTCCTTTCACCTGAATGGAATCCCCACTGATTTTCACAGCCAGGTGTGTGAGGACTCTTTTCCTGGTACTGGTGCTCCTGGCTCCAGATTCTGCTGTGGTGCTGGGACCCCTTGCTCCTCAAGTGGGACCTCTGTAGCCAAGATATCCCTCCTAATTCTTAACTGCCACATGTGGGTGTGGGACCAGCCCATTTTTGCATCTCTGCTCCTCCTACCAATCTTGATGTGGCTTTTTCTTTTTATCTTTAGTTATTGGAGTTCTGTTTAGCTAATCTTCAGGTGCTCCCCAAGAGTTGTTCTATGATTTAGTTGTAATTTTGGTGTGGTTGTGGGGGGAGGCAAGCACAGTGTTTATCTGCTTTGCCATCTTGGCTGGAAGTAGGAGTTCTGCAATAAAATTCCATTCAAATATTATGGAGTTAGTGGAAGTTTATAAGTTATTTAAAAATCAGAAAACAGACTAATATACAATCAATCAACATGAATGAGCTTCCAGAGAATAAATGCTGAACATGAGCAGAAATAGGAAAAGAAGAACTAAAACTTGGTGATAGACAAAAATAAAACAACAACCTCAGCTTTCTGTCTTTTACTTACATTTATTGTAAAAGTGAATTAAGATGAAGGAGGTT
The DNA here is from genome assembly GCF_036850995.1 of Saccopteryx leptura. Lineage (NCBI taxonomy): Eukaryota > Metazoa > Chordata > Mammalia > Chiroptera > Emballonuridae > Saccopteryx > Saccopteryx leptura. The sequence continues at coordinate 10,462,032 of NC_089509.1, read as the reverse complement.
ATTGCTTCCTGTAATGCCATAAATCACTAACTATTAAAATGTCCCTGAGCACTGTGCTATCAGGCTTCAGGTCACCATTCCCATAGTATGTTTTATGGACTAACACCTTGATTTCTAATATTGTTCAACCCACAAAACGGCTCTATGGTTGAAATAAGTTTGAAATGCTGCATACTGTTTCCACCTTTTAGAAAACTATGATGCATGTTAACATAATAAACTCCCCAAGAAGTCTTGCAATAGAAAAACTTTAACTTTGACCAAGTGTTTCACAAAGGTATTTGACTATAGATACCATTTGACACCTGTGGAACACTGGTGTTCCCAAGGAAGCCTGTCTGAGCAGCAGTGCTCTAGATGACTATGCTCGCTGGTTATGCAAAAGGGTCTCGATCTCTACACTTAGATGTAGTCCATCTCCCAGGGTTACATCTGGGAAAGGAGTTCATGCACAATCCTGTGTGTATGTAGACTGACACAGTGGCAATGCTGTCTGGTGCAGAATGGGCCAGAACAGTGAGGAGAAATATTATGGTCTATATTAAGAGTCGATCTCCTAAATGCAAGTTGAAAAATAAAGTGTTGCTACAGAGAGACCCTCAGTTGTCTTTTCTAAGTAATCTATGATGTGTCCCCTCTTTGAAAGCAATCCTCCACCCCTGTAGGTCCCAGAGCTAAGTGTAACATTCTTAACATGGGCTACAAGTGACTACCACTCTGGCTTGAGCCCACCTCCTCATGCTTGTCTCCCATTTCTCTTTCTGTGCCCCAACCTTTCTGACATTCTTTCAGATCTTTCAGAGGTCAAGATTTCTCCTTCAGTGCCTCCTACTGGCTCATCTCTATGAACCCCTCTTTGCCACTTCTGACTTTTGTGAGAATCTTGTCCTATAGTCCCCAGATCAGATCAGGTCCTCTGTAGAACAGTGTAGTTTTGCTTGGTAGCATTTATTGCAAATGATTCATTATATTTGGGGATATTTGTTAATATTGTATTGGGATATAACATACATCCAGTAAAGTACTTGATCCTGATGAATGTTTGCATGTGTGTAAATCCAAGGAACAATGACCCAGACCAAGCTATCGAACATTTCCAACATCACAGAAGGCTGTGCCCCCTTCTACACAAATGATTCTTTTTTCTAACTTTTTTTTTTTACCATAGGCTAGTTTTTCTTTCTTCTTTTTTTTTATTTAGTGAAAGGAAGGGAGGCAGAGACAGAATCCTGCATGAGCCCTGGCCACTGAGATCCACCCAGAAGGCCCACTAGGGGGTAATGCTCTGCCCATCTGGGGCCCTTGCTCTGTTGCAATCAGTGCTATTCTTTAGCACCTGAGGCGGAAGCTATGGAGCCATCCTCAGTATCCGGGCCAACTCGCTCTAATTGAGCCATGGCTGCAGGAGGAGAGGAGAAGCAAGAGGGGGAGGGGTGGAGAAGCAGATGGCTGCTTTTCCTGTATGCTCTGACTGGAGATCAAATCCAGGACATCCACACACCGGGCTGATGCTCTACCACTGAGCCAACCAGCCAGGGCACCATAGGCTAGTTTTTCTATTTTTCACCTTCTTGTAGATGCACATCATTTTGACTATGGCATAGACCCAGATTGTTGTATGTCGCAGTATTATATTTTGATTATTGTAGCATTCCACTGTATGAATGTACTACAGTCTATTCATTCTAAATATTTTTTACTCTCTTCCTGTCTATACTGTAAAATTAATAAAGCTGCAGAGAATATGTCTGTGTTATTGACTAGGTCATCTTTGTGCCTTGTATGGCACCTGGCAAAGAGAAGGAACCATACTTTTTGTTGAAAAGTTGAGGTTTTGTATGTTATCGGTGTAGGCATTAATCCTTTTTATTAGCTAAAACAGTTCTTGCATTTTATGGGTGAAGACCCAAGACCTGAAACATAAAGAAATGACACTAATGTTAAAACAGATCCTCAGGTCCAACACAGCTGTACCCAAGAAAATGCCACAGATTTCCCCTAAATCAGCAGCAGCTAGGAACAGGCAGGGAAGGACTTTTCTACAAGTTTCATAGGGAGCACGGTCTGCTGACACTTTGATCTTAGACTTCTAGCCTCTGGAACTCTGACAATAAATTTCTATTGCTTTAAGACACTGAGCTCATTGTATCTTGTTATGGCAAAGCTAGGAAGCTAATAAAGAGCATAGGAAGAAGGAAAATCAGAGGTCTCCTCACTCTCCTACTGGCCGGTTACATCTTTGTGGTGCCCTTGAGAATGCACCTCTCAGGTCTTCCACTGCAGCCAGTGCAACTTTCCAAAGGCCCAGGGGCTGTGTTCTGATCCCTCCTTGTACTTACACCAGGCCCTTGCTTCCCCTGATTCACTGACAGAGCCAGGAATGGTGCTTGGAATTCTTCTGGGAAGCTTTGACATGAGGACTTCTTTTTTCATCTGCTTAACTTCCTTCTTGAATGGGAAAAAGGGGCTGGGGTGGCTGCAATGGGTGCTATTGCCCTTTCAACCTCAGTGATGCAAGTGACCCACCAAAGAAGTTGGAGCATTTTGCCACAGAGCTGTACACATGCCTGACTCAGAATGCAGAGAGGCTGAAAATCTGTGAAGGCTAGAAGAACTGCCCTATACCTCTAGGGTGTGCAAGGGGATCAGTGCCACAGGGTGGTGGCTGCAGGGGCATCTGGTGCCCTACATTTCAAGCATAGTAGAGGCTGCTTCCCTTTTTTATCTTTCCAAACTTCACAGATTCACACACCCTAACCCAGAATCACACAGGAAAGGGGGTTCTGCTAAATGTAGTTCCCTCCTACTTGAAGTTCCACAGTACATACCGCCAATGTTGACCCTCTGTACTGTTTCTGCAGATAAGCTCTTCCAGCATTTTTCTTGGAGTGTGTAAGCCTGGCTACTGTTCTCCTAGTAAAAGACAGGAGACAGGAGGGGGCCTTAGTCATTAACCATTAACCATCTCTAACCCCTCGCTTAGGGCTCAGAACCTCATCCATGACCCCACTTGGCTAGGGGCTCTAGAGTTAGAATTCTGGCCCTTTCAGTGTCTCCAGAGAATAATCCTCTGATTTATAGTGGGACTCAGGGCATTAGTGACCCAACTGTAAAATATGGGGGTGGGGGTTAGTGATGTGTCCACTTGCTCTAATAGAGGCTTTCAGACGTGTCCCTGTGGTCATACTGGAACCTTATTCCTGTTCTCAAGTTGCCCGGTACCTCAGCCCTAAGGCTTTAGGAGTTCCAGGTGGTTAACTGCTTCCCACCATTGCCCCAAGCAGGCTCTGAGATTTCAATACTCCTCCCTTTTGCAAAGCCAGATTTCAGCCCTCTACCTGTTTGCCCACTTCCAAAAAATTGTTGACATTTTTTATTTGCAGTCACCCATTTTCAGTCACTCTTGTCTTTCTTGTTGTCATTATGGTCCTTACAGGTTGAACTTTAAAAATATATATATTTTCCTTAAATTATGAATATGTACAACAAGTGAATAAATCCAAAAATGTAAAGAATTAAAAATAAATACCTTCTTCCTATTTTAGTTGTGTCTCAGGAGGAAGTGGCCATCAGTATGTGTATTCAACCCACCATTTTAAACAAGGTTTTACACTCACTCTGCAGCACCTGTCTTCTGGCCTCATTCCCCAGCATCCAAGGAAATCCTGCTGTGTGACCTCCTAGGCCCAGGTGAATGCACTCTTTGCAGTCCTCATTTTTTTTCCTTCTTTTTTTAAAGACTTTATTTATTTATTTAATTTTCAGAGAGGAGAGAGATAGAGAAGGGGGAGAAGCAGGAAGCATCAACTCCCATATGTGCCTTGGCCAGGCAAGCCCAGGGTTTTGAACCAGTGACCTCATTGTTCCAGGTGTCGCTTTTTCCCACTGCACCACCACAGGTCAGGCTGCAGTCCTCATCTTTTGAACCTCTCTTCACTATGCTCTCTCCATGGCCTCAATTCCCATGTTTATATGATGTTTTGTAAATCTTCCGTCTTAATTTGTGTTAGATCAGCCTTCCTTGTTGCAAGTAACAGAAACCTGATTTAAGTTTAAGAAAAAAAGGGGTATTTATTAGTTCATATGTGTAACTGAGGACTCCACTGAGATGCTCAAAAGCTGTGCTCCCTTAGGAATTTGTTTCTTTCCTCATCTCTTAACTCTACTTTTCTCCACATTGACCTTGTTCTCAGACAGTTCCTTTCTAGCTGGTAACAAACTAGACACTGGATGCTCCATGATTTCATGGTCCCCAGTGCCTCAAGTCTCCAGAGGAAGAGGATGTCTCTTTCTCCGCAGCTGGGGTGATGTCCTTGTAGAGCATGCGGCTTTGCCAGGCCTGCCTAGGGCCTCTCTGGACCCTGGTGGAGGGTGTGGAAGTCCACCTTATTCTGAACCGCAGGAGCTGAACAGGATTGCTATGGCATATGAAGGAAAAGAGAGTCACCAAGAGACAGGTGGGCTGGGAGAGGGTAGTGAAGGGAAGGAGCTACTGCACTCCTTTGATCAGTTTGAATTTTAACAGCTAGATCCAGGCATCAGGGTTTTCATCCTGGCTCTGTGGGCTTCTTCTTCTTCTTTTGTTTTATGTAGTGAGAGGAGGGGAGGCAGAGACAGACTCGCATGCCCCCCGACCAGGATCCACCCAGCAAGCCCACTAGGGGGCGATGCTCTGCCCATCTGGGGCATTGCTCAATTTCTCAGCGCCTGAGGTGGATGCCATTGAAGCCATCCTCAGCACCAGGGCCAACTTCTCCAAACAAGCCATGGCTGCACGAGGAAAAGAGAGAGAGAGAGAGAGAGAGAGAGAAGAAAGAGTAGGAAGGGTGGAGAAGCAGGTGGGCACTTCTCCTGTGTGCCCTGATGGGGAATGGAACAGGGACTTCTATACGCTGGGCCGACGCTTTACTACTAAGCCAAGACTAAGCCAAGATGCCAGGGCTCTGTAGGCTTCTTACCCCTTGCCTACAAAAAGTCGAAGCTTGACTCATAAGGCTCTCCAGCTGCCATAGTCTTCATTTTAATTATCTATATAATGAACATATGAAGTAGATCCTTTTGAAGGTGTCTGTGGGCAGAGTCCGCGGGTCTGGATTCATATTGGATGGGCTATGGGCATGTCCATCTTCTCGGGACTGCTTCGATGGTGTGTGGCCTGTGCAGTCTCGGTGTCCCCCTGCAAAGAGATCCTCACACTTGATTTAATGGTCTGCTGTCACCATCCTGAAACTCTTTATCATTTTATATTTAAATTCATGTTTTGTAAGCGACATCTGGCAAGACGTTAGAGCAGGGGTCCCCAAACTTTTTACACAGGGGGCCAGTTCACTGTCCCTCAGACTGTTGGAGGGCCGGACTATAAAAAAAAAATGAAAAAATCCTTATGCACACTGCACATATCTTATTTTAAAGTAAAAAAATAAAACGGGAACAAACACAATATTTAAAATAAAGGACAAGTAAATTTAAATCAACAAACTGACCAGTATTTCAATGGGAACTATGCTCCTTTCACTGACTACCAATGAAAGAGGTGCCCCTTCCGGAAGTGCGGCGGGGGCCGGATAAATGGCCTCAGGGGGCCGCATGCAGCCCGCGGGCCCTAGTTTGGGGACCCCTGCGTTAGAGCATATGTGTGAGGAAAGAAAGCGAGCTTAGTCTGGGTGTCCATTGTGCCCGTCATCTCGTTCTCTTAAAGAGCTCTCAATGGCTCACGAGCACAGAATACCGGTGAGCCCATGACTGTCAGGTTTCAGTGAGACTCCCAAGTGCACACAGGGTAAGCCTATTACCTATGATTGATTTTCCCTTTGAGCCGGAACTTGCTTTGAACGCAGGAAGAAGGCAGTGGCATACCAAGAAACACGAACTACAGGCAACACGACCAAATTCTTTCTTATATTCTTTCTCTTTATCAGCCAACCACTTATGCTGCAAATTATGGCAGAAGAAAAGAGAATTAATTCCTTTTCCTTTCAGTACTTCTTCACTCATCAAGTCAAAGGTAGAGAGTGCTGCTAGAATGCACATATTAAGCACAATAAAAACAGTTGAGATAGTTTTGAGCAGCATTTTCACTGTTCTGGTCAGAGCAAAATACATGGATATGCAGGTACAAGCTAAAAAATAACAAACCGTGTAATTTTGGCTATTCTACCTAAGAGTTAAAATGCTTTAATTTGCATTTAAAACTGACATCACACAATATAAAAATGGTAAAATTTATACTAATAAGTTACAATTATTATTTTTTGCTTAGAAGGCCCTTAAGTAACAAATTAAAAAATCACAACAAGTTCAGAGACAGATGAAAAAGAAAGGGAAAAGCTTTATATTTTAGTACCTTTAATGGCACTTTTTCTGCTGTTGGAACAAGAGACACCACATTTTCATTTTGCACTGGACCCTGATAAGTTATGTAGTCAACTCTGCATCAGCAAAGGACCTTGCTCTCAGGACCTTGGTCTCTATCACTGGATTGTTTCAAGAATGAACAGTGCTTGGCACTTAGCAATCACTCAACAAACATGAACTTTTATTATAAAGACGAGTTAGTATAAGTACATCTGTAGGTGATTTGGTGATCAAACTTAAATTTCCCTTAATTATGACTTTATATAAACCAAGTTAATTAGCTAGTATCCTATCTTGTACTTTTTCTATGTCTACGTATGATAAGATTATTTCACTGTAATTTGTTATGGACTCACTTCATTTACCATTTAGATGACACCATTGGAATTAGTCAGCAGAAGAGTTTAGTCAGTGGCAGAACAAATAAAGTCAGGAAAAATATTTTAGAAATAGAACATTTCAATTTTTCAATTCAAATAAAAGCTGAGGGGTAAAGATGAAGAAGCTATTGTTTATGTGAAAAAAAAAACCCCAAAAGATTATTTGCCATTTTCCAACAACAGATGGCGATGTCGCTAAGCAAATGGAGAACATTGTTCCTTGTTAGAGAATTTCTGTGATCAAAGTGTGAGGCAGCAAAGCTCTAAACAACATATTGAAAACAAGGAATATTTTAATTAGGTGTTAATAACTGAATATCAAATCCTTGTCTTCCACCTAACTTACAACAGTGTTATGACAGCTAATTAATAAGCGATTGCAAAGGAAATGATTAATTATTTTCAGTAATAATTAGAATAGTTTACATGCTTATAATCATAAAATGATTTTCAAAAGTGGATAGATGCAAATGCAAAGCAAGTTACTGTTCTGCTGTTGCAAGGACATTGTGGCACCTCTTTTAGGAAGATTTCTATTATTCCATACTGCCTGGTTTTTTTTTAAGCAAGTACCATCATGAATTTGTTCCATCAAGTTGCATTCTAGCCATGGACTATAAAATCATATATGTGAATATTTCTTTAAAGGGTCCTTGTCTTACTTATTTGAAATTATGTACATAAGGGTAAATGTGAAAGCTTCCTCATGTGGGGAATTCTTTGGAAAGATCTCACCCATAGAACAAACCCAAACAAAATCCTGGACCAGAGGAATAAAGCTTCCCCCTCAAGTCTTGGTGTCTAGCGTCTGATTCTCATCTATAAAAACAAAACTAAAAAGCAAGTATATAACCCCAAATTTCTCCACCTTCTCCTTCTCATTCCATATTTCAAATCCCTTTGAACTGCTTCATGTCTTCAGGATAGAATGAAATCCCTTGCTCTGGAAGGAAGCCACAAAAGATAGATTTGAAGACCTTTTTCTTTCCTTTCTGCCAGTAGCAGAGCTAATGCAGTTTACTTATTAGATGAGTCACCATGGATACTGATGCACTCAAGCCAAATCTCCCCGAGTGAAGGGAATTGAAGAATTGAGGCAATTATCCTCAATTTAAATAAACAAAGTCCCCCTCTTTTTGTTTTGGTTACCTGAATTTTTTAGGTGAATGTCTAATTTTAGTTTTGCATTGTTAGAGGTGATGCTGGCCTCGACTCTTCTATTAAATCTGCTAGCAGAGCTCTGGGCTTCTTTGCTATGAAGCACTTTAGGAGCACGAACCAAAAGCAAATGTACTCCTGTGCTCTCTGTTCTATCATCCCACGCATTTCTACCTAGCATTTGGGCAGACAGTGAGAATAACTCAGATCTAGGAGGAAATATTTCTGAATACAACATTCAGATCTGGAAATGGTTGCTCCGAAAGACCATATATTTTCTGTCAGACAAAGACATTCATAATACCGTGTCCTTTCTAACAATGTGGCCCCCAACATGTCCATGTGTTTTTCCACTGGCCCCTGTCCAAGCCACAACCTGTACGGGCACTTCCAATTGGGATTTTATGGTTGGTCTTGGTTGCCTCTCCTAATCATCTTTCTTCTCAGGCCACGTCCCAATTTAGTCAGTCAGTGTGAATTCCCTCATTTTATTACCTCAAACTTAATGCTGATGAGCCTTCTAGGGAGGTAGAAAAGCTTTGTAAGCATAAGGCATGACTGTTATTTCCAAATAATAAGTTATATTATTGTCACTTAATATCCATATTCAGTGTCATAATAATTTAGCATTTTTTGTCTGTAAGCCACTGTTGTTAAGATTCAAAGAGAACCACCCTGGTGATGGTAATTGCTATAGTATCAGCCCCAAATGACTGTAATCTGCATTTTTTTTTTCATAGTGTGCATATATGAAGACTGCTTTGGCCATTATATTTTGCTTTGTGTCTCAGCCTTGAGGGTCCTATAGCTACCTCCTAATTTCTTCCCACCCTTGCCAGCAAGAGATCATGTTCAAAGGTGAAGTATTTGTCTGACTGGACAGTAGTCTGTGGGCAGAAAAGCTATGTGACAGTTGATGGACCTGGGTTTGAATCGCATTCTTACACAGTGATGTATTTCTTGTGACTACAGCTTAGCTTCCCTGAACTTCAATTTTTGTTTCTGTGAAACAGCAATAATAATACAGATCTTGAAGAGCAGTGATTGGAAGTAACTTATGTAAAGTATCTGGCATGAGGTGGGTGTTTAATGGTAGCCATTTTTAGAACTGCTCTTCCTGCAACAGGAGCAGATATTTTTACTCTATTACTATGATACTTCATTCTCCTTTCTCTACCGTCACAGGATTTTGTCCATCAGTGTATATTTTCTGAAAATATGGGAGCCCACCACTGTAGGGAACACAAATGTCATGTGCTGCTGTGTCTCTGCCTTTAATGAATTGTTATGCTGTTAAGAAGAGGCATGAATAAGTGTAATAATAATACCTAATATAGACTGGGGATTTTACTCTGTGTCGTGCTTTGTGCTAAATGCTTTATGAACTGGATCTCATTTTGTCATCACGACAATTCGTTAAACAAACACACTTATTGTCCTTATTAAACAGGTGAGAGAAGTGGGTCTCAGAGAGGTTAGGAGACTTGCCCAAGTTCAAGATTACACAATGAAGGGCTGTAGAACTAGGACAGTGATGGGCAATCTTTTGAGCTTGGTGTATCAAAATTCGCCAAAAAACTGAGCATACTCGGGTGGTGTGTCACTTCGAGAAAAAAACAATAATTTTGTGATATTTATAATTTAAATAACAAAAATGTATAATTGTAATATATAACTATTTATTAAACCAATTATTTAACTTAGCTGCTTAGTGATTTTTTTGTTCAGCGATCAACCAGTTTCTTTTGTTGGTCTTGATATTATTTAATTTGTGTGGGGTGCCATGAACTAAGATAAGTAAGGGGGAGGGGGAATTCTTTAACTAACCTGCCTATTAGTGACTTTTTTGTTGCTGAATTTCATTGGCTAAATCTTCAATTGAAGGTTGGTATTTTGTACACTTCAAGCCCAAGCAAGTGCTACTAACTTCATATGTCAATCTGTTTCTTTTGTTGGTATTATTTAATGCTGAGAATAAGGTCTCACAAAAGTACGTAGAGGGAAAAATTGTGAGTAAAGCCATTGCTATATTTTTCAGGGTGCTAAAAGTGTCTTGGTATTCGGTTCCAGGCACTCCAAATTTCCTGTTCATAGTGGCACTCCTCTTGATTCTCCAAGCGCCACCTTTCCAGATTCTCAAGCTTTGACCTCAAGTCGACAGACACCTGAGCCCAGATACTGTCTAGAAATTCTGCAAGTTGCATCTTATGTAAATTAAGATGGCTGCTGCTATTTCTAATGGTGGGAAATGGCACTCATAGCACAGGCCCTCGCCTCTCTCAGCCTCCCCCTCACTTATCTCAGTAATGATGGTCAATTAGAAATCCACGACACCCCAAAACAGTAGATTGGATGATGGTTGCTGTGGTTATGTGATTGCTGGTAATGGCGATCACAGGGCCCCCAGACATGCGTCCCCCGCTGCATTCCACTGCTCCCTGCTCCACCAGCCGGAAGTGAGGTCAAAGATCCCCTAACGGCCTAACCGGAAGTCCCAGAACTAGACGCTCTGTGCTGGAGTTCTGTTGTTTTGGCCTACAGACCTCCGGCACAGAGTGTCTACACTACAGCAAATGTTTTATCCTCGGCTACTGCACCTGGCTGTGCAGGAGCTGAGGATGAAACGTCCTTCTTGGCATGCGGCCCCATACTTCTCTGGTATGCAGCCGCATGCGGCCGCGTGTCATTGAAAATGGCTACACGTGTCAGTGCTGACATGTGTGTCATAGGTTCACCATCACAGAACTAGGACTTACACTCAGGCCATCTGACTCTAGAACCTGAGCCTTTAACCAGTCTACTTACTTGTTCACATGGGCAGTATTAAGCGGTGTAAACAAGAAGCAGCCCGCTTGCAGAAAATGGAGAGATCATCATAGGACGGAACCCGCTTGAAGAGAGTATTCCTTTATCTGAGTCTCTCAAGGTTATCATTATTTATTTACTCTATTATTGAAGTATAAGTGACATGTCATACGACATTTGTTTCAGGTGTACCACACAGTGATTTTACATATGTATACATTATAAAATGATCATCATAATAAGTCTAGTAATCATCTGTCATCATACAAAGTTAATGCACAATTATTGATGCTATTCTCCATGCTGTACATTATATCCCATGACTTTATTTATTTCCCGATATGGAATTTTCACTCTTGATCTCTTTCATTCAGCCCATTCCCCTCCTCTCTGGCAATCAACAGTCTGTTCTCCGTATCTATGACTCTGGTTTTGTTTTGTTTTATCTGTTTGTTTTGTTTTTTAGATTCCACATATAAGTGAAATTATTCTTTTTTATGTCTGAGTAGTATTCCATTGTGTGTGTTCTTTATCCATTTATCCATTAATGTACACTTAGGTTGTTTTCATATTTTGGCTACTGTAAATAATGTGGGGTCCATGTATGTTTTTGAGTTAGTGTTTTCATTTTCTTCAGACAGATACCTAGAAGTGGAATTGCTGGATACAGTAGTTCTATTGTTGTTTTTTGAGGCACCTCTATACTGTTTTGCATAGTAGCCACACCAATTTACATTCCCAACAAGAGTGCGCAAGGTTCCCTTTTCTCTTGATCCTCACCAACACCACACAAAACTATCTTTAAAAGGTGATAGTTAATGGTAAAATGTAACAGTCACAAGAAAGTGAATTAGAAGTTCTTCATGAAACCACATGTCCATCATTTTTCTGTTTGGGTTTATGCCAGGGACTGAATTTTCCCAAGTAATTCACAGCTGGTCAAGGTGTCCCTGCATCCTGTGATCTCATTTCTCTTACATCAATCATTTGGATTTCATTGTTTAAAGAAGCAAGGCATTTTTGTCCTGGAAAGAATGCCAGGAGTCCTATTGTAAACTCTGGGGAAAGGATGTGAATTGACCAAAGAAGACACAGTGGCTCAGCTAGAAATCAGGCCTCCTGATTGCCCACTGGTCCTCTTTCCCTTTTCCACATTGGGGCCCTGTTTTTTATAACATCACTGATGGGGGTATAGGTTTTATAAAAATTCTTCCAGCTCCATTTCAAGTGCTTAGTGTATAGGCTAATTTACTACACATTTCTTCCCAGATACTTTTCCTCGCCCAGTCAAGGAAGTAAATACTTACCAAAATGCATCATTGGACAGTCTGCATCTCTCTCAACAAAACGATACTCTATTGTCTTGCTTACAGCCAAATACTCGGTAGAGCAAAAATAGGTTTAACAGTTGTGAGCATGCAAAACAGAGAGTTGATTCTTGTATTATTATTTATTTGTTAATGACTGCATTTTTCCACTTGAACAACTGTAAACCTACTTTAGCTCCACCCTGTACAAAATGCTGAGGGTCTCCTCTCTCCCACTGTAAAGTCATGCTCCCATCAAAACTGGAAGCCAGGAGCATTCACAGTCCAGATCCTGAGGCTTGAATCAGATTTTAAAGTTGGCTGTACACCCTCTCCCTGCCACACAATGTATTATGTGTTCAGGTGGAGAGTCTTGTTTGCCTAATGACTTTATTTAAAACAAAAATTTAGAGCCTGGTTAAACAAATGCATAAACAGGTATCTGATTCCGAGTGACTTCTTCCAAAAGGCAGCCCCTCGCCCACTGTCAGTTGGTCCCTGCTGAGTTGTTTGATCATTCACTGCATTTTATATTACTTAATGTGGCTTATGTATCTGCCAATAAATCTGAAATACAGGTCACAGAATATGCAGCTCAAGGAAATCCATAAAGTAGTAGAGAGAGGCTTCACTAACTGCATCAGATTGCCAAAAGCTGAGGTCATTTCCTCTTGCTAAAAATGTAGAGCTTCATAAATTATTTTTATCACCTCCAGAGCCAAGCAAACAGTTCTGCACAGATGCCAAAAGGGTTTCATTACTTTTTTTTTTTCCTCCTTAAGCTGAAGACATTTCTCTCAAGTCTTCTGCAAAATGATGATGGGTTTGTTTTCCTAGTATTATTTACATCCATGTACATCTAGGAACAGAAACACAATTGTATCTGGTCAGGGTCCTTCGTGAAAGTGATGCAAGCAAAGATGCTTCTGACCTAGGTTTAATTACTACCAAGATTGCGAGCTGACATTGTTTCCTTTAAAACATTTTAAAGCAGATGTTAGGTATGCAGAGACAGTAAAAATGAGCAGCGAGCATTCAGTGGAGAACTTTATAGAAAACACTACTGAATTAACTTACAGTACATTTGTTAAACATGAGCACCTCTAATAATGACATTTCATTTAACAATGCCCTTTGTCTTTTCAGTTCATCAGTTACCTATTTCAATAATGAACTGCAGTCATACCATTCTGATTTTCTCCTAATGTAAAGGCTCAGCTCACTTCACTGCCAGTGAAGCATGATGCTATTATTCAGTTCCTGGCTTAGGAAAAAAGCTATAGAATATATCACAATTCTAATTGGCTAACAAATATTAAACCTTATAATTGTTAAGGGCACCCAGCGATTCTGTTTAGCTTTTGGTGGGGATAAGAAAATAAAGAAAGGAAATGGTTTGAGGAGGGGGGAAAAAGGTTGGCGTGTGTACTTCATGAGGAGTAACCCAAGTAGCCATTGAAAAAATATGAGCCCACATTATATTTAATAGCTCAAATGTTATCTTAATTCTTTATCAACAATTCATGCATATAGCTTAATACCAAACATTTTTGGTAGGATTAACAACCTGTGAAACAGAAGGTTTAGCAAATGAGAGATGGAATTTGTTCTACCTGCAGCTGCGAAAAAAGGCGAATGTAATCCTGGAAGGCTGGGTCATGCATGAGACGTTCTTTCTCTGCCAAGGAAATGCAGGCAGATTTGGAAAATATGATAGTTATTGTAGCCCTGATTTATACTTCCCCTGGAAGGTAATGAAGCCTGTGTCCAAACTTATTTTTTGTCCCTGTTGCAAAGCTTTCCTGGGAATGAAAGATAGGTGCCTTCCCTGTTTTCCTTTTTCCACGTGGCAGAGTCCCCTAAAGCGTCCCCCCACCTTTTGAACTCACCGAAACATCTCATTAGTAAAGGCAGGATTCAGCTCACCATAATCTTTCCCCAGCTGAGGCAAAGCTGCACAATTTACAATAGATCTTTGGAAAACTGCTTTTTACTGAGTGCTGCTGCATCTATAGATCTCTCTCAATTACCCACAGTAAATTCAGGCATTGTACAAGAGCAAATTTTACAGTCCATGAAGAGATGAAGTGAAATCTAGATGAAATTCATTGTGACAGATTCCCAGTTAGTGCTCTGATGTGTCTGTATTACAGAAGATAGACATTCTATTAGCATGGAAGCTCCCATAATGGACTGTGAATCATCTCAGGTAATAGAGATGCCAAGCAGAATGACTGAAAAGCACTATTGAATTCCATTAGAGCTCTTTGTTTTTAAATCAGTCATTTCTTGTGAATAACCAACTATACACTTCTTGACCCTATCACCAACTGATAATTGTGGACTAATATTACAATACATTAATCTGAGTTACTGTGCAATTAGTGTTTCGGTTGCAGGCTGATTTGGGTTTTCCAAAGTGAAAAGGCCTTCTCCTCTGGACACTGGAACTTATGTTACAAATATGCAGTTTCAGAAAAAGTCTTGTCCATGATCTCATTTTTAGTTCTGTTTCAGCATCTCTGGGATTGTTCCTCAGACACTGGATACAAGGATTTTGTACTGTGACTTCCTGCCCTTTTTCTTTAAAGATTTCCCCGGCACCAGATCAAATATCCAGGGCAATAATTATCACAGAGGTGAGTCTATAAGGAAATCATTTAAACAAGCCAGGTTAGCAAGATTTTTTTCTTTAAATCTTAAATGTGTAGCTGATCAGTAGGATGAGAAAGAGCATCACACTCTGCTGCATAAACAGCCCCACCTAGTCTATCAATCAAATATGATTGATCAGACTTAGTAATTTCTTGGATAATTAGTACAGGGTTTAGGTTTTGCAGCACTCTGAAGCCTCTGGGATGCCTGCATAATTATCACTTGTGCAGTAGATCACGTTATGTGAATTAGGCTATTCAATTACAACATAAACATGAAGCACTTAGAATAGACAACCTGAACAACACATATTTCTTAATTCAACGCATCTGATAAAAATGCAATTGCTTGTCATGAGGCAAAGCTTTCTTTGGCCAAAAGCTCTGAGGCTAACATATATACATTGAAAACAGGGTAAATCTCTTGTGTCTAGTGTCTTCCACCTGATTTACAAGACAGGAGAGAGTTTGTTTTGAAAGGGGACTATGGTGTCCAAAGTGTAACAACATCAGTTGAATCACTTCAATATTCTCCCATAAATAGCTGGGGGTAACTTTAAAAAGAGTCACCCTTCATCTTCTGTCTACAACCATCTTTTTTTTTTTTTTTGCATCAGGATGTGAAAATAGATTATCCTCATTGCGGGAGTACGAGACGACCGCCTCAATACGAGGATCTCTCCTTAATGTTGTAATGACAGGTGTAAGATTAACTTTGTTAGGTGTCTAGCCACTCATGCAAACTAAATTAAATTAATGGAACAAATTTCTCTCATAATTAAGATAAAAATTCATGTCAGCTGTAACCTTGCTGTACAGTAATTATATACAAATGATTTATCATCTGCTTTGCCCAGAATATTAATCCTTACCTCATTGATAACTGCAGCCAGTGTTAAGAGATGAGAGTTGATTAACTGTGACAGATTGGGCAACCACAGTCCTCAGTGCCGGGATAACCGGTGAAACCAATAACACTCTGTGTGTTTAAAATGCATTCCCATGGAAACAGATGCATGCTTAATGAAGGATACTGAGATTATTTTCAATAATGACTGATATTGGAACAGTGGGCAGAACTGATCAATAACAATTAAACACTTAGCCTGCTAAAGACATGGTTAGAGAAAGCAGGTTATTTACACATTAGTAGAACCTTATTTAAAGACGAGTACTCTATAATGTCTCTATGCTCTACTGTTTCTCTTTCTTCCTGCCTGGGGTTCCATTCTGGAGGATGGTAATGTGCCAAGCACCCTCCTGTAAACTCTTTTATTTATTTATTTATTGAATTTATTGGGATGACATTGGTTAACAAAATTATGTAGGTTCCAGGTGTATAATTCTACAATACATCCTCTGTATATTGTATTCTGTGTTGATCACCCCAAGTCACGTCTCCTTCCATCACCATTTATCTCCCCTTTACCTTCTTCTGCACTCCCTGACTTTCCTTTCTTTCCATCTGGTAATCACCATACTGTTATGTGTGTATATGCCTTTTTTTTTGCTTAATCTCCTCACCTTTTCACTCAGTACCCCCCCCAGACCTTCTACCCTCTAACAGCTGTTCTCTGTATCTATGAGTCTGTTTTGTTATCTATTTTGTTCATTAGATTCCACATATAAGTGAGATCATATGGTACTTGTTTTTCTCTGGTTGGCTTATTTCACTTAGCATAGTGCTTTCCAGGTCCATCCATGCTGTTGCAACAGGTAAGGTTTTCTTCTTTTTATGGCCTAGTAGTATTCCATTGTATAAATCTACCACAGCTTTTTTATCTACACATTTACTTGGGCTTCAAATTAAAAAACGGGCAAAGGACCTAAAAAGACACTTCTCCAAAGGAGACATACAGATGGCCAATAGACATATGAAAAGATACTCAATATCACTAATCATCAGAGAAATGCAAATTAAAACCACAATGAGATACCACCTCACACCTGTCAGATGGCTCTCATCAATAAATCAAAAAACAACAAAGGTTAGTGAGAATGTAGAGAAAAGGGAACCCTTGTGCACTGTTGGTGGGAATGCAGATTAGTCTAGTCACTGTGGAAAGCAGTGTGGAGTTACCTCAAAAAATTAAAAATGGAACTGTCTTATAACCCAGCAATTCCTGTCACCTCTTAGTGCCTGCTTATGAAATGAGTGATTGATGTTGCCAGTGGTTCTTTGGATGCTCTCAAGATAGCTGCCAAATGTATCAAGGAAAGCCCAAAAGCAACTGTGACCATGAAACTATTATTGCTTTGTAGGGATTTGGTCTGGTGGAAAAAACTCTACTGCTGAGGCGTAACTCAATTGTACAGAAAATTCTTTTGATCTTTCATTGTATGCTTTTTTATTTAATTTTAAAGAGTTCAAGACGAGTCATGCAGACATTTAAGGAAACCCTCTGCTTTGGACCCCTGTCGTACTGGTGGAAAGAGTTTTAATAACATAAATTTAATAATAGATATGACTTTCAAAGCTATTTGGAAATTTGCACTTTTATTTTGTATTAATTTGAATCACCCCAGGAGTCTAGATCTTGTAATGCTAATTACTAATATAGACTCCCAGAATCCCTGTCCTGACAGTCTGCTTGGAGAAATCTCAACTCCCTGGGCCAAAAAGTGTTAATAAAAAGTGATTATCTACTTAGGTCAAGTCATATTATAATAATGCATTATATTTCCTTGAATGGGTTATGTGCATTCTCATTTCTCTGAATGAGGGAAATGGTTGAAGGTGATGAAAATCGGGCGGTTTAGCTGGCTTTGTTACTAAAAGAATCAAGTGCTAAGAAAATAGGAGAATGCTTCTTTCTTCACACTGCTTAGGTTTTAAAACTCTAGAGCTGAAAATGCAAATAAACCGAAACCTACTCTGCATATTTGCCAGCCTAGTTCATCTATTTGTTCTGCTATGCAGACCTATGTGTAAACCCATGCTAGCAGCCAATTCCAACTCGAACACGCTATATGTATGTTAGAAGTTTCAAGTTTAGGTAAAGAAAAGAACATAGTATTTTGTGTCCTTTAGCCCTGTGGGACCAACATTCCACACTTAAATCATTAGCCACAGGGTATATGTGTCTGAGGCTCCATACAGATGCTAATGAATTTAGAACAACACTGATGTGGCTGAACAAAAATGGATCCTGAAACACTCCATGTCAAGCGCAGCTAGCAAGAAATAGGCTGACACATTTCTATCAGAAAGGCAACCAGAATGTCAAACTCTTGAATGATATTCGGTGATCTCAGCTCTGCTTTTATCACCTCAGTAAATAAATTTAGAGATGATAAGCAATTATAAATACCTATAAAGAATGCTTCATAAAGATCAAATCATAATTGTGCCCACATATCCCCCTATCACTCCCTTCCTCCGAAACAAACCTTTGCTAACTCTCTAGGTGGAAATAAAATTATATATAACACAAAGATAGTGGTGATAATGTTTTTCTACCTATAAGGACTAGATTATCGGAAAGAAATAAAACAACATTCTCAGGGTACAGGCTCATTAGTTTATTTAGCATTCCTTATTGGAGTATCTGTTTATCATCTTTCTGAAAACACCACGATCTTACCCCAGTACTAAGGACTTCAATCCTTACTACAACTAAAACAGATATACCCCAAACCCTGGCTGGAATGCAGCGGAGGCAATTACCCTTTCCCCATGGTCTGAACAACACAATTATTGGGAAGATAATAAGATTATCCAGGCTTTTGCTTCTTAAAATTATACTGAGGAACACCAACTGAATACTGTTTCTCATGCATTCATCTTTAAAATAAATAAGGGAAGTAGAAATGTGCCACTAAGCTAATGAGGACCACGAGACAGACCCATAGATACATTTTCTCACTTGCCTAATGAGCAAAGTGACAGCCAGTGAAACAGTTCACACTTGAGCAATTCTCTAGTCATCAGCAACTGCAGAGGGGCCCCTCCTCTAGCTCTGTGGAGGGGACGGTTGGTCGGGAGATGTAATAAACAGATCCTGGCTCCTCTGGCCAGAATAAGTTATCAGAAGGGGAGAGGTCTTGGGGTACAGTCCCTGAGGAAATTTAACTAGAAAAAAAAGTCTATTGAAGGCATCTCCAGCCATACATTCAATTAGAATTAAATTAAAACAATGGAAAAAAGAATCACCTGCTCCTCATCAGGCTAGCTGCCCTAGGGTGGGCGACTAAGGCTCTGGAAGGCAATGCCTCCCCACTGAGATCTGAGTACTGCTTTAAATGGCCTCCCCTGGTCTTGGCCTCACTTTCCTGCAGGCTTCATTTCAGGGAGAGTCGGGAATATGGGAGAAGAGGAAGTGCAGTATAGGCTGTGGAGGTGTGTGTGTGTGTGTGTGTGTGTGTGTGTGTGTGTGTGTGTGTGTGAGAGAGAGAGAGAGAGAGAGAGAGAGAGAGAGTTAAAAGTAATGCTTTTACTATTTTCAGGGTCAATGTGAGGGGTGGAGTGGGCAGGGAGTCTTCACAGGGAGAGGGGGAGTCTTAAAAACCTACCACTCTTCCTGTTTGAGGGAACGGAACTCAAACTTGCTCTCTACCAACTATATGCTAGGTCTTTTTATCCTTATTTCATCCCCAGGCCCATACTGGTAGTGGCCTTTATTTTAGCTATTTTACAGGGGAACAAACTGTGCTAAGCCATTAGCTGAAGCTCACGTGTCCAGTAAACGGAAGCACTGAGATTCAAATTTCAATCTACTTGGCCCCACGCCCATGCTCCTGTCACACAAAATCTCATTGTTCTGTTAAGCTGTGAAAACTTTGCCTAGAAAAATAATTCTTTGACCCATGGATTGAGACTTATAATTTTTTTATTAAAGTTATTATATTTAGTTTATAAAGACTGTCCCCAATATATGGAGAATGAAACAAAGGTCCAGACAATCTGGAAACTAGCCACAGGCCACACAGGTAGGATGAAGGCCATGACCAGGCCAGGTCTCCCTGGCTCTTCCTACCACCACGTCACTCACCTGTCTGTGCACAGAAGACGATTTGTTGATGTGCTAGGAATGCCTAAAGCGGATGCAGCGTGATAGACACACAGTCCTGAACACTATGGTAAAGACTTTCTGTTGCTTAGATTGTAGTCTGTTGAAAAGGATTAGTAAAGAAGCTGTACTTGGAACTCTTCCAGCTGGATTAGTGTTTGAGAAAACTGTAGCCACAAGGAGTTTCACCATGTTTGTATGAGATAGCTGACCTTACGCCACAGAGGTCCAGATTGGCTAAAAGGAAGAAGACAAGAAATGCCTAAGATGTTGGATTTGGTTAAACAAAGGAGGGATGGTTTTGATATTTTAGAAGAATATCAGTAACTAACCTGTTGGTGTCCACTGTTCGCTGGGTGAAATACACACATTATCTCTAACTGTAATAGCCACACTGAAGGTGTGTGGGGGACACAGTTATTATTCTCATTTTACAAGTGAGAAACCTGAAGCTCAAAATGGGGTGTTACTTGCTCATTACTGCCACTTTCTCCCTGGGTCCTGGCGAGTTGGTGTGACTCAAGGGCCCAAGCTCAACATGCTAGCTCCCAGGATACCAAATATCCAGTATGTTCAGTCTTCAGCCATTTGTTTTCATGTCACTTATATCACACATGCATATGACTTAACACCTGTTTAAAATACTTAGTACATTATATATCTTTTTATCTTAGCGCTTTAATTACCACAATATTATTGAAACTAGTGCAGTCCTCAGGTTCTGGCACTTAAAAAAGCACCTGGTTAACATGGGCGGTGCTTCATCTCTTAGAGGTTCTTTACTTTATTCAAATTACTAACCATTTAGAGCATCACTAAAAGCCTTTCTCCCTTGCTCCCCATGCATGCTTAACCTAATTAACTATAAATGAGGAAAATGCTATTCGCATTAAAAGAAAATGTTAACCTATAAATTATCCCACTCTTCCTGGTGAGGCAAAGGGCTTCTTAAGAAAGCTCAAGCGTGGGGCAGAGTCTCGGTTTCTCTGCTCCCCATGTCCTCCCACACTAAAATGGGCCACAGAATCTTTAGTTAATGGTGATCCCTTCCTCTGTAATGATTATAATTCTATCATAATTTCTCACATTATTCCCCTTTGTGTTTGCTTAAATACATTCAGGAAACAAGAACAGTAAAGTGGAAAACCTCTAGGAGTCCCCTATAATAGAAAAATAGCATGTTACATCCTAGACTTGTCCCCCAGGACTGGAAATCCTGAGCACCACTTGCCTCTGTGGACAGATCCAGCCACAGGACACCAGAAGTGTCTTCAAAGCCTCTCAGTTCACAGAGCCCGGAATATTCTGCCTCTGGCTGGTCCCACACACCTGCCACCCCATGCTGCCTTCCTTCTGAGCCACTGCATTAGATGGGTCAACACTAACGGGGGAAGGTCTTATCAAAATTCTTGTTAGAGGAAGTGCCCATGAACACATTAATGTGAAAGCCCAAATTATTACTGGCTTTAAACTTTGAGAGCTGAGGGAAGGCCTCTGGCAGAACAGAGTGTGAGGCAGGAAACTGGTTCGAGGGCCTCTGGCTGGACATGCAGAGCATCCTCAGGAGAAGCTGTTGGGGTGAGACCTTGAGCAGCTAATGGTCCCAAAAGCCAGAGACAAAGCAGTGAGGACAAGGGGCAGCAGTGCCCAAAGCAAAACTACCCATTCTTCAACATTGATCATAGTTGTCCCTGCTTTTAAAACATGTGATGTATTAGGTTAAACAATTCTAAAAGTTGTAGTAACTTGAAAAATGCACTGGTATTAACAATTTCTAGTTCTCTCTTTCATGACACACTTGTTCCTGTTAACTTTCGCTCTGGCTGCAGAGTTCATAACAAACCCCAGGTCATTCCTGCAGCCCAGGGGGAAACTCTAATCTTTTGGGGTGTTAGGAGGAGGTCGCTGGCCCTAGTTTTGCTGTGGATTTATACCTTCATTTCTACCCTGGGCCCTGGGTAGTGGCAAGTGGTGGAGGCTACGATCAGGTCACTGGGGGATGGCTGACTCCAAGCAGGCTTTACATCCACATGTGCAGTCAATTCTTGATTATCCACACCAATGATCTGTGACCCAAGCTCAGGTAATCCCAAATAATTGACAGTTCAAAAGGAATTTCTCTTTGATTTTGGAATATGCCATGCTTTTTCCAGCTGTAGATCTCTTTTTCCCACTACGCTTTTCTTGGTAGGATATTAAGAATCATTTATGTTCCTTTAGTTGGGCACTTGGTCTGAGCAATGGCTTGAAGTCAGCTCCAGATTGAAAATTTGCCTACTCCACAGACAAATGATTCCCTTGCAGGCAGTTGAATTTGACAGTATCATATATTGCATAAAGAATAATCTGTCCAGGCTAGTGTTGTTCATTCATTTATTCATTCATGCATTTGACTCACATGCCTTGAACTCCTACTGTGTTCTAGGCACTGTGCTATGAATTAGGGATATAGAGATGAAAGATTGAGCCCCAGCTCTTGAGGGATATACATTCTAGCGAGATTTAATGGAATAATTTCTAGTATCTTCCTCAGGACCTGCACGTGCCCACTGCATATTCATTTATCACTTCCATTTTCAGCTGAGCATGTATCTAAGCTTCTATTGGAGAAGTTGCAGAATTAGAGGGGAAGAGCTGTAGGTGATTGCTGGGTAGGGCAGGGCCTTCCAGAGAAAGAAAGAACCCAGACCACCCCATTTTAAAAGGATTTAGATATACTAAAAATGAACAGATGCCAACACATCTACACACATGTGGTGATTTTTAAAGTTTACCTCTTAAAAATTAATAGCTTAACACTCTAAAAGTATAGTGTCAATATAACTTTATTTGGAGAAAATGTCAAAAGTCTAAGTTTCAGGATCTTTATGAATGTGAGATCTGGCTCCTCTCCCTTTCATTACCCACTCACACTTAACCTCTGCCAAGAAAAACCCAAGTCAGTGGGAGGGAGGGCCTAAATGGGGCTGCGTGGAGTCATTTTAATGCTCAGAGGAATCTCTGTAAATATAAAGCAGTTGGTCCATGGCTCTGTGCCATGTGGTCACAGGAATAGTTCTTTGCAGAGCAGACACATCTTTAAGTACTTTGACTCAAAAGACATCAAATCAATTTGCTTCTACAAAGTTGGCCTGTTCCCATGACATTGGAAGGATCCTGATACCGGGATCTCCCTGGTATCACCCTCTTCTGCTTCCCTCCACGTACACGGATATTAATCCTCAGTTCTCTTTTTAAAAGCCCATGGAAAATAAGGGATTTAGGACAATGCCAAAACTGGGGTTGAAGATCAGAGGTTGTCACTCACTTTGTGTGTTTTATGTTTGTGAAGGTAAAACAGTAAAGGGAACACTAAACAACTTTTTGGTGACATTTCGCCCATTTAAATTTGTCATGTTAGGTACCGGGGTAATTGATTTTATCTTATAACCTGTTGCTTATCAGCGACTTTGCAAGAATTTCCTACTGGAGAAGATCGATGGCATTCTTGTAAATTTGTTTTTCAGATAATATAAATGGTAGGAGGCATTTTCTCTCTGTCTCTTGTCCCCTATCTGGGTGTTCAATGTCTGTTAATATTATGACTCAGAATTATTAACTCCCATCTCCAAGATCCTGGTTCCCCTGTGGGTTCAGACATGCAGAGTAGTTTCCAAGGTGCCGGAATAAAAAAGCCTTGGGCAATTTTTATGGCTAATTCGGTGTATTGGAAAAAATCTGTCCAGTAGCCAGGATCATGGCCTCAGCTCTGTCATAGACCTTGTTCCCACAGTTTAGGCTTTTGCTTTCTGGTAGAAATAGGTGTCTCCTTTTCTTTTTCAATTTCTTTCAGAGTTGTTAATTACTAAAATCTGTCCTCCTCCCTTGTCTTCTACTTTAGTCTTTCTATTTCCAACACCTACTTCTCTCTAGTTTTTTTTTTTTTTTTTTTTTTAAACAGGAGTGGTTCATGTCACACAAATTAAAACTAACATTTCTATGGTTGCTAAAAAGATACGCAAAAGTCAATCCTTTAACACTCATATTCCCGCAGGAGAACTTGTGGTTTAGAGACATTCTCTTGGTGTGTGTGTGTGTGTAAGGTTTGTGGGTAGACAGTAAAAATCATAGGTAAGAAGCCAAAAAAAGATCAACAGGAATAGACTTGTGGTTGTGAAGAAATAGAAGTTAGGGGAAGAAGAAACCATTAGTTCTGCTGGTTGGGAGGCATAAAGTTACCACAAGCTTTTATGAGATTGAAGTCAGGGTCATTTAAAAAAGAATATAGGCCCTGGCCAGTGGCTCAGTGGATAGTGCTTCTGCCCAGCTTGTGGACATTTGGGGTTCAACCCCTGGTCAGGGCACACAAAAGAAGCAACCATCTGCTTCTCTCCCCTTTCATGACCCCTTTTCTCTGTCTTCCCCTCCCACAGCCAGTGGCTCGATTGGTTTGAGCATTGGCACCAGGTGCTTAGGAAAGCTATGTTGGTCCAAGTGCACCAGCCTCAGGTGCTATAAATAACTCGGTTGATTTAAGCACTGGCCCCAGACAGGGCTTACTGGGTGGATCACAGTCGGAGCACATGTGGGAATCTATCTCACTACTTCCTCTCTCTTTAATTAATTAATTAATTATAAAAATAAAAGGAATATAATGATTTGCTATCCTTTGATGGAATTCATTATTTAGCAAGCTTTTTTTTTTTTTTTTTGAGAGAGAGACAGACAGGAAGGGAGAGAGATCAGAAACATCAACTCATTGTTGCAGCACCTTAGTTACTCACTGATTGCTTTCTCATATGTGCCATGACCAGGGGGCTCCAGCTGAGCCAGTGACCCCTTGTTCAAGCCAGCGACCTCGAGCTTCAAGCCAGCGACTATAGGGTCATGTCTATGATCCCATGCTCAAGCCGGTGACCTCAAGGTTTCAAACCTGAGTCCTCAGCGTCCCAGTCTGATGCTCTATCCACTGCAGCATCACTTGGTCAGACTGTAGCAAGCATTTCTTATGCTAGCTTTTACAGCTGCATCTCACTCAATCTTGACAATGCTTCAATGTCTAGGACCTTTAATAACACCTACTTTGTACAGCTAGGAAGCAGAGAAGCTAAGAATTAAACTTGGGTGTGTATTACTGTAGAGTCTGAGTGTGCTTGACCATCCATGCTAATGGCACTATTACTCTTAGAGCAGTGGGGACCTGATGACAATGACTTTAATACTCTTTTTCCTTAAATTCAGAACTGGAAGAAGGCAAGTGGGATTAATACTGCAATCTGGTCCAGTTGCATATCATTGGGTAACAAATCATCCAAAAACTTACCATTTTATAGCATCTCATGACTTTGTGCTCAGGAACCTAGGCAGGGCTAGGGCAGTTCTGCTCCAAGTGGCTTTGACTTGGAGTGGTATTCAGTTGGTGTGTGAGCCCTCCTAGATGCTGCAAGACCAGTTCCATTGCATTCCTAACACTTGGCAGGAATGCGTGGACCACTTGGTTTAGTTGAGACTGTGATCACAGACGGGAGGTCATACTTCTTACATGGCTTCTCCAGGATCCCAGAGACAGAATAGTGGTACCTTGAGATACGAACAGACCAACATACAATTTTTTTTTTTAAGATACAAGCTGCGACCCGGTTCATATTTTTATTCGAGATCCCAGTGAAATTCCAAGATACGAGTCATGATTCGGGAAGCTGCTGCTAGTTGGCGCAGATATGGGTCCAGTATTGGCAGTTTGATATACGAGTTGACTGACTTACGAGCTCAGTTACAGAATGAATTAAATTCATATCTCAAGGTACCACTGTATTTCCAGATATAGAAAGTAGAAGCTTCGCCTGACCAGGCAGTGGCGCAGTGGATAGAGCGTCGGACTGGGATGCGGAAGACCCAGGTTCGAGATCCCAAGGTCGCCAGCTTGAGTGCAGGCTCATCGGGTTTGAGCAAGGCTCACCAGCTTGAGCCCAAGGTCGCTGGCTCGATCAAGGGGTCACTCAGTCTGCTATAGCCCCTTGGTCAAGGCACATATGAGAAATCAATCAATGAACAACTAAGGAACCACAACAAAGAACTGAAGTTTCTCATCTCTCTCCCTTCCTGTCTTTCTGTCCCTCTCTCTGACTCTCTCTCTGCCAAAAAATAAAAATAAAAATAAAAAATAAAGTTGAAGCTTCTAATGTCTTAAGTCTGGGCCCAGAGTTTGCATAGCATCACAGTATTTTCCAGAATATTGAAAGAAAAGTTCACTCTTACTAACTCTATTTCATTCATTCTACAATGGTACCTTGACACACGAACACTTTAAATCACGAGCAATTTGAGAGATGAGCAGTCACTCAGGGGATTTTTTGCTTTAAGTCATGAGCAGATATTTGAATCACGAACTTCTGCCACCCTCCACTAGATATAGCCTGCGGAACTTCTGGCTTCACAGGTTACACGAGGCTATGTCGTTCAGTTCACATGTTTATCTGGCTGTGTGAGCATCAGTATTGAATTGCTGTTGCTTTGTTCTTTGTTTTCGCCTTTATTAACAGTTTTTTGGCAAATTTCTTAACTTTTAACCATGGGTCCTAAGAAAATGAGTGCCAAGGGCAGTGCTGAGAAGAAGAGAAGGATGATGTCCATGGAATTAAAGCAAGAAATAATCAAAAAACATGAGCGAGGTGTGTGTGTTGGCGACCTGGCGAAGGAATATGATCATAGTACATTGACAATATGTACGATTTTGAAGCAGAAGGGGTTGTTAAAGGCTATAGTGCCAGCCAAGGGTATTAAGATTATTTCAAAGCTCCGGACCTCTGTCCATGAAGAGATGGAGAGGTTATTGCTAGTCTGGTTGATGCAGAAGCTGCTCGCAGGAGATACTGTGACTGAGAGCATTATCTGTGAGAAGGCATGAGAGATTTATGGTGATCTGGTGAAGCAGACACCGGGAACATCAATGGATGAAGCATCACAAGAGTCATTTAAAGCCCGTTGGGGATTGTTTGATAACTTCAAAAAAAGGTCAGGCATTCACTCCATTGTCAGGCATGGTGAGGCAGCAAGCGCAGATGAGGAGTCAGCAAAAGCTTTCATTGAAACTTTTGCAAAATTGGTAGAAGACAAAGCATACATCCACCAGCAAGTCTTCAGTTGTGATGAGAGAGGGCTATTTTGGAAAAAGATGCCGAGAAGGACGTACATAACCGCAGAGGAGAAGAGCATGCCAGGCACAAACCTATGAAGGATAGGCTAACCCTTGCATTTTGTGCGAATGCAAGTGGTGACTGTAAGATCAAGCCGCTACTTGTATACCACTCACAAAACCCCAGAGCCTTTAATCTCATAAAATAATTAAAGAAAAGCTGCAGGTTATGTGGAGGGCACACCCAAAGGCATGGGTCACCAGGGAGTTATTTGTGCAGTGGGTAAACCTGGTCTTTGGTCCTGCTATAAAGAAATATCTGTCAGAAAATAACCTACTCCCGCAAGCCCTCCTCATCCTTGACAATACTTCCGTGCACCCACCAATCCTCACAGAGGACATCCTTGATGAGTTCAAATTCATCAAGGTCCTCTACCGTCCACTCAACACCACCCCTATCCTTCAGCCCATGGACCAGCAGGTGATTTCAAATTTCAAAAAGCTCTTCATGAAGCAGCTGTTCTGGTGATGCTTTGAGGTTATGGAAAGCACAAAACTCACAAAGTTCTGGAAGGAGCATTCCAATATCGTGACTTGCCTCAGAATTATCAACATAGCCTGGCAGGGAGTTACAAGGAGGACCTTGAACTCTGAGTGAAGGAAACTGTGGCCTGAGGTTGTGTCTGAGAGGGACTTTGAAAGGTTCGAATCTAAAATGTCAGTGGTGGAGGAGATTGTGTCCCTCGAAAAGTCTATGGGTCTGGAAGTGAATGAAGACAACGTTGACAACCTCATCAAGAAGCACAGTGAAGAACTGACAATGGAGGAATTGAAGGAGTTACAGCAGCAGGAGGAGCAGCAGCAGCAGAGTACGGAGGTTTTGCAGGAAATTAGCGGGGAGGAGTCCTAGGTGGATGAGGTAATCAGTACAAATGAGATTAAGGAAATGTTGGGAAATTGGGAAAAAATTAAAGTTTATTGAAAATACCCACCCAGAAAAAGTTGCAACAGGTTATTAGTTGGAGCTGTGTAACGACACTTCACACATTGTTGAAACATTCTGAAAGGGAGGAAGAAACAAACTTCCATGGACAGGTTTTTGTTGAAACAGCCTCTAAGTGAAAGCAAGGAAAGTGTGGAGAAAAAGCCAAAAGTCAGTGAAGAAAACGATGATGATTAAGCAAAGTAAAAAAATAGCAATTAAGTTT
Organism: Saccopteryx leptura; assembly: GCF_036850995.1. Taxonomy (NCBI): domain Eukaryota; kingdom Metazoa; phylum Chordata; class Mammalia; order Chiroptera; family Emballonuridae; genus Saccopteryx; species Saccopteryx leptura. The sequence goes on along the minus strand of NC_089509.1, from coordinate 10,434,043 downwards.
AGCGATAAAGTTATGTATCATATGTAGTGTGTAAGGTCAATTTTGCAATTAAATGTAGTGTTAAGTGTGTAGAGAGTAAGTTATGTTAAGTGATAGCTCATGAAACAATAACCTCCTCCACCAGTCTCCTCCCTTTCTGCCAGCATCTTCGCCTGAACTTGACCATAAATACACTTCATATACCAGTTTATTTCTTTACATTCTCTCTTATTATGTATATATATGTGTGTGTGTTTGTTATTTATAAAGTACATTTTCTTATTTATGAGAATATAAAACAAAAAATTTTTGTGGTTTGGCCCTGGCCGGTTGGCTCAATGGTAGAGCGTCGGCCTGGCATGTAGAAGTCCCGGGTTCAATTCCCGGCCAGGGCACACAGGAGAAGTGCCCATCTGCTTCTCCACCCCTCCCCCTCTCCTTCCTCTCTGTCTCTCTCTTCCCCTCCCGCAGCGAGGCTCCACTGGAGCAAAGATGGCCTGGGCGCTGGGGATGGCTCCTTGGCCTCTGCCCCAGGTGCTAGAGTGGCTCTGGTCGAAACAGAGCAACCCCCCAGAGGGGCAGAGCATTGCCCCCTGGTGGGCAGAGTGTCGCCCCCTGGTGGGCGTGCTGGGTGGATCCCGGTCGGACGCATGCGGGAGTCTGTCTGACTGTCTCTCCCCGTTTCCAGCTTCAGAAAAAAAATTTTTGTGGTTTTTGGGGGCTGGAACAGGTTAATTGCATTCCCATTAATTTAATGGGGAAATTAGATTTGACACACGAGCAAATTGAATCACGAGCTTGGCTATGAAACGAATTAAACTCATATGTAAAGGTACCACTGTATTTGTGTTCACCACCAGTCTCCTGCCCCCTCCTTCCCTAGTCCTCTGAAACTTACCTCCCTGAGTTTACCAAGAACCTCCTCTTAAATAAATTCAAAGATTATTATTTTGTGTGTGTTTTTCTGAACTGAGAAGCAGGGAGGGAGGCAGAGACAGACTCCTGCATGTGCCTGGCGAGCCAACCAGGAGGTGATGCTTTGCCCATCTGGAGCATTGCTTTGCTGCAACTGGAGCTATTCTAGCGCCTGAGGCAGAAGCCATGGAGCCATCCTCAGCACCCGGGCCAACTTTGCTCCAATGGAGCCTTGGCTGTGGGAGGGGAAGAGAGAGACAGAGAGGAAGGAGAGGGGGAGGGGTGGAGAAGCAGATGGATGCTTCTCCTGTGTGCCCTGGCTGGGAATTGAACCTGGGACATCTACACACCAGGCCAACACTCTACCACTGAGCCAACTGGCCAGGGCCAAAGATTATTTTTTTCTATCTGTTTTTTAGGTAACTTTTTCTGGAACAACTCTGCTCACATTTCTTTTCTGAAATTCTCCTCTCTTGCTTCTTCACAGTGGCTCTCTTCCTCTGCCTTTAAAAAAAAGAGTTGTTGGGCCTCAGGATTCAGCCTTTGGCCTCTTGCCTTTATTCTCTATCAGTGGCTCTCAACCAGGGGTAATTGTGCTTCCCAGAAGTATTTGGCAATTTCCAGAGACAGTTTTAGACATCACAAGTAGAATGCTACTGGCATCTAGTAAGTAGAGGTCAGAGAATTTTCTAAACATCTTATAATGCACAGGACAGTCCCCACAACAAAAAATTATCCAGTCCTGTCAACAGTGCTGAGATTTAGAAACCATGCAGTAGTTTCAAAGAGAGGGCACTGAAGACAGGATGAATCTTTCTAGCTTCCCCTTCTTGGGAGGCTATCTCTGAAAAGGAGGCTCCTTCTTGATGAGCAGCATGGTGTAATTGGAGGGCAAGGGCTCTGTGGTTGATGCATCTATGTGGAGATCACAATTTCCATTTTGTGAAGTTGTCCTGATGACCAAATCAGATAATTTGTATAAAATACCAAGCACACAGTAGATTCATAACTGTTAGCCTCTCCCTTTAAATCACATGACATAGCAGATATCCCCCTCAAGGCTGGGTGTAGTTCTCCATTTAATACTGAAGAGATACGTACTACATAATAAAAGGTAAATAGATATTTGCAGGAGTAAGCATGAATAAACTGGCTACCTTACAGAGGTTGGTTGCCATGAGAACTCTCTAGCTAGAGGTAGATTTCTATCTTCTGTTCTTGCTGAACCCATGGTTTAGAGGTGAACTTCATAGTTCTAATAGCATTACAGCCTTACCTTATCAGTATAATAAGCAGTGAGGTTTTAGGAGGCTAGGTCATTGCTTGTCATGCAATTAGAGGGCATGTGACTGTCCACAATATAAGACAACCAACATGGACAGCCTTATTCTCTTGTGGTCACAGCAAAAGTAGTAGAGAGAAGAATATACTAGAGGTCTCTGTGGTATCTCTTGGTCCTTAATCTTGATACTAACTGTAAAAGGAAAGGTTTGCATATTTGGTGGGGCTCTCTCCTTCTGCCTTTTTGGTGTCTATGAAGCAGGCATCAACCTAACTTTTTTCTGAGATTCAAAGAAATAATCACAAGTGATAGAACCCCTTTGGGATTTTATACAATGTGAATCATTGGCATTTAGCATCTCCCTGTAGGATGTGAGGGCAATCTGGCTGCGACATCTGTCACCCCATTGATCGCCAGAGTTGATTCGGCTGATCTGGCTGGCTAGGCGGGTGTCCCCTTCCTCCCTCATCGCTCCATGTACATCCCTCCGGAAGCTGCGCACTCGGTCGAAGAGGACAACCTTCCCCGCTAGAGGAGAGGACTGTTCTTCGGTCAAGGGTATACGAGTAGCTGTGCTCCCCTGCTAGAACTTGCAAACAAGTTTCAAGCATCTCCCTGTATGCCCTGGTCTCATTTTGATTCATTCTCCATATGGTCATCAATGTAAGCTTTTGGCAACATAAATCTCATATGCTCCATCTCTTACTTCCTACTCAATTTAGGATAATAACAAAATTTTGTAACATGGCATATAAACCCCTATGTGGTTCCCCTGCTATTCCTCCTTCAGACTTCTACTCCTTTCCTGACTATGTCAAAGCCCCCTCTTAGAACTGTGCAACTCTACTTTATGGCCTTTGGCAAAGTTATATAATTGTTTATTTGTTAATGTTCTTCTATGATTAATGTCAGCTCTCTCTCTCTCTCATGAACTCTCATTTAATAAAAGAAAAAAATATGTAATTAATAGAATAATTGTACTTAATAGTTAAATCTTGGTATTTAGTGAGTACTTACTGTATGTCAGGTATTATGCTAGGCAATGGGGATAAAATATGGAGCAAAATCAGACACAGTGCCTTTTATACATTATCTTTTTCAATAGGCCCATTAATTAGGGATAATTACTTTCCCACTTTCTAGATGAGAAATTGTGGAAGCTTAAGTAAACTGTTTATGATCACAGCCAGTAAGTGGTTGCTGACAGAGCATGTAAGAGACTCCAAAGTCGTGAACCATCAAATTGTATAATTTTAAAAAACAAGAGATTATATTTAGCTTGTGCATCAACTTCAAAGTTAATATCTACCAGGAAATGTGGCAGATACTACTAGATCTCCCAGGGTCCTTAGTAAACTGAGCATCATTGCATGCCAGACACTGTTTTAGGTGCCATAGCTACATTTTCTTTAATTTTTAAAGTGATGCTACTGGTCAATATTATTATCCTTACTTTATAGGGAAGTAAACAAGGTCTCAGGTAGGAGGAAGAGGCAGGGAAGAGGGCAAAAGTGGGTGGGAGACTCGAAGACGTTCCAGCTCTTAAAGTCTTTACAATGAAACTTATAAGTTGTATTTTAAAGGCAGAGAAAGTGTTTGAATTCAGATTCAATAAACCTAGAATTTGTAACACAGAGACACTGAATCATAGATTTTATAGCTGAAAAACACCTGAGATATCATCTAGTCAGAGCCCTTCACAGGGCTTCAGACTGAGTTTAAAATCAGATAAATCTCAGGTAGCTCAAACTTTTATTTTATTCGTATAATGTTATGATTTATAGGCCAGTCACAACTTGTCATTTTAGGAGACCTGCTGAATTTGAATGAATTAGTAACCACTTCAGTCAATTTGTAACTACACTTGACTATAAGAAGAGTGGAATCCTTTACAAATATTTTATATTTGTAATAGTTACTAATTGAGATAAGAGGTCACCAACAGGGTTTCCCTTGTGGAGGAATGAGATACAAATAAGATTTTCATTATTTAACACTGTGTCAGGGCCTGAGGCAAACACATATTAGAGAAGAAAAGCACATGCCCAAAGTAAGATGAAAGTCTTCCCTCTCTCTCTCCCTCCCATGCCCCTCCCTTCCACTCTTCTCCCTCCTTTCCTCTCTTCCTCTCTCTCTCTCTCTCTCTCTCCTTTATTTTTTCTCTTTCAATCTCATGCCACTGCTACATTTTATCATCTTGAACAAGCAAGGCTAGATCATATTTTAAATCTTTTGTCCTCTCTTCATTAGTAGGATCTCTAATGCTTCTGGCTCCCCAGACCAATCAAAAGGAATAACTTTGGATAGAAAAGATGACATTACTGGTGAAATTGAAGGCTCACCTGAATCTACTTTAATGGGGGACCCCAGCTCCCCAGGGGGAAATGTCTGCAAAGATATCACTGGGAGCTCGGAGGACAATATTATGTTCTAACCTTTTAAAAATTAATCCAACTATTAGCAGAGATCCCTACTGTATTTCCTTTAAGCCATAATCTGAAAGGTAGGGTGATTAAACCAAGACAAATGCAGTGTCATAAGCAAATGTCATGCTGTAGATTTACCTACCAACAAGACATTGGCATGGTTCAGGTCAGAGGTTAATTAAAGACATCGAAAGGTCATCCTGTGATTAGCTGAAAGCAGAGTTTTAGTAGGGCATCAGTCTGACCCATGCTGACAGAAGATTTATGCCAGGCGCGATGACACCGCCACGAATCCTGCTGATAACAAGAGCCTCAATATTGGACTGAACAGAATGATGAATGGAGCACACATATCCTCACACTTCTCATTACAAGCTCTTTCACTCCTGGTGGCACTTAGCAGCATTTATTTACTGGGGTTTGAAGGTGTGGGACAGCAGAACAGTATATCTAATACTTTTAAATGTAGACTTGTGATATAAAAATGAAACAAGAGATAAGATTAGGTGTTTGAATAATTGCTCAGCTCTGCTTCCAAGATTATATTCACTAGTACTAACATTATTTTTCCCCTAATGTTCTTTTAGTGTGTGAGCAGTTCAGGAAAATTAATTGTCTGAGGCAAAAGGTCAGAGGGAAAAAAATTACTGATAAGCATTAAACATGCTATATAAAATAGAACCTCACCACATTTTGCCTTCCATAGCCCTCAGTATGTGGACAAAAGATAATAGAAAGAAAAGAATATATACATTTACCCCTATGCCATATTTAGGGTTGCTTAAGTACCATATTTAGGTTTGCTAGGTAAAGAACCTAGGAAAAAAGCCAAATAAATGAAATATAAATAAACATCAAACAAACCACTGATAATATTGCTCAGCTGAAAGCAAAATATAAGGGAAACTAAAGCCCTGATGAATAACGTTTACTTTTCCATGCAACTCCTTTTCAACATGTTATGTATTTATCAAACTACTAGAGTGTAAATTCTATGAATAAGTTCTATCATCTCTCAACCAGCAGACACCATGGAAATTATAACTACAAAATAATTGTTATATTATAAAAAGGCTACTTCTACAGACTCCAAAATACCTGCTGCTGCAATTTCACAATAGAAAAATCACACTTTTTCTGCTTGGGCCACCAACCAGGGACAGATTGGGGAAGATCACATCATATCTAACCCCAAGTCAGTCCTCACAGTTTTTCAGAAATGAGTACAAGTCAGCCAGAATGGCAGTGGTGGAGATAGACACCAGCTGCAGGAGAGCTCTAAGAATTTTCCTTTCCCCTTTTCAGCAACTGTGTTTGTGGGCAGAGAACAAATTGTAAGTAGAATTACACAAACCAGTAATTCAGCCCAGCACATGCCATGACTTGGAGCCATGAGAAATGTAGACGTGCATGGGTCAACCATCACACAATACTAGGAACCATTTCTTGGTACTGAACAAACTAAATAAGCATTTTGAGTGGCCGATTTAACCCATCTGAGTGCATAAAAGCTGCTAATAGCGAGGAGGATTTCCTTGTTGGCTGTTGAAAAGAGGCATCTTTCATCACTTGTAGTTTAGGATTTTCACTTGCTCTACCAAATGTTAGCCCGAAAAGTCTTCAGGACAGATAATATGGCCACGCAAAGAACTTTTCACCTCCTCCAGTCTGATTCACCAGAAGCTCATTTATGTAGGTAACCTCCAGTATTAAAACACAGGCCATTGCAGAGCAGTCCTGCCTGGGACCATAGGTCTTGGCCAGGTCACTCATTCCACTAAGTGACCATTAGGAAGATCAGTGTGATGGCCATCAGAGAACTGTATTGCTCAATTTCTGCCAGTTCAAATCTGTCTGCTAGTATTTATAGAACTTTTCAAGTGTGTGTGTGTGTGTGTGTGTGTGTGTGTGTGTGTTTTACAGCAGTTTTAGGGGTAGTTGGAATCAGTATATAGTAGATGAGGAAAGTATTAACATTATGCATTTGTGTATAGAAAGGATAATATTTTCCAGGCTACCTGTAAGAAATATATGGCTGTCCCTTTGAAGTTTCAGAAAAAAAAATCAAAGCTAACCAATTTAAACAGCCTGTGCCTACTTCCCATGGCAAACCACAGGACTGAATGGTATGAAAATAACATGACATCATTTACTCTCTCTTTTTTGGTACCAGCAACATCTTATGGAGAATTTGGATAAATTGTACTCTTTAAAAATAAATAAATAAATAAATTGATGATTAAATAATGCTCATTGATAACCTATTCTGTGATAGGTTTTACAAAGGATGCATAAAAAAATAAAAATCATGGGCCCTGCCCTCAGCTGGCTTAAAAGCTTGAAACTCAAGATATACAAGACATCAAAGTATGGGTTGCAATAGGAAGTGAGGCTGTATGATAAGTACTGAAGAAGTGGTATAGATCCTTCACTCTTGGGGTACTCTCATGAAGAAGCTCTTTTTTTCTATTTTTACACAGAGAGCCACACAGAGCCTTCCTGTTCTACATAGCTTTTGTGTACAATGTGTTCCTACCAAGAATGTCACCTCTTCAACTCATTCCTACATAATCTTTCTCCTGCTACTACATGAAGACTTCCCTTTCCACCCACTGGAACACTCCCTTATTTGGCAAATCTTTCTGTAGAAGAAAGACAGCAATTATGTTAGGCCTACATATTATATGGTCTCTGCTCAACTACTCAGTTTTGCTCTTGTAGGGAGAAAGCATCTATAGATGATACACAAATGAGTAAGTGCAGCTGTGTTCCAATAAAATTGTGTTTATAAAAATAGATGGCTGGATTTGGATGGATGACCATGTTTTGCTGACCTCTGGTTGTTGTGCTGACACAGGGTAGTGTGGGTGTGCAGAGAAATAAGGGAGTGTTCCAGTGGGTGGAAAGGGAAGTCTTCATGTAGTAGCAGGAGAAAGATTATGTAGGAATGAGTTGGAGAGGTGACATTCTTGGTAGGAACACATTGTACATAAAAGCTATGTAGAACAGGAAGGCTCTGTGTGGCTCTCTGTGTAAAAATAGAAAAAAAGAGCTTCTTCATGAGAGTACCCCAAGAGTGAAGGACAGTTTTCTTCTGACAATTAATTGCCAAGAAATTAAATGCACAAATTAAGTCCTTAGATGTGACTTTCTAATACCATGAAGCCCAACTTAGGTCCTTTTCCCTTAGATCAGGCTATTTTTCTAGACTCTCTTTCTGCAGGATTGGCATTTCAGGCTCCAGGGAACGAGATGTCAGCCCTAGGGGAGAATGAAATTCATTGTATGAGTATTTGGGGTCCTTTCTCTGTGATGTTTCTTCTATGTTGTCAATAGCTATGCACCAATCCAAATGACCTGGGTAATTCTGAATGTCTGTCTTTGATGACAAGAGTTCCTACTTTAAGTCAAATGGGTGACATTTGCTAAAGTGTGTTAATCAGAATACTGGTCTGGCCAAATGATTAAAAAAGAGGGTTCTGTGGTACAAACGAGGCTTCTTCCTAGCGATTGACCAGGTACACTGGAAAATTAAAGGACATGAGAAGGTCCATGGCAAGCAAATCTGTTTAACTGGTATAGCCATACATTTCCCAAACACTTAACCACAGCACCTTTCCCCATGTCGCGTCTATGAACATTTCATAAAACCCATTTTGGAAAAGCAATGCTTTAGGGAAACAGAGGTGGGCATAAATATTGTGAACAGTTTCTAGTTGTGCTTTCAAGTTAGCATGAAAGACAGGGGAGGGAGTGATGAAAGACAGAGCTTTAAAAACTCTAATGACTGGAGGGATATACGTACAGGGTGAAATCGTGGCTTCTTATTTATCAAAACTACTTAAAGTCTACCTGTTCCAACCTACTTGCAACATTTCAGTTGCAGGTGAACAGGAGCTAATGGAGAGCAGGGTTTTGAAATTTACTTTCTTCTTCTTTTTCCTTGTTGTTGATGTTAAACTTCTGGCATTGCTCCCTCCTTTCATGTCCTTCTGGAGCCTTTGTTTGACTGAAAGCATGAAAATGATTGTCATCCCGAGCTATTCTTGGCAGGCATAACTGAGCTTAGAGGGAAAACAAACGTGTGATTAGCAAGTACATAAACATCCCCAATCCAGGCCTAGCTCCCCTCCTCTGCAGAGCAGAGGAAGAGCTGTGCAGAGGAGCGAAGCAACCAAGAATTCTGTGGCAGCATCTGGAGAATTCACTGAGAAATACTGTGAAATTTGCTGCAAACAAGTCTAACTTTACAATCTAATTAAATGTAATTCTATGTTGAAGAAGCTCTAGTTAGCATTTTATAGCATTTTCTTTTTCTTTTTTTTCTATGTGCTTCTTGGACATCCTGATTTTTATACGTTGTATTGCTATCTAGTTTTGTCAGTTCAGTCATTCATTTCATAGATATTTATAAAAGACCTACTATATAACAAGTAATAGCAAACCAATGAAGAATAAAGACATTATCCCTGCCTTTGAGAGGCTACCAGTGAAGATGGGGAAAGAGTCACCAAAGCTAATAAATGCAGTCAAATGTTTTAGATGCTATGCTAGGTGTCTGCACCTAGGGGAGTCCAAGGGAAGCAATTGTCAGTTTTACCTGGAAAGGCTGGGAAAAGATTCATGCAGGTAATTGAATCTGGAAAAATAAGCAAGTGGACATGCAGCATATAGTTAGGCATTCACATCCTCCAGACATATTTTTCAGGTTAGCTCCACATGCCCTTGGGTGGTCAGCAAATCTTTGAGCCCATCCCACCCTATACCCTTTAGTATTTGAGAATATTGTATCATCCGGGATTTTCAAAGTAGAGCATGTGAAGCCAGGGTAAGGGATGTTCATGATGATCCAGTAGAGTATGAACAAAAAAAAATTATGACAAATTAAAAAATTTCATTTCATCCCTTTGATGTTTCTTTTTTGTTTCATAATGTGCATATGAATACCATTATAGGTGTATATCATTTATAAGCAAATATACATATATTGGGTGTGTATGGCACAAATTGTTTTTACTTATGGGATGCAAGATAAAAAGCTTTATAGACCACAGGTATTCATTATTTATCCATGAAGTGATTGCAGTTATCTAAAGTTTGACTTCTTTATTCAAAAATTATTCCTCAGAGTTTTCTTAGATTTTTTTGTTAATAATAATAACAACATATTATTTTATGTCTCTACTATGTTCCAGGTTCTATACTAGGTACTCTGCATAAAATACCTCAGTTAACTTTTATAATAGTGCTAATGAGACTGAAATAACTATCTCAGTGTATGATTGAAAAAATGTACCTGTTTGATCTTGAAAGAATTGTTCATCTCTGATAATTTATTATAAACGGAAAACATTTATTTAGTACTTACCATATGTCAGACACTGGGAAAATATCTTTCCATGTAACAAACAGTAAGTCTCCAGTTAAGTTACTATTCAGGGTAATAGCTAGAAAATGATGGAGCCAAAATTTGGATACAGGCCATTTGACTTTGGCTTTGGAGCCCATGCTGTTAACCATTAGTCTATGTTGCCTCCTCATAAAATGGCATACAGTTGTCTGGACAAGAATGCTTCTTGTAGTATTGTCTGCAATAGTGAAAAACTAGAAGGAACCTAAACGTCCATTAACAATGCCCATCATTGTATTACATTCCCTATGGTTGCTTAGAAATTCCCATCATTGTATTACATTCCCTATGGTTGCCTAGGCTGCCATAACAAATTACCCTACACTTGTTGACTTAAAAAAATAAGAATTTATTCTTTCACTGTTTTGGAGACCAGAGGTCCCAAAATCAAGGTGCTTCCAGCAGTAGGGTTCTTGGGTTTCCAAGATAGAAATTGAGAGAAAACCCCAGAGAAATTTCCAGATAGATTTTATTTAGCTTATGCTTGAACTCAAGGGAGCCAGCACAGGGAAAAGGAAGGTCCTCTGAACTGGTTTTGGGGCTGGCTCTGCTTAGGTGCTTTTATGATCTGGGGACAAAGCAGCTTGCATAAAAAGATGGGCTTGTTAAAAAAGGCAAGCTTATTTTGTCTGATCAGGCAGTGGCGCAGTGGATAGTGTCAAACTGGGATGCAGAGGACTGAGGTTTGAAACCCTGAGGTTGCTGGCTTGAGAGTGGGCTCATCTGGTTTGAACAAGGCTCACCAGTTTAAGCGCTGGGTTGCTGGCAAAAGAGTCACTTGGTCTGCTGTATCCCCCACCCCCCGGGCAAGGCACATATGAAAAAGCAGTCAGTGAACAACTAAGGTGCTGCAATGAAGAATTGATGCTTCTCATCTTTCTCCCTTCCTGTCTGTCTGTCCCTATCTGTCCCTCTCTCTGTCTCTGTCACTCACACACACACACACACACACACACACACACACACACACACACACGGCAGGCTTTTTGAGCGAGAAAGGCAGGTTTGCAGTTTTTCATTTCAGGATCGGGTGACTTCCTTTACCAACTGCAGTTTCCTGATAACTACTTCCTGCCTGTGCTGTGGGGGCAAAATAGTGGACTGCTCATCACCACCACTTTAGAAAGATTCTATAGTGGTCAAACCTTGGATCAACTGTACATGTGGGTCAGCAGTTTAAGCAAGCAGTTGGAAGGGAGATAAAAATCAGCTACCTCTGTGTTTTTGAGTAGGGAGTGGAGAGGTGGTGATATTTTTGTGTTCCTTTTAGCCACCTGGCCTTAACTTGGCTTCCTGACGACCTGGTATTTTCCATTCCCAACCTCAAGTCCCTATGCTGTCTCAAAGGTGTCAGCAGGGCCAGACTCTCTCTGGCAGCTGTAGGGAGAATCCTTCCACGCCTTCTTCAGCGTCTGGTGTCTCCAGGTGTTCCTTGGCTTGTAGCAGCATCACTTCAATCATTGTCTCATCTTCACACAGCCCTCTCTGTGTCTGAATTTTTCTCTCCTTTTTCTCATTATAAACACTCATCATTAGATTTAGGACCCATGCTAAATCCAGTATGATTTTGTCTCTAGAATCTTAAAATGTAAAGATACTGGTTTCCAATAAGTTCACATCTTGAGGTTCTGGTGGACATGAAATTTTGGGGGATACTAGCCAACTTTCTATACCAATTTAAACATATTTACTGAGATGCAAAATGAGATATTATTAACTAAAAATCCATTATAAAGCAGTATGTATAGTATTTTAATTTTATTTTAAAGCATGTTAATGTGTATGTATACATGCATAGAAAAGTATTTAGAAAGGTATACATCAAAATGTTAATATTGATTATCTCTGTGTAGCAAGATTATCTCTTTATCATTTTTCATACAGTCTGAATGTTCCTGCTATGAAGAAAAAATAATCATAAAACAATTTCTATTTATTTTTTTAAAAACAAATCTATATTTGATTCAGAGTTACCCAAACACTTCAATGACAGAGTATGAAACACTACTGGTATTATGCTTCTGATGCTTACAAAAAATCACTTGGGGGATTACAAAGGATTTTGCTTTTTGTTTGCACAGAAAAACAGTTTAACAGCTCTTCCTAGATTCCTAAACTCAAGTCTTTTGTCATTGTCACCCCCACACTCACCCCACTAACTACAAAAAGCCTCTAAACTCAGTTTTTTACCTCTTGGTTATGGTCATGCATTTTTTTCTTTCTAGAATCTTCAGATACCAGGCAAGGATTTTGAAAGTATTTTGCACTGTGAATCAATATCACTTTAATTTTTCCATGCGCAAAACCTCATCTTCTCACCAATATCATGACTCAAGGAAAAGCTGGTGTCACACTTCCTTGTCTTTTCACATTGTGTGTGTGTCACTCAATGCTGAGGAAACATTTGGCTATCTAAGAGTCTGATTTCTCTATATAATGATACTTTTTAAAAATAAATGTTTAGTTCCTATAATAGCCTCATGAGAAATGTAAAGGCTCTTTCTGGTGTATATGTTTTTTATTTACAACAAATCCGCTGTTTTTCTAGACATACTAGTTGTTGATATGTTCCTATCAGCTACTTGAATGGGACAATTTCTCTCCCTGCTATTTCTGCAGTCAGAGTTCCAATCCCTTGGGATGTTCAGACTATTTTTGTCATCACCTTACCAATTTAGTTAAATGTTTTGCAACACAAAAAATACATTAGGAGGCTCTTGAAATTGAGAATAAGGTTGAGAATATTAACAGTTCCATACAGTCAAATTTATGAGTTCCCTACCAGATTGAGAATTCTCTGAGGGCACAAACTGCATTTTCTTCTTCTTGTCACTCCCTGCCTCTTGTATCCCCAACCTCGTACAGGCTGTCTGGCCCACAACACTCACTAAATGAGCTTGCTGGTATAGCTTCCAAGACTCTTGGCCTCCCATCAGCTTTATTAAACTGAGACTCAGAATATCCTTTTACAACCAAGAAGGAGCAGTGACAGTGGCTGGCAGAGCACTAGGAGAAAAACAGCTGGCAGATTCTTCTTACCCTGCTTCTGAGTATGCAAATTTGTCCCTGGGATATAGGGAATGCAGTATCTTGGCCTTTACCTCTGGACACATTTGCTTTCAGGCTAGGATTTAGGGTTGCAAGAAGATGAGCAGTGAGAGAAGGAGTTTCTTCAGTTGTTATAAAAGGGTTAAAGATGAAGGAAATATCACCAGCTATCTATCCTATCCAAGCGTATAAGCCAGGCAAAGCATGCAGAACAAGCTCTCTGCCTCCATCCTGCTCCCCCTCCCACCATGCACATTCACTAGATGAACATGTGTGGTCCCAGGACCAGCAAACCTACTACCCCCCCCCCCCCCCACACACACACACCCGGACAATGTCCATGAACTGCAGGCACCTCTGGGAGGAGTGTGATTGATTACTTATTTTCTGTATGTGTGAATGCATGGTAAGAGGAGAGGTTGGGAATCACTAGGGCCAAATGGACTCAGGGTTTCTGGAAAGCGGGCACAAACACTAGCTCCCACTGTTTTCCAGTGAAGACTCTGAGGAGCCCGGAGGAGCTTTGCTTTCACAGGGAGGCAGCTGCTGCCTCAGTGCTGTGGGTAATTCCTTCCACAGGGATAGTGAGGCAGATCATACATGTCGAAGAAATGCTCTGTCTCCTTCTTGACCACACAAAAGATCAGGAGTGCCAAAGCTAGCTGAATGCTCATTTTCTGCTTACTGGCATGACTGAACTTGGTATTGCTTCAGCAACTGTCTCTCAGAGAAAAGAGGTAACGTTGGGTAAAAAGGAGTCGAGCTCAGTGAGTGGCTTCATCCAGAAGAGACTCAGGATAATACCAGGAGTGGAACACATTTTCTATTAGAAGAATCACAAAGAAAAGAAAGCAGCCAAATCAACTGGGATGCTGAGTCACTGAACAACAGTCTGCATAATTATTGGAGCAGGAAAGAAATGCCAATGTTGTTTGCCTCAATTCTTGCTTCAAAAGAAGAGAAGCTAAAAAAAACTGATAAAGACAGACGTAAAATTTCTGTCTCAATATTCCCAGCTGACATAGATAGATTCCTATTGTTTTCTTAGGATGTTTTCCAAAGATTAAAATAAAATCTTACTGCAAAAAATAACAAAATTGTAGAGGGGAGAAAAGTAGCCTCAGATTCGTGAGAAATATTAGTCTTCAAAGCCTATTATTCAGAGACCTTGTACATCAATACTTGATTTGAATTATGGAGCTGGCTTGGACCTTCATTTACATGGTATTTCCCCAAGTAGCCAGATAATATCAATATCTTGCATTTATACGATGATCGTCTTCCCAGATGGCTTCATTAAATTGTATGTTTTATGATACTCACTTTCTGAAATTTGGTCATCTCTGAATGAGAATGATGCTCCTGGGTAACTTGGGACAAAGGAAAAACCCTGTTTTGCATTTATGCTGTCTTTCTATCAGTGATCATAAAAATCTTCAGTTAGCAAGCATTTCCTGAGCATCTGTGGGGGCAGAGCCCGAGACAAGGCTCTATAGCCTTGTCTATATGCTCTATATGGTAACACAAGGAAGATTAAAAGGTGTGGTCCCAACCCTCCAATCCTCAATCACATATTCAGAACAATTTTTCTGTTTCACAAATGTGAAAACTTGTGGCCAGAGAAGTTTAGAGAATTGGCAAAGGTCAAATGGTATAGTTGTTCCAGAAATGGGAGTCCTTATTTCCAGGTTTGAGTAGGAGTGGTTTTGATAATAACATCTAAAAATGTTTAGAATATTTCAAAAGTGTATTTAAAGGAAAGGTTAAGGCTTTGGTTTTAGTTAAGGAAGAAACCATCGGTCCCAAAAGAGGAAAACAAAGGGTCCCTGATGTTTTCATACAGATTTATTAATAGTACTAAATATCTAAGACTGTGGTAATTATAGTGAGGGAACCAAAGAAAAGCAGGATTTCAACTCAGAAGAGCTTGGCTGACTTTGGGAGGAACCTATTGCCTATATGTGGTGATTTCAAGAAAACAGGAGCTATGGAAATATAAGACCAGTATATTTTAAATACCAACAAGATCATCCACCATGGTAGAAATCCCAGCTCTAATACTGATCTGCTTTGGATATGGGGCCAGTCACTTCATCTACCTGGGCCTCAGCTACCCCATTTGTTAAGGGGATGGACTAGATAATCTCTAAGACAACTTTCTACTATATAGAATGCAGTTATTCTATTGGAATGAGAATATGGGATCATTTGGAACAAGTAGAATGGGAATAATTGTCCTGATGCTTAACTAGCTTGGTGAAGAGAAGGGACAATATTGGAATCACAGGTTTAGTAACCCTTTCTGATTGTAATACCAGAGCATTTCCAATACATCAGTGTACTGATAAAAAAATACTGGATTCTATACTGTCAACCTTAAATAGCTTCAGCCAACTTCAGATACTTTTTGAGTAATGGGAGATTCGCCTCTATTCTAGATTCTCTCTCTATTTTTTTCTTTCCTAAGTTGGAATCATCTTCAGAGATGTCTAACTTGTGGTTCTTTCAGTTGGTAATAAAACTTCTAAAGTTTGTAATTTAAAAAAGGACAATCTGACTTTGGGTGATGGGTATGCAACATAATTGATCGACAAGATAACCTGGACATGTTTTCTTTGAACATATGTACCCTGATTTATTGATGTCACCCTAGTAAAATTAATTTAAAAAAATGAACTTGTTACCTATAAAACATTCTAAATTTCAAAAAATTTCCCCACAAAATGAAAGTGCTCAGTTATTCATTAAAATGACAAGGGCTACAAGAATTCAGAGGGTAGTAACATCATAATCATCATAAGCAATCAGAAAAAAACGTCAAAATAGAAATGGAGCTTGAAGTTGTGGCCAAGAGAAAAGTTCAGACTGGAACTGTTAGAAAGAGGCTGATGGTACTTATAAAGAGCAGGACCTCCCGAACGCATGTCTGAGAACTATTCTGGTCCAGGTTGAAGTTTACACTGATACATAACTACTGGAAAAAGTAAAGTGCAGGATAGTAAGTATTTATATGTCTGAAAACTAAATGTAAGTAAGTTGAAAGACTGTTCTTAATTTTGAGACAGTGTCCTTCCTTCAGTTTATTGTAAGAAAGTCCTTTTATAGAATGATAGTGTTCATGGATAGCGTCGTCGAGACAGTGTTTCCTTGGAGAACAAATGAAGTGCACCCAGGGATCTAAGGAAGACTGCCTCATAATCCCGTATAGAGGTTTCATGAGATGACCGTGACCCCCAGTCTTTATGGGTATTTATTGATACACACAAATAGAAGCAGGGATGAGAATGAGGAAGTCAGGAAGAAGAACTTCTTTAGAGCAGACAAAAGGGCAAGGGAAGTACCTCAAATGTCCCCACCTATTGGTTAAGCAGAATTGCTAATTCTATCCCTATTGTTCAGTGTTCAGCACTCTACTGTGTTCAGTACTTCATCAGTGATACCACTGTGGCTTTAGCCTCAGGGCACTGAACTCTGTCCCTGTTCTATGTTCCTATTCAGGCCTCTCTACAGGATAGTAGATATTTTTATTTTGTGAAGTAATAGTGTCAAATTTGGCCTCCATATGATGGGCTTTCTCTTTGAAATTTTACTGGATCATGAAAGTCAAGGATCTGGACATCAACATGTAGGTCCTCATTCCTGATATTTGGCCTTTGCTGCAGCCCTCACGCACACAGGCCAAGAGGTCATGTACAGCTGTCTAGCAGGGAAAAGAACCACTGCATTTTAGGATTTTATTTCCTTGTTTTTGTGATCCTGTAATGGCAGTACATCCTGGTAAGGCTTAGCCGTGATGATAATAGAGTTAAGCTTAACATGCTGGGCCCAGGACATGCACCAGGTCTTTCAACGATAATAGTAGCCCTAGAAAACACCATCTGCTTGGTAGTCTGTTACTTAGAGTGACATGCCATGTAGGCGCGGAAGAGCTGCCAGTCTGTTTATCAAAGCCCCTGCTTTGTATTGATTGAATAAAGGCACTCTTTCACCACCCTTCCTCTCTCTGTTGCTATGGAGTGACTGGACTGTTGGATTTTGACTGCCATACAGGTGTGCTGAGTTCTTCTTTCTGAAGCTCATCTTACATATGTGCAGTGCTGCTTAGCTCCAGGCATACAGGGTACATCTACCCCTCTCGCCACCACGTCAACATTCACTTCCCTCTGGTGGAAATACGTGTGGGCACGCAGTGTTTTAGTACAAAATTTTATGGTTCTTAGTATCTGAAGTTGCTCCCATGTCTCCTGGCCTCTAACGAAAGAGAATAAGGAAATTTTAATGGCAATACTAGGGCCGGTGCTGTGAAAAAAAAGAGAATGAACTTTATATATTTTAATAGACAAATTTCATACATGTTTTTACCAGAGCACTATGATCTTTGAGCTAATAAAAATATTTTTCAAAAATATATATTTTAGAAACACAAGCTCTGGTTTTACCTTTTTAAATTCATAGATAAAGGAAACTAAGGCCCAGATTAGGTAGTGACTAGCTCAAGGTCACCCAGCTACTTAGCTGAAGTACAAGGACTTTTAGTTGATCTAGTGTCCTCTCTCCTACCTCCCTCCAATACCCCACTGGAATTGAAATCATTGCAATAGCCACTGCCAAGTACTTAACAATGGATATTTGATGGTGGTCCTTTAAGTCCTCACCAGGGTGGTTTCAGTTTTCCCTTCATCAGCACAGGAAGACAAGGACGTGACATGACTAATATTTCATGCTTAGCTCTGGATTCCCTTGGCTTTATATTTCTGACTCTTCCCTCAGTTTCTTGTAGGGCTTTATGATTTAATTTAATTTCAGCTTATGGCGGGTTTTGGTACTCAGAAGAGTGGTAATTTGTCCTTTAAATTATTCACCCAGGGGAGTTGGTGTTCTTAGAAAGCGAGGGGGGAGAACCTATAAACTTCATCCCCTTAGAGGGACACATGACACACACTGATACCTCACTCACTTGTTCTCTCCCCACAATACCTTATCTGCTGTGCTCAGCCCTGGCTCCTATAATACCTTGTATTTCTGCAGAGCTTTTCACATTAACAAATAAAGCAATTTACAGAGTATTTACACACTGGTGACTAATTATACACTTGCAAACGCAATCATTTTGGACAAGATGCATTCCTCTACATTAGGTTCTCTGCAGGAAGATGTCTTAGAATTATTCTCAGGGAGAAATTTGGGGCAAGTCCTGGCTGCTACATTCAGTTGCCCAATATTAGGGACAGTATATATAATCTGGGATGCACCTCTGGACTTTGTAGTTCAGACCTGAGCTAGGGGCTAAAAGGGTTACAAAAGAAGTAAAGAAGTGGGTGACCCTGACTCTATGGATTACAAAAATTGCTGATCAAACCAAGCAAAAGTGAATGCATGCAACAGCTTGCAAAGAACATGTGATGTTATAGTCACCTGCCAGGTGTTTGGTACAGACACACACAGAAAACGTTTTATGAAGAACTGGAGTACAGAATGTAGGAGATTGTTGCAGTTTTTAGTTAAAAGAATAAGAGATGAATAATATTAAGAGATACTATTTATTGAGTGTCTACTATGTGTTAAATCCTTTACATGTACTTTTTCACATAATCCTACCATCAGTTAATCCACTGTCATCCTATTTATCACTTAAAATTTATTAGGTTTAAAGAAGTAATGCAATGTTATTCAAATCACACCAATAGCTAGTAAGGCAAAATGGTAATTAATGCTCAGGTTTGAGTGACTCTTACCCTTGCCATTATACCTACTGCATTCCAAAGAAAGGGATGACAAGTATTAACAAGAGGTAAACATCTAGTGTGTATACTGTTGAAGTGGGTTATGCAGATGGAAGAAGGATGGGTAGCATTGCATTTATAGCTAAAGAATGAAATTCAGTATTCTCAGAGTTTAAGTTTTGGCAGCACAGTGGGGTGGAAGCAATAGAAGAGGCCCTAATAAACTGATGCAGTTCAGAGGGAGCTCTTTGATGATTTCAAACAGAAAACAGACAAAGCAGTCATGTTCAAAGATGAAATAGCAATATAAGCCTGTAAGAATGTTAGATGTCAATGACCAGAATGAAGAGAGGTATATAAAATATGCAAGTAATAAAAAAGGACTTGCATGCTTATGCAGAAAAGAAAGAACGAGTAGCAAACACCTTTGTTGCGTGGTGCTTGGACTCTGTTCACTGAACTCCACTAATCAGGTGTTGTTTTGAAAACTTGTCTGCAAACGATGTTTCTTCTTTCTGAATCTGGGCCAAAATTCATGATCAGTTGATCAACAGAGTATGGCAGAAGTGACGTTATGACTTAAAGGTGATGCAGCTGCCACCTAGTTTGATGCACAGCAGTGGATAACTAGAACGAATGCCTGATGAGAATGTCAGACCTGAGAGTATCACCCAAAAGAAAGAAGTCATGTGCCAAGGCAGGACACTTCCCACCAGGAGACCAAAGGAGTATAGGCAAGGCTTAGGAGCAAAGAGGAAGGTTGAAACATGAGGAGTATCAGGTCTAAGGAGGAAAACAGAATTGGAAGATAAAAATATGTCATAGGGTCAAACTGGAAACAGGTGAGACTGTGGAGTGCAGGCCCTCAGGGCTGAAGTTATGAACAATACAGATGTAAGTGGTTTGGGACTGATATGGTGAGTCATGCGAAGTGTATTTTCACAGGTTGCACAGAAATGTCCCTAAAGTTTAAGGAGGCTGATGCCTACAATATGAAAAGAGGAGAGATGTAGAACTCTTTAACTACTTTAATTCCTTTGTTGTTGGTTTTTTGTTTTTGTTTTTGTTTTTTTTATCTCAAACAGTGTCAGACAGGAAAGGGCAGCACTAACATTAGTTTTCTAAAAATAAGGTGGGTGTTGGGCAAATAAGTTTGTAAAATGAGATTTTTGTTTGCTCACTTTGTTAAAAATGGCGCTGCCCAGGTGAAACTGCTAATTACCTTCCTGCTTGGGAAGGGGGCTTTGTTATGCTACTGTTACTAGAGGAGGGATTTTTTTGCCAAGAAAAGTTTGTGAGGAAGAAGAAGAGGAAGAAAGCAGTCAAGATGACAGGGAAAGAAGGAGAAGACAGTTTATGCAGAGATGAGGAGGGAGAAGGTGTGCAGATGGGGAAGCAGAGGTGACTAAGCTGGTGGGGGGCTTTTGATTCTAGAAAAACCTGGATGAGTCAGTGGCTTTGGGAGCCCTGAATGGAAAGGGAAATGTTTTCCCACTGTGTTTTTACTCACTTGCCAGGTGCGAGGCTAGAATAAAGAAATGGCTCACCATTTTTTGGCTCTGCAGTTTCTTTACCGTCTGCCCAAATCCAATGGGAAGCTGCAAGTGAATGGCAGCCACGACAGCCACAACTACTGGTCATACAGTAGGTGAGGGACTTGTAAGAAGAATTAGCTGGTTTAAATTCAATAGAGTCATGATATAGATGAGGTACATTTCTCAGACACTGAAAGAATTCTGGGGTGAAATAGAGGGACTCAAGTCAATAATTTTGAGGAACCCTAAGAATTAAGAATGACTGAAAATGGACAGATGTCTTACTCTCAAAACAAAGGTGAATCCTGTGAACTCTAGGAGACGGGCTTTCTGAGACATCTTCTAGAACAAGTCACTAATGACGTGATCTACAAGCCAGCAAAGAGGTCAGCATAAGTTAGTAAAGATGGAATGGTTAGCTTGAATTTCCAAATGAACGTATCACTTTCTAATAACATCACTCTGAATATGAGCTTGGTAAACAGTTAACAAAGAGTTCTTTTTGGTGAATGAATTTATGTCAGTCAAAACACAGGGCTTCCTCTAGAGTCCACCACAGGCCTCTGTGCTTCACTGTATTACCCAAAAGGTTGATTAAGGAGTTGGACTAAGATTTTGACATCATGATGGCATGCTGATTCAAGCTACAGGTAACAAAGCTGAGAGAGCTCTTCATTACATTGAATAATGGAATTTGCACCAAAAAGATCTTGACAGGCAGTAACTACTGACATGGTTTAAGAAGAAGAAATTCAACTGGAAAAATCAGAAACCCTTTTATCCACTCCTCAACCTCAAAGGAAAAAAAAATGGAAAAATCCAAATCCAAAATTCTACCCACAACTATAAAAGGACAGGATAAAGAAAATGCGGTTTGTGCACACGGAAAGGATTTAAGAGTTTAAATTTAACAGCTCAATACAACATAATAGTGGGATGCAGCTGCCAACAATGCTACTGTGATGGGAGGTTGTGTTAAAAAGCGTACCCAGGACAATGGACTTGACGATGCAGTTCTGTTGTTTGTTCTGGAAGTGGCCCTATGGCGGGGATATTGACAGATTAAAGTATGTCCAGAAGAAAACAATAATTATGGTCAGGGAACAGAGAACCTGTCATATAGAAAATGACTAAAGAAATGGAGTACATTTAGCTGGGACAAGAATCTGTGGTGAGAGTGGAGTGGGAGGAGGATGAAAGAATTTATAGGCTGTTACATAGAATGGAGTCAAAAGGTGGGTGCCCTAAAGGAGCTGAGGACAGCTGAACCCTCAGAAAACCTTTCTTCTCTCTGGAGCTATATAAGGATGACTGTAGTAACCTCAGGAGGTGAGGAATTCCTAGTCCTGGAAGCATGCAACAGAAATAAGAAGGTCATTGGTCAAGCAGAACATCAAAGTGATTAATAGTACCCATGAAACTGTAACCTTTTATGACCTTATCAGATATATTCTTTACCATAGGAAGTTCTTTAATGACAAAGAGATGAAGGCTCAGAGAAGTCAAAGACCTTGCTCAAGAATCCCCAATTAATACAGAGCTGAGATGGGAACCCAGATCTCTGAACAGCACACACACATGCTTTCCCACTTTCCCAGGCTTCCTAAAATAGAACTGAGCTCTAGGAGAGGACACTGTATCAATCCTCAAAATAACAGAGGAGCTACAGGCTCCCCTGGGGTTGTTTAATAAACCCTCTGAGAATATGAAGCATCCCCAGGACTCTCCTGGCCATCACTGAGCTACATATATTGTTTCTCAGTTTGGAAAGTCTTGTTATGGTTCTATCATACTTCGATACTAAAACTAACGCTAAAATAAATCTAAGATCTGCTTCTGGAAAGTGCAAGTTCTTTTAAGTCTCTGTAATCATTATCAAAGCATTAATTCTTAGCCTTAAAAAAGGTAATGCTTCTCAAATTCCAAAGAAATTAAATTTAAAATAATTGCAAATAATTTATTTCTATGGGAATTTCTTTTTTGTGCTGTTGTTACTGCTTCTGACAAATCTGAGTCCCAGAAATCAAAATTCAAGCACTAGGGTTGCTATAAGTATGTTTTGTGTATATTACATCTCCTAGCCTCATTTGTGTCCTTCATCTATAATCAGATGAAATCCTCTGCTTTGTGAGTCTTCCTCTTTCCACACACCCCCCCCCCCCCCCGCACATAGTTGGCAAATCAGGAAATTCAGTCTGAATGAGTGTGACAGAACTGAAACAACAGTGAGGTGAATTAGCATGAGAGAACTCTCTGAAAACACCTTATTATGTTGTTAGACCTCAAATTGTGTGGGGCCTTGTAACAATAGCTAGTGTTGCCTCTTTATTCTTGGTCTCTATTATTGCCTCTCTGACAAATTTTTAGTCTGTAATCTTTTCTGTTGTCTTCTCATGCCGATATTTTATACCTCAGTGACTTTGTCTTAGAGTTGCTCTGCACTTGCTTGCTCATCCATGGTGACCTTGTTTGGGCTTCTTTTAGTTTATTTGTTGCCCAGTAACACATATCAAGCCTTATAGGAACCATTGACTTTATATACATTCAATGTATTTAGTCATCACTGCTTCCTTACAGACCCAAAAAGCATCCCAAAATGAGTACACAAAGGCCCTCCCTAAAAGGTGAATGCCCTTCTCACTGCCATCTCCTTGCAAAGCTGTGGAGTTTCAACCTGTCCCTATTCCCCATCAAGCCCCCCTCTTTGGCCATGCTTTCTCTTTTTCTGCTTTCTATAACCAGCATTGATCTTACTGATAATCACAGATTGCAGCAATGCAGCCGTGAGAATTCGGGTGAGTTTGCCTGCTTGTGACTAGATTGATTTATAAGCATCTCTGTCACCCCCCCCCCTTTTAGTTTGTTTGAATGCAGTACAAAATTTGTAACCAATTAAAAAAATTAAAATCAGGTCAGTAATTGCAGAAAACATTTAATGAATTTATACCCATGAAGATAAGCATCTCTATTATGAAATCACTTCACATTTGTTAACTACTACT
Source organism: Saccopteryx leptura (assembly GCF_036850995.1). Lineage (NCBI taxonomy): Eukaryota > Metazoa > Chordata > Mammalia > Chiroptera > Emballonuridae > Saccopteryx > Saccopteryx leptura. The sequence continues at coordinate 10,410,723 of NC_089509.1, read as the reverse complement.
GAATAGTGGGTGAGCCCAGTATAGAGAGTTACAAAATGATAACTTATATTAAATATTCTGGGCATTTTATCAAGGAAATTATAAAAGCTTTATCTACACATATACCAAGAATTATCCATTACTATCTCAGAGCCTGTTAAATACAGTAGAAAGATATTCTTTTACATGAACTAAAGATTTAAAACATGGTCCTTAGATCTGCTTTTAAAAAAGCACTGGATTGCCCTGGCCGGTTGGCTCAGCGGTAGAGCGTCGGCCTAGCGTGCGGAGGACCCGGGTTCGATTCCCGGCCAGGGCACATAGGAGAAGCGCCCATTTGCTTCTCCACCCCTCCGCCGCACCTTCCTCTCTGTCTCTCTCTTCCCCTCCCGCAGCCAAGGCTCCATTGGAGCAAAAATGGCCCGGGCGCTGGGGATGGCTCTGTGGCCTCTGCCTCAGGCGCTAGAGTGGCTCTGGTCGCAATATGGTGACGCCCAGGATGGGCAGAGCATCGCCCCCTGGTGGGCAGAGCATCGCCCCATGGTGGGCGTGCCGGGTGGATCCCGGTCGGGCGCATGCGGGAGTCTGTCTGACTGTCTCTCCCTGTTTCCAGCTTCAGAAAAATGCAAAAAAAAAAAAAAAAAAAAAAAAAAAGCACTGGATTAAGAATCAAAAGATTGGATATCTATTTTGACCCAACTACTAGTAAACGTTGGACGAATCCTTCCTGTCTGTGTCTCTTGTCTGCCCACATCCTTGACAAAGGATGTAAGAAGATCCTGCACTTGAAGGCGACAGCCTCCTGCTCCTGGTAGAGCCTGTCGCTCTCCCTGGGCTTGTTGCCCCGTGCACTTCTAGCCCCACAATTGTGTCCATGGAGAGTCTGTTGTGATTGTTGCCAGTTGTGTCCTTGTAATTGCATAATGTAATATAAAATCTGTAAGTTGATGAAATGAAAATATAAAGGGGCAGTTTTGGCTCAGTGGCAAATAAGTTAAAAGCTATGGAGACTTGGTTAAGGTGTATGTTACTGAAAAAATATACAGATGTATTAACTGTGAGTTAGATATTCATGTAAAACTGGAAACAATGTAATTTTTCAGTTTTTTAAAAAAATACTTATTTATGTATTTTTGTTTTTGGACACATTTAGAAGAGTTCACATCACAGGCATGATGACTCCAGCAGTCTAAGACCATTTTAAACACAACTAAAGACAGGAAGTTTTTGTATTAATTGGAGTGGGGTGAACTTGGAATGCAAACTTGCTTGCAGGCCAGCTCGTGGCTCCTTTTTCACAGGTACATATTTTTCCGTTTTTATCCCCCTCTGCTCTGCTCGTCCCCCTTGGTGGCTGCAGGACAGTATTACTTCATAGTACTCTTATGCCAATGGTACTGCTCTCCGGGGCCCCACCTTTTAAATTTGAGGCCTCTGACTCCCAAGAGTTGCAGGCCCAAAGATTTTATATTTGTCCCTTTGTCTGAAAAATCTGTCAAAACAGAATTTCAAGATTTTCCAATCAGTAAAAATTTTCAGAGCAAGAGTGTCTTCCCTGCTAGGGTTCTATTTTCCCTGAGATTTTGGCCTGGTAATCCCTCTTTACTGTTTCAGCTCTTTTATGATATTTAAAGTATATTCCAACAAACACTGTTGTTTACAGCAGGAGGGTTCTTCTTTATAACCTGGTGCATATTACATGATATAGATTTCTATAAGCCATTTACTCATGATTCTTGCTGAAACCCCAAACTGGCTTTTGAAACTGACACATCCCTCTGGAAGAAGTTAGTACCAGGCAGTTTTGATTGCCATAACTCAAACCTTCCCTAAAGTAAAAGAAAAACTAAAACCACTGAACTCCTTTGCATCACCTAATTCTGTCTCCAACATGTTGAAAGACCTTATAAATTTTAGGTGGCCAAATTGTTGGTCAGTAATGATTTCATTTCACCTCTATTTCTTGATTTTTTTTATCTTGTCAGTATTTTGAGAAAGATGTTTATATAAATCATCTCTAATACAGTGCTTTCCAGTCAAACTACATGCGACAATGGAAATGTCCACATGGAGCAATCGCACACTTGATTTTGGCTAGTGCAACTGGGGAACTGAATTTTTAATTTGTTTTGTTCTAATTAATGTACTTAGCTGCACGTGGCTAGTGCCTGACATAGTAGTGCAGATTCCAAGAGAAATCTCTTTATGATGCTCCAGGACAAATGTTGGTTATACAGGCTTCATAAAAATACGTTTGCAACCATGGTAGAACCCTAAACACTAGAGACAATGCTACCTATTTGGTTTTGGTCTTTGTTGTGGTGTTCTGATGAGGGCATTTTGTAGCGATTTAATTTTTCCTTAAATCTTCATAAATAAATGTACCAACAAAAAGGTCATAAAACATAATAATCCATCTTATCATATACAAGTTCAAAGTAAAAAAACAAAGAAATTTCATTGACACTCCTTTGCAAAGTTCTTAAGCAATTACTCTAGGCCCAAATTTCATATAAAACTTTCAAGACAATTGTAATCTGATCACATGCATATTATAGCACTACTTCTGATAAATAAGAAGCAAGGCTCTGTATTTTCTCTATTTTTCTGTAAATCTATCAGCTCTTCCTACGAAAACCGTATTACCTGCTCGAACCTGGTGAATGATTAACAATAAAAACAGCACGAAGTGCTGTGGAACGGAGATAAGAAAAATATCAATTTTGCTCTTCTCCTAAAAGAAATTATGACTTAGTAAGGAGTGAAATAAGGTTAAGAGTAAAGCCCAACAAAAGCACAAAGGTACAAGTCAGCATCCTTAGCGGAAGAACCCGGCAGCCGGCTCTCCACAGCCCTCCCTTCGGCTGCAAGGAAAGGGACACGCTGACAGCAGGTGCGCCTTCAGAAGAGTGAGCGTGTATCAGTGTACGATTCTCTCACACCACCCACAGGGTCCAGGTACTAGTTACAACCCACGACCGCCGGGTCAGCAAACAACAGCTGATCTAGCACCCTCCCACTGCCTAGACCGGCTACGCCTACAACCAGACACTAATTTCCGGAGGAACGGAAGCCCCTTTGACTCCGGCTCACGGGCCTACCAACGAGCGCTGGTCATAACCGGAAGTTATTCTGCCCCGATCTTTGAGGTGCGTCTACGTCGGCCGCACAGGCGCAGTGGGGTTCAGGCGGAGTTGTGGGAGGGGAAAAGAAAGTGGCGGAGCGGTGGGGGGCGGGGCCGACCCCAGAAGATGGCGGAGGCGGGGGTGAGTAGGGGTCCCTGCGACGCGCCAGCGACTTGGTGCTGAGGGAAGTGACTAGAGGTAGTGGGTCCCCTTCAGGAAGAGGAATTGCTGGTGACTTTGCATCTTAGGAACTCTGCTGGCAAGTGCCGGAAGACAGGACTACAGATGGGGCCTGAAGGGCGAGGGTTTCCGCTCACCTGGACAGGGGTTGGCGAGGTCCTGAAGGGGACATCGGGGCCGGCGAGAGGTCATAGGAGAGGCCAAGACTCGGGACAGTGGTAGAGTGTCCGAGAGGGAGGGAGGCTGGAGGACGGCGGGAAGGGCGACCCGCGAGATCTGATGGAGGTGGAGGTCGGCGAGCTGTCAAGCATAGAGCTGTCAGGACTTGCGAGGTTTGTAGCCAGGGAGACTCAGGCTTGGGAGAGGGATGAATCCAAAAAAGACAGATATTACAGTAAGTTTAGAATCTACAAAAAGGTATGTTGATATTAGGTTGAAGAGTGGGACTTTGACATTTTAGATCGGAGTTGGAAGCCTTTGGAGAAGATGTGTAGGTATGTCAAGACCTAGAAGTCGGTTGGTGATAACCATCACCGTGGGGATTTCAAGTTGTTCGGTGGGGATTAGCAGCCTGGAAAAAGAGAGCAGTGTGTGGATAATGCGGGGCTGGGAGCGGGTGCTAAGAGAAGTGACAAGGACCCATGCCCAATTAGTGCTGGAAAAAAGTTATTGGAGTATGGTGTTAGCTAGATAGTCTAGGAAAATATATCATGAAGAGTTTACTGTTTTGTAGGATTGATGAAGAAATGCTTTAAGAAGAAATGAATGGATGTGACAGCTGGGTCACTGAAACTGGCCCAGATAGTATTGCAGTGGAGCTGAGGATTGCAGGAAGGACACACTCCAGTCCTGGGTGCAGGAAGAATGAAGGCAGCCAAGGAGTGGTTAGGTTGAATTTTTCAACTTTTGGGTTTGTCCTCTATAACAAACCACTTTGTGAAAATCAAGAAAGAAGGTGCAGCCACTAATGGGATACACACACACACACACACACACACACACAAAATTGGCCATGTATTCTTTCTATTTTCTGCCTTTATTTTTTCTCTGGACATTACGTTGAGTAGTGCATTTTGTTAGAGTTCTCAGTAGATATCTGATATAAAGTGAAGGATGCACATTTAGAAAAGCGGTTGCTTCTTTTAAAACTGACAGCTGTTGCTTTTACCTATGGTAGGCTGAAAAGGGAAGGATAAAATGTAATTCAGTAATTTAAAGTCGGCTTATTTTCATTGTTATCAGAAAATTATTCCCAAACGGTGGAGTAACATTTTTATAGAGACTGAGGTTTGACATTTAAAAGCAGTAATGGGATGTGAATACTGCTTGCTTAATGGTTTCTGTGTTTGGGTTTTAATGTTCAGAGATAAGGTGAGTTTCAGTGTCTTTAAGGCAAATGTTTTTCTTTCTGGAAGTTTTTACTGTCTGGCTGCTGACTCACATGTGTGTACTTATATTTAAGGAGAGTTAAACTTTTTCATTGATTTAAGTGTGTTTTTCCTAATGTTGGTGCTTATTCTATTTTGAGACTGCCAGTCTAGTTAAGAGAGCAGATAATAGGGGAAAAATGAGAAGTAGTAATTTAATTTTATTATTTAGTACCCTATGTGACTTAAGCACTTGGAGACAGGGTAATCTGAGGGAGGAAACATACTTCTGTGACTACTAATCATTGGAAGATGAATGACCTTGTTTGGTTTTATGTTATGGGTTGTTGCAATTGTTAGAATGCAACTGGATCTTAAAGTCACTAGGGGATTTTGTTTGTGTGTTTGTTTTCAGTTGCCTGTGCCTGAAATTGTTTCAGTGGCAAATACCAACTTTGATTTTCATTCACAAAGGCCAGAATCACTTATAACCCTCTTTTATTTATATAGAAGTACTAATATTAATCCACTAACAGGTAGTCACACATACCTGGAATAATGTCTTTCCAGTTTTGATGATTTGTTATTTATCCAAACTATAATATTTAAACTGCATATCTTTTTGTTCAGTAGAAATTGTAGGCCAGGGCTCAAGGTAGAATTTTTTTATGCCCTGTGGAAGTTCTTTCTTTGTCTGTTGTTGAAAAAAGCTTATTTTGGTATTCACAGTTTTAACAACATGACTGTAAAAACTATTTCTTGTATGACACCTAAATTGTTTCTGTACAGTATTGTAGGTGGAAGCAATGTAGTGAATTGGAAAGTGCTGTGGACATGGAGTCAGAGTGCTTGGGGCTAATACTGGTGCTATCTGATAACAGTTTTATGACCTCAGAAAGTTACTTAACCTATTTTATTGTATAAAATGGGGATTAAAAATACCGACCTGTTTACCAAGATTATTGTTTAAGATCTATTGAGAGATTGTGCTCAAAAAGATATTTTATACCAGAGACTTCTTCCCTGATTAGCAAATTATTTCTTGAGTAATCTAAATTTTTTAAATATAAATTATTTTTTAATTTTGGAGAGTCAGATGTATCACTGATGTAAGAGTAGCATTTAAATGTATAGGATTGCTTTGTTTTAAGAAAATAATTTCAATACGTGATCAGAAAACCAAATGAATTAGGAGGTACTTAATTCCAAGAGGTTTCACTTTTTATATTCTTATTTATTTATTTTTTTGGAGAGAGAGAAACAGGAAGGGAGTGAGAGAGGAGAGAGATGGGAAGCATCAACGTTGTTGCTTCACTTGAGTTGTTTATATACTGCTTCTCATACATGCCTTGACCGGGAGGCTCAAGCTGAGCTAGTGACCCCTTTCTCAAACCAGCGACTTTGGGCTCAAGCCCACAACCTTGAGATTATGTTGATGATCTCACGCTCAAGTTGGCCAGCCCACACTCAAGCTGGCAAGCCTGTGCTCAGCTGGCAAGCCTGCACTCAAGCCAGGTGAGCCTGCACTCTAGCTGGTGGTCCCAGGGTTTTTAACTGGAGCCCTCAGCATCCCAGGCTGACTCCACTGTGCCACTACTAGTCAGGTGAAGAGGTTTCACTTTAAAATAACACATTCCCCTGGTGTGTGACTAATATAAACAACATTCCTTTTTAGTAACTTAATTTTTCCACAGTAGGGAAATGGATGGTCTAGTGGAATTTCTTATCCCTTTGATGAGTCTAGCCATTTCCAGGAGTTCACTTTACATGTTTGTGGTAGCAAGATTCAGTAGAACAGTCTTGATCTTGTCACTCCACTTGACCACATTTGTCTCATTTGCTTTACCAGTAAATTGAGAGAACAGTTAGACCACTGGTTCTTTTGAATCGTGGACTTTTTGAGTACTTGATATAGATTGTGGAACTCTCCCAGGAAAACGCACATGTGTACATTTTTTTGTTTTTGTTTTGCATTAGGTTCACATACCCCTTAGAATAGATGATCTCCCCTGTTCATACCTTTTCTTAAATTTTAGGATACTGTGATTCTAAATTGTCTACAGTAATTGTATACTCTTGTATTCTTATGTAGTCACAAACTTAGGTTTTTGCAAAACTAGCAACAGTAACATCCGCTAAGTGGAAATGGGGAGAAGACACCAAGATTAAGAGACCAATCACAAAGCCTGCTATGTTGCCAACCGAATGCAAACTTAGGTTTTTGGACTAAAAAAATTAGCTTAAAAAACATTCAAGTAAACATCAAACAAATGTTGTGTTATTTTTAAAGAAAATTTTTGGGGTGAGGTAGGAAACTATAAACAAGCACTACCAGGAAAGGTTGAATAAACAGCTGCGGTAGAAAAACCTAGACAGTTTAGAAAGTCTCTGGCAGCCTTGAAATAGAATGAGGAAAGAGTCCCTAGCAATCAGTGGCTCTCAGTGGAGGGCATGGCTTTTCTGGAGGCATTTGGAAATATGTAGGGACATTTTTAATTGTCTCAAATCATGAAAAGGGCGTGTAGTGGCATTTAGTGGTCATGAGCCAGGGCTGCTAGCAGTTCGTAATGCTTAGGGCAGTTCCACACAACAAGGAATTATCCAGCCCCAAATGTCAAAGCCCTTTGACAACCACTGGTGAGTGATTGTGAGATGGGGCCTACCACAACTGGAATAACTTTTAAAACTGAAGTTATTTTGCATTCTCAAAAACATTATTATATATGAAATATCCTTTGCCATTAATTCTGTTTTGGGGGGGAAAATCACAAACATAAACAGGTTGGGTTACTTAAATGTATACACAGTTCACGCTTGAACAACATGGGTTTGAACTGCATGGGCCCACTTACACAAAGAATTTTGTTTTTCAATAAATACAGTTGGCTCTCAGTACCGCAGGTTTTGTATCCATGGAATCAAGCAACTGTGGATCGAAAAGAGTATTTCCAGCCCATGGTTGAGAACCCACAGATGTGGGGAGATGCCCCAGATTTTCGGATCTGTGGGCAGTCCTGGAACCAATCTCTCATTGTATGCTAAGAGCCAACCCTAGTTAAGATTTTTTGGGGGGTCAGAAGTTATATGCAGATTTTTGATTGCAAGGGCATCAGTGCCCCTAACCTCCACATTGTTCTAGGGTCAACTGCATATTCTTTGTCCCCTTGTAGCTGTTTTAACAGTAAAAGTGGGGGTTTGCTGTGTCTACTGGAAATTTAGGAAGTGAAGAGACAAGTGTTGATCTAAAGCAGTATGTTGAGTTGGCAATATGATTTTTTTCCTTTAAACGATTTGTTTTGCTCTTTGATCTAGTACACTAAAAGAAAACTTTATGGTGTTTGTACATTTATTCTCATGGTCTTTGTGTTATTATACAGTCATCTACTTATATTGGCATTAGTACCTTGAGATTATATTGTAGTTGAGATTATCTTCTGTTGTGTCTTCCTGTTAGTGGCAGTGTTAGACCTTGGTTCTTGAGTTTGGCAAAGAAAGAATTCAGAGCCAAGATCTCTAGCACAAGTTTATTTAGAAAGTCACAGCAGTAGAAGTAGTGAACTAGCTGGGCTGCATGGACTCAGGAAACAAATTACGGAAGCAAAAGAAGGTTCCTTAGAGCTTAGGAGAAAGAAAGCAAAGGTATGCGCCAGAGGGAAGAAAGTGCGGGGAAAGGTGCAGGCATGCCCCAGGGAGAGAACATGTTCTGGGTTCTTTGTCTTACGGGTTTTTCTCTGTTTTCTAAAGGAAGGAATTTTAGGGGAGGTCTCAGGAGAAGATCTCAATAGAATATTCACCAGCTTTCCAGGTGTGTCCTTTCAGGGTCGTAGTCTCATGATTGGTTCATGCTGGTGGTCATTAGTCAGTGCAGCTGGTCCTGATGTAAGCCATAGCATTGCTTTGTCTGGTTTTGCTGTTTTTCTGGGCTTAGAGCTGAAACACAATTGAGACCTAGATGTTATCTTTAGTTTGACCAAAACTCCATCTCCCTGGTCAGTGGACCCCATTCTTTATTTATAAGGTTATTTAATGCTGATCAGAATCTTGTTGTCCTGAGGGCTTAATGCTTAATGGGGTGGATGTACAAGGGAGAAAGAGGCAGTTGGGTCAGGGTGTTGGATGAGGCCAGTTTGAATCAGCTTTCTGTCTCAGTTTCCCTATTCTACTTGCCAAGGAATCTTCCTAGCTTCTTACTATTCTGTCTCATACCTGTATTTTCAGTAACCAGATCCTCTCCTACACACTCGGGTAAGTAGTTAAACTGGAATGAGACTCAAGGTTTAGAGGGAATAGAAGGGGTTTCAGAATCAGATATAAGGAAACATTCTAGATCTAATATTGCATGTCATGTGACCATAAACAAGGGCTAAATCTCTTTGACTTAATATCTTCATTTGTCATATGAAGGTGATATCTACCTTTAGGATTATTTTTTAAGATTAGAGTTACTGTATGTCTGGCATGGAATAGGCCCTCCATAAATAGGTGCTCTATCAGTAGTTATGATGATGATGAAGAAGAATAATTCTGTGGATACCGAATACCTCGTAAGTGACTACAACACGTGACATGACATGCAGCATAGTATAGTGAGACCAGTTCAGGAGGAGATGTTTCCTGGGCATTTTCAGTTGGGGTGTAGAGTCTATTTCCCTATGAATCAGCTGTAACTTAAAATTTTCTCTAGTCGTCTAAGCTGTGGAGCTTATTATGCTGTACACTAAGTAGGTTGTGAGGACCATCTTGAGGAAGGAATTACCCCCTTAGGTATTGGGCACGGGGCTCTGGGTGTGGCAGAAGCTCACTAAAAGTCAGTTGTTTGTGTTTATCACCTGGAACTGATAGGCTGTGAAAATTGCTAGTAGTTACAGATAAAGTTGCCAGTACTTACAGATAGTCTCATTTTTATACTGATTACATCAAAGGTCCGTGCCCCCTTCCCTCAATTTGCACATGGGTTTTGTTCCAAAGTTTATTTGTTATGTAATTTGAAACTTGGAAACTTAGATGAAATGTATCTTAAATCAAAAGTGCTCAGTTTGCCTTCCACTTTAACCCAGTGTAGTTTGATTCAAAAAGAGTCAACCCAATTTCATTTAAAAATATGAAGAATATATAGAGTTCTTACTGTGGGTTAGGCAGGCATATTTCTGGGTACATAGACACAGTGGGGACTTGATAGTGAATAAGACCTACATTAAAAGTTTATAATCCATAAAGCCACTATACATATTATAAGGCAGCCATTAGAAGTGCCATCCTACACTTTTAAGTAAACTGTTTTGAGATTCAAAGAAATAGCATTTATGTGCTGACTTGTGGTGTGATGATGTCCAAGATATATCATTATTGAGGGGATAAAGCTAAGCTGCAAAAATAATATGTATAGTATTTTATTAGTATTTTATAGTATTAGTGTGTATAGTATAGTATTTTCCCATTAAAAGTGATAATATTTATAGACAACACATAGAAGACATGTGACACTTTGGGAGGTAGAACATCATGGTTAGAATGAGGGCTTTGGAGCCAGAGAGCACCGATTTGAATCTCAGCTTGGCCTCTTATTAGGAGTGTAATCTTGATTAAGTGACTTAACCTTCTATTTTTTTTTTTTTTTGCCTCACCTGTAACATGGACATGATAATTGCCTTAGCTTTTAGAGTTATTCCCAGAGTTATATGAGTGCCCATATGTCAGTTGCTTAAAACAGCTCATGGAAAGCCTCAAATGTTGTCTTAAACACAAAAGAAAGATCATTTTGGTTAGAGGAATAATCAAATACCTACCTACACTGCTTGTACTAGCAAAGTTCTTGGTTTTAGGAGTCAAGATGTATTGTGGATAAAACTCGTTAGAATCTAGCTTCTTTGTTAGAATATAGGTTATTCTTTCTTTTATTTTTTTCCTTTTTAATTTTTATTTTTTTATTAAGTGAGATAGACTGCTGCATGTGCCCCAACCAGATTCCAGCTGGTAAGCCCCTTCTGGGCGATGCTCTGCCCATCTGGGGCTGCTGCTCCATTGCTCAGCAACCAGGCTATTTTAGCACCTGAGGCGAGGCCATGGAGCCATCCTTAGCACCCACGGCCAACTCGCTCGAACCATTCAAGCTACGGCTGTGGGAGGGGGGAGAGAGTGGGGGTGGAGAAGCAGATGGTCACTTCTCTTATGTGCCACAACTGGGAATCGAACCTGGGAATTGCACACACCAGGCCAGTGCTCTACCACTGAGTCAGCCCACCAGGGCAGTTATTATTTATTTTCTTAGCTTTCTTTCTGCTTCCTACTCCAGCTTTGTCACAGAAGCTCCCATGACTGTAGCAAGGGTGGGTGGGGGAAAGGTAGGGGTGGGACACAGCCATGACTCCGGGGGGGAATGGGTTGGGGCTGGCCCCTGCTTGGTAAATGTGTAGGTGTCTGAGTGGTGGACTGCTTAGTCAGACACTTTTGTGCAGAAATTCAAATATAAAAGCATTAAACTTTAAAATATGTTCTTTTGCTCCCCACTGAAGGTTGTCCTTATGAGCAAGTTACATTTTATTGTGAACATGTCAACATTTTCATTGAGAATGTGTTCATTTTCTGTAAAGCATAAATTTATTTTTTTCTGTAAAGTATAAAGATTTAGGTAGAAGAAATAGAAATCTGAATTTTGATCTTCCAGATTTTAATGGAACTGTCTCATATTACCTGCTCCACTTTTCTCTGAGGTAGGGCGAGCTCTTCTTCTTATGATTCTAACCTTTAAGTCTTTTAGGTTACTTATTCTGTCCTTGTAAATACGAAGTGTTGCACTTTTTAGAAATTATATATTTCATATAAAAATGGTTTTTAAAACATTTTTTATTCAGTAAATTAATTTAAGTAAAATATAAGATTGCTATTTTATTATTTGTCCTTTTAAATTAATTTGTATTGAAATTAGGAAAAATATACAACCATATATTAGACCCACACTGATTTTTTTTTAATCTTTTGCAGGATTTCTGATAGGTCCTGTTTTAGGACAAGATGTGGTTCTGTTGAAAAGCCAATCTGTTTTGATTCACAGACAGTTGTCTGTTCACTGGAGAAGCCTTTTTTTTCTTTTCTTCCTGTCTTACTGAACTTATGAAACCATGGTGGAAGGAGAGACAGAGTCACCTGGGCCCAAAAAGCATGGCCCCTATATCTCATCTGTTACTAGCCGGAGTGTAAATTTGATGATTCGAGGAGTAGTGCTATTTTTCATTGGAGTATTTCTGGCATTAGTGTTAAATTTACTTCAGATTCAGAGAAATGTGACGCTTTTCCCACCTGACGTGATTGCAAGCATCTTCTCTTCAGCGTGGTGGGTGCCGCCGTGCTGTGGCAGCGCCTCAGGTACGTGGAAGAGAGAACGGGGTGTGTGAGTGTGGGTTTGGTCTAAGCAATACTTACAACAACCAATGGCATTGAGGTGTGATTTAAATACAATAACTACCTGTTTCAAATGAACAATCTGATTAGTTTACAAATGCATACAGTCGTGTAACTCCCATCACAATCCAGTTACAGAGCATGTCTATTACCCACAAGTCTCTCGTGCCCTCTTGTAGTCCACTTCCCACCCCATCCTCAGGCTGCCACTGATCTGTCTATGACTAATTTATTTTTGCTGTTATAAAATGTAATATAAATGGAACCATAGGGTATGTACTCTTTTGTATCTACTTTCAAAAAATGTAATCCTAAAAACCTGGTTCCCTTAGGGATGAGGCTTGCAACCTCTTCATTTTGTCGTATTTTCAATCCATCTCCTATAAGTCTTATTTTATTTTAGTGATGATCACTCCTATTTGGCTTGAAGGGTTTGGTTTGAAGGCTGTGTAATGGTCTTCTTTTTGAAGTAGATAAAAGCTTGAAAGACAGTTTTGTTCAAGTTTAAAGCTTCATGTGTTTATTTTTTAGGTTTTGTGTATGCTTCTTTCCTTGGCATCATGTTCTAGATGTACCTTAAGAATAATCCATGCTTGAAGAGATCAATAAGGTAGATTTTTTTTAAAGTGAGAAGAGGGGATATAGAAAGATAGACTCTTGTATGCACGCTGACTGGGATCCATCTGGCAAACCCTGTCTGGGGCCAATGCTCGAATCACCTGAGCTATCCTCAGCGCCCAAGGCTGACACAAACCAATCAAGCCACTGGCTGCGAAAAGAGAAGAAGGAGAGGGGGAGGAGAAGAGAAGCAGTTGGTCTCTTCTTCTGTATGCCCTGACCAGGAATTGAACCTGGGATGTCCACATGCCAGGCTGATGCTCTATCCACTGAGCAAACTGACCAGGGCTGATTTTCTTTGTTGAAAATCATTATTAGCTTATTTGATACTTGAGATCTTTTTTGGGTGGACAATATGTAATGGATAAAGTGGAGCATATCAGAAGCCTTATTGATGATGCTGATCTTTTGTAATGGGTAGCTCTTCAGCTTTTCCTAATGACCCGAGACCATTAGATTTATAATATTTTATATAATAAAGTAATGTAAGCCATAATTGTGTGGCAGAAAGGAATTTTGATGAGGGGAAAAATGGCTCTTTTTTATTTTAAGTATTATACATAATATACATGAATACTTTACAGTATGATGTAGGTCTTTCTTGACTTACATCCTAGAGCTGGAGGTTGGAAGATAAGGGGTGAGACGTTTTGAGTGACCTAGTAAAACCCACTAGACAATTACATAATGCCATTGCATGGGTGGAAGGGTATTGTCATGGTAAGGTTTTAGTGTAGTTCATATATTGATGTCTTACTATTATAATGTTCACATCGAAAGAGAACTTGTAAAGGTGATGATTCTTACTGTCCATAGGGTATTATTATTTCCTGAGAGAATTTAAATAGTCCAAACAAAGACAAGACACCATAAATTATATTTCATCATTCTCTGTGGTATCATGTGAAAATTCAGAAAATAGAAAAGGTTTTCCCAACAACTTTTTCTAGTTCTTTGTTTATTTTCTACTATAATTGCTGTCTACTATGGTAACTGCTGACTGTCTGCCAATAGCAGGTTTTGGTGACTTGGAAGAACATCTTTTGAGAATAGACAAATAGAAGGAAGGTCAGAGGAGGGAAACAATTACTTACTGAATGTCTCCTAATGTGCTAGGCACATCAGTTAACCCCAAGGATTTGCAGGGCAACTTTGGGAGTGAGATGTATGGCATTGTGCCTGCTTTGTGGGAGATGAGGGAGCTGAAGTGATGAGAGGATCCTAATGGACCCGGCATCCCTGAGCCATTGAATGGAATTGCTCAGTCAGATGTCCCCTGCTGGCGAAGGGCGAGGAGGAAGCTGCTTGTGCATACCTCCTCTACTCTGGATGCTCTTCCAGAGCCTCCAGCCTAACGAGTGGGAGGCACTGGCAGGGGTCGCACATTCTGGGCTGGGCAGGAAAAGTTAACTGAGGTTTCACTGCACCTCTGTTACGGAGAAGAGCAGGGTGAACTGGGCACTTTGGCTACCAGTCACACTTGGGAGGGAAAATTCTCACTATTAATGCTTGTCCCTACTTACTTCTCTCCTATCCAATAGGTTGTTCACACTGGCAAACTTAACACCACAGCTATTTATTTATTTATTTATTTTTTTCCAAAGTGAGAATTTGGCAGGGGGGGGTAGGGAGGGGAGGCAGAGAGACAGACTCCTGCATGCACCCTACAGGGATCCACCTGGCATGCCCACCAGGGGGCGATGCTCTGCCCATCTGGGATGTTGCTCCGCTGCAATCCGAGTTATTCTAGCACCTGAGGCAGAGGCCATGGAGCCATCCTCAGCGCCCGGGCCAACTTTGCTCCAGTGGAGCCTTGGCTGCAGGAGGGGAAGAGAGAAATAAAGAGAAAGGAGAGGAGGAGGGGTGGAGAAGCAGATGGGCGCCTCTCCTGTGTGCCCTGGCGGGGAATCGTACCCGGGACTTCCACAGGCTGGGCGGACACTCTACCACTGAGCCAACCAGTCAGGGCCAACATTACAGCTTTTTACTAGGTGATTGGCATGTCTTGCTTAACTGTTTCTTCTGAAAGCAGTGCATTCCATGAGCCACCTGGGCAAAAGAAAGCAGGAGCATTAGGAAATCTAGATTTCACTTACCTCTGTTACTGATTTGGTTGGGTAAGTCATATTGTGCAGTAGATGAGGATGAAGATACCAGATTTGGGAAAGTTGCCAAAAATGGAAAATGGATTTTTGCATAATTGCTGCCTCCCTCCCCTGCAATTTTGGGAAAATATCAAGGAAAAATAAATGAAGTAAGAAACATGTGTGGAGAGTGTGTGTGTGTAGTATGCATATATTTTTGTGTCTGTGTGTTGATATGTATTCAGAGCTCTCTAGGCTCTCACTACCTTAAATCAGAAAAACTGATAATTGTCCTTTGATTTTCCTGTCCAACTAATCTTCATAGACTGAGCAGGCACCTCTGGAGGGGCTCCACAGTCCCCCAACTCTGCATGGAAACAGAGGGCCTTGGTTATTTGATACCTTTCTGTAAAACACAGAGGACTGAGAAATTTGCTATTGGTGCTTCTGAAGGAACAACTAACTGCTCACAAGAATTAGGTGATATTTTATCGCTTCATATTCATTTTTAAATATCCTTTAATATTTGTGAGCAGTATAGTAGAGAACTGTGGTAACTTGCTTTTCTCTGTCTCTTGCTTAGGCCAGGCCCTATACCACTCTGCTGGGAATTGTCAGTCTTTTCTGCCTCTGATGCAGCATCCTGCAGCCTCCCTCCCCTGTCATGCACTGTGCATGCACTATACTGTAAGAGCAGACACCTCTCCATCTGGTGCAGAGTGATGGCATTATTTTCTTAGTTCTCACTGTTTGCAGGGTAAAGTCCCTATGACATGGCCCTTGCTGACTTTTATCTTGCTAGGAGTCTTTCTGGATCCTGAGCTCCGTTTCTGCCTGACGCTTACAATTTCCGGGTGATACTGGGTGTTTCTGTTCTCAGATGCTTTGCTTTGGTTACAGAGGCCTTTCCACATCACTTGCCTGTGACACTCTCCTGCCTCACGTATCAGCTCCTCTGTGAAGCTTCCCTTACACTACAGCACGCCTCCTGCTCAGCACACCCAGGAGGAGATGGGGACCTCACTGGGCCCTGTCAATGCTGCGGAGGATTCAGTGGTTTCTCTGGTCACTTTGGGACTGTGACATACCTCTTTTTTTCTTTTTCTTTTTTTAAATTGTCCACAAATACCAAGAACCAGACACACCCGTGGGGGAAAAACTTTGTCTCTCCTGTAATAGTTTTCCATGACAGTATATCTCATTCATTAGTTTTGTTTATTCAGCCCATTTTCCTGGCAAAATGTTTGATTTAACTGTTCTGTTTAGTGTAGTACTGCATTAAACACATTGCCGTAAAAAAGGATGACAGAATTGATGTTTTACCAACTTTGTTTTGTTTATAGCTTGGTAGGCTGTGACTGGTCACGGGGAATAAATATATAGGTGTACTTCGGAAATGCCGTGGGCTTGGTGCCAGACCACCACCATAAAGCAAATATTGCAACAAAGAGAGTCACACGAATTTCTTGGTTTCCCAGGGCATATAAAAATTATGTTTACATTACACTGTAGCCAATTAAGTGTGCAATAGCATTATGTTAAAAAAACAAAGTACATACTTTTAACTAAAAAATATTTTATTGTAAAAAATGCTATCATCTGAGCTTGTAGTGAGTTGTAATCTTTTTGCTAATGGAGGGCCTTACCTTTAAATTGGTAAACACACACACACACACACACACACTATATCTGCAAAGCTCAGGAAAACCAAGTGCAATGAAATGAGGAATGCCAGTATCCCAAGAAATATGAGTTTGCATCAGAGAATCACCTGATTAACCAGGACTTGTTTCATATGATTTTACACAGGCATACTTGTAACAGTCTTACTTGTTAAAATAAGAAAGTAGAGGACCCAGGCTGGTTGGCTCAGTGCACAGAGCATCGGCCCAGCATATGGACGTCCTGGGTTAGATTCCTAGTCATGGCACACAAAGGAAGCAAACATCTGCTTCTTTCCTTCTTTTTCTTCTCTTTCTCTCCTTCCCCTCCTGCAGTCAGTAGCTTGATTCAAGCATTGGCTCCAGGTGCTGAGGATAGCTTGGTTGGTCTGAGTGTCAGCCTCGTGTGCTAAAAATAGCTTGGTTGATTTGAGCATTGGCCTAAGATAGGGGTTGCTGGGAGGATCCCGGTCAGAGTGCATGTGGGAGTCTGTCTCACACTCTCCCTTTTTTCTCACTTAAAAGAAAAGAAAGTGGACAAAGAGGAAAAGAAGACCGGACATACTATACTGAGCTCTTAAGCAGTGAAGCTTCCCTGTGCTGTAGACATTGCTATCAGACTCTGCCATGCCTTTATTTATAGGGAAGGAAGAAGACATATAATGGGAAGTGACAAACTTCTTGAATTCTCCCTCTCATTGAGCAACTGAGAACCATGCATACTCAATGGATTTGATTTTTATTGGCAAATCCCAAGGTTGGCAGCATGGCAGTTGGCATTCTTTTGTATTTTTGCTTTCTCTCCTCAGTTGTCTCTCGCTTGCAAGTCTGACATCACATGCATAAAAATATAGTCAACTTATTTGTTTCTTTGCACACACGACAGCCCTCTCTATGTGATAATTCTCTCCCTATGGCATTAGCTGCTGAGGAAAATCGACTTGGAATGCCTGATCTTAGTTGATTTTACCTAGCAACAGGCAAGGGGAGGAGAGAGAGAGCAAGAATGAGAATGAAGAATGACATATGAGCTGTTGGTTTCATGACCCCATAAGAAAAAAAAAGTAATATTCATTTAGATATATTTCAACTCTTAGGCATGCTGGTTGCCACTTTAATTTTGTAGAAATTTAGATACGCTATCAGTTAACCTGAGAGGATTTTAAAGTGTGGCCTTTTAAATAGGAGTATACAGTAAGTCCCCACTTAAAGTCAGGTTCTGCAGCTTTAATTGAAATAAGGGATAACAACCACTTTTATTATAGGCTGATTGATACAAACAAGGGTTTCAGTTCCTACAGTGTTGTAATGAAATGACAGTGAGTGAAATGACATTATTCAAGGACCTGTTGTGATGTAAAACTTTTAAATTTACTAGTAGTTTTTGGAGCTCTGCTAAAACTAAAGTTTGTTGTTAATCTCTTGATTGTGAATCATCTACATTCAACAAAAGCCTAACTCAGAAAAGAGCACATTCAGGTGTCTTGTGGATTAGGAACCATATACACCATTGCAGTGTCTCACCTCTAGATGGAAGGGTGATCGTGCACCTCATTCATGCTGCCCCATTGGTCTGCTAGCCTGTCATTTGTTGCTATTAATAGATTTTCATTTTTCTTGAAGATTGAATGCAATGTTTGTGAGGTATAGCTAGCCAATATCATGCCAGGCAGGAGCTTCTGCCCCTCAGGCACATGGATTTTGGTACAATCATTTCACAGGATGCCATAGTTGGTATCGGGCATTTTAAACATGCTTTTCAGCTGATGTGACAGTTGTGTATCTGTTTCCTGATGGCAGCATAACCATTCTGTTTTTAGAAAGATGAACAGGAAATATCCAGGCAGCTTTGATTTGCTACATTTAATCTGGAGAAATACATTTTCCTTATACTTTGTTGAAGAAAGTTTTGGTTCATTAAATTTTTTATAAGTAAGCATTTTAAATCTAAATTAATAAGAAATTGAGGTTTGACAAGTGTTTAAGTTAAAAATTGGGTGAGAATATTTTGAGTCTCAATTATGGACATTTTGCATATGCTAGTCATAATTAATTACACAGTTAGCAGTCAAGATGTTCCTTCCAAAAGTAAGAAATGTACTAAAATGATTTCTTACGTTTTTACAGTGAATATAATTTTTTACCAGAAATTTGTAATTCTTATGGACCATGTTTCTCCATTTTTTTCTGTGTGAAGAATGAGTCTTATATGTAGATTTCTGTTGTGAGTTTCCCCGCTTTGATAATATAACCTAGAGGCTCATTAGAGGGCCAGGGTGGAAGGAAGTATCAGATCAAGGTGGTAGACACAGGAGACTGAGACAAGAAGCTGGAGGGGCAAAGACAGTCTGTGTAGCAGGACAGATGTGGCCATCTGAACAGTGTGTGTGTGATGAGCTTGTACATGTTTAGCTCCTAGCTGGTCTTCAGTTTGTAGCATTTAATAGAACATTTCATGGTTATACAGCTTAGAACATTGCTTAACTGCCAACTGGTTTGATGCTTCTCAAGTCTTATGAATATTAGTAGAGAAAAGTAGAGTGACCCATCTAGTCCAATCTGCTAAATTGTGAATCATAGACTAAAATTGTATTTTGCCTATTGTAATTTAAAATACTGTGTAATCATTCACAATGCCTTCTTCAGTGGTGTTCTCATTTTTTTTATTTTAGGAGGTAAGTTTAATTGACATTAAGTAACTTGAAGAGCTTTTAAAAAGAATCTTTCAAATACTTATAGTGGTTGTAGTGACTCTTAGCCTAAGTTTCGCCAGTATCACATTGGAGATGGCTTAATTGTTTTCTCTTTTATTTCCACAGCTGTGATTGGGTTATTATATCCCTGCATTGACAGGCATCTAGGAGAACCACATAAATTTAAAAGAGAGTGGTCCAGTGTAATGCGGTGCGTAGCCGTCTTTGTTGGTATAAATCATGCCAGCGCTGTATCCTTTTTGCCATAATGAAGTGCATGATAACAAAGCAGCTCCTGACAAACCAAAGGTTAAATGGTCCTTTGCAACTTCACTGTTGTCAAATTGTGATGTGCCCACTTAGCCATAAAAAGAATGCGTGTAGTATTGTTGAAACATCACAGTGGCGTCTGTATGATGCTGCTACAGTGTGGGGTTTATCCTTTCATTAAATCCCATTTGTTCAGTATAACTTAGAAAATTTGCATATTTAAAACATTTGCATGTTTTTGTTAAATTAAGTTACTAAATTACTTACATATAGTTTTGGTAACTCTAGCATTGAAACAGGTTTATTTTCAAAGGATTCTTTTCCCTTTTTTTTCGTTTAAGGTTTGCCAGTACAGACAAGTGGTGGCTTCAGGTACTAGCTTTTTGTTTTGTTTTGTTTTTCATTTTAAGAGCCTATAATTAAAATAAAAAGACTGTCAGTTATTGGTTTTAATGAATACTATCAAACCACATATTTTTATAGTTAGGTCATTTAAGGATTTTGACATTTTATTTAGTGATTAATTATCATGTTTATAGTGTCCTAGCTCAAAGGGCACGGTAGCCTCTATTTCCCTTCTTCCCTCCTGCCTTATACCTCTCAGGAAAATAATGTTTTCCTCAGAACAAAAGTTTTTCCCTCATAGGTTTTATTCTACAATATCATCCTCCCTACTTCTCCCTCACCCCCAACTTCCCTTTGTAGAAGAGGATCTTGGAAATACTAGTTCA
Organism: Saccopteryx leptura; assembly: GCF_036850995.1. NCBI lineage: Eukaryota > Metazoa > Chordata > Mammalia > Chiroptera > Emballonuridae > Saccopteryx > Saccopteryx leptura. The sequence continues at coordinate 10,390,617 of NC_089509.1, read as the reverse complement.
TCTTCCCTTTTCTAGAAGATGTGGCTTAGAAAATGGACATGGCGGGGCCTTTGATCTTGGGAAGAACAGGGAATGTGACTCAGGCTACCAAGGTTTCCTTTTGTAACTGCACTGGACTCAGGAATGGCAGTTGGTTGGAGAGAGGGTGGGTCATGTGGCAAGTAGATTGCTGTGCCTATCACAGAAGGTATTGAGGTCTTTGGGGGAGCTTGGGAAAAGGAGCCAAAGAAAAGAGGCAGGGTCCTATATGCTGCAAACACACCTGCCCAGCTGTTCACAGTTGTTCTGGCACTGGGAGGTCTGTGCAGTTGGAGGCCCTTGGTGGCTGTTACTGTGTTGGTTTTCCATTTCCTTTTGTATAAAAGAATTTTCCAACATGTTTAGTTTGGGGAAGTCTTGGATATTTAGGATTTTATAACAAGTCCAGTGGTTAGGAGGCTTAAAAAGATAGACTCATAGAATATATTTAGAAGAAAAAAGATATCACCTAGTTCCACATTTTCTTTATAAAGATAATACAACAAATGAAAGCTCTAGGGGGCAAGTACTCTGCTTGGTCATTCACACTATGAGGCTGCGCCAGAGCTGAGACATGAGCCAGAGATCCTGACTCCCCTCTAGGAATGTTCCTTCTTCTCCCCAGGAGTGTGGAAATTCTGTCTGCTGGATTAGACCTTCCTATCTCAGACATTTCAGCTAGGTTTAAGTTGACAAATTATAATAGACTATTTGTAGAATTTAAAAAAGTTTATATATCTAATTTAAATTCTTTGGTCATTCCTTTCTCTCTCAATGAAATACTTAAATATGAATATCCTTTAAGAAAAACCCAAGTGTTTACAAATTTATAACATAGACTTAGATAAATTTGACTTCATAAGTGGTTTGTATTCATTTTTTAAACTTCTTCTCTCTTCTCTGTATTTGCAGCATGGCCAGTTAGTCTGGTGAGATATGTACTCTCTCCTGGGGAGCTGGATATAGAGCGAAGATGTGGCCTTTGGGACATAGATAATGTCCTTTTAATGATACTTGAAATTAATTCCTTTAGTGTAATCCTCTAGCAAAGAAATGAGAAAATTGAATGTGTAAATCGTTTTGCTCAGGAATTTTGCAACAGAAAAGGGCTATACTTTTGTGAATAGATGCTTAAGTAGGTGATGGAAATAAAATATCATTTGAGCAAACTCTCCTAAACCAGAATGTCTCAGGCACCAAAATAACTTGGCAGGTTGCAAGATAATGTTCACTTCAAGGCTTTATCCTCAACAAATTAAAACTAGAACAGTTGACATAATAGAAAGGGATACTGTGTCCTTGGTACTCTTGTTTCTGAACTGCATTATTATAAAATGTGTCTGTCAGTAAATCATGTAGAAAATGTGGACCCTGTTAAATAGCTGTCAACTCTTATATTTTCACGTTCCTATATGATTCTCAACTAATTCTCAACCCATTTGAGAAGTAATAGTGATTTTCTTTTTAGCAAAAATGTATTTCTTTAGCAAAATTTGTGTCCTGGGGCTTCCAGTTAACATTTTTCAAAAGAGAAAGCCGTTTTTAAATAATGGGTCAGATCTTATAATTGGGTATGTATATAGGGTGGATTTTTGTTTTTTGAGGAATTACAGGTTGCTAGGATCTATTCATGAAATATCATGCCCTCTGTCTGTCTTTAGTAAATATCAGAGATAATTTTAATCCCATCTAATCTCATACATTGTATTAAAAGACTAAATGTTCTGTAAATAAGCAATTAATTTCCTTTTTAATGGTAACATTTCTTATTTTAGAAAAATAAACAGGTGATATTTGGTTTTAAGTTTTGAGATGGCTCTTTAACGCTGGTCTCAGAAAGTGGACTTTGATAACAACATCCAGTTGTCTCTCACACTGGCTGCACTCTCCATTGGACTGTGGTGGACCTTTGATAGATCTAGAACTGGTTTTGGCCTTGGCATAGGAATTGCTTTCTTGGCAACGTTGGTTACTCAACTGCTAGTCTATAATGGTGTTTATCAGTAAGTATTCTTTCTGGTGCTTGTTTGCTAAAATAGATAAATGATAACTGAATTCAGAATTGAGATTTTAAAATTGGGTTAGTCACATTCATCTGAAGAGTAACTTGTTTCTATTGTAATTATTTTAATAAGTGTCACTGTACAGTTAAAAACATATCTGTTATTCTAGATACACATCTCCGGATTTTCTCTATGTTCGTTCTTGGTTACCATGTATATTTTTTGCTGGAGGCATAACAATGGGCAACATTGGTCGACAACTGGCAATGGTAAGTGGATGCTTATATGATCACTTTCCTGTTATTGAGATGGAAGACAAGTGTTCTCCAAATGACAGTCTTTCTTTCAGGGAAAGCAGTTCATGAAGACAGCATTCTTTTGGTTTCTCTCTGCAATTCCATTGAAATAAATCATTTGAAAGAATTTAATCACAAGTGTATTAAAAGTTAAAGAAACCACTTAGATAGGAAAGCTATGATGTGTTATGGGTAGGGTGATATGATTTATCCTCCCTCTCTCCTTCTTTAACCAATTTATAGGTTTCTATTCCTCAAAAAGGAGCAATTTTAAAAGTGAAAAGAGGCTTTATTAATAATGACATTGCTACAATAGATATAAATTAGAACTATCTTAAGCAAATCAAGATGTTTGATTATTTTAGTTGCGAAGGAGAGAACATTGTTGATAACCCATCATATGTGGCAAGGGTCAGGCATGACATTCAAAGGCCACACCAAGGGTTGTCACTTTTACCATTTAAATTAGTAGGGTAGTTGGTTTAAATTAGTAGGGTAGACAGCAATTTTATGTTGCTGTCTTTTTGATAATATAACTACCCAATTATTTTAAGCATATTGCTTTCTTTTATTTTGAATTGTGGTTATACATTTTTATTTATTTATTTTTATTTTTATTAATATTTTTTTGTATTTTTCTGAAGTGAGAAGCGAGAGGCAGAGAGACAGACTCCTGCATGAGCCCGACCAGGATCCACCTGGCATGCCCACTAGGGGGCAGTGCTCTGCCCATCTAGGGCGTTGCTCTGTTGCAACTAGAGCCATTCTAGCGCCTGAGGCAGAGACCATGGAGCCATCCTCAGCGCCCAGGCCAACTTTTGCTCCCATGGAGCCTTGGTTGCAGGAGGGGAAGAGAGAGATAGAGAGAAAAGAGAGGGGGAAGGATGGAGAAGCAGATGGGCACTTCTTCTGTGTGCCCTGGCTGGGAATCGAACCTGAGACTTCCACACACCGGGCCAACGCTGTACTGCTGAGCCAACCAGCCAGGGCCTGATTATACATTTTTACAGTGGTACTTTAAAATGTTGTTTTGACTAAAAGCTTTTGCTAATGTAATAGACTTTTTCCTTTAAATTGTGAAGTGATTTGAAAAAATAGTTTCTGAATTTATTGTATTAGTTTTATCTTTAAGTTCATTACCTTTCCTTTGCTGATTCACCATACTGAGCACTCAAAGAAACTACTTTTGCTTCCTTTTGTATTCTAGGACTGACCTGAGTCATATACTGTCATTATTTGCTTGTAATGCAGAAACCTCACCTGCTTTTGGTGTTTGCCTCTTTCACTTCTAGAATGTGAATTATTTTCCTATTACATATGTCTTTTAATCCTAGTAGTTGTAGAACTCCAAGATTCTTTGAGGAATAAAGTGGGCATAAATTAATAAAGTGTTAATTTTAGAACTTTTTAGTTTAAATTGCTATTCCAAGTAAACCTTTTCTGTTAACCTTTTAACCTTTTCAATTTTGCAGTATGAATGTAAAGTTATTGCAGAAAAATCTCATCAGGAATGAAGAAAGAAAAAATATATTTTTTGTACAGAAAAACAAGATGAAAAAGGCATGTAAATGATATAGATACACCAACGAAACTATGGACTATAAAATTGCCAGGATGCAGTTTTTACTTTGATTCTTTTATACACACACACATACACACTTACTGCAATCTGTGATTGCTTCCTCTGGAAATCAGCTACAAACCTTTCTGTATGTGACTTAAATAACTGTAAAATATATATATACTACATTAAAATGTCAATTAATAGATGAAAATTTTAAATTAATTTTTTAAGCATACCCTGTATTGATTGTATCACAGTGTTGATGTGCCAAACTGTTCTGTTACTGTCACGCGGATTATGGGAATGCTTTGAACATTTTAAAACTTAGTGTAATAAAATAAGAGGAGAGCCAAAAAGAAAAAAACAAAAAAGCCAATGGAAGCTGATATATTGTCTTTCACATACTGTTGTGCCTGTTTATTTTTCTAATCACTGCAGTCTGAGCTCTGAGTGCCCTAATGTGCAGTTAGTTTCTACAGGGTGGGGCAAAAGTAGGTTTACAAATTGTTCAAATTGAAAATATCAGTAACACGATAATTAACAAATAATAATACAAGAATAAGATTTCATGTGTTCACAACTGTAAACCTACTTTTGCCCCACCCTACTGTATTTTAGTGCTTCAGAGAACTTTGGATGTTTTAATAATACGTGATGAAAATGAACTTCCATAGAACATCTTTCAAACCGAAATTACTGTAGCGAATTCAAAGAATAATTTTCTGTTTTGACAAGATTTTACTGGAAGTCAAAGTGATGATCAGGAAAGGCTAGTGGCATTAAATTGTTTTTAATCTAGAAGAGGCTATATAATTAAAAGTAAGGACCATTGGAGAACTTGCTTAGAATAAATATACTTTATGTTTTAGAAATACAGAATGACCTTCTGTCATACCACAGAGTGTTAAGTAATATTCATAGTCATTTGCAATATTGAGTCCTGCTGCTTTTGCATGTGGAACACCTGAAAAACTGCAAATGGAGCTAAATGAAGTTTCTAATTCTATTGGGTTCTCTTCTTTCATTCTATCGGGTTGTGTAAAACCACTTTAGTTGGGCTGGGTCATATGACTAATTGTCAGAGAAATGTCATCTGGGGAATGGATGGGCACATAATTACTTACATATCCATATGCCCATTAGTGAATAGTTCAAACCTGTTTAAGAATGTATTGAAATGGCATGTTATGCATGTTAGAGATCTTGGTAACAACTAAAAGTCATGTAAATATGGCTTGAACGTATTTTTAGATTTTCAGTAAACGTTTTCCCCAACTTTATTTTTGAAATTGATGGTAGTATTCTGAATACCCAAAGATGAATGAAATATGCTCACTCTGGGTGTGTATGTGTTTGTGCGTGTTTACTGTGCTTCAGTGAGTGAGAGAATGTGTATGGGTATGCATGTGCCCATGCTCTCTTACATGTTAACTAGATATGTTGTTCATTTTTGGTTTTAAAACCATTGCTGTCAGACAGACCTTGTATGCCAAACTTTAATGTACTTTTTTTTTTTTTACATTTTAAGGCTGAAAGTGTTAAGATCCTAAGAGGATTTCATATTGAATATATGTACACAATCTTAACTATGGTGGTGGTAAGCATACTGCTATAATTTATTATTCTATCTTCCAGATGATATTATTCATTTAGAACAAATAAGGTATATTTTTAGAATCAACTTTGTAAGCACTATAAATCTTTAATAAATTATAAGGTCTATGATGTGTTTACTTTGAAAATTGCTGTTAAAAGCAAGGTGTATTAAATATATAATTATATTCTTGGTTAAGAGTCTTTTATTCTTTCTTGTGTTAAGACATACAGTATAGTACTGAGTATTAATTTAATGAAATTAACATGTATGGGTGAATTTACTAAGATATATGAAAGGTAATTTCAGTTTCATTATGCAGTAATTGAATGATTACTTTTTCTTAAATTATTTTCAGATCATCTAGAAAACAAAAGATATGACAAAAAATGGTTTTCATATTTTGATAAGTAGATAAATATATCTTTCTTTGCAATGAGAGGAAGTAGTAAACATCTTTTAACATTACTGTATTGGCAGTGCTCTTTATTATTTAAAGAAATTGAGTTGAAAACTGACTAAATTCTATAAAAACACAAGAAAACAATTAAAATTAACTAGCCAGCACCCTGCTAATACTTTTATTATGAAGTTTGTTTGCACTAAACTGTGTTACCATCTCTAAGGTCATTGAAACCTCAGAGTGGTTCATCTCTTTCATACAGCTTGCATTTTTTAGGTAGTATCCAGACTTGGTCTCCATCATTATATATCTCTCTGATTTTCTTGGTTCACTTACCTGTATAATGAAGTGGATTCTTTGTAAGGTGATTCTTTCAGTGATGGTCTTTAAACACTAGAGTCTTACTTTTGTGTGTCTGGAAAAGTATTTCGTTCTTGAAGAACAATTTAGCAGGCCATAGAATTCTAGGTTCATAGTTTTCTCCCTACTCCCATCACTTTGAATTTTTAACTCACTGTCTAATGTCATCTAATGCTGCAGACAACAAGTCTGATATTGGTGTAGGCGATCTGTCTTTTTTCTCCAGGAACTTTTACATGATTTTCTTTTTATCCTCAAGGTTATTTAGTTTCACTTTGACTTGTTAATTTGTAGATTTTTTTCTTGCTTGTTATTTGGTATGCACTTTCAATCCGTGGGCTCATGTCTTCACTTTTGGAAGAGTTTTAAATCTGGCTGCATATTAGAATCATATGGGAACCTAGAAAAATATACTGATGCCTGGTTCCAATCCCCAGAGGCTCTGATATAATTGGTCTGGAATATGTCCTAAGTATTAACATTTTTGAAAGTTCCCCAGGTGATTCTAATGTACAGCCTAGGTTGCCAGTTAGTGGGGTAGATATATGTAAGATAAGGTGGAGGGTCAGAGGGATGAGATGGATAGCGACTTTGGAAATGAAAAGTGAGGGACACATTGAGGTCAATTTTAGATTAAATCATCTGAACTTGACTTGAGTGTGAAGGTTAAGGAAGAAGAAGTATCAAAGGTAACTAAATTTTTCTTTCTTGGGAAAGTAGGTGAATGGTATTTCCATAAGCCAAAAGAAGTATGCAGAGAAGAAGGTTAGTGGGTAAAGTTAATGAGTCGGGTTTATGTTGAAGTTGAGATATGTAGAGACATCTGATAAAGATGAGTCATAAGGAGTTGAATACTTGAGTCAGGGTTATTGGAGGGAGTCATCAGCATTTGGCAGTAATAAACAAAGCTGTGGGAGTGGATGAGGTCACCAGCATGTGACAGTGAAAAGAGGCATACTGGCTTGTTGGCACAGGAGCTGGTGAAGGGAAAAGGGGGCGTGGTCAGAAGTAAGAGAGAAAACAGAAGAGGGCTATGGATGAAGCCAAGGCAGGCTGGAGTTTCAAGCAAAGGCTAACTGGTACTATGAAGTGCAGTTGGGGTAATTAACCTTAGACATAAAGGAGGTGATAGCCTATATTTTATGTTGAAAAAGGCTTTCTCTAACCTATTTTATTTTTAAAATTTTAATATTTAAAATTTTTCAGTGTATACCAATAGCTTACAAAATATACTAAGAATAGCCTGACCATATATTGCAAGCGAGAGGAACTGGAGGGGCAGCTAGAGATTTTGAAAGAATGGTGAAGGTTTGGACAACATCTATGAAGAATGGACACAGGAAATGAGTAGAGATGAAGAAAGAATTGTCAGACAGTTGTGGCCACCAAGAACCCAGGTGAAACTATTGATCAGATCAATTTGGAGCCAATGGACATGGTTGTGCCCAGGAATTCAAGCCAGTTGTGAAGTAGATTGATTCTAGTTGGGGATTCATTAGTAGACATGGCACAAAGCTATGTGAAAAATTAATAGAAGATCTAATGAAAGATCCAGAGATTTATCATAGGATCCAGGCAAATTGGAGAAGGCAGTGGTAACAGCAGAGCTGCCTCAACACATGGGAGAATAGGTGAGGTCAAAGAATGGTCAGTCTTAAGGAGGTTAGAACCTTCTTTATGGGGAAGGGTGACAGGTTTGCAGTTCATAGAAGTTCAGTGCAACATTCCCAGATGGTGAGGTCCAGGGTGTGACCTTACGACTGTGTTTCCATTGCTCACTGAAGTGGGTGGAGATGAGCAGCAGTGGAATAGAGGTCCAGGCCTGAGTGACTAGCTGTTAATACCAGTGTCAGTGTTTCTTGGAATGCTTCAGAGGTAGGTCGAAAGGAAGGGTGTCATCTGTAGTCTCATGACCATTTAAGTGAGATGTTTATCCAGGTTCCTTGATTGTACAGCACACCTTGGAGATAGTATGGGTTCAGGTTCCGACCACTGCCATAAAGCCAGTATCACAAAGCCAGTCACGTGACTATTTTGGTTTCTTGGTGCACAAAGAAGTTATGTTTACACTATACTGTCATCTTTTCATTGTGCAATAACATTACGTCTAAAAAACAGTGTATATGCCATAATTAGTAAGTGCTTTATTGCTAAAAAAAATATGTCAACCATCACCTGAGCCTTCAGCAAGCCATCATTCTGCTGGTGGAGGGTCCCACCTCAGTGCTGATGCAAAGGCAGTGTCTGCAAAGCACAATAAAATGAAGTGCGGTAAAACGAGGTGTGCCTGTGTTGGGATTTAATCAGAGTCTCTTTCCACCTACTATTTATTTTTAGTTTTCATTGTGCTAGGTGTTTTGAAATTTCACCACAGAATGTTTAGGAGTGGGTCTTTTTCTGTTAATCCTGTTCAGTCAGACATCATCTCTTTAATTCTAGGCATTTTTTTTTACCTGTCTTTGCTCTTATTATTTCTTTGTTCATCTTCTCTATTTTCCTAAAATTTCTTGATTCAAGAGATCTATGACCCTTTGTTCCTGTTTGCTGTGTATCCTTGGCTTGTCTCTGCAGTGCTGCATTCTGGGAGAATTACTATTACTGAAATGGATCTTCTGGATCCATGAGTTGCTCTTCAACTGTGTGCCTTCAGTGTTAAGGCCATTGGTTGAATTTTTAATTCCAGTGATCAAAATTTTAATTTACAAGATCTCTTTTTATGTGTGCGTGGAAGTGTGCTGTCATTCTTGTTTTTCGTGAGTATATGTTTTATTGTTCTGAAGTTCTAAAATCTTAAAGAACCATTGTAGGGAAGGGCAGGATAAACCTGACCAGCTTTGTCTCTGGCTATGAAGGCTCCTTGGTTTGCCTCGGGGACACTGCTATGCCCTTTGACCTCAGTGCTCACTCTTACACTCGCCTTCGTAGGCAGATACTGTGTTGTCTCTGCCAGTCCAAGGTGGGTCAGTAGAAGTGTGGAGGGTGGGCCAACAGCTGATTCTGTAGGAGCCTGCTTAAACCCATCAGATTGTGTGACCTTGGCACTTCTGGCTCTGGGCATCAACCACTCTGAGCTTTGAATGTCCCCAGTTTCATTTTTAACAAGTCTTCTCCTGAGTGTTTTGGGTTGTGGCTTTTCTGCATCTGTCTGCTCTCAACGTTTCTTGCTTTTGGGGGTTTTTTGTAGTGTCTAATCTGTGGATGATGCTTCTCATTATTTGGCAGAATAGTTGTGGATTTTTTTTTCTTTTTAAAAATCTATTTTTTTGTTATTTTGGTGGATTTGGATTAGGAAAGAGGAGCCACAGCTTGACTAGTCTTCTGCCCTGATTCATTTTCCCCTTCTACTCTTTTATACCACAGAATCATGCCATTTGCCTCGTCACTTGTCTTCACATTTCAAAAACTCAATTTAGTTGAGAGCTGAGATAAATAGGTGAAGTCAGTGGTTTCTTACTCAGTTTCAATAAAAGTTGGGGCATGGAGATTTTCTCCCGTTGAGATGCATTTAGTTCGTTGAGTTCATTATGCCAGAAAATGTAAGTATGCTAGTGTCTGTTCCTTTATGCCTCCCTTCTTTTTTATCACTGATGAAATCTGTGAAACTTGCCATCTTTCTTTGTGATTTATAAGACAGACTTTCCAGGGTATGTCAGCTGTTCTGAAGACAGTGTTGTTAAGTATCAGATTTGGCAGATTGGATAGATAATGATGTGCCTGGGAAAGACTGGGCTATTGATGAGCCCCGTGTCAAAACTGATTGCCATATATAGGCAACTTTTCCGTTTCATCGTTCCTCTGGTGCAGTCTCTGTGAGGATTTTTGTGAACAAGGGGCAGTTTTGATTCCAAACTGTGTCCTGTTCTGCTTCCCGGTGCTAAGATTAGTAACTGCTGATGGTGCTGTGGCTTCCCCAAAGTGGGCTGTGAAAGTAATGAGCACTTAGGAACAGGGTTGCCTTTTAAAAGTCATCCTGTTTTACTACTGTTCTGAAAACAAATTCACCCAGTATGACTAAATTTCCATGAGATCATTCCATTTGCAAGCTCTGTCTTTTCAGGAAACACTTATTGAGGAAAAGTGTACAGAATGTGATTGTGGACCGATCCACTGTGCTGAGCAGTTGGTAGACAAAGGAAAGAAAGGACTCGAGAGCTGAATTTGTTTGTTTTAGAAGAAAAGTTTCTAAAATACATTTCCTGAGAAATTTCTACTATTGAATGAAACTCATTTCTGTCCCCTTTATGGTCATCACTTGTCACTCCTAGGTCTTCTGGGAATGTCTGCTCCACTAAAGTTTGACAGTGGCAGTTCTGTTTGGAAACATTTCTTTCTGCTTTTACAAAAGCTTGAGATTTTCAGCTGGGGACATTATAGAGAGAAAGAGTGTCCCCATCATCTTAGGGTCATCTGGGTGCAGCTGCTGGGTGGTCTCTGTACACTTGGCTTTGGAAGCCTGCAGACTGACAAATGGAAGTTTTAAAGACAAATTGTTGTGACATTTCTATGCCTGAGACTGAGTGTGTGTCACTGTGCCTGTGCCAGAGAAAGCAGGTCGGTATATGTTGAAGCAACTCTTTCAAAGGTGTGTGTGTGTGTGTGTGTGTGTGTGTGTATAATTTATAATAGAGTCAGGTTCAGCTTTTTATCCTAGAAAAAATAAACTAGTGATCCTTAAAAGTTTGTTAGGATTAGTTCTAGTCCTATGGCCAGAACTAACTGCAAGGCAGTAGGGATGTGTGAGCCCTCCGCCGAGGGACAGGGTGGTCCCTGTTAAGGTCGAACACATGTGGGTCAAGTGTTTTGTAGCCTTCTCTTTCCCACCAGAATGTTTTTT